>NC_091286.1:557362367-558562367 GCF_032444005.1 Ranitomeya imitator | reverse complement strand
GTCACTTGTGGGTTTTGTTTTCATTGTTTAGACACATCAGGTTCTCTGTAAACCCAACATGGCATCTGCTATTTATTCTAACCAATTTTGTACTTCAAAAGTATCGGTGTACGGCTGGAGTCACACTAGCGTATTGCATCTGATGCAATATGCTAATGACCCTCGGCTCCTGCTCTGCTGCGAGAGGGAGCAGTGTCATGTGTCTGTGCTCCGAGCCTCTCACACAGAGAGAATCGGAGCACAGCTGCGGAGGAGGCGGAGAAATTAATTTCTCCATCTCCTCCATTGCTGGGGTCAGCGTATATCGCACAGCAATCGGATGATATGCGAGTGATGTGTGTTGTCTCACTCGCACCCATAGGCTTATATGGGTGCGAGTGAGCCGAGACTCGGCCGAGTGTCTGTGACAATTGCAGCATGCTGCGATTTCACTCGCACACTGAAAAAGGGTGAGGAAAAAAAACCGTGATGTGAGCTGCCCCATAGATGAATACTGGTCCGAGTGCTATGCGATTTTTTATCACATAGCACTCGTCCGTATTATACGGTAGTGTGACTCCGGCCTACTTAGAAGTTTCACAACAAATTATACAGTCCAATTTCTCCTGTTACCCTTGTGAAAATGAAAAATTTGGATTAACTAAACTTTTTGAATGTGGTTTTGAGCACTTTGAGAGGCGTAGTTTTTAAAATTGTGCCGCTTTTGGCTATTTTCTGTGATATGGGACCCTCAAAGTTATTTCAAATGTGTTGTGGTCCCAAAAAAAATCTGTTTTGTAAATTTTGCTGGAAAAATGGAAAATTGCTGATAAAGTTTTAACCCTTCCAACTTCCCATCAAAAAAATGATGTTTTAAAAAGCATGTGATCATTTTTATTTATCTATTTTATGTGGTATAACTATATGGTTTAAGAGCAGAACAATTCTCGTTTGAAAACTGCGACATTTTCACATTTTTTGTGAAATTTTCAATATTTTCATAAGCACGAATTATGTCGACCTATATTTGCCGCTAACATGAAGTACAAAAAGCAATGTGAGAATCACTGGGGTATGTTAAAGCATTCCAGACTTATTACCACACAGAATTTACAATTACCGTATTTTCTGGTGTATAAGACGACTGGGCGTATAAGACGACCCCCAACTTTTCCATATAAAATATGGAATTTGGGATATGCCCGCCGTATAAGACGGGGGTCATCTTATACGCCCAGTTATCTTATACGGCGTATGCGGTGCGTATGGTTCCCAGGGTCTGGAGGAGAGGAGACTCTCCTTCAGGCCCTTGGATCCATATTCATGTAAAAAATAAAGAATAAAAATAAAAAATTATTATTATTATTATACATTTTTATAGCGCCATTTATTCCATGGCGCTTTACATGTGAATACGGGGCAAATATAGACAAATACATTAAACATGAGCAGATAACAAGGCACACGAGTACATAAGGAGGGAGGACCCTGCCCGCGAGGGCTCACAGTCTGCAGGGGGTGGGTGAGGATACACTAGGAGAGGGAAGAGCTGGCTGTACGGCTGTTCAGTAGGTTGAGGATCACTGCAGGCTGTAGGCTTGTCGGAAGAGATGAGTCTTCAGGTTCTTTTTGAAGGTTTCTATGGTAGGCGCAAGTCTGATGTGTTGGGGTAGAGAGTTCCAGAGTATGGGGGAAGCACGGGAGAAGTCTTGGATGCGGTTATGGGAAGAAGAGATGAGAGGGGAGTAGAGAAGGAGGTCTTGGGAGGATCGGAGGTCGCGTGTAGGTAGGTACCGGGAGACCATATCACAGATGTATGGAGGAGACAGGTTGTGGATGGCTTTGTATGTCAGTGTGAGGGTTTTGAACTGGAGTCTCTGGGCGATAGGAAGCCAGTGAAGGGCTTGACACAGGGGAGAGGCTGGGGAATAGCGGGGGGACAGGTGGATTAGTCGGGCAGCGGAGTGTAGGATGGATTGGAGTGGTGCCAGAGTGCTAGAGGGGAGTCCAGAGAGTAGGAGGTTGCAGTAGTCGAGGCGGGAGATGATAAGGGCATGCACTAGCGTTTTTGCAGTGTTGCGGTCAAGGAAAGCACGGATCCGGGAAATATTTTTGAGTTTGAGACGACAGGAGGAGGCAAGGGCTTGGATATGTGGCTTGAAAGAGAGGGCAGAGTCGAGGATCACCCCGAGGCACCGGGCGTGTGGGACTGGGGATAGTGAGCAGCCATTGACATTGATGGATAGGTCTGGTGGAGGGGTAGAGTGAGATGGGGGAAAGATGATGAATTCTGTTTTGTCCATGTTCAGTTGTAGAAAGCGAGCAGAAAAGAAGGCTGAAATGGCAGACAGACAGTGCGGGATTTTGGTAAGCAAGGAGGAGAGGTCAGGTCCGGAGAGGTAGATCTGCGTGTCGTCAGCGTAGAGATGGTACTGCATACCGTGGGATTCTATGAGCTGTCCCAGGCCGAAAGTGTAGATGGAGAAGAGTAGGGGTCCTAGAACAGAGCCTTGAGGAACACCGACTGACAAGGGGCGAAGTGAGGAGGTGGTGTGGGGGAGGGAGACACTGAATGTTCGGTCTGTCAGATATGACGAGATCCAGGAAAGGGCCAAGTCTGTGATGCCAAGGGATGAGAGGATTTGTAGCAAAAGGGAGTGATCTACAGTGTCAAAGGCAGAAGACAAGTCCAGGAGATATGGATATACTCACCCTCTGACGGCCCCTGACTCTCAGCGTTGCAAGCGGCAGCTTCCGTTCCTCAGATTGCATTGAGCGTAGGACCTGCGATGACGTCGCGGTCACGTGAACGGTCGCGTGACCGCAACATCATCGCAGATCCTATGCTCAATGCATTCTTAGGAACGGAGGCTGCCGCTTGCAATGCTGAGAGCCAGGGGCCATCAGAGGGTGAGTATATCCATTTTTTTTTTCTTTATTTTTTACATGAATATGGATCCCAAGGCCCGAAGGAGAGTCTCCTCTCCTTCAGACCAAGGGAACCATCCAGGATCGCTTCCTGCACACGCTGTACCCGGCGTATAAGACGACCCCCGACTTTTGAGACGATTTTCAGGGGTTAAAAAGTCGTCTTATACACCGGAAAATATGGTAATTTACAATTCTGACCAGTGACACTGGTCAGAATTGTAAAATTTGGCATGGTTAGGAAGGTGAAAACAGGTCGGCAGTGAAGGGGCTAAACAGCTCAAAAAGGTCTCAGTACAGTTCTTGTAGACTTCCGAGTGTTAAGCTGAGATCAGACTACTGTATGAAAAATTATCCAATTCTCATCCAAAAATTATCCGATTTTCATCCAGAAAACTCAGAAGTATTGTCATGTGTCTGTCATCCGTGTGCATATTTTATGTCCATTCGACATTCATTTTTATACATCAACATTTAAAAATGTACTTGATTAAATGTTTAGTGAAAAATCTGATGCAATAAAGATCATATATTTGGGATCTGTTTTTTTTGCGCACCTATAGAATTGTATAGGTTAGTTGCATCTGAGATAAAGAAGGGATGCTGCCATTTTTTCAAATGGACACTCGGTCAGTGTGAAAAAGCTGTCATCTGAGCAGCCCTATGAATTACATTGGTCAGTGTGCTGTCTGATTTTGACTCTATACAGCATTTGTTCTTGCAATACACTCGTATGAATGAGTCCTTATTCACGTACTATCCTGGCAATTAGAGGCTTTGCCGTATTTTGGTGGAGAATTTGGCTAAGTTTAAATTTCAAAAGATCCGTATATGTTTATTCTCCAGTAAAAACTCTTTAAGAACGAGGTAGTGTACCATTTAATTAACATGCATTTCATAGATCACCATCTGTTACACGACAGTTTGCAATATTAACAGTATACAAACACCACATACAGAAAGCATGCACTACATGAAAGTCAATCACGTGGAACATTGCTATCAACGCTCACATAAATAGGGAAATTGTAAGATGTTCTTGTAGAGGAGAATCATTTCTGATATTGAAATGTAGAGAACACAGAGAAATAATCACGCAATTTGTCTAATCCGCTGCTTGAGCCTGAGCACAGCATGGAGGACCCCCCACCAGCAGCTTGCTGCGCTATCAATGACATTTGTATGAAGGGTTAAATACTCAGATAAATGAAGAAGCTTGAAGAATAAAATGAATGTAATAGATCGTGTGCTCCTCTCATTGTCGTGTTTGTGCAATAGATATTTAGATCAAAGGAACAACAAATCTTTTATATAGTCAACAGTATCTAAATGAAAGGAATATATTAAAGAGGTTGGATGGCTTATGAAAATCCATTTTCATGCATCTTATTCGGGAATTCGGAGTTAATAAGGGGTTGTCTTCCAAGACCTTCATTTCTTGGTCCTGACCAAACAGTGAAAGTGTGATCGTTGCCGAACATACAGGGAGAGGTACATGCCCTCAGTAATGATGAGCGAATATACTCGTTACTCGAGATTTCTCGAGCACGCTCGGGGGTCCTCCGAGTATTTTTTAGTGTAATGATTTACATCTGATAGCCAGCATAAGTACATGTGGGGGTTGCCTGGTTGCTAGGGAATCCCTACATGTACAGTACTTATGCTGGCTAGCATCATTCAGCTGCGGCAAGAAAAACAAATTCTACGAGCACTAAAAAATACTCGGAGGACCCCCGAGCGTGCTCGAGAAATCTCGAGTAATGAGCATATTCGCTCATCACTAGCCCTCAGTGAATACATCCACTTGGACTTAAAGGGGTATTCTCACTTCCAAGATCCTATCCCAATATGTAGTAGGTGTAATAATAATATTAGCAAGGTAGACATTTTGACAGATGAATAGTTCTTATGGTAAAAAATCCTTCCCTCTGGAGATTGAATGTCTCCTGGAGATTGAACCTGTCTTTCCCCAGATGGATGGAGTACCCCCTTTGTTTTTTGAGGGAGTTGTACATGAAACAGCTTTTTACCACATTTTTTGTATGGGCCACTCATTTGTTCTTGTACAAATTAATTACATCCCTGGTCTTCCCAGCATAATACCCTGTAATGGTCAGCAAATGTAGAGGCCATAGATAAAGGGACATGGATGGAAAACAAGAGGGCTCTGATTCATCTAAGGACTAACCAATTGTAATGGAGAGGCCAATTATTGATTTCTGTTGCATTTAAAATATTTGTAAAAACTTTCTGTAGTTTGATACATTATTTATGCCATCTTTCGACTGAGGTCACATCTTGTTTGAGCCCATGTTAGAGGTGTTCGTTTAATGTACTTTTGCTACACATACTACTGTAAAGTCATTAAGTGTGAAATGCCATCCATAGCTCCCATTGGAAAACAATATGTCCAATAAGCATTTTTTTTACAGTGCTCCTCTTTGTAGAAAGCGTACAAGACTAATACCAAAAGGATATACCAAAATAACATTTTATTGGTGTACCGTATTCAGTATACAGCAGCATTCTTAGCTTTACTCACTCATTTGTGTCACAAACCAAAATATATATTGTCCATAAAGTCGTTTTTAGTTTTATATTTCAGACTTTCAATTAATATCATTATTGGTTATTGAAAAATTTGAGTCAATGGCAAATTAATGCTACTGTTAGGTTTTAGATATGTTGCTGGATAGTTTTGATTTTGTGCTATATCCAAGGTCATTGATGCAGTTATACTAGAAATATAATTACAATATTTGTCAAGAAGCCATAATCACAATATTTGTCAAGAAGCAATAGACTGGTGTTTGTCTGCACTAATAGGGCACGCGCTAAGCTGAAACAGGTGCTGCAAAGTGGAAAGGATTAAATACCAGGAGAGATCGTCTACAGATAGCCACAATGAATTATTTATATCATTATTTATATCCTGACAACTTTATATGTTGTGAATGAAGTGCTCCGCCACCTCATTTCCCCGGCATAAGCCAGTCCCACCACCCGACCATGTAATTACATTAACCTTTCGACACGACAAGCTGAGATTTCCCTGTGATTTCCCTGTGAACTGCAATCAATAGTCCAGAGATGCCATCTATTTAATGGGTTACACTTCACTTGAAGATATAATTAGCTCCTCCGGTCTTGTGGGGTTTGTGGTTGTCCATATTCCTTTCCCAATGACCTGTAATACTATTCACTGCTTTATTTTATACTGAGCAGTAACCAATTTGTAGATGGGATGAGGATAACACGTTTACTGTACGAGTTACAAATTTCTTACACTGTAACTAGTGACCCCCCGAATCCCTCACGCCCTTAAGTAGGATGCTTTCTCTATTACCAATGTCATATGTGTCAGTAATGATTTCGGCATTTACATAGTGTAATAAATGGTAGTAATAATTTTTATGTGTGAACTATTAATACACTTTCGAACACCGTTTCTGTTTCAAATCATTGCTAATTTTGAGATTCCTGCTCTATGTTGGTGATTGGGAACAGACTTGTGTAAATCCAAAGTCAGAAAATTTCTGCAGAAAATTTCTTACAATTGTAACCAGTCTAAAATACATTTTATAAGAGGTGCGACAAAGTATTTCATAGGCCACAACCTCAGGATAAGGGCTTATTCAAACATTGGATTTTCCCATTTACAAAAAATCGGCCCCATTATTCTGATCCGACTGATGAGTGTTTGATCAGAGTGTGGCACGAGTGTCATCCGGTTTTCTCTTATGTGGAGAAATGTAACATAAAAAATGCATCCAACTTTTCCTTTCTGACAGTTTGAAAATCAGACCACACTTAGATGTTATCCAAGAGGAAACAGAATTTTTTTTTGGACCTATTGACTTGCGTTACCAATTTTGATCCAACCCTCGGAATAAAATCTGACATGTATCCGCGATTTTCCAAGGACCGCAGAAATGTGTATGGCTCCATAAATTATCACAGATATGAGTGCTATCTGCGAAAATCACAGATAGCTCTTGAAAAATATTTAGAATTGAGAGTCCTCAGTGGTTGATACCTTTTAATGGCTAACTTTAAAGATGGTAACAAATTGCAAGCTTTCGAGACTACATACGTCTCTTCATCAGGCAAAGACTAAAACAAATTCTGAAGAATCACATATTTATGCACAACATAGTGTAGAAAAAAAAGGGAAAAAAACCATGGATAAGCCAGGTGACATGAAGCAGAATTACCATGGGTGATAAACAGTTACGTCCATAAATAATGGGCCAATTCTTAGGGTATGTGTCCACGTTCAGGATTGCATCAGGATTTGGTCAGGATTTTATGTCAGTATTTGTAAGCCAAAACCAGGAGTGGGTGATAAATACAGAAGTGGTGCATATGTTTCTATTATACTTTTCCTCTAATTGTTCCACTCCTGGTTTTGGCTTACAAATACTGACATAAAATCCTGATCAAATCCTGATGCAATCCTGAACGTGGACACATACCCTAAGTGTACTAGATAGCTCTTGTACACAAAAAATGGACATCTTAATGAGTCCTAACTTACAGTATGGCAACAGCCCTCTCTGGGGATTATCCTCTCAGGGCGACGCAGAATCAGGGACACAAGTACCAAATTTACTCTGTTTTATGAGGAACGGTCATTTTAAATGTTTCAGCAACAACTATTTTATGGTCTCGCATTCTCCCTTTAGGCAGGCCCCTCTCTTCCTCAGGCTACAATACAGATCCTCCTTGCTTTAGTCCACAGTTTAGACAGTTTTTCACTCATCCACAGCACTTTGGCATAGTTCTCTCTCACCTCAGGCCCTGCTCCCTGAAGTGACACAACCTTCATGTACAGTTCCTGTGTCTCAAATGCCTCACCTGGTCTTTTCACTTTACACCTTATTTAGGAAGCAGTCAGTCATCTCCCATTTGTGACTAAACCTCTCTGTCTCCTCAGGGCTCAGTTCTTCCATGCCCCCACAGCTCAATTTCTCTGCCACGACGACCCTCCAATAGGCATTTATCTATCCCTGGTTCTTGTCTCACTATGGGAGCAGCTTTATCCTAGAGTGGTCTCTTCCTTTACTCCAAGGCTAAGTGCACACGTTTCAGACGAAGGAACTCTTGGGTCCGAAACGCGCGTCGGGGTGCACATCCTCACACATTTTGGCGGTCCTGGTGATATCCCCCCAGTCTTTGATAGTAAGTAGTATCTGTTCATTCATACATTCATCACTGTCCTGAATGGACAGTACATGGTGTATCTGGCATACCTCATTATAACTAGCACGCTGCACTTTTCTTTTATAGCATTGGCCGTATGTGAGCTTTCACATGTAATATTGTTTACTAGCACAGTGCACTTTCCTATAGGGTCCTCCCACGTTTTAGCCAGTTAGATCTGTATGTGCTAGTCATTCTGTGGACAGACATAGATATATTCTTTTAATATACTCTTTCATTTTTCATATATTGCTTGCCTTTCACTTAGTGGGGTATCCAGATCATATAGTGTTATATCTTATTCCATTTTTTTGACCTGCCCATTTAATTTATAGTTGAGGTTTTTTATGTGCCCAAAAATTAATACAAGTACACATGTATTATATATGTAGATATATATATATATATATTTATATATTCTATGTAATATTTTAATTTTTATTTTTGTCTTGGCTGCTGTTGCACAACAATAAAATTATATATTTTAATATTCCCTGCTATCTTTTGTATCCGTTGGTCTGATCCATATTTGGTGTATGCTTTCTTTGTTCTTGTAGTGGTGTCACTATAAATCTTTGACACAGGTGGTGACTGGGTATAGTAGTGATACTGTGCATAGGGTATACCCACTATTCAGTAGTAATATTGTGTATATATATATACCTGGTGTTTTCTCCTGTGTTTCTTTTATAACGTTTCAGAATTGCAGCGGAAATTTCCACGACAATTCTGCAACTCCTGACCCGGGTATATCGCATGCGGAATTGGCATGCATTTTCCTGCTAAACACTAGCATTTTGCAAGCGTAATTAGCTTGCAGAATGTTAGCATTTTCCAAGCGATCTGTAGCATCGCTTGGAAAACTGATTGACAGGTTGGTCACACTTGTCAAACATGGTGTTTGACTAGTGTGACCAACTTTTTACTATTGATGCTGCCTGCGCAGCATCAATAGTAAAAGATAGAGTGTTAAAAATAATTAAAAAAATAAAAAATCATGATATTCTCACCTTCCGTCATCCCCTGGCAGGCTTCCCGCTCACCGCGATGCTACGGTCCCAGTAATGCTTTGCGGCATGTCCCCAGATGACATACAGAAAAGAAAAGAAGAGCAGCATCCATACCAGGTGATAAATATCCAAAAGAAGATCTTTATTCTGCCATCATGGAGTTACAACGTTTCGGCCGGAGTGGCCTTTGTCGACAATGACAGTGAGACAAAGGCCACTCCGGCCGAAACGTTGTAACTCCATGATGTCAGAATAAAGATCTTCTTTTGGATATTTATCACCTGGTATGGATGCTGCTCTTCTTTTCTTTTCTGCGATTTTTGGTCCGATTGGATCCTTGGACTTTGGAGCGTGCATCCCCCAAACTGAGTGCTGATGGTTGACTCTTTTGTATATGGCCCAGATGACATACAGTCTCGCGAAACCGCTTTGTTATCACAGGTCATTTTCGCAATGCATTACTGGGACCGGAGCGTCGCGAGGAGCAGGAAGCCTGCCGGAGGACGCCGGAAGGTGAGAATATCATGATTTTTTATTTTAATTCTTTATTTTTTAACAATTATATGGTACCCAGGGCCTGGAGGAGAGTCTCCTCTCCTCCATCCTGGGTACCATCCGCACATGATCCGCTTACTTCCCACATGGTGGGCATAGCAACATGCGGGAAGTAAATGGATCAATGCATTCTTATGTCTTGCGGAATCCCCGCGATTCCGCACAAAGAATGAACATGCTGCGTTTTTTTCCGGAATGCGATTCCGCCGCAGAAAAAAATGCAGCATGTGCACAAAAAAATGCAGAATGCATTCTAAAAATAGGATGCTTAATGTGAACGTTTTTTTCGCGTTTTTATAGCAAAAAAGTGCGAAAAAACATGAACGTGTGCACACAGCCTTACAAGAAGGCACAGCATTCTGCTCCCCAGTCAACCACAAAGGTAATATTCCTCTGTAACCTAGTGTGACAAACCATATTCAAATGTATCATCTATCCATTTACAAATCGCTTTCCATATTATTTAGCTTAGCTCCTTCTTGATCCATGTGTCCTCTCTGACTGAACCCATGTGGCAGCACACCTAGGCCAACACACTTTTTTGCCACTCTGACTTCAGACATCCACTGATTTAACCCCTTAACCCCCGGAGCTTTTTTCGGTTTTGCGTTTTTATTTTTCACTCCCCTTCTTCCCAGAGCCATAATTTTTTTATTTTTCCGTCAATATGTCGATGTGAAGTCTTGTTTTTTGCGGCACGAGTTGAACTTTTGAACGACACCACTGGTTTTACCATGTCGTGTGCTAGAAAACAGTAAAAAAGTTCCAAATGCGATGAAATTGCAAAAAAGTGCAATCCCACACTTGTTTTTTGTTTGGCCTTTTTACTAGATTCAATAAATGCTAAAACTGACCTGCCATTATGATTATTCAGCTCATTACAAGTTCATAGACACCAAACATGTCTAGGTTCTTTTTTATCTAAGTGGTAAAAAAAATTGCAAACTTTGTTAAAGGAAAAAAAAATTGCTCAATTTTCCGACACCCTTAGAGTCTCCATTTTTTGCGATCTGTTGTTGGGTGTTGTCTTATTCTTTACATGCCAAGATGACATTTTTAATTATACCATTTTGCTGCAGATACAATTTGTTATTGCATTTTAATGCAATGTTGCGGCGACCAAAAAAACTTAGCTCTGGCGTTTTGACTTTTTTTTATCGCTACTCCGTTTAGCGATCAGGTTAATCCTTTTTTATTGATAGATCGGCAATTCTGAACTCGGCGATACCAAATATGTGTATGTTTGATTTTATTTTTAATATTTTATTTTGAATGGGGTGAAAGGGGGGTGATTTGAACTTTTATATTTTTTTTATTTTTTTTAACTTTTGGCATTCTTCAATAGTCTCCATAGGAGACTAGAAGCTGCCGCAACCCAGTCATTTCTGCTACATAGAGGCGATGATCAGATCACCTCTATATAGCAGATTTACTCACTTTCTATAAGCGCCAACCACTGGGTGGCGCTCACAGCAAACCGACACTGACAATCATAAATGTCTCCAGGAGACCTCCGGTTGTCATGCCAACACACTGGTGACCTGCGATCATGTGACGGGGGTCACCAGTGTGCATATTTCCTGCAGAATTGCCGGAATCAATTGTTAAATGCCACTGCCAGAGTTTGAGAGCGGCATTTAACTGGTTAATAGCCACTGGTGGTTCACGATTCCAGCCACGGCTATTGCGGGCACATGTCAGCTGTTCAAAACAGCTGACATGTCCCAGGAAAGATGTGGGCTCACTGCCGTAGCCCACATCAAAGGGAGGGTGTCAGACATCGGCGTACTATTATGCCTCCACACCATGACCATACCACATATTACCACCACATAGTGACCGAATAATCCCATATACAAGGAACAAATACCGCCACACCATGGCCAGATCACATATTACCACCACATAGTGACTGAATAATACCACATACAAGGGACAAATACTGCCACACCATGACTTGACCATATATTACCAACACATAGTAACCAAATAATACCACATACAAGAGAGAAATATTGTCACACCATGGCCGGACCACATATTACCACCACATAGCGACTGAATAATACCACATACAAGGAATAAATACTGACACACCATGTATATTCCCATACTCCTTATTGAAACACAAGGCTGTGAGTCACTTCAAAAATCAAATAAGTCACATATTCAATTGTGGGATACCACAAAAGAAACAGAAGTGAAGAAGGAAAGAGGATATTTTAATTTTTTTTTTAAAGTACTGACACACCATGGCCAAATCACATATTACCATCAAATAGATCACATATAATAGATCTAGTTTCCCTCAAATTAAAACCTTTTTCCTTTCAGGTCATCGGGGGTTAATGCAGTTTTCCCCCCGGTGGCCGCTGGTGTAATTACATTGCTGCTAGTCTGCTGATGTGGTTGGTGACCACTCCCACCATCCTTCAAAAGGTCACCTGATGCATCAGCTGACTGTTGGTTAGACAGGTCCTATTGGAAACCAACCTGGCTGGAGAAGGAGCTTGCTGAGTGCTGTGGTTCTTCAGCTGAATTTTCATCTGGTACAATCTGGTACCTTACTCTGCTGTGCGGTGCATTGCAGCAGAGAAAGCTAAGTGTGGTGTTATTGTTTCTTTGTCCCTTTGTTTTTTTACCTTACCTTGTGTTGTATTAGTGCAGCAGTGGGACCAGTGCTCTCACCTGCCAGTTCCCTACTTAGGGATAGGTGCAGGGCAAGCGAGGACTTAGGTATCCTGCTTGGTGACAGGTTGAAAAAACCTGTATAGGGAGATCAGGGCACATCCTTAGAAGAGTGCAGGAGGTGTCCATTTCCCCATTCCCTATTGCAGGGCCCACCGTTGTAATAGTGTCCCAGTGTACTCTTGTATGTTTGGTGACCGTCCACTCGTCAGGTCGTGTCACGCCAGGACAATCACTTCATGACATAGTAACTGAATAACACCACTTACAAGGAACAAATACCTCCACACCAAGGTCAGACCACATATTACCACCACAGTGACCGAATACACCAAATACTACAATACTAATCATTAATAAAAAAAAAAAACAATACAAGTTCCATTATACACAGGAGTTGTGTATATACTGTATACAGTGACTCATCAGTGGCATTATACACAGGAGCTCTGTATATAATGTCAGTGTACAGATAATACAATGATCACCAGTTGCATTATACACAGCAACTCTGTATATAGTGTCATTGTACAGGTGATATAGTGATCACCAGTCACATTATACACAGGAGCTCTGTAGATAGTATACAGTGTATAATGTCAGTGCACAGGTAACACACTGACTCACCAGTGGTGTCTCTAGCTAAAGTCCTTCATCTTTGCTTTTCTTTTTCATTCTGCGCAGACCACCATCACTTCTTCCAGCTAGGACTTTTCTCTAGAATAACACATTGCTACCTTGAGTCCCTTTCTTCTATACTACACAGCTGAATACAGACATGCACCCACCATTTATAATTAGTTATTATGCAACCCACTATTCCAAATATAAATTGTAATTCACCACTGTGCCCTTGCTAACAATGAATAGCCACTTTCCCCACCTAATAAATATATATTAGTTAGCACCTGCACTCTTTGTCCCAATTCAATACTAGTCACTGAATCCTCAACGCCCCCACTTTGTACCTCCCCCTCCTCCGATACATTATGTTTGCAAAACCTTTTCGTCCCAATTCATTATGTCATGTATTCTCTCTCTCCCACCCTCATGCTCTATTCATTATCAACTTCACTCCCCACATTCAAAACATCATTTACTCTCACTCACCCTTAATCCACCATTATTAGCTGCCCCACCCCCAATTCATCATTTGTTGTCCCCCCCTCAATTCATCATTTACTGTCCCCATCCCCAATCTCAATATATCATCATTTACTCCCCCCGCCCTCAAAGTTCATCATTATTTGCTCTCCCCAGGTCATCATTTGCTCACACCACCCCAACCTTCAATTCATCATTTGCTCTCCCCAACCCCACCTTCAAGTCAATTGATGTCCCTGCACCCCACCCTCAATTCATAATTTGCTGTTCCCCACCCTCAATTCATCATTTGCCATCCACCTTCAATTCATCATTAGCAGTACCAAATCCCCCACCCTCAATTCATCATTTGCAGGAACACTCGGTCAAGCCGATATTTCCAGTGTACAGTGGTGTCAAAAGAGATAGTTTTCCTTTGTCTAAATGCCTTATGCAGCAAGAGACACTGATATCCATGTCCCTTATACATTAGGGTCGATACTCATACATTAAGTGTACTAATCATGCTCCATCGGCATCTACATTGCAGTGATGGTTGCCCCGTATCCCTCACCTCACTTCATCATTTGCAGTCCCACCTCACCTCATCATTTGATGTCCCCCTTCCCTTCACTTCATCATTTGCAGTCCCTGTCCCCACTCACTTCATCATTTGCAGTCACCCTCGCACCTGACTTCATAATTTTATGTCCCCCTCCCTTCATCATTTGCAGTCCCTCTTCCACCTCAATTCATTATTTGCAGTCCCCCCTCACTTCATCATTTGCAGTCCCCTTCCCCCGCTCTCTTCATCATTTGCAGTCCCCCTCCTACCTCACTTCATCAGTTGCAGACCCCCTCCCCCTCACTTCATCATTTTCAGTCCTCCCTTCTCACTACATCATTTCCAGTTCCCCTCCCCCGCTCACTTCATCATTTGCAGGCCCTCTACCCCCTCACTTCATCATTTGCAGTCCCCCCCTCACTACATAATTTGCAGGCCCCCTCACTACATAATTTACAGGCCCCCTCCCCCCTCACTTCATCATGTGAGGTTCCCCTCCCCCCATTTCATCATTTGCAGTCCCCCTCCTTTCATAATTTGCAGTCCCCCGCTACCTCCCACCTCATCCATTTAATTCATTTTATAAAGAAAATTTTAAAAAATTGTTTTTCATACTAACTTCACTGACGGTCCCCTGCAGATGCAGCTCTGATTCTGGTGTCCCCGTACATGCAGGCGAGTACGTGATGACATCATCGTGTACGCGCCATCACCTGACCAGAGGACTAGAGAAGGAGGAGGGAGCTGGAGCTGGATCTTCACAGCTTCCAGCTATCCAGGTTAGACAGTTCCTTTTTTAAAAGTGTTTTTTTTGTTTTTTTTTGTTTTCGGTAATGTTTGTTTCATTACTTACCACAATCTGTATTACAATAAAAAATAGAAACATTGCAATTTTCACACTGACCACTGGGGCTTTTGTTGACCTTAACTTTCTGTTATGTCAGGAAACAACACATGTACATAGCCACATTGAACCTATATTTTTATAGAAGTATTTAATGAACCTGTACAAAAGTCATTGTAAAGGGAGGGGGAGCAGGATCAGCTATGAAATGGTGGATCTTGTGCTATCAGCTGTGTATTGAGGTGCTATCTGAAATTGTAATCAGCCATTCTGAAAACTGTCCCTGAAAGAACAGGATGCATGAATCTAAAAAAGCCCCAGGGGCAGTTGGAAAATTGCAAGATTACAATTTTTATTTTTTTAATAAGGAACATGAAAAGAAAAGAAAACCTTTGGCAAAAATGCTTTATAATTACCGGTACTTGTAACACTAAAACCTGATTTAAACAATAGGTAATTTTGGGTGAGGGATGGCCAAACATCATGGCACAGCAAAGCTTTTTATGTACAATGTAATTTTTAGGCTCCTAAAAATTAAATAATGCATGTTGAAATCTATGAATCTAATGTGCATAGTGCTGCAGACTAAATCATAACTATAAAATTCTAATATAGAAGACATCAGTCACCTGTGCCCGGCATAGCATATCGGATGTGCAGCATTTGCATCGGCCTCTGTACACATCCTGGACATGGTGAATTTGTATAATATACAGGATACTGTGTTTATTTTATGCAATGTAACTTGTGATTGAAATATATGCAAAGTGATGAGCCCTGGATTTGATTGTTTGCACAATTGTGATGGAAATATGCAAAATAAGCCAAACATTTACTAAACAAATCTGTGATATTAGAGCAATCCTGATATTATGTTGTACCTTGTCGCTCAAAGTAATTGATACCACAGCTTGACTCGCATTATATATATCTCTTGTCACTCTTACTGGAGTGTCCTTACCTGCTTGTTCTGACAACCAAGAACATGGCTAACTGTTCTTTACATTGTGAGGTCTTCCGTGACCTACTGAAAGAAGCAGTCCTTACTGAGAAAAGTCATACAACAGACCATTGCTATCCATGTAGATGACAAACTGTTAGGTTTTGCATCTATGACCCTTTCCGCTCTGGCTTCAGGAAAACTCATATCACTGAATCAGCACTTACATGCGTACTAAATGATCTGCTCATGGCAAGAGACAAGGTTGGGTGCACCATCCTAGTACTCTTAGATCTTTCTGCAGCATTTGATACAATTAATCATAATATCTTATTACAAAGACCTAAGGAATTTTGTGGAATTTTGAGCACAGTTTTCCAATGGTTCAGTTCCAGCTGATGATCTTTAATGCTATGGACAACTTAGACCTCAGCAAATTGAAGGAGCTACTGATGCCTTACACTCCTTGCCACCACTCAGATCAGTAGGCAAAAATAAACTATCCGTACCCAGGATTTAGCTTACATTTGGAGGCAGGATGACTCTCTGGAACTTATCACTTGGATCAATTATGGTGATATCAATCCTGGACACATTTAAATCAAGACGCAAAAAGCACCTTTTCAGTTGTGTCCACTACATTGGACATTATGCCAAACTAAGTAATGTACGTACTCCTTTTTCTTGCTTTGAAACAAATCGATTAGCAGGTACCCAGTCCATCAGCCATGTCAGTGATCTGAGGCTACTTAACAGCAGAGATGAGTGAACCTTTCAAGATTTGGTTCAGATCGGCGAATGTCCCAATGTTCACCAAACAAGTTCAAGAATTCAATGGCAGACAAAACCAAATGAATAGACAACACCTTCAGGGGGCTGCCAAACCAGCTCAAATTAGGGGCAGACACTAGAAAAAGTGGCATCAATTGACCCAGAGTACAAATAGTATAATTACGCAGCATGGAAGCATGGGAGAGGGCCTGGACCAGCATTTCTAGCTTAAACATTGATCAGTAACTGGTGGATGAGTGACAGGTGTAAGCCTGGTGCTCTGAGAGCCCTGCCAAATTAAGGCAACACACATGACGGAGACTCAAATTGGAGTCCAAACATTTCCAGAAATTAGGGTCAGACGCCAGGAAAAGTGGCCTCAATTGACCCATAGTAAAAATGTGATACCGACACAGGAGCAGTCAGCCATGGGCCATGTCTAAGGTATCAAGGTCTGGGCCAGCATTTAGAGCTTTGAATTTAAGTTTAAATTTAGATAAGGTGGGTGAGGGTGAGGGACTTGTGTAAGCCTGATTTGCTGGGAGCCCTGATACCTCATGCAAGAGCTCAAACTGCATTTCTTGTCAGCCACACTCAGGTGTCACAAACATCATTTCATAGACCACTATTGATAGAAAAATTTAAGGATAGTAACACAGTTCACTGATCAATTGACACACAGTAGAAATTTGATAATGATGCTGCAGCAGTCAGCCATGGGCTGCATGAGGTATCAGGATCTGGGCCAGCCTTTGGAACTTTGAATTTAAGTTAAAATTAAGATGAGGTGGGTGAGTGACCAGTGTAAGCCTGCGCTGTTTGAAGCCCTTTTACCTCATGCAACAGCTCAAATTATTTTTTGCCCAGCCACACTCAGGGGGCACAAATATCAGCTTGCTAGGACACTAATTTTTAGAAAAATGTAAGGATAGTAACACAGGTAGTTGACTGTGTCAATTCACCCACAGTAGAAATTTTAGAATGGCACAGCAGCAGTCAGCCATGGGCCAAGCATGAGGTCTCAGGGTCTGGGCCAGCATTTACAGCTTTTAATTTAAGTATAAATTTAAATTAAGACCTCTCTGCAGCATTCGACACTGTGGATCATCAGCTCCTCCTCACTATGCTCCGCTCCATCGGCCTCAAGGACACCGTTCTCTCCTGGTTCTCCTCCTATCTCTCTGACCGATCCTTCACTGTATGTTTTGCTGGTTCCTCCTCCTCTCACCTTCCCCTTACTGTTGGGGTTCCTCAAGGATCAGTCCTAGGCCCCCTACTCTTCTCGTTGTATACTGCCCCTATTGGACAAACAATCAGTAGATTTGGTTTCCAGTACCATCTCTATGCTGACGACACCCAATTATACACTTCTGCTCCCGATATCACACCGACCTTTTTAGAAAACACCAGTGATTGTCTTACCGCTGTCTCTAACATCATGTCCTCCCTCTATCTGAAACTAAACCTGTCAAAAACTGAACTCCTCGTGTTCTCTCCCTCTACTAACCTACCTTTGCCTGACATTGCCATCTCCGTGTGCGGTTCCACCATTACTCCAAAGCAACATGCCCGCTGCCTTGGGGTCATCCTTGATTCTGACCTTTCATTCACCCCCTACATCCGATCACTGGCTCGCTCTTCTTACCTGCATCTCAAAAACATTTCTAGAATTCGCCCTTTTCTTACTTTCGACTCTGCAAAAACTCTGACTGTTTCACTTATTCATTCTCGTCTGGACTATTGTAACTCTCTACTAATCGGTCTCCCTCTTGCAAAACTCTCCCCGCTCCAATCTGTCCTGAATGCTGCAGCCAGGATCATATTCCTCACCAACCGTTACACCGATGCCTCTACCCTGTGCCAGTCATTACACTGGCTACCCATCCACTCCAGAATCCAGTACAAAACTACTACCCTCATCCAAAAAGCACTCCATGGCTCAGCACCACCCTACATCTCCTCCCTGGTATCAGTCTACCACCCTACCCGTGCCCTCCGCTCCGATAATGACCTCAGGTTAGCATCCTCAATAATCAGAACCTCCCACTCCCGTCTCCAAGACTTTACACGTGCTGCGCCGATTCTTTGGAATGCACTACCTAGGTTAATACGATTAATCCCCAATCCCCACAGTTTTAAGCGTGCCCTAAAAACTCATTTGTTCAGACTGGCCTACCGCCTCAATGCATTAACCTAACGATCCCTGTGTGGCCTATTTATAATAAAAAAAAAAAAAAAAAAGGTTCCTCGCATCATGTTCTCATACACTTTATGCAGTATTAGCCCTCTGTGTCTGTACTGCTACATACTTAGGCAGGTAACTGGTTCATGCAGCTTTACATGAACACCTGAGCCTTACACTATAGCTGGTCCGAATAACTAAAGCAATTGTTACCATCCACCTCTCGTGTCTCCCCTTTTCCCCATAGTTTGTAAGCTTGCGAGCAGGGCCCTCACTCCTCCTGGTATCTGTTTTGAACTGTATTTCTGTTATGCTGTAATGTCTATTGTCTGTACAAGTCCCCTCTATAATTTGTAAAGCGCTGCGGAATATGTTGGCGCTATATAAATAAAATTATTATTATTAAAATTATTATTAATGTGGGTGATGTACTGGTGTAAGCCTGATGTGCTGGGAGCCCTCATACCTCATGCTACAGCTCAAACTGCTTTTCTAGTCAGCAACACTCAGGTGGCACAAATATCAGCTTTGTAGGATACTATTGTTAGAAACATTTAAGGATAGTAACTGAAAGTAAGTGCAGGACTGCTGGTCTGATAGCCCTACTGCTACAGGCAACACACATAAAGGAAACCCAACTTGGAGTCCAATCATTTAAAAAATATTGCCACATACCACCAAAATGGCATCAATTTTCCCAGTGTAGAAATAGTATAATGGGGCTCTAACATGCCTTCCACTACAGGCAACTCACCAGATGGCGACCCAACTTGGAGCCTCCATATTTCAAAAAAATTGTAACAACAGTAGCAGTAGCAACAGCAGGCACAGAAGTCATAACAAAGGTGTCACAGACTGCAATAACGCAAGTTCAAAGCAGCACACTAAAAATGACACCAACACCTAGTCTGTCCAGTCTGCAACTGGGGTACAAAAGTCATTGGAGATCCATGACTTGTTCATCTTAATGAAAGTTATGAGGTCTACACTTTCCCCTCATCAAACACGTCCCCCCCTGCTCATCATACAGCACCGCTATCCTAGCCAAAGTCCCAACATAAGCATTAGTGGAAACTGGATCATTTACTGAACTTTGGCCGAATTTTGCCAATTTTTAGGAAAAATGCTCGGAAATCCGAACACAAATCTGAATGTGCAACATTTGTGCCGAATTTGAGATTGGTGAACATTTTCTGAGCAAGTTCGCTAATCTCTTGTTGACAGGAGCCCTGAGAACCACCTCTTACCTGATGACATTCGCAGCTATTTTTTTGATTTTCCGGCCTCAATTTGTACGAACTCTATTCAGGACATAATACAAAAAACATCAGGTTCCTAGGAGGTCTTAACCCCTTAGGGATTCATCCATTTTTTATTCAATGTTTTTCTTCTCTTCTTCTAAGAGCCCTACATTTTTATTTTTCTGTTGATATGTGTGGGACAGAGTTAACAAAAGGCTGGAAAAATAAATGATACTAATAAAAAAGAGCTGGAGGGTGAATTTTCAGCAAAATACCTGTTACAATGAACAAGTGTGAATGAGGCATAAGTAAGTCAGCAACATCCTTCGAGAACGGGAAAACTTTATATGTGGTTAATTATAATCACTGTAAATGATGGCAGCTGTATACCGACCACTAGGGTTGAGCGACATTTCTTTTTTTAGGATCGGGTCGGGTTTCACGAAACCCGACTTTCTCAAAAGTCGGGTCGAGTGAAATCGGCCGATCCTATAGAAAAGTCGGGGTTGGCCTAAACACAAAACCCAATGCAGTGCAATGGGATACTAATGGTTCCCAGGGTCTGAAGGAGAGGAAACTCTCCTTCAGGCCCTGGGATCCATATTAATGTGTAAAATAAAGAATAAAAATAAAAAATAGGGATATACTCACCCTCGGACGCGCCCTGGTTCAAACCGGCAGCCTGCGTTCCTAAAAATGAGCAAGTGAAGGACCTTCAATGACGTCGCGGCTTGTGATTGGTCGCGTGAGCGGTCACATGAGCGGTCACGTGACCAATCACAATCCGCGACGTCATCGTAGGTCCTTCACTTGCTCATTTTTAGGAACGCAGGCTGCCGGTTAGAACCAGGGCGCGTCCGAGGGTGAGTATATCAATATTTTTTATTTTTATTCTTTATTTTACACTTAAATATGGATTCCGATACCGATTCCCGATATGGCAAACATATCAGAACTCGGTATCGGAATTCCGATACCAGATCAGAAGATCGCCGACCTCATGGCCGACCCCACACAGGGGTCGGGTTTCATGAAACCCGACTTTGCCAAAAGTCGGCGACTTCTGAAAATGGCCCACCCGTTTCGCTCAATCCTACCGACCACTATTTAACATGAGTTATAGGCTAGGGTCACACAAACGTATATTCTCTTATCCAAGACAATCGGGCTGATTATGCTAATCACACTCTGATGAAACGCTGACCAGAGTGGGATTATAGAATGATCCAATTTTCTCGGCTTTCGAGAAGATGGGTAAAAAATGTCTCCATCTGAACTCATTGGCTCACATGGCTGACTGTGGTCCGAATATCCGATCAAATTTCGGGTATGCTGACATTTTTTTTCCTTAGACCTGCACCGACCGAAGGAAAAAATTGGACATGTGCGTGGCCCCATAGCATAGCAATGGTCTGATTGCGAGTCGATGTCTCGTCGGAACGCACTCACACCGATAATACGGTCAAGTGCACGAGCCTTCAATCTGATTGTCTAATTCTGAACACAACCACATCCCCAAACATAAGAGGGTGTTCACACTTATTGAACCACATTATTTTAGTTTCCCCCCCCCCCCCCCCCCCCTAAAAATGGTTTCACGTTGTTTCTCAATGGAGTTGCACAGATTTTGGGTGACATTATAGGTGGAAAATTATTCTTCTTGGTATGATTTATTTACATGACAAAAACATGGCGTTTTACAGGAGGGTGTGTGGACATTTTATTTCCACTTCCTATATACATTCATATTTATATATTCTGCTCCTTTCATAAAGAGGACTTCATTTACACCTCATAATTATTGACGTTCATAAAACAAAGTTCTCAATGTTGCTGTAGTAGGTAATAAGTGTGTATGAAGACAGATGTACAAAACAGCGGGGTCACTTTAGAAATAAAGCTTTCTCTGTTCTTTGGCAAAATAATAAAAAAAGGTTGAAATATGTCAAATGCAATGTGATAGAAAATTACTGTGTAGCTATAGGAAGATGGATGTGAGGAAAGGTCATTTGAAGTGTTCCAGAGTCTCTAATAGATGCAAACGCTAACCCTTACACTGTAAGTGAAAGTTACCATAAACACTAATTTCTATAACTAGCATTTACTTCTGAATTGATGACTTTTTAAATTATAACTATGACATTTACCAGAAAATAGCACACAAATATTGTGTCACATTCTAATATATCTTACTGTCAATAAATAGCTCTGGCAAATATCTGCAAGATAAATTAGCATTGTCTTGAGTATGAAATTCTTCTGCCATTATTACTTTACACTAGAATGGTGAACGATAATTCACCAAAAAGAGTATTCTTCGATAAATTGATTTTTTTCGCTGATAGAAGTTTTTACAGAACATACAAATTATAAGAGCAATGCTTGTTATTTTGGATATGGTTTTACAGGAGTCACCTTTCATGTAGCCCATGTATTTTCAAGTAATTTTTGTGTATTTAAACTTTACAGTGTTTAGACATACAGAAAGAGAAAAAAGAAAATGTAGCAGTACTAGGCAGAGGCAAAGATCTGGGTGCATGTAATGCTTTTATCCATTGAGGTCACCATCAATGTTATCCAAAAACTGGCAACTCTCCAATTTAAGTGTTGAAAACTGTGGATTTCTTTATTAGCCCATATGCCTGTTATTGAATTTGTTGTAGATAGACTGTAAAGATGAGCAAAAAGATTCAAACTAATTTTATCATTTCGTCTAGGCCTCTGTGGCGCCTCTGGCAGCCGGAACAGAGCAAACATCAATTCTCTGCCTCGCATACTGGGCAACTCTGCCATTTACTAGATCCTGCACATCACAATATCACATGAGGTTTAGTCACTAGGGCTCATGCAACATCATGACATGATGTCATGACCACTATGTCATGATGTAACGGAGGCATACTGATTGTTTGTGGCACCCAGGATGTCAAGCAGAGAATTTCCAGTACATAAGTGAACACTGTCCTGGTCCAGGACTGAATTGGATGCTGGGCAAGGCTAGTTTTAAATATTTTGCTAATTTCTTCTAGATACAGTGGTGCTTTAAAGTTTATAATAATAATAATCTTTATTTTCATATAGCGCTAACATATTCTGCATTCAGCAGCGCTTTACAGTTTGCACACATTATTGTGAACTCTTTTGAATTTGTCATATTTACGTACATATTTGACCTAAATCTACATCAAATTTTTTTTTAAAAAATCCTAAAAGGAGACCAAGAAAACAAAATTGAACAAATGAGTCAAAAATATTAGACTTTGTAATTTTTTATATTGCGGAAGATGATCCAATATTACGTCTGTGAATGGTAAAAGCATTTGAAACTTTAAGATTAGCAGATAACTTGAAGGTGAAATTATAATCTAATGTTTTCAAACAATGAGAAGACAATCAGGTATGAAAGGGTAACTTGTTTTATTTAAAGAACCAGGATCTATCAAAGTCTAATCTTCACAACACATTTGTGGAAGTGTTTCTTGGCATGAATGAAGTAGATTTCTTAGAACCTCAGAAGAAGGGTTGTTGATGCTCATCTCTCATATTTTGTCAGTAGGATTTCAAGGGACAATGGGCACCTATCCTGTCTTTTATTCCCCTATCTCGGGGAACCTCAGGATATCTCTGCCCCCCTGATTACTCCTGATGGTGGGGATACTGGGTGGGGTCTCGTACCTTGCTATGCTACTATCTGTTTCTTTCCACACCCAGGGAGATATGAGACAGAAGCATATAGAATACTACAAACCAGACAGACAGGGAAAAACAGACAGGGATGGAAGAAAACAACCATCATACAAATACACTCACAAAATTACAGGATAGGATTCCAGAGAGGAGTAGGTGGGACAAACCAAATAGGTTTGTCCCACCTACAACTAAATAGAAGCAGAAATCTCCTGAAAACAACTCCAAGCCTCCTGCTCCAAACTCTGAACTCTCCTTCAACTCCAAACCGGGACGTGGTTAGCTATCCCTGGCAAAGACAGATGCAAACCTGCGGGGAGTAACAAATCCAGAACAGCTGATACAATGAAGACAGAGAACGAAAGGAGTCCAACTAAACAGTTTAACCATTGCAGAAAAGGAGCAGAGAAAATTCAGCACTGCTAATATGATGGTGAAGTCTTTATAACTACCGCAGGTGAATGTGTCACCAGACGCTGCAATTGTCTGACCCCACTCTGTTGTGGTATCACTGTGACTTCATCGCTAAGAGTCCGATAAATTGTGCATAAATGGAGGAAATTCAAGATTATGCAAAGTGTATTATTATGTGTCAGCTCACAAAGGAACCCAAGTTAACCTCCAAGCAACTAAAGGAGGGCAACAAAATTAATAAAGGGGATGGGAGAACTACAATACCCAGATAGATTAGCGAAATTAGGATTATTTAGTCTAGAAAAAAGACGACTGAGGGGCGATCTAATAACCATGTATAAGTATATAAGGGGACAATACAAATATCTCGCTGAGGATCTGTTTATACCAAGGAAGGTGACGGGCACAAGGGGGCATTCTTTGCGTCTGGAGGAGAGAAGGTTTTTCCACCAACATAGAAGAGGATTCTTTACTGTTAGGGCAGTGAGAATCTGGAATTGCTTGCCTGAGGAGGTGGTGATGGCGAACTCAGTCGAGGGGTTCAAGAGAGGCCTGGATGTCTTCCTGGAGCAGAACAATATTGTATCATACAATTATTAGGTTCTGTAGAAGGACGTAGATCTGGGGATTTATTATGATGGAATATAGGCTGAACTGGATGGACAAATGTCTTTTTTCGGCCTTACTAACTATGTTACTATGTTACTATGACATTAGTTAATGTTAATATTCAAGAGTCTATAATTATTTGCAAAGAAATAGTCACTACTAGGGTTGAGCGACCTTGACCTTTTTAGAGTCGAGCTGTGTTTCACGAAACCCGACTATCTTAAAAGTCGAGTCGAGTGGAATCGGCCGATTATCGCGAAAAGTCGGGTATCGACCGAAACACAAAAACCAATGCAAGTCAATGGGTGAGCATAGTCGGCAGTGAGTGGAGGCCAGGAAAACACCTACACTGCCCATTTTAATGGCAAAAACATCCATTCTTGTTACAGAAGCTTGTCAATCGTAATTTAGCTTATAATAATTGGAAGGCATTTGAAATTGGGGGTCATTTGGCTAAAGTTGTGGGGGGTAGGGCTGGTTCAAGTAATTAGTGGGCCCAGTAAATCTGGACCACGTCACGGCAGTGGAGCAGGGAGAGGTAAGTATTTCAACTTTGCAAGTGCTGTGATCCTGAGCAAGCAGGGGGGGCCCACTCGTTGGCATTGGCACTGGCACAGGGCCCCTCAAAGTACAGCGGTGTGTTTGCACGGCGGGGGCGCCTCCCACCGGCAGCAACACTTTTGTGTACTATGAGAGGCCCTGTGCCAGTGATTTCGCCAACTAGTATTCCTCCCCCCACCTGATGAAGGAACCTGCACTTTCATCTGCACCTTCCTTTTTGTCCCCGTGTAAGGTGGTATGGTATGCGGGAAGAGGAACCTGACTTTCAGCAGGGTCACAATCTTGCTGTGTAGCATGCACGGGGAATGTTGCGTTATGGGTCAATGTACCAGCAGACTCATCTATCACTGGCTGGGCAATGGGCAGGATGAGGAGGAAACACAGATATAGGCCCAAAGAATAAAGTGGGCTAAATGCAGTTCAAAATTGGTAACACAGGACTAACCAGGGGGCATTGCAGTGGAGGACAACTGGAATGAGAGGCTGACACAGAGAGTAGGCCCAAATCAGTAAGTAGTCGAAATGCAGTTCAAAATTGGCAACAGTAGTAAACAGGCGGCACAGCTTTGTTCAGTGGAGGAGAACAGCAAGGAGTGGCAGACACCGATAGTAGGCCCCAACCCAACTAGTAGGCCAAATGCAGTCTAACATTAACAACTACTTAACGAGAGCCTGAAAATGGAATTTCAGGACAGGAAACCAGGAGAACAGCAAGGAGCGGCAGACACTGTTAGTAGGCCCCAAACCAACTAGTACGCCAAATGCAGTTGTTCCATTTAACAACTATTTAACAAGAGCCTGAAGATAGAAGCTCAGGAAAGGCAACCTGGAGAACACCTTGGAGCGGAAGACACCGTCTCTACAACCCAGATCCAACTTGTAGGCCTAATGCAGTGTTGTTTCAACAACTACTTAACGAGAGCTAGAAGATCGAAGCTATGGAGAGGCAACCTGGAGAACACCTTGGAGCGGAAGACACCGTCTCTATGACCCAGACCCAACTTGTAGGCATAATGTAGTGTTGTTTCAACAACTACTTAACACGAGCATGAAGATTGAAGCAATGGAGAGGCAACCTGGAGAACACCTTGGAGCGGAGGACACCGTCTCTACAACCCAGACCCAACTTGTAGGCCTAATGCAGTGTAGTTTTCAACAACTACTAAACGAGAGTAGGAAGATCGAAGCAATGTGGACGAAACCTGGGGAACACCTTGGAGTGGAACACACCGTCTCTACACCCCATACCCAATTTGTAGGCCTAATGCAGTGTAGTTTTCAACAACTACTAAACGAGAGTAGGAAGATCGAAGCAATGTGGACGAAACCTGGGGAACACCTTGGAGTGTAACACACCGTCTCTCTACACCCCATACCAAATTTGTAGGCCTAATGCAGTGTACTTTGCAACAACTACTAAACGAGAGTAGGAAGATGGAAGCAATGTGGACGAAACCTGGGGAACACCTTGGAGTGTAACACACCCTCTCTCTACACCCCATACCCAATTTGTAGGCCTAATGCAGTGTAGTTTTCAACTACTAAACGAGAGTAGGAAGATCGAAGCAATGTGGACGAAACCTGGGGAACACCTTGGAGTGGAACACACCGTCTCTACACCCCATACCCAATTTGTAGGCCTAATGCAGTGTAGTTTGCAACAACTACTAAACGAGAGTCGGAAGACCGAAGCAATGGCGAGGAAACCTGGGGAACACCTTGGAGTGGGACACACCGTCTCTACACCCCATACCAAATTTGTAGGCCTAATGCAGTGTAGTTTGCAACAACTACTAAACGAGAGTCGGAAGACCGAAGCAATGGCGAGGAAACCTGGGGAACACCTTGGAGTGGAACACACCGTCTCTACACCCCATACCCAATTTGTAGGCCTAATGCAGTGTAGTTTTCAACAACTACTAAACGAGAGTAAGAAGATCGAAGCAATGTGGACGAAACCTGGGGAACACCTTGGAGTGTAACACACCGTCTCTCTACACCCCATACCAAATTTGTAGGCCTAATGCAGTGTACTTTGCAACAACTACTAAACGAGAGTAGGAAGATGGAAGCAATGTGGACGAAACCTGGGGAACACCTTGGAGTGTAACACACCCTCTCTCTACACCCCATACCCAATTTGTAGGCCTAATGCAGTGTAGTTTGCAACAACTACTAAACGAGAGTCGGAAGACCGAAGCAATGGCGAGGAAACCTGGGGAACACCTTGGAGTGGGACACACCGTCTCTACACCCCATACCCAATTTGTAGGCCTAATGCAGTGTAGTTTTCGACAACTACTAAACGAGAGTAGGAAGATCGAAGCAATGTGGACGAAACCTGGGGAACACCTTGGAGTGTAGCACACCGTCTCTCTACACCCCATACCCAATTTGTAGGCCTAATGCAGTGTAGTTTGCAACAACTACTAAGCGAGAGTAGGAAGATCGAAGCAATGTGGATGAAACCTGGGGAACACCTTGGAGTGTAACACACCCTCTCTCTACACCCCATACCCAATTTGTAGGAAAATGCAGTGTAGTTTTCAACAACTACTAAACGAGAGTAGGAAGATCGAAGCAATGTGGACGAAACCTGGGGAACACCTTGGAGTGGAACACACCGTCTCTACACCCCATACCCAATTTGTAGGCCTAATGCAGTGTAGTTTGCAACAACTACTAAACGAGAGTAGGAAGATCGAAGCAATGTGGACGAAACCTGGGGAACACCTAGGAGTGGAACACTGTTATGGCTGGCAATCAGGCAACACAGCGTGCAGTAATCAGCGCACATACAGAGATCTGGCAATAACCAAAAACAATAGGACGAGCTCTGAGACGTGGAATCTCTGTAGACTGCAGTACCTGATCTATCCTCACACAACTATAAGCAGCAGTGGATTGCGCCTATCACTACCTATGCAACTCGGCACTGCCTGAGGAGCTGACTAGCCTGAAGATAGAAATACAAGCCTGACTTGCCTCAGAGAAATACCCCAAAGGAATAGGCAGCCCCCCACATATAATGACTGTTAGCAAGATGAAAAGACAAACGTAGGAATGAAATAGATTCAGCAAAGTGAGGCCCGATATTCTAGACAGAGCGAGGATAGCAAAGAGAACTATGCAGTCTACAAAAAACCCTAAAACGAAAACCACGCAAAGGGGCAAAAAGACCCACCGTGCCGAACTAACAGCACGGCGGTGCACCCCTTTGCTTCTCAGAGCTTCCAGCAAAAGTTAATAGCAAGCTGGACAGAAAAAACAGAAAACAAACTAGAAGCACTTATCTAGCAGAGCAGCAGGCCCAAGGAAAGATGCAGTAGCTCAGATCCAACACTGGAACATTGACAAGGAGCAAGGAAGACAGACTCAGGTGGAGCTAAATAGCAAGGCAGCCAACGAGCTCACCAAAACACCTGAGGGAGGAAGCCCAGAGACTGCAATACCACTTGTGACCACAGAAGTGAACTCAGCCACAGAATTCACAACAGTACCCCCCCCTTGAGGAGGGGTCACCGAACCCTCACCAGAACCCCCAGGCCGACCAGGATGAGCCAAATGAAAGGCACGAACAAGATCTGGGGCATGGACATCAGAGGCAAAAACCCAGGAATTATCTTCCTGAGCATAACCCTTCCATTTGACCAGATACTGGAGTTTCCGTCTAGAGACACGAGAATCCAAAATCTTCTCCACAATATACTCCAATTCCCCCTCCACCAAAACAGGGGCAGGAGGCTCCACAGATGGAACCATAGGTGCCACGTATCTCCTCAACAACGACCTATGGAATACATTATGTATGGAAAAGGAGTCTGGGAGGATCAGACGAAAAGACACAGGATTGAGAATCTCAGAAATCCTATACGGACCAATAAAACGAGGTTTAAATTTAGGAGAGGAAACCTTCATAGGAATATGACGAGAAGATAACCAAACCAGATCCCCAACACGAAGTCGGGGTCCCACACGGCGTCTGCGATTAGCGAAAAGCTGAGCCTTCTCCTGGGACAAGGTCAAATTGTCCACTACCTGAGTCCAGATCTGCTGCAACCTGTCCACCACAGAATCCACACCAGGACAGTCCGAAGACTCAACCTGTCCTGAAGAGAAACGAGGATGGAACCCAGAATTGCAGAAAAATGGAGAGACCAAGGTAGCCGAGCTGGCCCGATTATTAAGGGCGAACTCAGCCAACGGCAAAAATGACACCCAATCATCCTGGTCAGCGGAAACAAAACATCTCAGATATGTTTCCAAGGTCTGATTGGTTCGTTCGGTCTGGCCATTAGTCTGAGGATGGAAGGCCGAGGAGAAAGATAGGTCAATGCCCATCCTACCACAAAAGGCTCGCCAGAACCTCGAGACAAACTGGGAACCTCTGTCAGAAACAATATTCTCAGGAATGCCATGTAAACGAACCACATGCTGGAAGAACAAAGGCACCAAATCAGAGGAGGAAGGCAATTTAACCAAGGGCACCAGATGGACCATTTTAGAAAAGCGATCACAGACCACCCAAATGACCGACATTTTTTGAGAAACGGGAAGGTCAGAAATGAAATCCATCGAAATATGTGTCCAAGGCCTCTTCGGGACCGGCAAGGGCAAAAGCAACCCACTGGCACGTGAACAGCAGGGCTTAGCCCTAGCACAAATTCCACAGGACTGCACAAAAGCACGCACATCCCGTGACAGAGATGGCCACCAGAAGGATCTAGCAACCAACTCCCTGGTACCAAAGATTCCTGGATGACCGGCCAGCACCGAACAATGAAGTTCAGAGATAACTTTACTAGTCCACCTATCAGGGACGAACAGTTTCTCGGCCGGACAACGATCAGGTTTATTAGCCTGAAATTTCTGCAACACTCTCCGCAAATCAGGGGAGATGGCAGACACAATGACTCCTTCCTTGAGGATACTCGCCGGCTCAGATAACCCCGGAGAGTCGGGCACAAAACTCCTAGACAGAGCATCCGCCTTCACATTTTTAGAGCCCGGAAGGTATGAAATCACAAAATCAAAACGAGCAAAAAATAACGACCAACGGGCCTGTCTAGGATTCAAGCGCTTGGCAGACTCAAGATAAGTAAGGTTCTTATGATCAGTCAAAACCACCATGCGATGCTTAGCACCCTCAAGCCAATGACGCCACTCCTCGAATGCCCACTTCATGGCTAGCAACTCTCGGTTGCCCACATCATAATTACGCTCAGCAGCAGAAAATTTCCTGGAAAAGAAAGCACATGGTTTGAACACTGAGCAACCAGAACCTCTCTGTGACAAAACCGCCCCTGCACCAATCTCAGAAGCATCAACCTCGACCTGGAACGGAAGAGAAACATCAGGTTGACACAACACAGGGGCACAGCAAAAACGACGCTTCAACTCCTGAAAAGCTTCCACGGCAGCAGAAGACCAATTAACCAAATCAGCACCCTTCTTGGTCAAATCGGTCAATGGTCTGGCAATGCTAGAAAAATTACAGATGAAGCGACGATAAAAATTAGCAAAGCCCAGGAATTTCTGCAGACTTTTTAGAGATGTCGGCTGAGTCCAATCCTGGATGGCCTGAACCTTAACCGGATCCATCTCGATAGTAGAAGGGGAAAAGATGAACCCCAAAAATGAAACTTTCTGCACACCGAAGAGACACTTTGATCCCTTCACAAACAAGGAATTAGCACGCAGTACCTGGAAAACCATTCTGACTTGCTTCACATGAGACTCCCAATCATCTGAGAAGATCAAAATGTCATCCAAGTAAACAATCAAGAATTTATCCAGATACTCACGGAAAATGTCATGCATAAAAGACTGAAAAACAGATGGAGCATTGGCAAGTCCGAACGGCATCACCAGATACTCAAAATGACCCTCGGGCGTATTAAATGCCGTTTTCCATTCATCTCCCTGCCTGATTCTCACCAGATTATACGCACCACGAAGATCAATCTTAGTAAACCAACTAGCCCCCTTAATCCGAGCAAACAAGTCAGAAATCAATGGCAAGGGATACTGAAACTTAACAGTGATCTTATTAAGAAGGCGGTAATCAATACACGGTCTCAGCGAACCATCCTTCTTGGCTACAAAAAAGAACCCTGCTCCCAATGGCGACGACGACGGGTGAATATGTCCCTTCTCCAGGGACTCCTTCACATAACTGCGCATAGCGGTGTGTTCAGGTACGGACAAATTAAATAAACGACCCTTAGGGAATTTACTACCAGGAATCAAATCGATAGCACAATCACAATTCCTATGCGGAGGTAGGGCATCAGACTTGGACTCTTCAAATACATCCTGAAAGTCCGACAAGAACTCTGGGATGTCAGAAGGAATGGATGACGAAATAGACAAAAATGGAACATCACCATGTACTCCCTGACAACCCCAGCTGGTTACCGACATAGAGTTCCAATCCAATACTGGATTATGGGTTTGTAGCCATGGCAACCCCAACACGACCACATCATGCAAATTATGCAGTACCAGAAAGCGAATAACTTCCTGATGTGCAGGAGCCATGCACATGGTCAGCTGGGCCCAGTACTGAGGCTTATTCTTGGCCAAAGGTGTAGCATCAATTCCTCTCAACGGAATAGGACACCGCAAAGGCTCCAAGAAAAATCCACAACGTTTAGCATAATCCAAATCCATCAGATTCAGGGCAGCGCCTGAATCCACAAACGCCATGACAGAATACGATGACAAAGAGCACATTAAGGTAATGGACAAAAGGAATTTGGACTGTACAGTACCAATAACGGCAGAGCTATCGAACCGCCTAGTGCATTTAGGACAATTAGAAATAGCATGAGTAGAATCACCACAATAGAAACACAGTCTGTTCAGACGTCTGTGTTCTTGCCGTTCTACTTTAGTCATAGTCCTGTCGCACTGCATAGGCTCAGGTTTACTCTCAGACAATACCGCCAGATGGTGCACAGATTTACGCTCGCGCAAGCGACGACCGATCTGAATGGCCAAGGACATAGACTCATTCAAACCAGCAGGCATAGGAAATCCCACCATTACATCCTTAAGAGCTTCAGAGAGACCCTTTCTGAACAAAGCCGCTAGTGCAGATTCATTCCACAGAGTGAGTACTGACCACTTCCTAAATTTCTGACAATATACTTCTACATCATCCTGACCCTGGCATAAAGCCAGCAGATTTTTCTCAGCCTGATCCACTGAATTAGGCTCATCGTAAAGCAATCCCAGCGCCTGGAAAAATGCATCAACATTACTCAATGCAGAATCTCCTGGTGCAAGAGAAAACGCCCAGTCCTGTGGGTCGCCGCGCAAAAAAGAAATAATAATCAAAACCTGTTGAATAGGATTACCAGAAGAATGAGGTTTCAAGGCCAAAAATAGCTTACAATTATTTCTGAAGCTCAGGAACTTAGTTCTATCACCAAAAAACAAATCAGGAATCGGAATTCTTGGTTCTAGCATCGATTTCTGATCAATAGTATCTTGAATCTTTTGTACATTTACAACGAGATTATCCATTGAGGAGCACAGAGCCTGAATATCCATGTCCACAGCTGTGTCCTGAAGCACTCTAATGTCTAGGGGAAAAAAAAGACTGAAGACAGAGCTAAGAAAAAAAAATGATGTCAGGATTTCTTTTTTCCCTCTATTGGGAATCATTGGTGTGGCTCCTTGTACTGTTATGGCTGGCAATCAGGCAACACAGCGTGCAGTAATCAGCGCACATACAGAGATCTGGCAATAACCAAAAACAATAGGACGAGCTCTGAGACGTGGAATCTCTGTAGACTGCAGTACCTGATCTATCCTCACACAACTATAAGCAGCAGTGGATTGCGCCTATCACTACCTATGCAACTCGGCACTGCCTGAGGAGCTGACTAGCCTGAAGATAGAAATACAAGCCTGACTTGCCTCAGAGAAATACCCCAAAGGAATAGGCAGCCCCCCACATATAATGACTGTTAGCAAGATGAAAAGACAAACGTAGGAATGAAATAGATTCAGCAAAGTGAGGCCCGATATTCTAGACAGAGCGAGGATAGCAAAGAGAACTATGCAGTCTACAAAAAACCCTAAAACGAAAACCACGCAAAGGGGCAAAAAGACCCACCGTGCCGAACTAACAGCACGGCGGTGCACCCCTTTGCTTCTCAGAGCTTCCAGCAAAAGTTAATAGCAAGCTGGACAGAAAAAACAGAAAACAAACTAGAAGCACTTATCTAGCAGAGCAGCAGGCCCAAGGAAAGATGCAGTAGCTCAGATCCAACACTGGAACATTGACAAGGAGCAAGGAAGACAGACTCAGGTGGAGCTAAATAGCAAGGCAGCCAACGAGCTCACCAAAACACCTGAGGGAGGAAGCCCAGAGACTGCAATACCACTTGTGACCACAGAAGTGAACTCAGCCACAGAATTCACAACAGAACACACCGTCTCTACACCCCATACCCAATTTGTATGCCTAATGCAGTGTAGTTTGCAACAACTACTAAACGAGAGTCGGAAGACCGAAGCAATGGCGAGGAAACCTGGAGAACACCTTGGAGTGGGACACACCGTCTCTACACCCCATACCCAATTTGTAGGCCTAATGCAGTGTAGTTTGCAACAACTACTAAACGAGAGTCGGAAGACTGAAGCAATGGCGAGGAAACCTGGGGAACACCTTGGAGTGGGACACACCGTCTCTACACCCCATACCAAATTTGTAGGCCTAATGCAGTGTAGTTTGCAACAACTACTAAACGAGAGTCTGAAGACTGAAGCAATGGCGAGGAAACCTGGGGAACACCTTGGAGTGGAACACACCGTCTCTCTACACCCCATACCAAATTTGTAGGCCTAATGCAGTGTAGTTTGCAACAACTACTAAGCGAGAGTAGGAAGATCGAAGCAATGTGGATGAAACCTGGGGAACACCTTGGAGTGTAACACACCCTCTCTCTACACCCCATACCCAATTTGTAGGCCTAATGCAGTGTAGTTTTCAACAACTACTAAACGAGAGTAGGAAGATCGAAGCAATGTGGACGAAACCTGGGGAACACCTTGGAGTGGAACACACCGTCTCTACACCCCATACCCAATTTGTAGGCCTAATGCAGTGTAGTTTGCAACAACTACTAAACGAGAGTCGGAAGACCGAAGCAATGGCGAGGAAACCTGGGGAACACCTTGGAGTGGGACACACCATCTCTACACCCCATACCCAATTTGTAGGCCTAATGCAGTGTAGTTTGCAACAACTACTAAACGAGAGTCGGAAGACCGAAGCAATGGCGAGGAAACCTGGGGAACACCTTGGAGTGGAACACACCGTCTCTCTACACCCCATACCCAATTTGTAGGCCTAATGCAGTGTAGTTTTCAACAACTACTAAACGAGAGTAGAAAGATCGAAGCAATGTGGACGAAACCTGGGGAACACCTTGGAGTGTAACACACCGTCTCTCTACGCCCCATAACAAATTTGTAGGCCTAATGCAGTGTAGTTTGCAACAACTACTAAACGAGAGTAGGAAGATCGAAGCATTGGAGAGGAAACCTGGGGCACACCTTGGGTCGGCAGACACCGTTAGTAGGCCCTACCAAAGTAGTAGCCCCAATGCAGTTTTAAAATTCCTAGAGGCTGAAAACAAGACTATTGACGCTCTGCTTTTTTCAAAGGAGGACAGCTGTATTGAGTGGTGCAGACAGACACAGGTAGTAGGCCTTAAACCAAAAATGTGGCTCACTGCAGTTTAAAAAAGGTTACAGGGGTACACAGGCAGCATTGCTCTGGGCAGTGGAGGACAATTTCAATAGTGGACCGCAGACAGACTTTGTACGCCTACTATTAAAAAAAGGATGCTCTATGCAATTAAAAATAGGTTCCAGGGGTCCACGGGCAGCAGTGGTGTGGTCAGTGGACGAGTATTGGAAGGAGGGACCGCAGACAGGCGTAGTAGGCCTAACATAACAAAATTAGGTTGTAGGCACTTTAAAATTGGTTCCAGGGGTACACGTGCAGCAGTGGTGTGGTCAGCGGAGGACAATTTGAATTAGGGAGTGCAGACAGACTTTGTAGGCTGTCCCCTGTGGACCAAGCATCCAACACATTAACCCAGTGCGCCGTAATGGACACGTAACTTTTTGTGGACATGCCTACTGGTCCATGCGTCTCTTGTCAGGTGCACCTTTCTACTGTTTGATTGCCTGAGTGCTATCACAATGCAGACTTTTTCATGCCGGTGGAGGGCTGGGATGGCTTTTCTCGCAAAAGAAATGTCGACTGGGTAGCTTGAACCGTGGTACAGCGTAGTTCATCTGGGCTTTCTAAATATAAAACAAAGAAAAAAAGGAGGCTCCATGCACTTTCAGCTGGGTTCCTGGGGTACACGGCCAGCATTGGTCTGGTCAGTGGAGAACTATTGGAAGGCAGGACCGCAGACAGGCTTCGAAGGCCTAACATAATAAAATATGGCTGTAGGCACTTTAGAATTGGTTCCAGGGGTGCACGGGCAGCAGTAGACAGGTCAGTGGAGGCCTAGTGGAAGGAGGGACCGCAGACAGGCTTCGAAGGCCTAACAAAATAAATTAGGGCTGTAGGCACTTTAACATTGGTTCCAGGGGAACACGGGCAGCAGTAGACAAGTCAGTGGAGGCCTAGTGGAAGGAGGCACCGCAGACAGGCTTCGAAGGCCTAATATAATAAATTAGGGCTGTAGGCATTTTAACATTGGTTCCAGGGGTACACGGGCAGCAGTAGACAGGTCAGTGGAGGCCTAGTGGAAGGAGGGACCGCAGACAGGCTTCGAAGGCCTAACATAATAAATTAGGGCTGTAGGCACTTTAACATTGGTTCCAGGGGAACACGGGCAGCAGTAGACAGGTCAGTGGAGGCCTAGTGGAAGGAGGGACCGCAGACAGGCTTCGAAGGCCTAACATAATAAATTAGGGCTGTAGGCACTTGAACATTGGTTCCAGGGGAACACGGGCAGCAGTAGACAGGTCAGTGGAGGCCTAGTGGAAGGAGGGACCGCAGACAGGCTTCGAAGGCCTAACATAATAAATTAGGGCTGTAGGCACTTTAACATTGGTTCCAGAAGAACACGGGCAGCAGTAGACAGGTCAGTGGAGGCCTAGTGGAAGGAGGGACTGCAAAAAGGCTTCAAAGGCCTAACATAATAAAATTGGGCTGTAGGCACTTTGAATTCTCTTGCAGGGGTACACAGGCAGTGGGCACCATTGGTGTTGTCAGCGGCGGCCGATTGTAATGAGTGTCTGCCAGTTAGTAGTCCCAAAAAATCAATACATGTTAATGTCTCGCATTACAACAAAAAGAAAAACCAAAAGGGTGCAATCATTAGGTACAGGGTTGGGCTCCTCTGCGTAGTTTCAGACCTAGTAATTTTGAACAAAGTATTTACTTGGGTAAATATAGGACACTGCCCCTGACTATGTTAAGTACCATTATACATGTCAACACAATGGTACTGTCAGTGGCAGTAATTTACGGATGTCATCGCATAGACTAAACATAGGTGTAACTGTGAGAGATAATTGTGCAAGTGGTAGAGCAATGTTTGAGCTGGGGGTGGGTGAACTCTCTTGTGGCCGGCGGTACATGCCCAGGGCCCCTCATGTTACAACAGTGTGTCTGACGTTGGGTGCGCACCACCACCACCAGAGACACTTTATTGTATTATGAGGGACCCAGTGGCAGTGCCGTAGACCAAAAGCGGGCACACCCACCTCTTCAGACAAACAGCACTCTCACGGGTGCTTGCGCCAAGTGGCGATACCATGGCCCCGTGTGGGGAGTTTGGCCATTTAGGGAGGTGTAAACATGTCGTATGCTGGACAATCAGCTGCTGCAAATTACGAGATTGGTAAAGTCATTCAGAGTAGTCCACAGGCAATACCTTTTCATATGAAAGCTAGGTGTCGGCCGGGCAAGGTGGGGCAAAAGAATTCGAAATCCAGTTGTGGTTCATTTTAATGAAGGTTAGATCATCAACATTTTGGGTGGCCAGACGAGTCCTTTTTTCGGTTAATATTGAACCTGCAGCACTGAATACTCTTTCTGATAGGACACTAGCTGCCGGGCAAGCAAGCTCCTGCAATGCATATTCTGCCAATTCTGGCCAGGTGTCTAATTTGGATGCCCAGTAATCAAATGGGAATGATGGTTGAGGTAGAACATCAATAAGTGATGAAAAATAGTTAGTAACCATACTGGACAAATGTTGTCTCCTGTCACTTTGAATTGATGCAGCAGTACCTGTCCTGTCTGCGGTCATAGCAAAATCACTCCACAACCTGGTCAGAAAACCCCTCTGTCCAATGCCACTTCGGATTTCTGCACCTCTAACACTTCTGTTCTGCTGTCCCCTGCTGCTCGTGTGAGAACGATCACGGGCGCTGTGTGCTGGGAATGCCTGAAGCAAACGGTCAACAAGAGTTGATTGTTTGGTTGCTAATATTAGTTCCAAGTTCTCATGTGGCATAATATTTTGCAATTTGCCTTTATAGCGAGGATCAAGGAGGCAGGCCAACCAGTAATCGTCATCGTTCATCATTTTAGTAATGCGTGTGTCCCTTTTGAGGATACGTAAGGCATAATCCGCCATGTGGGCCAAACTTCCAGTTGTCAAATCAGCGGTTGTGCTTGGTTGAGGGGCAGTTTCAGGCAAATCTACATCACTTGTGTCCCTCAAAAAACCAGAACCCGGCCTTGCCACGCCACCAATTTCCAGTGGCCCCGGAAAAGCTTCCTCATTAAAAATATACTCATCCCCATCATCCTCCTCCTCTTCGCCTGCTACCTCGTCCTGTACACTGCCCTGACCAGACAATGGCTGACTGTCATCAAGGCTTTCCTCTTCCTCTGCTGCAGACGCCTGATTTTTTATGTGCATCAAACTTTGCATCAGCAGACGCATTAGGGGGATGCTCATGCTTATTATGGCGTTGTCTGCACTAACCAGCCATGTGCATTCCTCAAAACACCGAAGGACTTGACACATGTCTTGTATCTTCGACCACTGCACACCTGACAACTCCATGTCTGCCATCCTACTGCCTGCCCGTGTATGTGTATCCTCCCACAAAAACATTACAGCCCGCCTCTGTTCGCACAGTCTCTGAAGCATGTGCAGTGTCTATGATTAGGCGATGCTGGGGAAGGTTCAAAGACCGCTGATAGGTCTGCATACGGCTGGAGTGTACGGGCGAACGGCGGATATGTGAGCAAAGTCCGCGCACTTTGAGGAGCAGGTCGGATAACCCCGGATAAGTTTTCAGGAAGCACTGCACCACCAGGTTTAAGGTGTGAGCCAGGCAAGGAATGTGTTTCAGTTGGGAAAGGGAGATGGCAGCCATGAAATTCCTTCCGTTATCACTCACTACCTTGCCTGCCTCAAGATCTACTGTGCCCAGCCACGACTGCGTTTCTTTCTGCAAGAACTCGGACAGAACTTCCGCGGTGTGTCTGTTGTCGCCCAAACACTTCATAGCCAATACAGCCTGCTGACGCTTGCCAGTAGCTGCCCCATAATGGGACAACTGGTGTGCAACAGTGGCAGCTGCGGATGGAGTGATTGGGCGACTGCGATCTGTGGACGAGCTCTTGCTTCTGCAGGAGGACGAGGAGGAGGAGGAGGGGGTGCGAACGCCTACAGCCAACTGTTTCCTAGACCGTGGGCTAGGCAGAACTGTCCCGAAATTGCTGTCCCCTGTGGACCCTGCATCCACCACATTCACCCAGTGTGCCGTGATGGACACGTAACGTCCCTGGCCATGCCTACTGGTCCATGCGTCTGTTGTCAGGTGCACCTTTGTACTCACAGATTGCCTGAGTGCATGGACGATGCGCTCTTTAACATGCTGTTGGAGGGCTGGGATGGCTTTTCTCGAAAAGAAGTATCGACTGGGTAGCTCGTAGCGTGGTACAGCGTAGTCCATCAGGGCTTTGAAAGCTTCACTTTCAACTAACCGGTAGGGCATCATCTCTAACAAGATTAGTCTAGCTATGTGGGCGTTCAAACCCTGTGTACGCGGATGCGAGGATAAGTACTTCCTTTTTCTAACCAGAGTCTCATGTAGGGTGAGCTGGACTGGAGAGCTGGAGATCGTGGAACTAGCGGGTGTGCCGGTGGACATGGCAGACTGAGAGACGGTTGGAGACGGTATTGTTTCCGCCTGTGCCCTAGATGCAGTGTTTCCTACTACGAAACTGGTGATTCCCTGAACCTGACTGCTTTGGCCTGGCAAAGAAACCTGCACAGATACTGCAGGTGGTGTGGAAAATGGTGGCCATACAGTGACGGCAGGGATGTAGCGTTGGTGACTAGCTTCATTGGCCGAGGGTGCTACAACCTTAAGGGACGTTTGGTAGTTAGTCCAGGCTTGCAAATGCATGGTGGTTAAATGTCTATGCATGCAACTTGTATTCAGACTTTTCAGATTCTGACCTCTGCTTAAGGTAGTTGAACATTTTTGGCAGATGACTTTGTGCGGATCAATTGGATGTTGTTTAAAAAAATGCCAGACTGCACTCTTTCGAGCCTCGGATCCCTTTTCAGGCATTGCAGACTGAGCTTTAACCGGATGGACACGCTGTCCTCCAACAGTTTTTGGCTTTGCCACGCGTTTTGTCCCATCTACGGGCCCGGCAGATGGAACCTGTTGCGATGTTGATGCCTGCTGCGGCCCCTCCTCCTCCGCTTCAGAACTACTGCCGCCTGCACCCTGTTCCCCCAATGGCTGCCAATCGGGGTCAACAACTGGGTCATCTATAACCTCCTCTTCTAGCTTGTGCGCAACTTCGTCTGTGTCACCGTGTAAGTCGGTGGTAGAGCGTTCGTGACGGGGCAACATAGTCTCATCAGGGTCTGATTCTGGATCAGTACCCTGCGAGGGCAATGTTGTGGTCTGAGTCAAAGGACCAGCATAGTAGTGTGGCTGTGCATCAGTGCACTCCATGTCAGATTCAACTTGTAATGGGCATGGCCTGTTAACTGCTTCACTTTCTAAGCCAGGGACGGTATGTGTAAAGAGCTCCATGGAGTAACCCATTGTGTCGCCTGCTGCATCCTTCTCTGTTGTTGTTTTTGCTGAAGAGGGCAAGGAAGCGACTTGTCCCTGACCGTGAACATCCACTAACGATGCGCTGCTTTTACATTTACCAGTTTCAAAAGAGGAGGCAAAAGAGCTAGAGGCTGAGTCAGCAAGGTAAGCCAAAACTTGCTCTTGCTGCTCCGGTTTTAAAAGCGGTTTTCCTACTCCCAGAAAAGGGAGCGTTCGAGGCCTTCTGTAGCCAGATGACGAACCTGGCTCCACAGCTCCAGGCTTAGGTGCAATATTTTTTTTCCCACGACCACCTGATGCTCCACTACCACTACCATCATTACCAGCTGACAATGAACGCCCACGGCCACGACCTCTTCCACCAGACTTCCTCATTGTTTTAAAAACGTAACCAAAGTAACGGTATTTGTTGCTGTCAAACAACTTACACGGTGAGCTATAACTTCAGTATGATTTAGATATCCCTTTACAGGTGGGTGAGACCGCAAGGAAAATCAGGCACAATGTTACACACTCTGTTTTCGGTGGCACCAAATGAGAGAGATGCCACACACGCAGGACTGTCACTCAAGCAGAAATGTCAATATTGATCTCCCACTTTTTTTTTTTGATTTGTTCAGGGAGAATTTAGAAACCAAATAAAAAAAAAAAATAGGCTTTCTATGGCCCACTATTTGAGAGAGAGAGATGGCACACCCAGGAGTCAAGACTGGCACACAAGCAGAAAGGGCAATATTAATCTCCCACTGATTTTTTTTTTTCAGGGAGACTTTAGAAACAAAATAAAATAAAATGATCTTTTCAGGAAGAATTTAGAAACCAAATAAAATAAAATGATTTTTTCAGGGAGAATTTAGAAACCAAATAAAAAAAAAAAATAGCCTTTCTATGGCCCAGTGCCCACTATTTGAGAGAGAGAGATGGCACACCCAGGAGTCAAGACTGGCACACAAGCAGAAAGGGCAATATTAATCTCCCACTGATTTTTTTTTTCAGGGAGACTTTAGAAATAAAATAAAATGATTTTTTCAGGAAGAATTTAGAAACCAAATAAAATAAAATGATTTTTTCAGGGAGAATTTAGAAACCAAATAAAAAAAAATAGCCTTTCTATGGCCCAGTGCCCACTATTTGAGAGAGAGAGAGAGCACACCCAGGAGTCAATACTGGCACACAAGCAGAAAGGGCAATATTAATCTCCCACTGATTTCTTTTTGATTTTTTCAGGGAGAAATTAGAAACACAATAAAAAAAAAATAGGCTTTCTATGGCCCACTAGTTGAGAGAGAGAGATGGCACACCCAGGAGTCAGGAGTGGCACACAAGCAGAAAGGGCAATATTAATCTCCAACTGATTTCTTTTTGATTTTTTCAGGGAGAATTTAGAAACACAATAAAAAAAATAGGCTTTCTATGGCCCAGTGCCCACTATTTGAGAGAGAGAGATGGCACACCCAGGAGTCAAGACTGGCACACAAGCAGAAAGGGCAATATTAATCTCCCACTGATTTTTTTTTTCAGGGAGACTTTAGAAACAAAATAAAATAAAATGATTTTTTCAGGAAGAATTTAGAAACCAAATAAAATAAAATGATTTTCTCAGGGAGAATTTAGAAACCAAATAAAAAAAAAATAGCCTTTCTATGGCCCAGTGCCCACTATTTGAGAGAGAGAGAGATGGCACACCCAGGAGTCAAGACTGGCACACAAGCAGAAAGGGCAATATTAATCTCCCACTGATTTTTTTTTTTTCAGGGAGACTTTAGAAACAAAATAAAATAAAATGATTTTTTTCAGGAAGAATTTAGAAACCAAATAAAATAAAATGATTTTTTCAGGGAGAATTTAGAAACCAAATTAAAAAAAAATAGCCTTTCTATGGCCAGTGCCCACTATTTGAGAGAGAGAGAGAGCACACCCAGGAGTCAATACTGGCACACAAGCAGAAAGGGCAATATTAATCTCCCACTGATTTCTTTTTGATTTTTTCAGGGAGAATTTAGAAACACAATAAAAAAAAAATAGGCTTTCTATGGCCCACTAGTTGAGAGAGAGAGATGGCACACCCAGGAGTCAGGAGTGGCACACAAGCAGAAAGGGCAATATTAATCTCCAACTGATTTCTTTTTGATTTTTTCAGGGAGAATTTAGAAACACAATAAAAAAAATAGGCTTTCTATGGCCCAGTGCCCACTATTTGAGAGAGAGAGATGGCACACCCAGGAGTCAAGACTGGCACACAAGCAGAAAGGGCAATATTAATCTCCCACTGATTTTTTTTTTTCAGGGAGACTTTAGAAATAAAATAAAATAAAATGATTTTTTCAGGAAGAATTTAGAAACCAAATAAAATAAAATGATTTTTTCAGGGAGAATTTAGAAACCAAATAAAAAAAAAATAGCCTTTCTATGGCCCAGTGCTCACTATTTGAGAGAGAGAGATGGCACACCCAGGAGTCAAGACTGGCACACAAGCAGAAAGGGCAATATTAATCTCCCACTGATTTTTTTTTTTCAGGGAGACTTTAGAAACAAAATAAAATAAAATGATTTTTTTCAGGAAGAATTTAGAAACCAAATAAAATAAAATGATTTTTTCAGGGAGAATTTAGAAACCAAATTAAAAAAAAAATAGCCTTTCTATGGCCCAGTGCCCACTATTTGAGAGAGAGAGATGGCACACCCAGGAGTCAAGACTGGCACACAAGCAGAAAGGGCAATATTAATCTCCCACTGATTTTTTTTTTTTTTTTCAGGGAGAATTTAGAAACACAATAAAAAAAAAATAGGCTTTCTATGGCCCACTATTTGAGAGAGAGAGATGGCACACCCAGGAGTCAGGAGTGGCACACAAGCAGAAAGGGCAATATTAATCTCCAACTGATTCCTTTTTGATTTTTTCAGGGAGAATTTAGAAACACAATAAAAAAAATAGGCTTTCTATGGCCCACTAGTTGAGAGAGAGAGATGGCACACCCAGGAGTCAGGAGTGGCACACAAGCAGAAAGGCCAATATTAATCTCCCACTGATTTTTTTTGATTTTTTCTGGGAGTATTTAGAAACCCAATAAAAAAAAATTAATAGGCTTTCTATGGCCCACTATTTGAGAGAGAGATGGCACACTCAGGACTGGCACAGAAGCCCAATGGCCAATATTAATCTCCCACTATATTTTTTTTATCAGGGAGAATTTATAAACCACACAAAAAAAAAACAGAAAAATGAAAAGGCTTTCTATGGCCCACTATGTGAGAGAGATGGCACACACAGGGATGGCACTCTAGCAGAAATGCCAATCTTAATCTCCCACAAAAAAAAAAACAGGGACTGTCCTACAATTACTATCTCCCTGCAGTTATCTCAGCCAGGTATGGCAGGCAGCAATAAGGAGTGGACTGATGCACAAATGAAATAAAAAGTGTGGACAAACAAACAAGATAGCTGTGCAGAAAGGAAGGAACAACAGGATTTGTGCTTTGAAAAAAGCAGTTGGTTTGCACAGCGGCGTACACACAGCAATGCAGCTATCAGGGAGCCTTCTAGGGCAGCCCAATGAGCTACAGCGCTGAGGAAAAAAAATGTAGCTTCCACTGTCCCTGCAAACAAAAGGTGGTGTTGGACAGTGGAAATCGCTACAGCACAAGCGGTTTGGTGGTTAATGGACCCTGCCTAACACTATCCCTGCTTCTGACGAAGCGGCAGCAACCTCTCCCTAGGCTCAGATCAGCAGCAGTAAGATGGCGGTCGGCGGGAACGCCCCTTTATAGCCCCTGTGACGCCACAGACAGCAAGCCAATCACTGCAATGCCCTTCTCTAAGATGGTGGGGACCAGGACCTATGTCATCACGCTGCCCACACTCTGCATCCACCTTCATTGGCTGAGAAATGGCGCTTTTCGCGTCATTGAAACGCGACTTTGGCGTGAAAGTCGCGTACCGCATGGCCGACCACGCACAAGGGTCGGATTGGGTTTCATGAAACCCGACTTTGCCAAAACTTTTAAAAATGATCGATCCGTTTCGCTCAACCCTAGTCACTACTCTAAAAAAAGAACATTGCTAACCATCTACAGCTGGCGAAAAGATCACCTGGACAAGGTAGAAGGGTATTGGAACAATAATTTGTCTACCAATGAGAACAAGTTGAGGTTTTTGGTTTAAATGAGAAGTGTTATGTTTGGAGAAAGAAAAACGTTAACAGTCTCATATAAAAACCTTATATCGTCTGTGACACACGGTGTTGGTAGTATTATGGTTTGCGCCAGTTTTACTGCATCTGGGCCTGGAGATCTTGTTGGACATACACAGATAAAATAGATAGATAGATAGATAGATACTGCATCTACTGTATTTTTAAGTCTACTAACAAAAGCCCAGCTAAAATTGATAACTTAATGAAGGATTCCACCCCCATTTCCTGTTAAGCAAAGTTTACAGAACCATATTTTTTGTCTGAGTGCTGTCAGTGAAAAAAATTGACTGTTCAGATGACAGTTTTCTCACACAAACCGAACATCCACATGAAAAAATTGAAAGCATTTATTAGTCTTTTTTGTATTACAGATACTCAGAGACTCGCTTATTCAAGTTTATGGCTGTGCAAAAAAAAATCAAATCCCGTACAGATCAAACATACAGCATCTTATTTTTATGGATACATTGCAATTATTAACATAGGAAACTGTATTCAACATAGGTCTAATAAATTTTATTAACAGCTGATGCCTAAAAATGGATGCCATACGGATATCATGTAGATGTAAAATACGGACATATCCATAGTATACGCATGGCAATACAGAGGAGAAATTGTCAATTTTTTTCTGGATGAAAATCAAATGATTTTTTATACTCTTGTGGGAAGTTAGCCTAAGGGCTCCTTCTCACTTGCGAGAAACTCGGATGAGTCTCGCATGGTTAAAACCCGGCTCTGCACCGGCACTCACACATCCACTTATTTAAACACTTTTGAAAATTTGTATATATGGAGAAAAGTCACAATTATAATGTACGCTTATCATGACTTGCAACTTTCTTTGCCACATTTTATGCTAAAGACTACCATAAGCTGCATAGAAAATCAGGCCTATGTGTAAAAATAGTATGCTGAATAAGTATAGTCGGCATCAAAGGCTTTATTGGAAAACTATGCTTTAGAATCACAACTTACAACATTTCACAGTTATAATTTACAAGAAAGTTGAGTAATGTTATATCTTGGCCATAATTCAACATTTTCTCATACTTTCTAAAGTCTAATTCCAAATTCTGATTGTTCCTTGTAACAGAGAGCAGTGCATTGTAGGAGCTCAGAGGACAGTTACACATTTAAGAATAACCTGTTAGGTCGCATGTTCTGTTTACTAAGGCAACCAAATAAATTTTGAAGGCAGCTAATTGTAAGAAACATATAACCAGCAATACATAGAAAAAAATAAGCAAAATGGTACTCAACTTCCTATCTGATTGTTTAAAAGGGTTGTCCAGTAGCGATTGACACCAGAACTGCCCCACAGATTTTAGCACTGCCCTCAAACAAATCATCCTCGGGGGCAGTACAAATGATTTGTTTGAGGGTGGTTATAAAACCTGTGGAGTGGCGCTGGTGTCAGTCACTGCTTATGTCTCCACCTTCTGACGAAGGTGGAGATAAAAGTAGAGAACGGGCGCTGCACTCTCACCTCCCACAGTTTCATCACCCAGTATCAAGGACATCTTCAAAGGGGGCAGTGATTCAACAAACTAGTAAGTAACTGCAGTGCTGCCCCCTGGAGATGTCCCTTTCCAGGAGGGATGATAGACCCTGTGGGGAGTGAGTGCAGCTCCAGCTTCCAGTGATATCATGTTTGAGACTGCTCCCAAACCAAACCTCACAAAAAGTACAATATAAAAACACATTTAGACATTAGGTAGCTAGGGAGGGAGCAATGTAGAGTGTTGGGTAATAAAGGAAATGACAAAGTGGTTAGGGTAAAAAGTTAGACAGAAATACAATTTACGTGCCCGACCACCCCGTAAGACTGAAAATTCATGGGCACAGTGTAAAAAAAAAAAACAAATATAGCACTTTACTCACCTCCTAGATGGGATGCTGATCCTCTGCTGTCACAGCATAGTCACGTACTGAACTGCTAGCATCAACATCTGGTGGGGTGCATCACGAGACAAACGAAATTTTGCATGAAATGAGAAGCCTCCAACTGATCAGCGGCCACTGAATGGCTGCAACCATCATGTGATGCATCTAGCAGTCCTGTAGGGGTGAAAGCTGAAAGAATGGTGGAGGAATGTCATCGTGAAGGCAAGTGAGGTGCATGTGTTATTTTTTAATTAACCCTGTACCAATGAAACTTTTATCTTAATGTAGTGGAAAACACCATTAAGAGTTGAGAAAGCCAAATGTTTTACTCCTTATGTAATAGTAGTGAAAACATTTACCGTATTTTCCGGCGTATAAGATGACTTTTTGACCCCTAAAAATTGTCACAAAAGTCGGGGGTCGTCTTATACGCCGGGTACGGCGTGTGCAGGGGCGATCCTGCTTTTCGGCGTGTGGTTCCCAGGGTCTGGAGGAGAGGAGACTCTCCTTCAGGCCCTAGGATCCATATTCATGTAAAAAATAAAGAATAAAAATAAAAAACATGGATATACTCACCCTCGGACGGGCCCTGGCTCACAGCGCTGCTAGCGTCTCCCTCCGTTCCTGAGAATGCGGTGAGTGAAGGACCTTCAATGACGTCGCGGTCACATGAGCAGTCACCTGACCGCGACATCATCGAAGGTCCTTCACTCACCGCATTCTAAGGAACGGAGGGAGACGCTAGCAGCGCTGTGAGCCAGGGCCCGTCCGAGGGTGAGTATATCCATGTTTTTTGTTTTTATTCTTTATTTTTTACATGAATATGGATCCCAGGGCCTGAAGGAGAGTCTTCTCTCCTCCAGACCCTGGGAACCACACGCCGTATAAGATGACTGGGAGTATAAGAGGACCCCGTCTTATACGGCGGGCATATCCCAAATTCCATATTTTATATGGAAAAGTTGGGGGTCGTCTTATACGCCCAGTCGTCTTATACCCAGAAAATACGGTAATGGAGGGGGTGGCTGCTTGGCATATTACTGCACATAAAATACTTGTATGTGGTGCTGTTCACACAATGGAGATGCACAGCATCCAGGTTAAAAGCCTAGTAGTGACACCATCCTATTAGATCAAGCGGGCTGCCTAGCGTGGGCATATCCCAAATTCCATATTTTATATGGAAAAGTTGGGGTTCGTCTTATACGCCCAGTCGTCTTATACGCCAGAAAATATGGTAATATGTTGTAGACATGCTCGGGAATAAATTACCTAAGCCAGAACAGATAAAGGAAATATGGAAAAAGTACATGGAGCTCCACTACAAGAATAACTCAGTGATACAGGAAGAAACTGAGACTGCAAACAATAGAGAGCCAAAAATTCTCAATGACGAAGTCGCTGTTGTGATAAAGATTAATCAAACAACAAAGCACTTGGATGTGTCAATATTCCAATAGAGCTAATAAAATCTTCTGAAGCAGAAGCTGATGTCATCACATGCCTTTTTCAACAGATATGGACAACTGGTAAATGGCCCAAGGACTGGACAAGATTGTGTTTTTTCCTATTTGAAAGAAGGGAGATGCTGCCGATTGTGGAAACTATCGGACTGTTGCGCTCATACATTATGGCATCAAAATACTACTGAAGATCCTGCAAAGACGGTTACAGCCTTACCTTGACAAAGAGCTGTCAGAGAAGCAAGAAGGATTCAGAAAAAGCAGCGGAACAAGAGATGTGATTGCTAACAATTAGTGTTGAGCGATACCTTCCGATATCGGAAAGTATCGGTATCGGATAGGAACGGCCGATATTCAAAAAATATCGGATATCGCCGATACCGATACCCGATCCCAATGCAAGTCAATGGGACCAAAATATCGGAATTAAAATAAACCCTTTCTTTCCTTGTAGGTTCATTCTACATGAAGGAAAACAACTAAGAATAATGCAGGATGTATTTGGGGAGGTGGCGGAGACATTAAAGTCATAGAAGTTTAGCCCAATCAAATAGAATAGCATGTTTTTTTTTTTAAAGACGTTCGGAGTGACAAAGATATTGACTATGTAAATTTTTTTTTTATTTTGTCAGATATTGATGTTTCACTATTCCACGCCCTTCCCCTTCTTTTTTTTTAACTTTTCCCACACTTTCATCTTCATCATCATCATCAGCATCTTTGACATCAACTTCTTCTTCACCTTATTCATCTTCTTCTTCATCCTTTACCTTTTTTTTTTTGATTACATTCTTCATATTCATTTTATTCAACTATTATTATTCTTCCTATTCTACATATTCATTTTATTCAACTGTTATTATTCTTCCTATTCTACTTCTTCATCATATTCTCATTTGTGACAGGCATTCCCGTAGTTGTTATCTATAAAAGTTGGAAGATTACACCTTCCGTTCTGCCAGTCACAAAAGTTACATTTGTCCGCGTTCAGTTTGGCCTGCAGCATCAGGCTTTATCCAGGGGCACCACGAGGAGGAACGGACTCACCCCCATACACTGCTTAGTCTTCTTCTGCATATAATTTAGATAATATCTTTTGCTCTGATATTAAGTGTTCTGCTTAATGTTCTTCTGCTCTTTGTTCTGCAGCCTCTTGTTCTTCTGCTTCTCGGTCTTCCATGTCGTCGTCTCCAGGGTCGTCGTCTCCAGTGTCGTCGTCTCCGCCGTCGTCATCTCCGCCGTCGTCGTCTCCGCCGTCGTCGTCGTCGTCATCGGGGTGGTCTTTCTGGTCGTCGACGTTAGGGTCTTCAACTTGGAAATGTAGCAGAAGGTACAAAAAGGCTGAGAAAATGCCAAGAACCAGCTGATGGAACTGGAACTCGGATGGCTACCCGAAGGTTCAAGAGCCTATGGAACTACCGAGGACCAGCTGACGTTACTGGAACCCGGTTACTAAGCAGGAGGTACCCGTGCTAAAAAGCACTACCAAGGACCGCCTGATGTTGGCAGAACTCGGATACCCAGAAGGAGGCACCTAAGCCAAAGGCTCTGCCCGGAACCAGCTGACGTTACTGGAACCAGGATGGGGAGCAGAAGGTACAAGAGCAAAAGACACTGCCGAGAACCAGCTGACGGTACTGGAACCCGGATGGGTAGCCGAAGGTCCAAGAGCCAATGGAACTACCGAGGACCAGCTGACGTTACTGGAACCCGGTTACTAAGCAGGAGGTACCCGTGCCTGAAAGCACTACCAAGGACCACCTGACGTTGGTGGAACTTGGATACCCAGAAGGAGGCACCTAAGCCAAAGGCTCTGCCCGGAACCAGCTGACGGTACTGGAACCAGGATGGGGAGCAGAAGGTACAAGAGCAAAAGACACTGCCGAGAACCAGCTGATGGTGCTGGAACCAGGTGGTGGACCCGAAGGCCCACAGGAGAGGAGAGAACAGCTAGGCCGCGAGGCAGCCGCAGTTACCGAACCCCAACAGTCCTACAGGGGGAGCTGGGCCTACTGGCACTACAGAACCAGCCTTGACTACCAATTCATGCAGCCCACATAGGAAGCTCCTAAACTGGAGGCACCCTGGAGTTGGCTAACCCGACCGCAACACGACGGGGCAAGCATAGGCGTCTCAGCGAGCTTGACACAACCCAGAAACAGTTGACGGTGCTGAAACCAGGTTTGGCACGAGGGAGTACCTGTGACAAAAACACTGCCGAGAACCAGCTGGCGGTGCTGGAACCTGGATGCGTTGCCCCAGTGTGCAAGAGCCAATGGCACGACCGAGGACGAGCTGACGGTGCTGGAACCCGGTTACTAAGCTGTAGGTGCCCGCGCTTAAAAGCACTACCAAGGACCGCCTGGCGTTGGCAGAACTCGGATACCCAGGAGGAGACACCTAAGCCAAAGGCTCGGCCCGGAACCAGCTGACGGTGCTGGAACCAGGCGGTGGACCCGAAGGCCCACAGGAGAGGAGAGAACAGCTAGGCCACGAGGCAGCCGCAGTTACCGAACCCCAACAGTCCTACAGGGGGAGCTGGGCCTACTTGCACTACAGAACCAGCCTTGACTACCAATTCATGCAACCCACATAGGAAGCTCCTAAAGGCACCCTGGAGTTGGCTAACCCGACCGCAACACGACGGGGCAAGCATAGGCGTCTCAGCGAGCTTGACACAACCCGGAAACAGTTGGCGGTGCTGAAACCAGGTTTGGCACGAGGGAGTACCTGTGACAAAAACACTGCCGAGAACCAGCTGGCGGTGCTGGAACCCGGATGCGTTGCCCCAGTGTGCAAGAGCCAATGGCACGACCGAGGACCAGCTGACGGTGCTGGAACCCGGTTACTAAGCTGTAGGTGCCCGCGCTTAAAAGCACTACCAAGGACCGCCTGGCATTGGCGGAACTCGGATACCCAGGAGGAGGCACCTAAGCCAAAGGCTCGGCCCGGAACCAGCTGACGGTGCTGGAACCAGGTGGTGGACCCGAAGGCCCACAGGAGAGGAGAGAACAGCTAGGCCGCGAGGCAGCCGCAGTTACCGAACCCCAACAGTCCTACAGGGGGAGCTGGGCCTACTGGCACTACAGAACCAGCCTTGACTACCAATTCATGCAGCCCACGTAGGAAGCTCCTAAACTGGAGGCACCCTGGAGTTGGCTAACCCGACCGCAACACGACGGGGCAAGCATAGGCGTCTCAGCGAGCTTGACACAACCCGGAAACAGTTGACGGTGCTGAAACCAGGTTTGACACGAGGGAGTACCTGTGACAAAAACACTGCCGAGAACTAGCTGGCGGTGCTGGAACCCGGATGCGTTGCCCCAGTGTGCAAGAGCCAATGGCACGACCGAGGACCAGCTGACGGTGCTGGAACCCGGTTACTAAGCTGTAGGTGCCCGCACTTAAAAGCACTACCAAGGACCGCCTGGCGTTGGCGGAACGCGGATACCCAGGAGGAGGCACCTAAGCCAAAGGCTCGGCCCGGAACCAGCTGACGGTGCTGGAACCAGGTGGTGGACCCGAAGGCCCACAGGAAAGGAGAGAACAGCTAGGCCGCGAGGCAGCCGCAGTTACCGAACCCCAACAGTCCTACAGGGGGAGCTGGGCCTACTGGCACTACAGAACCAGCCTTGACTACCAATTCATGCAGCCCACATAGGAAGCTCCTAAACTGGAGGCACCCTGGAGTTGGCTAACCCAACCGCAACACGACGGGGCAACGCATAGGCGTCTCAGTGAGTTTGACAGTACCCGGAAACAGCTGACGGTGCTGGAACCAGGCTGGGCACAAGGGAGTACCCGTGACAAAAACACTGCCGAGAACCAGCTGGCGGTGCTGGAACCCGGATGCGTTGCCTATTAAAGATTGTCTTCCTAGAGCCCCAACTAGCGGTGTTGGAGCAAAGGGTAAGCAGGGGGAGCAGAATGTAGGCCGAAGCCTGGACTGGAGGCAGCTTTGTGTCTGCGTTGCGTTTGCAGGACACTTTGCCGGCTACACAGTGGGGGAACAGCTGGCGTTGCTGAACCCCACTAACACAATGGCGGGTGTTTTTCTCTGTGCAGCTAGCACTTCCAGGCTACAACTGGCGGTGCTATAGCCCAGGGTCAGCAGGAGGAGGAGAGGAGCAGAGTGTAGGCCGAAGCCTGCACTGGTGGCAGCTTTTGGTCTGTTGTGCCAGCGTGGCTTGTGCTGGACACGATGCCGGCTACACAGCAGGGGAACAGCTGGCGGTGCTGAACCCCACTGACACAATGGTGGGTGTTTTTCTCTGTGCAGTCAGCACTTCCGGGCCCCAACTGGCGTAGTTAGAGCCCAGGGTCTGCAGGAGGAGCAGAGTGTAGGCGGAAGCCTACTTGAACCAATTTCAAAGGTAACCTTTAACCCACCCTCAGGTGTTACAATGTTGAAGAGCCACACCTTGTGCAGCAGTAAAGCTCCACAAGTTAAAGGTTGCTCTTTAAGTTTTGCTCATTGCACACGCAGAATGAAAGACGTACACAATTTAGCCCATTGAACAGTAGTTCAGTTCTGTATTGGAGGCGTGACTTGTCTTTTTAAGGAGACGCAGCACAGGTGCACATAAATAACGCCTTGGTGCTGGGCGCAGCCTCCTGAGCGTTGTTATTTGCTGTACAGGAGTCTGCGCTATTGTGATCCCTTGGCCATGCGCTGTGAGCGCTGCCTGTCCTTTCACCTCATTTCATGTTGGCCGGTGCGGTTAGCAATGGCCATGAATCCCAGACCCGCAGTGTGTTTTCAACAAATCACACTGCGTGGCTGGGATTCGTGGCCTTGTGCAGTAAATATGTTTGCCGCTCACACATGTCCTTACACCTGCTTCAGACTGGGCGGCCTCAGCTGATCCCTTATCGCCTACCACAGCCATGAGGCCGCACAGTCTGAAGAAGGCGGAAGGAGATGAGTTAAGACAGGCGAACATATGCACTGCACATGCCCATCAATCACACCCTCGCAGCCAAAATATATGAGACAACGAGGGGGGTTGTGTCGGGCAGGGCGGACGCCCAGGCAGAGGCAGCCAAACAATGATGTCAGAAGACGGGCAGCGCTACCAAGTGGGGTGGTGCGTGTCATTAGAAAGGAAAGTCACACCTCAGGGACAGTGGAATGGTCTCAATGAGACACATTTTGTACGTGTTGAGTTCCACGTTGGCAAGGATAAAAAGTCAGCCACCTTGTACAAATGCAGCATTACTGCTGTACAAGGTAGCTGTTATACATAGAAACACCTTGGGGTGGGTGGCAGGGTCCCTTTAATTTCAGTTCATGTGCCTGCGTGGCGTTTGCAGGTCACGTTGCCGGCTACACAGCAGGGGAACAGCTGGCGGTGCTGAACCCCACTAACACATTGGCTGTTGTTTTTCTCTGTGCAGCTAGCACTTCCGGGCCAAAACTAGCGGTGTTTGAGCCCAGGGGCAGCAGCAGGAGGAGAGGAGCAGAGTGTAGGCCGAAGCCTGCACTGGTGGCAGCTTTTGTTCTGTTGTGCCAGCGTGGCTTGTGCTGGACACGTTGCCGACTACACAGCAGGGGAACAGCTGGCGGTGCTGAACCCCACTGACACATCAGCTACTGTTTTTTCTGTGTAGACAACACTTCCAGGTGGCAACTGACAGTGTTGAAACCCAGGGAATCAAAGAGGAGCAGAGTGTAGGCTGAAGCCTGCAGTGGAGCAAGTTGAAAGGGAACCTTTAACCCCCCCAGGCATTTGTTGCTGAAAGAGCCATCTTGTACAGCAGTAATACTGCACATGGAAAATGGTGGCTCCTAAAATTATGCTCCTTGCAAACGCTGAAGTACACACTCATATAATGTATCCCCTCACACCGTCAAACCGTCCCGGAAGTGGGACTTTCCTTTGTAATGTGACACAGCACAGCCGTCATTCCAACCCCCTTGGTGCCGTGCGCCACCTCCTCAACGTTGTTTGGTTCTGTCACGGAGCCCGCGCTGTAATGTTATCCATTGGCCATGAACAGTTAGCGGTGCCCGTCTTCTGACATCATTTAGGTGTCAGGCTGGCAGTGCCTGTGCGTCCAAGCTGCCCGAGATCCAACCTCGCAGTGTCATCTAATGTAATCCCACTGCGGGCCAGGGATCCATGGGCATGCGCAGTGCATATCATCGCCTCTCACTCCCCTCCTTCCTGCTTCTTCAGACTGTGCGGCGTCACGGCCGTGGCATGCTATTAGGGATCAGCTGACGCCGCCTAGTCTGAAGAAGCGTGAAGAAGGGGAGTGAGAGGCTAGTATATGCACTGCGCATGGCCATGGATACAAGGCCCACTGTGGGATCACATTAGACGACACTGCGAGGTGGGATTTCGGGCAGCGTGGACGCACAGGCGCAGCCAGGACGACAACAAATGATGTCAGAGGACGGGCAGCGCAAACTGTGCATGGCCAAGGGATAACATAACAGCGCAGGGTCCATGACGGAATCAACAGCGCTAAGGAGGCAGCGCACGGTGTCAAGGGGGTAGCAATGACGGCTGTGCTGCGTCACATTACAAAGGAAAGTCCCACCTCCGGGACGGTTGGACGGTGTGAGGGGACACATTACATGAGTGTGTAGTTCAGCGTTTGCAAGGAGCATAATTTCAAGAGCGACCTTTTCCTTGTGCAGTATTAGTGCTGCACAAGGTGGCTCTTTCAGTAACAAACGCCTAGGGGGGGGGACAGGTCCCCTTACATTTTAGTTGTGCCAGCGTGGCGGTCGCATGACACATTGCCGGATACACAGCTGGGGATCAGCTGACGTTACTGAACCCCAATAACAGAGGAGCGACTGTTGACTGTGCAGACAGCACTTCCAGGCACCAACTGGCGGTGTTAGAGCCCAGGGACAGCAGGAGGAGCAGATTGGAGGTATTGCCGCACACACAGCTGGGGATCAGCTGACGTTACTGAACCCCAATAACAGAGGAGCGACTGTTGACTGTGCAGACAGCACTTCCAGGCACCAACTGGCGGTGTTAGAGCCCAGGGACAGCAGGAGGAGCAGATTGGAGGTATTGCCGCACACACAGCTGGGGATCAGCTGACGTTACTGAACCCCAATAACAGAGGAGCGACTGTTGACTGTGCAGACAGCACTTCCAGGCACCAACTGGCGGTGTTAGAGCCCAGGGACAGCAGGAGGAGCAGAGGAACAGAGTGTAGGCCGAAGCCTGATTGGGGAACCTTTAACCCCCCCCCAAGACGTTTGTAGCTGAAAGAGCCATCTTGTGCAGCACTAAGGATGCAAAAGGAAAAGGTTGCTCTTTTAATTATGCTCCTTGCAAACACTGAAGTAAACACTAAAAATGTGTCCCCTTATACCGTAAAACCGTCCCGGAGGTGCGAATTTCCTTCGTAATGGGACACAGCACAGCTGTCATTCCTATCCCCTTGGTGCCGTGCGCTGCCTCCTCAGCGTTGTTTTAAGCTGTCACGGAGCCTGCGCTGTTCTGTTATCCCTTGGCCATGCCCAATTAGCGCTGCCTGTCTTCTGACATAATTTGGTGTCAGGCTGTCAGTGCCTGTGCGTCCACGCTGCTCCAGATCCCACCTCGCAGTGTCGTCTAACGTAATCCCACTGCGGGCCTTGGATCCATGGGCACGCACAGTGCATATCCTCGACTCTCACTCCCCTCCTTCCCTCTTCTTCAGACTGTGCGGTGTCACGGCCGTGGCATGCTATTAGGGATCAGCTGACGGCGCACAGTCTAAAGAAGGCGGAGGGAGATGAGCGAGAGCCCGAGGGGAAGATATGCACTGCGCATGCCCATGGATCCAAGGCCCGCAGTGTGATTCAATCAGAAGACACTGCGAGGCGGGATCTCGGGCAGCGCGGCCGCACAGGCGCAGCCAGCCTGACACCAAATTATGTCAGAAGACAGGCAGCGCAAATAGGGCATGGCCAAGGGATAACAGAACAGCGCAGGCTCCGTGACAGCTTAAAACAATGCTGAGGAGGCAGCGCATGGCACCAAGGGGGTAGGAATGACGGCTGTGCTGCGTCACATTACGAAGGAAAGTCCCAGCTCCGGGACGGTATAACGGTATCAGTGAACACATTTTATAAGTGTTAAGTTCTGCGTGTGCAAGGAACTAAAATAAAAGAGCTACTTTTTCCTTGTGCAGCATTACTGCTGCACAAGATGGCTCTTTCAGTAACAAACGACGGGGGGGGGGGACAGGTTCCCTTACATTTAGGTTGTTGTGCCAGCGTGGCGGTCGCAGGACACATTGCCGGCTACACAGCTGGGGATCAGCAGACGTTACTGAAATCCAATAACACTGGGTCGTATGTTTTTACTGTGCAGCCTGCACTTCTGAGCCGCAACTGGCGGTGTTGGAGCCCAGGAATAGCAGTTCAGGTGGTAGAAAGATGGACACAGCAGGAGACCTGGATGACACCCAATTACTTAATCAGGCAGAGGAGTGGCAAATTCCTGCGAGATCCAGGCCTGGTTCATTTTCCGGAAAGTAAGCCGGTCAACGTTATCGGAGGATAGTCGCATGCGACGGTCTGTTAGTACACCACCTGCGGCACTAAAGACACGTTCCGATAAGACACTAGCCGCAGGGCAAGCCAGCACCTCCAATGCATACTGGCTTAGCTCTGGCCATGTATCCAGCTTATAGACCCAAAACTTGAATGGGGAAGAGCCGTCTGGGAGTACAGTAAGAGGGCAAGCCATGTAGTCTGTCACCATCTGACGGAACCGTTGCCTCCTGCTGACTGGAGCCACCGGTGATGGTGTAGACATTTGGGGCGGGCACACAAAAGTGTGCCAGAGTTGTGCCATACTGGGCTTGCCTTGGGCAGAGGCACTGCTTCTGCTCCCTCTTTGGGCAGAGCCTCCCCCACTGCCTCGTCGCACTGAGCTGGTTTTCGCCAGTTATAATAGGTGAAATATTACAAATCGCTCTGATTGGCAGTTTCACTTTCAACAGCCAATCAGAGCAATCGTAGCCACGAGGGGGTGAAGCCACCCCCCCGGGCTAAACTACCACTCCCCCTGTCCCTGCAGATCGGGTGAAATGGGAGTTAACCCTTTCACCCGGCCTGCAGGGGCGCGATCTTTCCATGACGCTGCATAGGCGTCATGGGTCGGATTGGCACCGACTTTCATGACGCCTACGTGGCGTCATGGGTCGGGAAGGGGTTAATGCCCATGTCCCACGACGATTCAGATGGTTTGGTGAGCGGTCATATCAGTGATGTGACTGCTCTCCACGCCAGCTGGAACACACTGAGCTGAGCATGAGAACACTGCTGTGACCAGCGGTAACCTTAAAGGGAACCTGTCACCCCGTTTTTTGAGATTGAGCTATAAATACTGTTAAATAGGGCCTGCGCTGTGTGTTCCTATAGTGTATGTAGTGTACCCCGATTCCCCACGTATGCTGAGAAATAACTTACCAAAGTCGCCGTTTTTGCCTGTCAATCAGGCTGGTCAGGTCGGGAGGGCGTGGTGACATCGCTGGTTCTTCCTCAGCTTTACGTTGGTGGCGTAGTGGTGAACAAGCAGCGCGCGATCTGCGCTGTCATCCCTTTCGTCGGTGGGGGCGGCCATCTTCCTGGGGCCGCGCGTGCGCAGATCGAGTGCTCTGCTGCACGGGGCTTCAGGAAAATGGCCGCGGGATGCCGCGCGTGCGCATTAGAGATCGCGGCGGCCATTTTCCCAAAGCTGAGTTTGCATCTCCATTTATTATGATGGAATATAGGCTGAACTGGATGGACAAATGTCTTTTTTCGGCCTTACTAACTATGTTACTATGTTACTATGTATTAGCAGCACTCCTCTCAGTTGGACTGGAGAAGATGATGGAATTCACCAGTGTGTCGTGGTACTCCCGCAATTTACGCTCCCGGGTCAACGCTGGGATGAGGTTTTGGATGTTGTCCCGGTAGCGAGGATCGAGGAGGGTGAACACCCAATAATCAGGCATGTTGAGAATGTGGTCGATGCGGCGGTCGTTTCTCAGGCACTGCAGCATGAAATCCACCATGTGCTGCAGACTGCCAACTGGCCCAGAAACGCTGTCCCCTGCTTGAGACATGATCTCTGCCCGCTCGTCATCACCCCACCCTCGCTGTACACACTGACCACTGGACACTTGTGTCGCTCCCTCCTCTGGACGGAGCTCTTCCTCCTCCATTGACTCCTCCTCATCCTCCTCACAAAGTGGCCCCTGCGTACCCCTTTGTGAGGAACCACGTGGCTGACTCTGACTCTCCAGAAGCTGATGGAAAAGGTGACTCCTCATCCTCCACCTCTTCCACAACATCATCCCTTAACCCTTGCAAAGTTTGCTGAAGCAGGCAGATAAGGGGGACAGTCATGCTGACTAGTGCATCATCTGCACTTGCCATCCGCGTGGAATGATTAAAAGGACGCAAAACCTGGCAGACGTCCTTCATAGTGGCCCACTCTGTGGTTGTGAAGTCTGATCGGCGCTGACTGCGACTTCTTTGCGCCTGATGCAGCTGGTACTCCATAACTGCTTGCTGCTGCTCACACAACCGCTCCAACATATGTAACGTGGAATTCCATCGGGTAGGTAGGTCACATATGATGCGGTGTTCCGGAAGGCGGAATCGGCGCTGCAGAGCAGCAATGCGGGATCTTGCCAAGCTGGAACGCCGCAAGTGAGCACACTCTAGGCGGACCTTGTGCAGCAGGGCATCAAGATCCGGATAGTCCCTCAGAAAACTCTGCACAACCAAATTGAGCACATGTGCCAGACATGGGATGTGAGTGAGGTTGCCAAGGGCCAAAGCTGCCACCAGATTTCGGCCATTGTCACACACTACCATGCCTGGCTGGAGATTCGCTGGCAGTAACCACACATCGCTCTCCTGCTTGATGGCATTCCAGAGCTCCTGCGCTGTGTGGCTTCGATTCCCCAATGAAACTAGTTTCAAGACGGCCTGCTGACGTTTGGCCACGGCTGTGCTCATGTCGGTCATAGGTAAACGTTCACGGGTCCATGTGGAGGTGGACTGTGACGGCTCCTGCAGAGATGATTCTGAGGAACTTGTGTAAGAGGAGGAGTCAATGCGTACAGACTGGATTCCTGCAATCCTTGGAGTGTGCAGGACACGTCCTGCGCCACTCGCACGATCTGTACCTGGCTCAACAACATTAACCCAATGGGCAGTGAGGGAAACGTATCGCCCCTGTCCATGCTGACTGGTCCACGCATCGGTGGTGAGGTGGACCTTGCTACTGACGGCGTTCAGTAGCGCATGTTTTATGTTTCCCTCAACATGCCTGTGCAGGGCAGGGACAGCTTGCCTGCTGAAGTAAAAGCGGCTGGGCACCTTGTACTGTGGGACTGCCAATGCCATCAAGTCACGGAAGCTGTCAGTCTCCACCAGCCTTAATGAGAGCATTTCCAGGGACAACAGTTTGGCAATGCCTGCATTCAGAGCCTGTGCTCGGGGGTGGTTGGCCGAGAATGCCCGCCTTTTCTCCCATGCCTGTACTACTGATGGCTGTAGAGTAGACTAGGAGTGTGAGGATGACTGGGAAGGTGGTGCTGTGGGTGGAATTACACAAGGTCTCTGGACAACAGTGCCAGAGGTTCTTCCATGGCGATCCAGGGAGGAAGCCAAACCAGCTGTGCGTGAGCTGGAGGAAGAGGCAACACGAGCTGAAGAGGTGGTAGCTGCCGCTGTTGGTTGGCCTACATCTTCAGTGTGTTTCTGTAACTCCACCGCGTGCCTGGTCTGCACATGTTTCCACATATTTGTGGTATTGAGGTTGCTGACATTTTTCCCTCTTTTTACTTTCTGATGACACAGCTTGCATTTGACAAAACAAATGTCATCTGCAACTGTGTCAAAAAAGGACCAGGCACTGCAAGTCTTGGGAGCGCCCTTTTTGGCTTTGGAAAGAGACAGGCTCCTAACGGGTGCCAAACTGGAGGCTACAGGCTCCGCAGTCTTCCCCCTCCCTCTCCCTCTTTGGCCCGTAAGGGGAATCTCTTCCTCAGAGCTGCTCCCACCACCTTCCTGTTCCTCACGCCATGATGGGTCAACGACCTCGTCATCTCCACTACCCTCTGCCACTAACTGCTCCTCCTGGGTAGTCTCGGCAGCACAGTACGCACCAGAAAGCGGCACCTGAGTTTCATCATCAGATGCGTACTGCGCTGTGGTCACCGGAGGCACTGGCCCACCCGCCTCTTCAGAGTCAGAGAGAAAAAGCTGTTGGGCATCACTGCACACTGCCTCTTCTTCCATTTCTCCAATGCTGCTTGGCTGGCCCCCTGTTTCCAAGCCAAGAGATTCAGAGAACAGAAGTAGAGACGGCTCCTGTCCTGGGCTCTCTGACTGCCTGGCCAATTTGGCAGGTGGTGAAGAGACAGATGGCTGCTCTCCAGTGCTCTGTGCCTGAGAGGATGTGGCACTAACTGAAGTCGATGCCGAGGCGTTAGCTGCCATCCACCCGACAACGGCTTCAATTTGGTCTTCACGCAGCAGCCGTGCACGGCGCTCTCCGACAAAGCTGCGCATGAAGGACTGTTCCCTGCTGAAACTGAGTGACGACGAGTCACCGGTGCCCGCAGCAGGCACAGAATCACCACGTCCTCTCCCTGCTCCTCTCCCTGCTCCGCGCCCACGCCCACGTGCCTTACTCCCTGCCCTCTTCATCTTGGTTGACAGATAAAGATAAGCAGAAAAGTACTAAGGCCTTAGTGTGCTTATTCCTGAAATGCTCCTAACATGTGTAAGAAACACTAATGTTGTAAAGTGTGGACTAAACTTTATTATTTTTCAAATGTGGCCTACACAAGTGTTAAGTTGTGTTTGGTGAACTTTCCTTTTTTTTTTTCTGCAGATCGGACTACAGAGCAAGTTTAACTCACACGGGGACCGTGCAGACAGCCGTAAACGGCGCTGCAAGGCCCAAAAACCCTCCTCTAGGTTATCCTATGTAGTGTTTTTCCACAATTTAGCTGGAGACGGGTGGAAAGACACTAATAGGAAATTTTTTTTTTAAATTTTAAACAGGCTGCACTATTTGAAAAAAAGGAATTTTTTTTTCAAGGTATGAGGCAGTAACGCACCCTGAGCTGAATCCAACCGGCTATGGATGCACACAGACTACAGGGCGAGCTGCGCTCACACAGAGACCGTGCAGACAGCCGTAAACGGCGCTGCAAGGCCCAAAAAACCCCCTCTAGGTTATCCTATGTAGTGTTTTTCCACAATTTAGCTGGAGACGGGTGGAAAAACACTAATAGGAAATTTTTTTTTTAAATTTTAAACAGGCTGCACTATTTGAAAAAAAGGGAAATTTTTTTCATGGTATGAGGCAGTAACGAACCCTGAGCTGAATCCAACCGGCTATGGCTGCAAACAGACTACAGGGCGAGCTGCGCTCACACGGAGACCGTGCAGACAGCCGTAAACGGCGCTGCAAGGCCCAAAAACACCCCTCTAGGTTATCCTATGTAGTGTTTTTCCACAATTTAGCTGGAGACGGGTGGAAAAACACTAATAGGAAATTTGAGAAAAAATGTGCAGCAGGCTGCACTATGAGCAAAAAAGGACAACTGTGTGAGGCAGTGTGAACCCCCCCTGAGCTGAATACAACCGGGTATATGGCTGCACACAGACTACAGAGTGAGCTGCACACACACACACACACACACAGACCTTGCAGAACGCTGTTAAAACAGCGCTGCAAGGCAAGAGCAAGGTGAACAGTGAAGAACACACAGCGTTTTGCTAAATTAGCCTTGGGAAAGGAAAATAAAGCAATTAGCTATCTCAACTGGCCCTCAGTTAGAACACAGCGTCCTGTCCCTAACTGAAATCACAGCAGAGTGAGCGCAAAATGGCGGCAGCGTTTTTTATAGTGCAGAGTGACATCATTTCAGCAGCCAATTACAGCCTTGCCAGTACTTACATGCCCACCATGCTAAACAGGATGTGCCCACACCTCCATTCATTCCTCATTGGCTGCTGCGTTCAGTTTGAATTCTGGGAACTTCCGATTCCGGTATCCGATACGCGGGAAGTATTGGAATTCGGTATCGGAATTCCGATACCGCAAATATCGGCCGATACCCGATACTTGCGGTATCGGAATGCTCAACACTACTAACAATAGATGGATAATGGAAAAGGACAAAGAATACAAAAAAGGAGATCTATTTTTGTCTCATCCACCACAGCAAAGCATTAGACTGTGTTGATCACCAGAAACTCTGGAATACCATGAACGATATGGGTATTCAAAACCATCTGATCAGCCTCATTAACCCCTTAATCCCTGGAGCTTTTTTCGGTTTTGTGTTTTTGTTTTTCGCTCCCCTTCTTCTCAGAGCCATAACATTTTTATTTTTCCATCAATATGGCCATGTGAGGACTTGTTTTTTGTGGGACGACTTGTACTTTTGAACAACATCATTGGTTTTACCTTGTCGTGTACTAAAAAACAGGAACAAAATTCCAAGTGCAATGACATTTCAAAGAAAGTGTAATCCCACAGATGTTTTTGTTTGGATTCTTACTAAGTTTTCTATATGCTAAAACTAACCTGCCCTTATGATTCTCCAGGTCATTATGAGTTCATAGACACCAGACATGTCTAGGTTCTTTTTTATCTAAGTGGTGAAAAAAAATTCTAAACTTTGTTAAAAAAAAGCGCCATTTTCCAATATCTGTAGCGTCTCCATTTTTCGTGATCCTTGGTCGGTTGAGGGCTTATTTTTTGTATGCCGAGCAGATGTTTTTAATGATACCATTTTCATGCAGATACGATCTTTTGATTGAATGTTATTGCATTTTAACAAAATGTCGCGGCGACCAAAAAAACATAATTTTGGCGCTTTTTTATTTTTTTTTCACTACGCCGTTTAGCGATCAGGTTAATTATTTTTTTATTGATAGATTGGGCGATTCTGAGTGCGGCAATATCAAATATGTATATGTTTGATTTTACTTTTATTGTTTTATTTTTAATGGGGTGGAAGGGTTGATTTGAACTTTTATATATTTTTTTAATTTTTTATTTTTTTATATTTTTTTAAAAATGTTTCTTTTACTTTTGGCATGCTTCAATAGCTTCAATAGTCTTCAGAGGAGACTAGAAGCTGCCACAACCCGATCACCTCTGCTAGATGGAGGCGATGTTCAGATCACCTCTATATAGCAGAATTGATCACTTGTTATGAATGCCGACCATTGGGTGGTGCTCACAGCAAGCTGGCACTGACAACCATAGAGGTCTCCAGGAGACGTCAGGTTGTCATGCCAACACCCCGGTGACATGCCATCACGTGACGGAGGTCACCAGTGTGCGTATTTCTGGCCCGATGGCCGGAAGTGCAATTTAAATGCTGCTGTCAAAGTTTGACAGTGGCATTTAACTGGTTAATAGCCGTGGGTGAATTGTGATTCCACCTACGGCTATTGCGGGAACATGTCAGCTGTTCAAAACAGCTGATATGTCCCCGGAAAGATGTTGGCTCTGGCGGGAGGGACCCCGACATCGGCGTAAATGTATGCCAAATGTCAGTAAGGTGTTAAAAACCTTAACATTGGCCAAGAAGCATCAGTCCGGAACATGGCAACATGTCATGGTTCAAAGTAGAGCGAGGTATGAAGCTGCATCCTGTCACCATCTCTCTTCAATTTATATGCAGAAGCTATTTTCAGGAAGGCTGGACTTCCCGAAAAAGAGGAAAGAATCAAACTTGCTGGATGAATCATTCAACAATCTTAAATATGCATACTATACAACATTGATAGGAACAAGCGTAGATGGAATGAAGGCAGGGCTGGACTGGCCATTGGGCAGTTCTGGCAAATGCCAGAAGGGCCGGTGGCAGTAGTGGGCCGCTCGCCAGCACCGACTCACCCCCCGCCAGCGCCACCGCATTCAACTATACCGGCATCTATGAAGCCATACAGTTGAACGCAATGATGGAGGAGAGAGCGTCTGCTTTCGCTCCTTTTCCCATCATTCCCCGCTCTGCCTCTGACACTGCGGGTGCACGATGACGTCATATCATCGCGCACCTGCTGTGTAACCGGACAGACTGCAGCTGCTGAGACCGGAGCCGGGAGCAGCGCTGGGCACGAGGAGAGGTGAAATGAGTGGTTTTTTAAAAATATATCACTGAGTGATAACTGGATTGTGGGGCTATTGGGGGGGCTGCATTACATTACTGTAGATGTGCAGCTGATAACATGATGCTGTATGGGGACAGATTGATCTAATTGTGGTTGTTCTGTTTCCTTCATTCTTTCTCAGTTGGTGTAAAGAGGCCGGGAAACAAGTGAACGACTTCACTATTGTCGATCACACTTGTTTAGTGGTCTGAGATCAGGGCATGTAAATACTGCAGAAATGATTTGCAGGGAGACCAGGCAAGGATGATGACAGTTGTAGTTAGCACCCGGCGCCTGGTAATAGCGCTAACTCTACTGCTTTTCCCAGCCGCCAGAGCATTTAATTATGGTTTGTGTAATGATTTTTAGGGTTGATATCAGCTGTGTAATGTCAGCTGCTATCAATCCCTGGTGTATGTAATGGAGAGGTGTCTATCAGACACCCCCACTACTAGCCCAGACCTGGCGAGATCCAGCGACTCTGAAGAGCCGTGACGGTAGTAACAATACCGCTCTTCACAGTCGCCGGGCTCAGCGCAAGACCCGGAATATCTGAAGAGCGGTGATGTTACTGATGTCACCACTTTTCAGAGTCACCGGGTCTCGTGCTGCGCAGCGGAACCAAAAGTGGCTGTAGGCAACGTTTATGGAGCATCAGAATGAGGTTTCATAGCCTTTGGTTGTCTCAATCCCTTCATTATCTACGAGATCATCTCAATCCCTTCATTATCTACGAGATCTACAAGCGGGCCTGTGTAACTTCAAATGCCAGGGCTGAATTTTAGTCCCAGTCCGGCCCTGAATGAAGGACTTATTACTGAGTATCAAGGTAGAAAGCTTGAACATGAATCTGCAACTCAACACAAAAAAAGAAGACAAAGATATTGACTACTGCCAGGTATGACCAGAAAACATTTGAGGTGGATGGCGACAAACTTGAAGTTGTAAAGGACTGCAGCGACAACACCAAAAGCCCTCTGTGTCTGTACTGCTACATACTTAGGCAGTTAACTGGTTCATGCAGCTTTACATGAACACCCGAGCCTTACACTATGGCCGGTCCGAATAACTAAAGCAATTGTAATCATCCACCTCTCGTGTCTCCCCTTTTCCTCATAGTTTGTAAGCTTGCGAGCAGGGCTCTCATTCCTCCTGGTATCTGTTTTGAACTGTATTTCTGTTATGCTGTAATGTCTATTGTCTGTACAAGTCCCCTCTATAATTTGTAAAGCGCTGCGGAATATGTTGGCGCTATATAAATAAAAATTATTATTATTATTATTATAAGAGAATAGCTATGGGCAAATCAACAAAAGAGATCACTGGACAAAGTCTTCAAATCAAGGAACATTTCACTGTCGATGAAGACACGGCTCGCACATAGTTTACTCAACTCCTTTAAAATGTGGTGCTGGAGAAGGATGTTATCAATACCATGAATGGAAAGAAAAACAAATCAATTTTGGAACAAATCAAGCCAGAAAGCCAGACTTGTCACTGGAAGCAAGAATCACCAAGTTACAACTTGTCTACTTTGGACACATCATAAGAAGAGGGCAATCACTGGATAAGGACATTATGGCTGGAAGAAATGAAGGAATAAGGTGAAGAAGAAGAACAGCAACTCAATGGTTTGACAGTATCAAGATAACAGCAGAGAAGACCCTGATGGACCTATCTAGGCTTGCTCAAGATCGATCTCCCTACAGTTTCTTCATCCATCAAGTCACCATGGCACGAGACCAAGCCGAAGGCTGTGAAATAAATAAATTAGATAAAGCATGTCTATTTTTTTTTGTTATAGTCATGTTTTATAAATGAATATTGAGCCACTTTAGTAAGAAAGTACCCGGCACTCTCAAAGAAATTATAAGATCCATATCACTATATTTGTATGACAATCCACAAAGTAAAAAGAGGTGCCTCCTATTTGTGGAGCTATCATTTTTTAGCCCCTACACTGCATGTCCATCTACAGCACACAATATGATTGTCTGAAAATGGTCTGGGGTACAGACTAGACATAAGCGGATCTTTTGAAATTCGGATTAACTCAAAATTAGATTTGGGGCAAATAAATTTGCTCAAATCTCAATATTGGAAAACTTTTAATTGCTTGGAAAATATATGTGGTAGGAGAGGTAGAAAGAGAGAATGTTGCTGACCATAAGACCTTAAACTCTACCGGCGAAAGATAGTACTCTGCTGACCATAAAAGCTTACACTTTACAGGAGAGAAAGGGGACCTTGCTAACCATGAGAGCTTACGCTCTAAAGAAGAGAAAAAGGACCTTGCTAATTTTGAGTGCTTACACTCTACACGAGAGAGTGGAACTTGCTGACCATGAGAGCTTACTCTCTAAAGAAGAGAGAGGACCTTGCTAATGTAACACCCCAGGAAGCCGGTTGTTACAGTGGTATTGCCTTCCTCACAGGGAGGGTGATGTCATGACTGGAAGCGAGGAAGATCCCTTTAACAGGTAACATGTACATACAACACTGTTCTGACTCCAGGCCAGAAGGGGAAGCTCTGACCCAGTTTGAGGGTGGCTTTCCTATATATTCTGGCTGGAGAGGGAGTTAGCTAGTCAGTCAAGAAAAGAGCTGGAACTGAGCAAACACGTGGTTCTGCAGCTCCTGAAGAGCAGTCTGTAGGAGACTGTGAGTGGAGAAGATGTAAAGGAGGAGGGAGAAACTGGAGTGGAGCTGCGAATGGGCTCTCTCCATGATCAAGCGCAGAAACTGGAGGCCGGATTTCCGAAGTTGTGGGGGTAACTGTATGCCCCACAGCAGAAACTGGCGGGCAGGAGATTCCAAGTCTCCTGGCCACCATTACACCCGAAGGCACAGCAGCAGATTAGAGCCCAGAGTCACCACGAGAAGGGACACCTGTAAAACGTCTCACGTTGCCTGCCATGTGGGTAGTGTCCACCTAAAAGGGACAGAGAGAAAGAGAGGACCTTGTGTGTGAAGTATCAGACAGCAAGGAGCTTTAAACACAGCACAGTAAGGAAGGCTTCCAATCCGACCTGGCTAGGGGAGTACGAATCACTTCCAGGCTGCCCGGATTCCAAAGACCACCTGTAATCCGTGTATCTGAACTGCATTAGTAAAAGGTAAAGAGACTGCAATCTTGTGTCCTGTGATTCTTTCCTGCACTTCACCATCTATCATCTCTACCAACTTCACAGGGTACCCTGGGGACCAAGTTCTACCTGTGGGGAACTATTCCACCTCTTCTGCAATACCATCATCCCCAGAGGACCACTTTAATCAACGTCAGCCATCCCTAGCCGAGTACCACGGGTGGCGTCATGAACACTACTACAAAAGACTTTATTCTCAGTACACTTTTCCCCTTTTATTGGACGCCCAGGGCCACGGATTGGGTCACTGCCACCGTGACCATCCCTTTAAGAACTGGCCTGGATCCGAGTACCCCATAGCGGGCGCTTCACTATGAGAGCTTACACTCTACACGAGAGAGGGGAACTTGATGACCATAAGAGCTTACACTCTACAAGTGAAAGAGAGGACCCTGCTGACCATAGGAGCTTATCACTGCAGAAGAGTGAGAAGATTGGAACTCTTCACATGCACCTATGTATTAGGAGTGTTGTGCATGCGCCATTACTATGTCACTATAGTTACCATGTGAGCAAAACTGATGTTTTTACCTTCCGAAACTAGTGTTACATTTCGTCCACCACTATGGAGGGGCTGTATGTGAAATAATGTGATGACAAAGAGGAGAGCTTTACATTATGGAGAATGATGTGTGTGTTTATTTAAGGGATTAGATTGTGGCATATTTGAGGATATGAGCCCAACCCTGTAAAGTGGAAATTGACCTCTGTGATATTATGAGCCAGAAGCTGTGTCAGGATCCTATAGTAAAGCTCTGCACGATGATTTCAAAAGTGGCAGAGGATTTGAAGTGTACTTTAGAAAAACCAGAAGCTCCCTGAACATGGAATCTGATCAGGGGCATAACTATAGGGCTTGTATTTGCACGCGGCCCTGGAGCTTAGAGGGGTACCAATGATCCCTTTGACCCTATGGGAAGACAAATACTATTAAAGTTCTGTGGGAGTTGGGGGCCCTGTTGGGGAGTTTTCAATGGGGCCCACAAGTTTCAAGTTATGTCTCTAAGTCTGAGGCAGGTGGAAAGTTGTCCAACTTGCTGATTTTGAGTCCAGTTGGGTGGTGAACAGAGTTTTTCCACATCACGGGTGATACATGAGAAAGATACTTTGTAAAAGTATAACCCCCTGAAAAGTACAGCAGGCTTAAAGAGAACAGGATGTCCATTCTGGAATATGTATGAGTGTTAATTGAATATGTCATAATGTCACACTTTTGAGCTATTCATTAGACTGTATTTTGGAAAGAATAAGATGATGGGGACCAAAACTGTGCAACTGCAGCACCGCTCTGTGTTGCGATGTATGCTGACTACACATTTGGACTGGAGTGTTGCTTCAACAGGATAATAAGTATTAATCCTAATTTCATTAATCTTTCCATAACGTATCTCACATTCCACACATCATAAATAATGTATGAATCATTATGAATTAGCCGTGACTTGTATTGTTGCAGGTCAGTGATAAATCTCGGATTCAGGATGCTCATTTCATTGAATATCTTTATTGAGCGCAATATGTGAGAGCGTCATTAAAGCAGATTTTCTCAAATAGAGTGGAGGAAGACATAATAATGATTGTCGCTTATAATCCCTTTGAAAAGAGATTAGAGGTGAAAACACAGACTCAGGCTCTGATTGTGAAAACATATGTATTAGGTTTAGCAGAAACTAAATAAAATTATGCTAATATCTCCCAGCTAGTAAATCTCTTGTAAAGCACCCCCATTATTGTTATGCCTGCCGACTGCCTCCCAAGCAAAGAAAGGATTATGTGAGCCCATGACAGCCCCGGGACTGAATATGTCCCGAACATGGGAGGTCCCAGGCGATAGCTCCCTTTCCTCTAGTAGACGGGATCCTCTAGCTGGGATCTTGTATTAACTTGGCAAGTTGGCAGGCACATTATTGTTTTTGTCTTCTTTTTATAAGAGATTGTGTGGACTGCTGTCTTTACAAGTCAGATTTTGTCCCTCAATCCTCTGAAAGGATTCCATTAATTCTCCTAATCATAAAAGAAGCCTAGCCGGAGTTTTAACCACTTGTCCCTTTGTGTTCATGCAGCCAAAATCCTCAAGGCGTTATTAAGTCTGTCTATGACCGGCACAAGGATTTGTTGTTTTTTTTTTGTTCTTTAAGAAAGAGGTTTTGGCAGATAGTGACACAGCTGTGCCATGACCTGTTTACAGGACTTCTACGTTCTCACTGCCACAAATGTGAAGAGCCGACACAGAGGATAATAGAAAATATATTAAAAGTGATGATACGGATAGATAATGCATAATGATATGCAAAAGAATTACAAAATGAGCCTAAGAAAATGACTAATAGCCTGGTAGCTGTATAAAACAGAATGGTAGACCAATAAATAAATGACTATATGATAGGAATAAAGATAGTTATATAAGAGATAGATAAATAGATAGATAGATAGATAGACAGATAGATAGATATGGGATAGATAATAGATATATAGATCTATAGATAGATAGATATAGATAGATAATAGATAGATAGATAGATAGATAGATAGATAGATAGATAGATAGATAGATAGATAGATAGATAGATAGACTGTAGATAGATATAGATAGATGTCGACAAAGACCGTGTTGTACCACTTGGTGCTAGATTAAAGCCCACAATTTTTCTTGAACTGGAGTGCTGCCTGATTTTTTTCTATTTAGATAGATAATACATAGATAGATTGATAGATATAAGATAGATAGATAGATAGATAGATAGATAGATAGATAGATAGATAGATAGATAGATAGATAGATAGATAGATAGATAGATAGAGTGAGCCATTATCCACAAATGGGGAAAACATGGAACAGTGGTGAACCTTTCCAGGAGTGGCCAGCCGACCAAAATTACCCCAAGAGTGCAGCCGCAATTCATCCAAGAGGTCACAAAAGACCCCACAACAAAATCCAAAGAACTACAGGCCTCACTTGCCTCAGTTAAGGTCAGTGTTCATGACTCCACCATAAGAAAAAGACTAGGCAAAAATGACCTGCATGGCGGAGTTCCAAGAGGAAAACCACTGCTGAGCAATAAGAACATATAGGCTCATCTCAGTTTTGCCAGAAAACATCTTGATGATTCCCAAGACTTTGGGGAGAATACTCTTTGGACTGATGAGATAAAAGTTGAACTTTTTGGTGTAGAAGTAACACAGTATTTCAGAAAAGGAACATCATGTCAATAGTAAAATATGGTGGTGGTAGTGTGATGGTCTAGGGCTCGACATCTCTATGTGACCTCAAGCTGAAGCACACTTGGGTTATGTAGCAGGACAATGATGCACACCACACCAGAAAGTCCACCTTTAAATGGTTTGAGAAAAACAAAATTAAAACTTTGGAGTGGCCTAGTCAAAGTCCTGACTTTAATCGAGATGTTGTGGCATGGCCTTAAAAAGGTGGTTCATGCTCGGAAACCCTCCAATGTGGCTGAATTACAACAATTATCGCAAACACTTGATTGCAGTTGTTGCCGCTAAGGGTGGCCTAACTGGTTATTAGGTTTATGGGGTAATCATTTTTTCATACAGGGCCCTGTAGGTTTAGTGCTTTTTTCCCTTAACAATAAAGACCTTCATTTAAAAATCTTTGTTTAATATTAATTTGTTTGGTGATATGAAACATTTAAGTTTGACAAACATGCAAAACTGCGGATAGCTACGGTAGTTCAAATGAGTGAATTGATTCACAGGTCTCTGATCCAATGGCTACATTAGTATTACGTGGCTGCTGAATAAGAACCCTTTCTACTGCCTCCTACCTGGCAGCATTCTTAGCTTCTTTTCTGACTAGTAGACCTGTTGCGATATGCTGCGTGCGTCACATTGCAATAATAGCATTGCACTTGGCCTACAAATCAGAAGAGGCTTCGGAGATTCCAGTAAGTAGAAGAAGATGGTTTGTAAAGTTCCTATCTAATGGCCAGACAATAGAAATGTGGCCACTGGACCAGGGTTCTGGTAATTTATTTTCTCATCTCTAATAGATAAATTTGTAATAGATATGAGAGATAGATGATATATGGACAGACAGATAGACAGACAGATACGCCTCCACTTGAAAAAACAAGGACAATATACTCGCGAAACGCACGTTGGGGATGGGGATTCACATACACAATATTCTCGTCTCCTGATTTCTTCTTCTCCATCACTGCGTAAGATGTAGTGACTTTCTTATACAGAATTTTCGACTAAAGGAGGCGTCTGTATATACAGTGCCTACAAGTAGTATTCAACCCCCTGCAGATTTAGCAGGTTTACACATTTGGAATTAACTTGGCATTGTGACATTTGGACTGTAGATCAGCCTGGAAGTGTGAAATGCACTGCAGCAAAAAAGAATGTTATTTCTTTGTTTATTTTTTTTTTAAATTGTGAAAAGTCTTTTCAGAGGGTCATTTAATATTCAACCCCTCAACCCACCAGAATTCTGTTTGGTTCCCCTAAAGTATTAAGAAGTAGTTCAGGCACAAAGAACAATGAGCTTCACATGTTTGGATTAATTATCTCTTTTTCCAGCCTTTTCTGACTATTTAAGACCCTCCCCAAACTTGTGAACAGCAGTCATACATGGTCAACATGGGAAAGACAAAGGAGCATTCCAAGGCCATCAGAGACAAGACCGTGGAGGGTCACAAGGCTGGCAAGGGGTACAAAACCCTTTCCAAGGAGTTGGGCCTACCTGTCTCCACTGTTGGGAGCACCATCCGGAAGTGGAAGGCTTATGGAACTACTGTTAGCCTTCCACGGCCTGGACAGCCTTTGAAAGTTTCCTCCCGTGCCGAGGCCAGGCTTGTCCGAAGAGTCAAGGCTAACCCAAGGACAACAAGGAAGGAGCTCCGGGAAGATCTCATGGCAGTGGGGACATTGGTTTCAGTCAATACCATAAGTAACGTACTCCACCGCAATGGTCTCCGTTCCAGACGAGCCCGTAAGGTACCTTTACTTTCAAAGCGTCATGTCAAGGCTCATCTACAGTTTGCTCATGATCACTTGGAGGACTCTGAGACTGACTGGTTCAAGGTTCTCTGGTCTGATGAGACCAAGATCGAGATCTTTGGTGCCAACCACACACGTGATATTTGGAGACTGGATGGCACTGCATACGACCCCAAGAATACCATCCCTACAGTCAAGCATGGTGGTGGCAGCATCATGCTGTGGGGCTGTTTCTCAGCCAAGGGGCCTGGCCATCTGGTCCGCATCCATGGGAAGATGGATAGCACGGCCTACCTGGAGATTTTGGCCAAGAACCTCTGCTCCTCCATCAAGGATCTTAAGATGGGTTGTCATTTCATCTTCCAACAAGACAACAACCCAAAGCACACAGCCAAGAAAACCAAGGCCTGGTTCAAGAGGCAAAAAATCAAGGTGTTGCAGTGGCCTAGTCAGTCTCCTGACCTTAACCCAATTGAAAACTTGTGGAAGGAGCTCAAGATTAAAGTCCACATGAGACACCCAAAGAACCTAGATAACTTGGAGAAGATCTGCATGGAGGAGTGGGCCAAGATAACTCCAGAGACCTGTGCCGGCCTGATCAGGTCTTATAAAAGACGATTATTAGCTGTAATTGCAAACAAAGGTTATTCCACAAAATATTAAACCTAGGGGTTGAATAATAATTGACCCACACTTTTATGTTTAAAATTTATAAAAATTTAACTGAGCAACAAAACTTTTTGGTTTGTAAGATTTATGCATCTGTTAATAAATCCTGCTCTTGTTTGAAGTTTGAAGGCTCTAACTTATTTGCATCTTATTAAACCTGCTAAATCTGCAGGGGGTTGAATACTACTTGTAGGCACTGTATATTATTGGTATTTTGCAGACTTCTATTTAAATTATAGTGTTATGCCCTTGGACTTTAACATTTGCCCCCCCCTACCCCCGGGTAATGATTTACTTTATTATGCCAGTCATTTTTTTTAACAAGAATCATGGAGTCCTATAATTGTCTGTATGTTTTGCTTCTACAATTTTATAACTTTTGGCTATGTTGCCTATTAATAAAAATCAGCTTTTTAAACCAATATACTCTGTTCTTCTTTCTCCTGATATATAGTATGTTTTGGAGTGTTTTTTTGTGTGTGACTCTGTGGCACTTAACTGGTGCTTAAGCCCACAACCTAATATGTTACTGGGTTATGTATTGCGGATAGGCAGACAGATAAATAAATAGTCAGACGTACAGACAGATAGATAGGCAATCAAAATTATTCAACACCTTTTCAAATTAGGTTCATTAGCAAATTTTAGAAACTTTCTGCAGTGTGCAATAAACCAGTTGCCGCATTTAATAACAACTGCAGGTTCAGAACTATTCAACCCTCTGAATAGGATCCCTCATGAGTAGTGTTGAGCGATACCTTCCGATATCGGAAAGTATCGGTATCGGTTTGGATCGGCCGATATTCAAAAAATATCGGATATCGCCGATACCGATACCCGATCCCAATGCAAGTCAATGGGACCAAAATATCGGAATTAAAATAAACCCTTTCTTTCCTTGTAGGTTCATTCTACATGAAGTAAAACAACTAAGAATAATGTAGGATGTATGGGGGAGGTGGCGGAGACATTAAAGGCAATGAGGATTAGTCCAATCAAATAGAATAGCATGATTTTTTTTTTTTTTAAAGACGTTCGGATTGAAAAAGATATTGACTATGTACATTTTTTTTATTTTGTCAGATATTGATGTTTCACTATTCCACGACCTTCCCCTTCGTTTTTTTCCTTTTCCCACACTTTCATCTTCATCATCATCAGCATCTTTGACATCAACTTCTTCACCTTATTCATCTTCTTCTTCATCTTCTACCTATTTTTTTTTTTTTATTACATTCTTCATATTCATTTTCTTCAACTATTATTATTCTTCCTATTCTACATATTCTTTTTATTCCACTGTTATTATTCTTCCTATTCTACTTTTTCATCATATTCTCATTTGTGACAGGCATTCCCGTAGTTGTTATCTATAAAAGTTGGAAGATTACACCTTCCGTTCTGCCAGTCACAAAAGTTACATTTGTCCGCGTTCAGTTTGGCCTGCAGCATCAGGCTTTATCCAGGGGCACCACGAGGAGGAACGGACTCCCCCCCATACACTGCTTAGTCTTCTTCTGCATATAATTTAGATAATATCTTTTGCTCTGATATTAAGTCTTATGCTTAATGTTCTTCTGCTCTTTGTTCTGCAGCCTCTTGTTCTTCTGCTTCTCGGTCTTCCATGTTGTCGTCTCCAGGGTCGTCGTCTCCAGTGTCGTCGTCTCAGCCGTCGTCGTCTCCGCCGTCGTCGTCTCCGCCGTCGTCGTCGTCGTCATCGGGGTGGTCTTCCGGGTCGTCGTCATCGGGGTGGTCTTCCGGGTCGTCGACGTTAGGGTCTTCAACTTGGAAATGTAGCAGAAGGTACAAGAAGGCTGAGAAAATGCCAAGAACCAGCTGATGGAACTGGAACTCGGATGGCTACCCGAAGGTTCAAGAGCCTATGGAACTACCGAGGACCAGCTGACGTTACTGGAACCCGGTTACTAAGCAGGAGGTACCCGTGCTAAAAAGCACTACCAAGGACCGCCTGACGTTGGCGGAACTCGGATACCCAGAAGGAGGCACCTAAGCCAAAGGCTCTGCCCGGAACCAGCTGACGTTACTGGAACCAGGATGGGGAGCAGAAGGTACAAGAGCAAAAGACACTGCCGAGAACCAGCTGACGGTACTGGAACCCGGATGGGTAGCCGAAGGTCCAAGAGCCAATGGAACTACCAAGGACCAGCTGACGTTACTGGAACCCGGTTACTAAGCAGGAGGTACCCGTGCCTGAAAGCACTACCAAGGACCACCTGACGTTGGTGGAACTTGGATACCCAGAAGGAGGCACCTAAGCCAAAGGCTCTGCCCGGAACCAGCTGACGTTACTGGAACCAGGATGGGGAGCAGAAGGTACAAGAGCAAAAGACACTGCCGAGAACCAGCTGACGGTACTGGAACCCGGATGGGTAGCCGAAGGTCCAAGAGCCAATGGAACTACCAAGGACCAGCTGACGTTACTGGAACCCGGTTACTAAGCAAGAGGTACCCGTGCCTGAAAGCACTACCAAGGACCACCTGACGTTGGTGGAACTTGGATACCCAGAAGGAGGCACCTAAGCCAAAGGCTCTGCCCGGAACCAGCTGACGGTACTGGAACCAGGATGGTGAGCAGAAGGTACAAGAGCAAAAGACACTGCCGAGAACCAGCTGACGGTGCTGGAACCAGGTGGTGGACCCGAAGGCCCACAGGAGAGGAGAGAACAGCTAGGCCGCGAGGCAGCCGCAGTTACCGAACCCCAACAGTCCTACAGGGGGAGCTGGGCCTACTGGCACTACAGAACCAGCCTTGACTACCAGTTCACGCAGCCCACATAGGAAGCTCCTAAACTGGAGGCACCCTGGAGTTGGCTAACTCGACCGCACCACGACGGGGCAAGCATAGGCGTCTCAGTGAAGTTGACACAACCCGGAAACAGCTGACGGTGCTGAAACCAGGCTTGGCACGAGGGAGTACCTGTGACAAGAACACTGCCGAGAACCAGCTGGCGGTGCTGGAACCCGGATGCGTTGCCCCAGTGTGCAAGAGCCAATGGCACGACCGAGGACCAGCTGACGGTGCTGGAACCCGGTTACTAAGCTGTAGGTGCCCGCGCTTAAAAGCACTACCAAGGACCGCCTGGCGTTGGCGGAACTCGGATACCCAGGAGGAGGCACCTAAGCCAAAGGCTCGGCCCGGAACCAGCTGACGGTGCTGGAACCAGGTGGTGGACCCCAAGGCCCACAGGAGAGGAGAGAACAGCTAGGCCGCGAGGCAGCCGCAGTTACCGAACCCCAACAGTCCTACAGGGGAACTGGGCCTACTGGCACTACAGAACCAGCCTTGACTACCAGTTCACGCAGCCCACATAGGAAGCTCCTAAACTGGAGGCACCCTGGAGTTGGCTAACCCGACCGCACCACGACGAGGCAAGCATAGGTGTCTCAGTGAGCTTGACACAACCCGGAAACAGCTGACGGTGCTGAAACCAGGCTTGGCACGAGGGAGTACCTGTGACAAGAACACTGCCGAGAACCAGCTGGCGGTGCTGGAACCCGGATGCGTTGCCCCAGTGTGCAAGAGCCAATGGCACGACCGAGGACTAGCTGACGGTGCTGGAACCCGGTTACTAAGCTGTAGGTGCCCGCGCTTAAAAGCACTACCAAGGACCGCCTGGCGTTGGCGGAACTCGGATACCCAGAAGGAGGCACCTAAGCCAAAGGCTCGGCCCGGAACCAGCTGACGGTGCTGGAACCAGGTGGTGGACCCCAAGGCCCACAGGAGAGGAGAGAACAGCTAGGCCGCGAGGCAGCCGCAGTTACCGAACCCCAACAGTCCTACAGGGGGAGCTGGGCCTACTGGCACTACAGAACCAGCCTTGACTACCAGTTCACGCAGCCCACATAGGAAGCTCCTAAACTGGAGGCACCCTGGAGTTGGCTAACCCGACCGCACCACGACGAGGCAAGCATAGGTGTCTCAGTGAGCTTGACACAACCCGGAAACAGCTGACGGTGCTGAAACCAGGCTTGGCACGAGGGAGTACCTGTGACAAGAACACTGCCGAGAACCAGCTGGCGGTGCTGGAACCCGGATGCGTTGCCCCAGTGTGCAAGAGCCAATGGCACGACCGAGGACTAGCTGACGGTGCTGGAACCCGGTTACTAAGCTGTAGGTGCCCGCGCTTAAAAGCACTACCAAGGACCGCCTGGCGTTGGCGGAACTCGGATACCCAGAAGGAGGCACCTAAGCCAAAGGCTCGGCCCGGAACCAGCTGACGGTGCTGGAACCAGGTGGTGGACCCCAAGGCCCACAGGAGAGGAGAGAACAGCTAGGCCGCGAGGCAGCCGCAGTTACCGAACCCCAACAGTCCTACAGGGGGAGCTGGGCCTACTGGCACTACAGAACCAGCCTTGACTACCAGTTCACGCAGCCCACATAGGAAGCTCCTAAACTGGAGGCACCCTGGAGTTGGCTAACCCGACCGCACCACGACGAGGCAAGCATAGGTGTCTCAGTGAGCTTGACACAACCCGGAAACAGCTGACGGTGCTGAAACCAGGCTTGGCACGAGGGAGTACCTGTGACAAGAACACTGCCGAGAACCAGCTGGCGGTGCTGGAACCCGGATGCGTTGCCCCAGTGTGCAAGAGCCAATGGCACGACCGAGGACTAGCTGACGGTGCTGGAACCCGGTTACTAAGCTGTAGGTGCCCGCGCTTAAAAGCACTACCAAGGACCGCCTGGCGTTGGCGGAACTCGGATACCCAGAAGGAGGCACCTAAGCCAAAGGCTCGGCCCGGAACCAGCTGACGGTGCTGGAACCAGGTGGTGGACCCCAAGGCCCACAGGAGAGGAGAGAACAGCTAGGCCGCGAGGCAGCCGCAGTTACCGAACCCCAACAGTCCTACAGGGGGAGCTGGGCCTACTGGCACTACAGAACCAGCCTTGACTACCAGTTCACGCAGCCCACATAGGAAGCTCCTAAACTGGAGGCACCCTGGAGTTGGCTAACTCGACCGCACCACGACGGGGCAAGCATAGGCGTCTCAGTGAAGTTGACACAACCCGGAAACAGCTGACGGTGCTGAAACCAGGCTTGGCACGAGGGAGTACCTGTGACAAGAACACTGCCGAGAACCAGCTGGCGGTGCTGGAACCCGGATGCGTTGCCCCAGTGTGCAAGAGCCAATGGCACGACCGAGGACTAGCTGACGGTGCTGGAACCCGGTTACTAAGCTGTAGGTGCCCGCGCTTAAAAGCACTACCAAGGACCGCCTGGCGTTGGCGGAACTCGGATACCCAGAAGGAGGCACCTAAGCCAAAGGCTCGGCCCGGAACCAGCTGACGGTGCTGGAACCAGGTGGTGGACCCCAAGGCCCACAGGAGAGGAGAGAACAGCTAGGCCGCGAGGCAGCCGCAGTTACCGAACCCCAACAGTCCTACAGGGGGAGCTGGGCCTACTGGCACTACAGAACCAGCCTTGACTACCAGTTCACGCAGCCCACATAGGAAGCTCCTAAACTGGAGGCACCCTGGAGTTGGCTAACCCGACCGCACCACGACGAGGCAAGCATAGGTGTCTCAGTGAGCTTGACACAACCCGGAAACAGCTGACGGTGCTGAAACCAGGCTTGGCACGAGGGAGTACCTGTGACAAGAACACTGCCGAGAACCAGCTGGCGGTGCTGGAACCCGGATGCGTTGCCCCAGTGTGCAAGAGCCAATGGCACGACCGAGGACTAGCTGACGGTGCTGGAACCCGGTTACTAAGCTGTAGGTGCCCGCGCTTAAAAGCACTACCAAGGACCGCCTGGCGTTGGCGGAACTCGGATACCCAGAAGGAGGCACCTAAGCCAAAGGCTCGGCCCGGAACCAGCTGACGGTGCTGGAACCAGGTGGTGGACCCCAAGGCCCACAGGAGAGGAGAGAACAGCTAGGCCGCGAGGCAGCCGCAGTTACCGAACCCCAACAGTCCTACAGGGGGAGCTGGGCCTACTGGCACTACAGAACCAGCCTTGACTACCAGTTCACGCAGCCCACATAGGAAGCTCCTAAACTGGAGGCACCCTGGAGTTGGCTAACTCGACCGCACCACGACGGGGCAAGCATAGGCGTCTCAGTGAAGTTGACACAACCCGGAAACAGCTGACGGTGCTGAAACCAGGCTTGGCACGAGGGAGTACCTGTGACAAGAACACTGCCGAGAACCAGCTGGCGGTGCTGGAACCCAGATGCGTTGCCCCAGTGTGCAAGAGCCAATGGCACGACCGAGGACCAGCTGACGGTGCTGGAACCCGGTTACTAAGCTGTAGGTGCCTGCGCTTAAAAGCACTACCAAGGACCGCCTGGCGTTGGCGGAACTCGGATACCCAGAAGGAGGCACCTAAGCCAAAGGCTCGGCCCGGAACCAGCTGACGGTGCTGGAACCAGGTGGTGGACCCCAAGGCCCACAGGAGAGGAGAGAACAGCTAGGCCGCGAGGCAGCCGCAGTTACCGAACCCCAACAGTCCTACAGGGGGAGCTGGGCCTACTGGCACTACAGAACCAGCCTTGACTACCAGTTCACGCAGCCCACATAGGAAGCTCCTAAACTGGAGGCACCCTGGAGTTGGCTAACTCGACCGCACCACGACGGGGCAAGCATAGGCGTCTCAGTGAAGTTGACACAACCCGGAAACAGCTGACGGTGCTGAAACCAGGCTTGGCACGAGGGAGTACCTGTGACAAGAACACTGCCGAGAACCAGCTGGCGGTGCTGGAACCCAGATGCGTTGCCTTGCCTATTAAAGATTGTCTTCCTAGAGCCCCAACTAGCGGTGTTGGAGCAAAGGGTAAGCAGGGGGAGATGAGTGTAGGCCGAAGCCTGCACTGGAGGCAGCTTTGTGTCTGCGTTGCGTTTGCAGGACACTTTGCCGGCTACACACTGGGGGAACAGCTGGCGTTGCTGAACCCCACTAACACAATGGCGTGTGTTTTTCTCTGTGCAGCTAGCACTTGCGGGCAAAAACTAGCGATGTTAGAGCCCGTGTTGAAGCAGGAGGAGGAGGAGAGGAGCAGAGTGTAGGCCGAAGCCTAGTTGAACCAATTTCAAAGGAAACCTTTAACCCCCCCCCTCAGGTGTTACAAAGTACAAGAGACACACCTTGTGCAGTATTAATGCTGCACAAGTGAAAGGTTGCTCTATTAATTTGTCTACTTGCACACGCTGAATGAAAGACATACACAATTTACCCCATTCTACAGTCAAACTGTAGTGGATGCGTGACTTGGTTTTTTGATGAGACGCAGCACAGGTGTCCAAAATAACGCCTTGGTGCTTGGCGCAGCCTCCTGAGCGTTGTTATTTGCTGTACAAGAGTCTGCGCTCTTGTGTTATCCCTTGGCAATGCCCTGTTAGCGCTGCCCATCTTATGACATCATTTCATGTTGGCCGGTGCGGTTAACGATGGCCATAAATCCCAGACCCACAGTCTGAAGAAGGCGGAAGGAGATGAGTTAAGACAGGCGAAGATATGCACTGCTCGTGCCCATCAATCACACCCTCGCAGTCAAAATAATTAAGACAACGAGAAGCATTTTATTCAGGCAGGGCGGACGAACAGGCGCAAGTAGCCAACCAATGATGTCAGAAGACGGGAAGCGCTACCAAGGGGGGTGCTGCGTATCATTAGAAAGGAAAGTCACACCTCAGGGACAGTGGAATGGTCTCAAAGAGACACATTTTGTACGTGTTGAGTTCCACGTGGGCAAGGAGAAAACATCAGCCACCTTGTACAAATGCAGCAGTACTGCTGTACAAGGTGGCTGTTATACATAGAAACACCTGGGGGTGGGGGCCAGGCTCCCTTCAATTTCAGTTCATGTGCCTGCGTGGCGTTTGCAGGTCACGTTGCAAGCTGCACAGCAGGGGAACAGCTGGCGGTGCTGAACCCCACTAACACATTGGCTGGTGTTTTTCTCTGTGCAGCTAGCATTTCCGGGCAAAAACTAGCAGTGTTTGAGCCCAGGGTCAGCAGGAGGAGGAGGAGAGGAGCAAAGTGTAGGCCGAAGCCTGCACTGGTGGCAGCTTTTGGTCGGTTTTGCCAGCGTGGCTTGTGCTGGACACGATGCCGGCTACACAGCGGGGGAACAGCTGGCGGTGCTGAACCCCACTAACACATTGGCTGGTGTTTTTCTCTGTGCAGCTAGCATTTCCGGGCAAAAACTAGCGTTGTTAGAGCCCAGGGTCAGCAGGAGGAGGAGAGGAGCAGAGTGTAGGCCGAAGCCTAGTTGAACCAATTTCAAAGGTTACCTTTAACCCCCCCTCAGGTGTTACAAAGTACAAGAGCCACTCCTTCTGCAGCATTAATGCTGCACAAGTAAAAGGTTGCTCTATTAATTTTTCTACTTGCACAAGCTGAATGCAACACGTAGACTATTTAGCCCATTATACTGTTAATCAGTAGTGGAGGCGTGACTTGTCTTTTTAAAGAAAAGCAGCACAGGTGTCGAAAACAACACCTTTTTGCATGGGCGCAGCTTCCTGAGCGTTGTTAGTTGCTGTACAGGAGTCTGCGCTCTTGTGATCCTTTGGCCATGCGCTGTGAGCGCTTCCTGTCTTATGACCTCATTTCATGTTGGCCGTTGCGGTTAGCGATGGACATGAATCCCAGACCCACAGTGTGTTTTTAAAAAATCACACTGCGGTGCTGGGATTCGTGCCCTGGTGCACTAAATATGTTTGCCGCTCACACATGTCCTTACACCTGCTTCAGACTGGGCGGCCTCATCTGATCCCTTATCGCCTGCCGCGGCCATGAGGACACCCAGTCTGAAGAAGGCGGAAGGAGATGAGTGAACACAGGCAAACATATGCACTGCACATGTCCATCAATCACACCCTCGCTGTCCAAAAAAATAAGACACCGAGGGGCGTTGTTTCGAGCAGGGGAGATGCACAGGCGCAGCCAGCTAACCAATGATGTCAAAAGACGGGCAGCGCTAACAAGGGTGGTGCTGCGTGTCATTACAAAGGAAAGTCACACCTCAGGGACATTGTAATGGTCTCTAATGAGACACATTTTGTACGTGTTGAGTTCCACGTGGGCAAGGAGAAAAAGTCAGCCACCTTGTACAAATGCAGCAGTACTGCTGTACAAGGTGGCTGTTATTCATAGAAACACCTGTGGGTGGGGGGCAGGCTCCCTTCAATTTCAGTTCATGTGCCTGCGTGGCGTTTGCAGGTCACGTTGCAAGCTACACAGCAGGGGAACAGCTGGCGTTGCTGAACCCCACTGACACATTGACTGGTGTTTTTCTCTGTGCAGATTGCATGTCCGGGCAAAAACTAGCGGTGTTAGAGCCCAGGGTCAGCAGGAGGAGGAGGAGAGGAGCAAAGTGTAGGCCGAAGCCTGCACTGGTGGCAGCTTTTGGTCGGTTGTGCCAGCGTGGCTTGTGCTGGACACGATGCCGGCTACACAGCGGGGGAACAGCTGGCGGTGCTGAACCCCACTAACACATTGGCTGGTGTTTTTCTCTGTGCAGCTAGCATGTCCGGGCAGAAACTGGCGTTGTTTGAGCCCAGGGTCAGCAGGAAGAGGAGGAGAGGAGCAAAGTGTAGGCCGAAGCCTGCACTGGTGGCAGCTTTTGGTCGGTTGTGCCAGCGTGGCTTGTGCTGGACACGTTGCCGACTACACAGCAGGGGAACAGCTGGCGGTGCTGAACCCCACTAACACATTGGCTGGTGTTTTTCTCTGTGCAGCTAGCATTTCCGGGCAAAAACTAGCGGTGTTTGAGCCCAGGGTCAGCAGGAGGAGTAGAGGAGCAGAGTGTAGGCCGAAGCCTAGTTGAACCAATTTCAAAGGTTACCTTTAACCCCCCCCTCAGGTGTTGCAAGGTACAAGAGCCACACCTTGAACGGCATTAATGATGCACAAGTCAAAGGTTGCTCTATTTAATTTTGCTCCTTGCACACGCTGAATTAAACACGTACACTATTTAGCCCATTATACTGTCAAACAGTAGTGGAGGCGTGACTACTAGTCTTTTTAAGGAGACGCAGCACAGGTGTACAAATTTACACCTAGGTGCTGTGCGCAGATTCCTTACCGTTGTTATTTGCAGTACAGGAAACTGCGCTCTTGTGTTATCCCTTGGCAATACCCTGTTAGTGCAGGCCGTCTCATGACCTCATTTCATGTTGGCCGGTGCGGTTAACGATGGCCATAAATCCCAGACCCACAGTGGCTTTTCCTAAAGTCACACTGCGGTGCTGGGATTCGTGGCCTTGTGCAGTAAATATGTTCGCCGCTCACACATGTCCTTACACCTGCTTCAGACTGGGCGGCCTCAGCTGATCCCTTATCGCATGCCGCGGCCATGAGGCCACACAGTCAGAAGAAGGCAGAAGGAGGGGAGTGAAAACAGGGGAACATATGCACTGCTCGTGCCCATCAATCACACCCTCGCAGTCAAAATATATGAGACAACGGGGGGCGTTGTGTCGGGCAGGGGGGACGCACAGGCACAGCCAGCCAACCAATGATGTCAGGAGACGGGCAGCGCTAACAATGGGGGTGCTGCGTGTCATTAAAAAGGAAAGTCACACCTCAGGGACATTGTAATGGTCTCTAATGAGACACATTTTGTACTTGTTGAGTTCCACGTGTGCAAGGAGAAAAAGTCAGCCACCTTGTACAAATGCAGCAGTACTGCTGTACAAGGTGGCTGTTATACATAGAAACACCTGTGGGTGGGGGGCAGGCTCCCTTCAATTTCAGTTCATGTGCCTGCGTGGCGTTTGCAGGTCACGTTGCAAGCTGCACAGCAGGGGAACAGCTGGCGTTGCTGAACCCCACTGACACATTGACTGGTGTTTTTCTCTGTGCAGATTGCATGTCCGGGCAAAAACTAGCGGTGTTAGAGCCCAGGGTCAGCAGGAGGAGGAGGAGAGGAGCAAAGTGTAGGCCGAAGCCTGCACTGGTGGCAGCTTTTGGTCGGTTGTGCCAGCGTGGCTTGTGCTGGACACGATGCCGGCTACACAGCGGGGGAACAGCTGGCGGTGCTGAACCCCACTAACACATTGGCTGGTGTTTTTCTCTGTGCAGCTAGCATGTCCGGGCAGAAACTGGCGTTGTTTGAGCCCAGGGTCAGCAGGAGGAGGAGAGGAGCAAAGTGTAGGCCGAAGCCTGCACTGGTGGCAGCTTTTGTTCTGCTGTGCCAGCGTGGCTTGTGCTGGACACGTTGCCGACTACACAGCAGGGGAACAGCTGGCGTTGCTGAACCCCACTAACACATTGGCTGGTGTTTTTCTCTGTGCAGCTAGCATTTCCGGGCAAAAACTAGCGGTGTTTGAGCCCAGGGTCAGCAGGAGGAGTAGAGGAGCAGAGTGTTGGCCGAAGCCTAGTTGAACCAATTTCAAAGGTTACCTTTAACCCCCCCCTCAGGTGTTGCAAGGTACAAGAGCCACACCTTGAACAGCATTAATGATGCACAAGTCAAAGGTTGCTCTATTTAATTTTGCTCCTTGCACACGCTGAATTAAACACGTACACTATTTAGCCCATTATACTGTCAAACAGTAGTGGAGGCGTGACTACTAGTCTTTTTAAGGAGACGCAGCACAGGTGTACAAATTTACACCTAGGTGCTGTGCGCAGATTCCTTACCGTTGTTATTTGCAGTACAGGAAACTGCGCTCTTGTGTTATCCCTTGGCAATACCCTGTTAGTGCAGGCCGTCTCATGACCTCATTTCATGTTGGCCGGTGCGGTTAACGATGGCCATAAATCCCAGACCCACAGTGGCTTTTCCTAAAGTCACACTGCGGTGCTGGGATTCGTGGCCTTGTGCAGTAAATATGTTCGCCGCTCACACATGTCCTTACACCTGCTTCAGACTGGGCGGCCTCAGCTGATCCCTTATCGCATGCCGCGGCCATGAGGCCGCACAGTCAGAAGAAGGCGGAAGGAGGGGAGTGAAAACAGGGGAACATATGCACTGCTCGTGCCCATCAATCACACCCTCGCAGTCAAAATATATGAGACAACGGGGGGCGTTGTGTCGGGCAGGGGGGACGCACAGGCACAGCCAGCCAACCAATGATGTCAGGAGACGGGCAGCGCTAACAATGGGGGTGCTGCGTGTCATTAAAAAGGAAAGTCACACCTCAGGGACATTGTAATGGTCTGTAATGAGACACATTTTGTACTTGTTGAGTTCCACGTGTGCAAGGAGAAAAAGTCAGCCACCTTGTACAAATGCAGCAGTACTGCTGTACAAGGTGGCTGTTATACATAGAAACACCTGGGGGTGGGGGCCAGGCTCCCTTCAATTTCAGTTCATGTGCCTGCGTGGCGTTTGCAGGTCACGTTGCAAGCTGCACAGCAGGGGAACAGCTGGCGGTGCTGAACCCCACTAACACATTGGCTGGTGTTTTTCTCTGTGCAGCTAGCATTTCCGGGCAAAAACTAGCGGTGTTTGAGCCCAGGGTCAGCAGGAGGAGGAGGAGAGGAGCAAAGTGTAGGCCGAAGCCTGCACTGGTGGCAGCTTTTGGTCGGTTGTGCCAGCTTGGCTTGTGCTGGACACGATGCCGGCTACACAGCGGGGGAACAGCTGGCGGTGCTGAACCCCACTAACACATTGGCTGGTGTTTTTCTCTGTGCAGCTAGCATTTCCGGGCAAAAACTAGCGTTGTTAGAGCCCAGGGTCAGCAGGAGGAGGAGAGGAGCAGAGTGTAGGCCGAAGCCTAGTTGAACCAATTTCAAAGGTTACCTTTAACCCCCCCTCAGGTGTTACAAAGTACAAGAGCCACTCCTTCTGCAGCATTAATGCTGCACAAGTAAAAGGTTGCTCTATTAATTTTTCTACTTGCACAAGCTGAATGCAACACGTAGACTATTTAGCCCATTATACTGTTAATCAGTAGTGGAGGCGTGACTTGTCTTTTTAAAGAAAAGCAGCACAGGTGTCGAAAACAACACCTTTTTGCATGGGCGCAGCTTCCTGAGCGTTGTTAGTTGCTGTACAGGAGTCTGCGCTCTTGTGATCCTTTGGCCATGCGCTGTGAGCGCTTCCTGTCTTATGACCTCATTTCATGTTGGCCGTTGCGGTTAGCGATGGACATGAATCCCAGACCCACAGTGTGTTTTTAAAAAATCACACTGCGGTGCTGGGATTCGTGCCCTGGTGCACTAAATATGTTTGCCGCTCACACATGTCCTTACACCTGCTTCAGACTGGGCGGCCTCATCTGATCCCTTATCGCCTGCCGCGGCCATGAGGACACCCAGTCTGAAGAAGGCGGAAGGAGATGAGTGAACACAGGCAAACATATGCACTGCACATGCCCATCAATCACACCCTCGCTGTCCAAAAAAATAAGACACCGAGGGGCGTTGTTTCGAGCAGGGGAGATGCACAGGCGCAGCCAGCTAACCAATGATGTCAAAAGACGGGCAGCGCTAACAAGGGTGGTGCTGCGTGTCATTACAAAGGAAAGTCACACCTCAGGGACATTGTAATGGTCTCTAATGAGACACATTTTGTACGTGTTGCGTTCCACGTGGGCAAGGAGAAAAAGTCAGCCACCTTGTACAAATGCAGCAGTACTGCTGTACAAGGTGGCTGATATACATAGAAACACCTGGGGGGGGTGGGGCCAGGTTCCCTTTTAATTTCAGTTCCTGTGCCTGCATGGAGTTTGCAGGTCACGTTGCCGGCTACACAGCAGGGGAACAGCTGGCGTTGCTGAACCCCACTAACACATTGGCTGGTGTTTTTCTCTGTGCAGCTAGCACTTCCGGGCAAAAACTAGCGGTGTTTGAGCCCAGGGTCAGCAGGAGGAGGAGAGGAGCAAAGTGTAGGCCGAAGCCTGCACTGGTGGCAGCTTTTGTTCTGTTGTGCCAGCGTGGCTTGTGCTGGACACGTTGCCGACTACACAGCAGGGGAACAGCTGGCGGTGCTGAACCCCACTAACACATTGGCTGGTGTTTTTCTCTGTGCAGCTAGCATTTCCGGGCAAAAACTAGCGGTGTTTGAGCCCAGGGTCAGCAGGAGGAGTAGAGGAGCAGAGTGTAGGCCGAAGCCTAGTTGAACCAATTTCAAAAGTTACCTTTAACCACACTCAGGTGTTGCAAGGTACAAGAGCCACACCTTGTGCAGCATTAATGCTGCACAAGTAAAAGGTTGCTCTATTTGTTTTGCTCCTTGCACACGCTGACTAAAACACGTACACTATTTAGCCCATTATACTGTCAAACAGTTGTGGAGGCGTGACTTGTCTTTTTAACGAGACGCAGCACAGGTGTCAAAATTTGCACCTAGGTACTGGGCGCAGATTCCTGAGCGTTGTTATTTGCTGTACAGGAGTCTGCGCTATTGTGATCCCTTGGCCATGCGCTGTGAGCGCTTCCTGTCTTCTGACCTCATTTCATGTCGGCCGTTGCGGTTAGCGATGGACATGAATCCCAGACCCACAGTGTGTTTTCAAAAAATCACACTGCGTGGCTGGGATTCGTGGCCTTGTGCAGTAAATAGGTTTGCCGCTTACACATGTCCTTACACCTGCTCCAGACTGGGCGGCCTCAGCTGATCCCTTATCGCCTACCACGGCCAGGAGGCCGCACAGTCTGAAGAAGGCGGAAGGAGATGAGTTAAGACAGGCGAACATATGCACTGCTCGTGCCCATAAACCACACCCTCGCTGACAAAATAAATATGACAACGAGGGGCGTTGTTTCTAGCAGGGCGGATGCACAGGCGCAGCCAGCTAACCATGATGACAAAAGCCGGGAAACGCTACCAAGGGGGGTGCTGCGTATCATTACAAAGGAAAGTCACACCTCAGGGACAGTGGAATGGTCTCAATGAGACACATTTTGTACGTGTTGAGTTCCACGTGGGCAAGGAGAAAAAGTCAGCCACCTTGTACAAATGCAGCAGTACTGCTGTACTAGGTGGCTGTTATACATAGAAACACCTGGGGGGGTGGGGCCAGGTTCCCTTTTAATTTCAGTTCCTGTGCCTGCATGGCGTTTGCAGGTCACGTTGCCGGCTACACAGCAGGGGAACAGCTGGCGTTGCTGAACCCCACTAACACATTGGCTGGTGTTTTTCTCTGTGCAGCTAGCACTTCCGGGCAAAAACTAGCGGTGTTTGAGCCCAGGGTCAGCAGGAGGAGGAGAGGAGCAGAGTGTAGGCCGAAGCCTGCACTGGTGGCAGCTTTTGTTCTGTTGTGCCAGCGTGGCTTGTGCTGGACACGTTGCCGACTACACAGCAGGGGAACAGCTGGCGGTGCTGAACCCCACTGACACATCACCTAGTGTTTTTTCTGTGTAGACAACACTTCCAGGTGGCAACTGACAGTGTTGAAACCCAGGGAATCAAAGAGGAGCAGAGTGTAGGCCGAAGCCTGCAGTGGAGCAAGTTGAAAGGGAACCTTTAACCCCCCCCCCAGGCATTTGTTGCTGAAAGAGCCATCTTGTACAGCAGTAATACTGCACATGGAAAATGGTGGCTCCGAAAATTATGCTCCTTGCAAACGCTGCAGTACACACTCATATAATGTGTCCCCTCACACCGTCAAACCATCCCGGAAGTGGGACTTTCCTTTGTAATGTGACACACCACAGCCGTCATTCCAACCCCCTTGGTGCCGGGCGCCACCTCCTCAACATTGTTTGGTTCTGTCACGGAGCCCGCGCTGTAATGTTATCCCTTGGCCATGCACAGTTAGCGGTGCGCGTCTTCTGACATCATGTAGGTGTCAGGCTGGCAGTGCCTGTGCGTCCAAGCTGCCCGAGATCCAACCTTGCAGTGTCATCTAATGTAGTCCCACTGCGGGCCAGGGATCCATGGGCATGCGCAGTGCATATCATCGCCTCTCACTCACCTCCTTCCTGCTTCTTCAGACTGTGCGGCGTCACGGCCGTGGCATGCTATTAGGGATCAGCTGACGCCGCCTAGTCTGAAGAAGCGTGAAGAAGGGGAGTGAGAGGCTAGTATATGCACTGCGCATGGCCATGGATACCAGGCCCACTGTGGGATCACATTAGACGACACTGCGAGGTGGGATTTCGGGCAGCGTGGACGCACAGGCGCAGCCAGGACGACAACAAATGATGTCAGAGGACGGGCAGCGCAAACTGTGCATGGCCAAGGGATAACATAACAGCGCAGGGTCCATGACGGAATCAAACAACGCTAAGGAGGCAGCGCACGGTGCCAAGGGGGTAGCAATGACGGCTGTGCTGCGTCACATTACAAAGGAAAGTCCCACCTCCGGGACGGTTGGACGGTGTGAGGGGACACATTACATGAGTGTGTAGTTCAGCGTTTGCAAGGAGCATAATTTCAAGAGCGACCTTTCCCTTGTGCAGTATTAGTGCTGCACATGGTGGCTCTTTCAGTAACAAACGCCTAGGGGGGGGGGGGACAGGTCCCCTTACATTTTAGTTGTGCCAGCGTGGCGGTCGCATGACACGTTGCCGGATACACAGCTGGGGATCAGCTGACGTTACTGAACCCCAATAACAGAGGAGCGACTGTTGACTGTGCACACAGCACTTCCAGGCACCAACTGGCGGTGTTAGAGCCCAGGGACAGCAGGAGGAGCAGATTGGAGGTATTGCCGCACACACAGCTGGGGATCAGCTGACGTTACTGAACCCCAATAACAGAGGAGCGACTGTTGACTGTGCACACAGCACTTCCAGGCACCAACTGGCGGTGTTAGAGCCCAGGGACAGCAGGAGGAGCAGATTGGAGGTATTGCCGCTCACACAGCTGGGGATCAGCTGACGTTACTGAACCCCAATAACAGAGGAGCGACTGTTGACTGTGCACACAGCACTTCCAGGCACCAACTGGCGGTGTTAGAGCCCAGGGACAGCAGGAGGAGCAGAGGAACAGAGTGTAGGCCGAAGCCTGATTGGAGCAAGTTGAAAGGAAACCATTAACCCCCCCCCCCCCCAAGACGTTTGTAGCTGAAAGAGCCATGTTGTGCAGCACTAAGGATGCAAAAGGAAAAGGTTGCTCTTTTAATTATGCTCCTTGCAAACACCGAAGTAAACACAAAAAATGTGTCCCTTTATACCGTTAAACCGTTCCGGAGGTGCGAATTTCCTTCGTAATGGGACACAGCACAGCTGTCATTCCTATCCCCTTGATGCCGTGCGCTGCCTCCTCAGCGTTGTTTTAAGCTGTCACGGAGCCTGCGCTGTTCTGTTAGCCCTTGGCCATGCCCAATTAGCGCTGCCTGTCTTCTGACATAATTTGGTGTCAGGCTGTCAGTGCCTGTGCGTCCACGCTGCTCCAGATCCCACCTCGCAGTCTCATCTAACGTAATCCCACTGCGGGCCTTGGAACCATGGGCATGCACAGTGCATAACCTCGACTCTCACTCCCCTCCTTCCCTCTTCTTCAGACTGTGCGGTGTCACGGCCGTGGCATGCTAGGGATCAGCTGACGGCGCACAGTCTAAAGAAGGCGGAGGGAAATGAGCGAGAGCCCGAGGGGAAGATATGCACTGCGCATGCCCATGGATCCCAGGCCCGCAGTGTGACTCAATCAGAAGACACTGCGAGGCGGGATCTCGGGCACCGCGGCCGCACAGGCGCAGCCAGCCTGACACCAAATTATGTCAGAAGACAGGCAGCGCAAATAGGGCATGCCCAAGGGATAACAGAACAGCGCAGGCTCCGTGACAGCTTAAAACAACGCTGAGGAGGCAGCGCATGGCACCAAGGGGGTAGGAATGACGGCTGTGCTGCGTCACATTACGAAGGAAAGTCCCAGCTCCGGGATGGTATAACGGTATCAGTGAACACATTTTATAAGTGTTAAGTTCTGCGTGTGCAAAGAGCTAAAAAAAAAGAGCTAACTTTTCCTTGTGCAGCATTACTGCTGCATAAGATGGCTCTTTCAGTAACAAACGACGGGGGGGGGGGGGGACAGGTTCCCTTACATTTAGGTTGTTGTGCCAGCGTGGCGGTCGCAGGACACATTGCCGGCTACACAGCTGGGGATCAGCTGACGTTACTGAAACCCAATAACACTGGGTCGTATGTTTTTACTGTGCAGCCTGCACTTCTGAGCCGCAACTGGCGGTGTTGGAGCCCAGGAATAGCAGTTCAGGTGGTAGAAAGATGAACACAGCAGGAGACCTGGATGACACCCAATTACTTAATCAGGCAGAGGAGTGGCAAATTCCTGCGAGATCCAGGCCTGGTTCATTTTCAGGAAAGTAAGCCGGTCAACGTTATCGGAGGATAGTCGCATGCGACGGTCTGTTAGTACACCACCTGCGGCACTAAAGACACGTTCCGATAAGACACTAGCCGCAGGGCAAGCCAGCACCTCCAATGCATACTGGCTTAGCTCTGGCCATGTATCCAGCTTAGAGACCCAAAACTTGAACGGGGAAGAGCCGTCTGGGAGTACAGTAAGAGGGCAAGCCATGTAGTCTGTCACCATCTGACGGAACCGTTGCCTCCTGCTGACTGGAGCCGCCGGTGATGGTGTAGACATTTGGGGCGGGCACACAAAAGTGTGCCAGAGTTGTGCCATACTGGGCTTGCCTTGGGCAGAGGCACTGCTTCTGCTCCCTCTTTGGGCAGAGCCTCCCCCACTGCCTCGACGCACTGAGCTGCTTTGTAAAGCACTAGCAGCACTCCTCTCAGTTGGACAGGAGAAGATGATGGAATTCACCAGTGTGTCGTGGTACTCCCGCAATTTACGCTCCCGGGTCAACGCAGGGATGAGGTTTTGGACGTTGTCCCGGTAGCGAGGATCGAGGAGGGTGAACACCCAATAATCAGGCATGTTGAGAATGTGGTCGATGCGGCGGTCGTTTCTCAGGCACTGCAGCATGAAATCCACCATGTGCTGCAGAGTGCCAACTGGCCCAGAAACGCTGTCCCCTGCTTGAGACATGATCTCTGCCCGCTCGTCATCACCCCACCCTCGCTGTACACACTGACCACTGGACAATTGTGTTGCTCCCTCCTCTGGACGGAGCTCTTCCTCCTCCATTGACTCCTCCTCATCCTCCTCACAAATTGGCCCCTGCGTACCCCTTTGTGAGGAACCACGTGGCGCTGACTCTCCAGAAGCTGATGGAAAAGGTGACTCCTCATCCTCCACCTCTTCCACCACATCATCCCTTAACCCTTGCAACGTTTGCTGAAGCAGGCAGATAAGGGGGACAGTCATGCTGACTAGTGCATCATCTGCACTTGCCATCCGCGTGGAATAATCAAAAGGACGCAAAACCTGGCAGACGTCCTTCATAGTGGCCCACTCTGTGGTTGTGAAGTCTGATCGGCGCTGACTGCGACTTCTTTGCGCCTGATGCAGCTGGTACTCCATAACTGCTTGCTGCTGCTCACACAACCGCTCCAACATATGTAACGTGGAATTCCACCGGGTAGGTAGGTCACATATGATGCGGTGTTCCGGAAGGCGGAATCGGCGCTGCAGAGCAGCAATGCGGGATCTGGCCAAGCTGGAACGCCGCAAGTGAGCACACTCTAGGCGGACCTTGTGCAGCAGGGCATCAAGATCCGGATAGTCCCTCAGAAAACTCTGCACAACCAAATTGAGCACATGTGCCAGACATGGGATGTGAGTGAGGTTGCCAAGGGCCAAAGCTGCCACCAGATTTCGGCCATTGTCACACACTACCATGCCTGGCTGGAGATTCGCTGGCAGTAACCACACATCGCTCTCCTGCTTTATGGCATTCCAGAGCTCCTGCGCTGTGTGGCTTCGATGCCCCAATGAAACTAGTTTCAAGATGGCCTGCTGACGTTTGGCCACGGCTGTGCTCATGTCGGTCATAGGTAAACGTTCACGGGTCCATGTGGGGGTGGACTGTGACGGATCCTGCAGAGAGGAATCAGAGGAACTGGTGTAAGAGGAGGAGTCGATGCGTACAGACTGGATTCCTGCAATCCTTGGAGTGGGCAGGACACGTCCTGCGCCACTCGCACGATCTGTACCTGGCTCAACAACATTAACCCAATGGGCAGTGATGGAAACATATCGCCCCTGTCCATGCTGACTGGTCCACGCATCGGTGGTGAGGTGGACCTTGCTACTGACGGCGTTCAGTAGCGCATGTTTTATGTTTGCCTCAACATGCCTGTGCAGGGCAGGGACAGCCTGCCTGCTGAAGTAAAAGCGGCTGGGCACCTTGTACTGTGGGACTGCCAATGCCATCAAGTCACGGAAGCTGTCAGTCTCCACCAGCCTGAACGAGAGCATTTCCAGGGACAACAGTTTGGCAATGCCTGCATTCAGAGCCTGTGCTCGGGGGTGGTTGGCCGAGAATGTCCGCCTTTTCTCCCATGCCTGTACTACCGATGGCTGTAGAGTAGACTGGGAGTGTGAGGATGACTGGGAAGGTGGTGCTGTGGGTGGAATTACACAAGGTCTCTGGGAGGAAGCCAAACCAGCTGTGCGTGAGCTGGAGGAAGAGGCAACACGAACTGAAGAGGTGGTAGCTGCCGCTGTTGGTTGGCCTACATCTTCAGTGTGTTTCTGTAACTCCACCGCGTGCCTGGTCCGCACATGTTTCCACATATTTGTGGTATTGAGGTTGCTGACATTTTTCCCTCTTTTTACTTTATGATGACACAGCTTGCATTTGACAAAACAAATGTCATCTGCAACTGTGTCAAAAAAGGACCAGGCACTGCAAGTCTTGGGAGCGCCCTTTTTGGCTTTGGAAAGAGACAGGCTCCTAACGGGTGCCAAAGTGGAGGCTACAGGCTCCGCAGTCTTCCCCCTCCCTCTCCCTCTTTGGCCCGTAAGAGGAAGCTCTTCCTCTGAGCTGCTCCCACCACCTTCCTGTTCCTCACGCCACGATGGGTCAAGGACCTCATCATCTCCACTACCCTCTGCCACCAACTGCTCCTCCTGGGTAGTCTCAGCAGCACAGTACGCACGAGAAAGCGGCACCTGAGTTTCATCATCAGATGCGTACTGCGCTGTGGTCACCGGAGGCACTGGCCCACCTGCCTCTTCAGAGTCAGAGAGAAAAAGGTGTTGGGCATCACTGCACACTGCCTCTTCTTCCATTTCTCCAATGCTGCTTGGCTGGCCCCCTGTTTCCAAGCCGAGAGATTCAGAGAACAGAAGTAGAGACGGCTCCTGTCCTGGGCTCTCTGACTGCCTGGCCAATTTGGCAGGTGGTGAAGAGACAGATGGCTGCTCTCCAGTGCTCTGTGCCTGAGAGGATGTGGCACTAACTGAAGTCGATGCTGAGGCGTTAGCTGCCATCCACCCGACAACGGCTTCAATTTGGTCTTCACGCAGCAGCGGTGCACGGCGCTCTCCGACAAAGCTGTGCATGAAGGACTGTTCCCTGCTGAAACTGAGTGACGACGAGTCACCGGCGCCCGCAGCAGGCACAGAATCACCACGTCCTCTCCCTGCTCCTCTCCCTGCTCCGCGCCCACGCCCACGTGCCTTACTCCCTGCCCTCTTCATCTTGGTTGACAGATAAAGATAAGCAGAAAAGTACTAAGGCCTTAGTGTGCTTATTCCTGTAATGCTCCTCCTAACAGGTGTAAGAAACACTAATGTTGTAAATTGTGGACTAAACTTTATTATTTTTCAAATGTGGCCTACACAAGTGTTAAGTTGTGTTTGGTGAACTTAACCTTTTTTTTGGTGCAGATCGGGCTACAGAGCTAGTTTAAATCACACGGAGACCGTGCAGACAGCCGTAAACGGCGCTGCAAGGCCAAAAAACCCTCCTCTAGGTTATCCTATATAGTGTTTTTCCACTATTTAGCTGGATACAAGTGGAAAGACACTAATAGGAATTTTTTTTTTCAAATTTTAAACTGGCTGCACTATTTGAAAAAAAGGAAATTGTTTTTCAAGGTATGAGGCAGTAACGCACCCTGAGCTGAATCCAACCGGCTATGGCTGCACACAGACTACAGGGCGAGCTGCGCTCACACAGAGACCGTGCAGACAGCCGTAAACGGCGCTGCAAGGCCCCAAAAAAACCCTCTAGGTTATCCTATGTAGTGTTTTTCCACAATTGAGCTGGAGACTGGTGGAAAGACACTAATAGGAATTTTTTTTTTTTCAAATTTTAAACAGGCTGCACTATTTCAAAAAAAGGAAAATTTTTCTCAAGGTATGAGCCAGTAACGAACCCTGAGCTGAATCCAACCGGCTATGGCTGCACACAGACTACAGGGCGAGCTGGGCTCACACGGAGACCGTGCAGACAGCCGTAAACGGCGCTGCAAGGCCAAAAAACCCTCCTCTAGGTTATCCTATATAGTGTTTTTCCACTATTTAGCTGGATACGAGTGGAAAGACACTTATAGGATTTTTTTTTTTTAAATTTTAAACAGGCTGCATTATTTGAAAAAAAGGAAAATTTTTCTCAAGGTATGAGCCAGTAACGAACCCTGAGCTGAATCCAACCGGCTATGGCTGCACACAGACTACAGGGCGAGCTGGGCTCACACGGAGACCGTGCAGACAGCCGTAAACGGCGCTGCAAGGCCCAAAAACCCCCCTCTAGGTTATCCTATGTAGTGTTTTTCCACAATAGAGCTGGAGACTGGTGGAAAAACACTAATAGGAAATTTGAGAAAAAATGTGCAGCAGGCTGCACTAAGAGCAAAAAAGAACAACTGTGTGAGGCAGTGTGAACCCCCCCTGAGCTGAATACAACCGGGTATATGGCTGCACACAGACTACAGAGTGAGCTGCACACACACACACACACAGAGACCTTGCAGAACGCTGTTAAAACAGCGCTGCAAGGCAAGAGCAAGGTGAACAGTGAAGAACACACAGCGTTTTGCTAAATTAGCCTTTGGAAAGGAAAATAAAGCAATTAGCAAGCTCAACTGGCCCTCAGTTAGAACACAGCGTCCTGTCCCTAACTGAAATCACAGCAGAGTGAGCGCAAAATGGCGGCAGCGCTTTTTTATAGTGCAGAGTGACATCATTTCAGCAGCCAATCCAAGCCTTGCCAGTACTTACATGCCCACCATGCTAAACAGGATGTGCCCACACTTTCATTCATTCCTCATTGGCTGCTGCGTTCAATTTGAATTCTGGGAACTTCCGATTCCGGTATCCGATACGCGGGAAGTATCGGAATTCAGTATCGGAATTCCGATACCGCAAATATCGGCCGATACCCGATACTTGCGGTATCGGAATGCTCAACACTACTCATGAGAGCACAGATTTGTAAATCAGGTGTTGCCTCAAGCAGACCTGATACAGTGAATCAAGGACTTTATTAATTGCATCAGGTGAGATTGAGATAAAACACATCAATTACCTGGACTGGCCGGAGCTTTGTTGGACTGGTTGCTTTTTACACTTTAGATCTGCCATCTGCTCATTAACCAAGAAGATCAGAAAGAACAGTGAACATTAGAGATGAGCGAGGGTGCTCGTTACTCGAGTTTTCCGAGCATGCTCGGGTGTTCTCGGAGTATCTTGGGTGTGCTCGTAGATTATGTTTTTGTCCCCGCAGCTGCATGATTTGCAGCTGCTAGACAACCTAAACACATGCAGAGATTGCCTGTTTACTAGGGAATCCCCACATGTATTCAGGCTGTCTAGCAGCCGCAAATCATGGAGTTGTGGGGACTCAAACATAATCTACGAGCACGCCCAAGATACTAGGAGAACCCGGGCATGCTCGGGAAACTCGAGTAACAAGCATACTCACTCATCACTAGTGAACATATTAAATCCAACGCATCACATAGAGTGGTGGGAAAGTCTATATGGTTTCTTTGGAGGTTAAAAATCCCCCCATATTCTCCTCGTTCCTGAGGGTTGTGACTTGTATGTATGGCGGGCGAGCTTATGTAGGTCATAGCTGACAAGGCCTCAGAAAACATGTTGTGTGAGTCATCAGCGCCCGCTGCACTGTAGGAGGAACGCAGCTCCTGACATTCCCTTTCATAACATGAACCACACAGCAACTGTTATTGAAGATAATTTGTGTCTATTCTCTTATGACAAGCTGAAAATGTAATAATGGGGAATAATACAGCAGAGTGATGGGAAGATCACATTTATGGCACGAACATAAAACATTACCTTAGTGTACACCTTACTCAGATGTCCTCTAATACATCTATAGGACGACATCAGGGGAAATAAGGTCTTTAATGCAGGAACCCCGGAAAGAATCTAACACACAGTGATGTACTGTACTAATACATTATACAGACTGCAATGATATCTATTATATGCCTACAGACAGCTCCTCACCAGTCCTACTCTTATAGCATCTCTGAACCTGGGAAAAAGTACAATATTTGTCTGTAGCGCCACAGCAGGTGAAAGGGAGCACTGCACATTTCCTATTAAAATCAATGGGCTATCATACTATTGGAATATATTTTCCAAAAATAAAAATTATTTGTAGTTTTTTTTTTCTCTAACTATTGATCACGGTTCCGATCTGACCTGTTTCAAGTATGGTGTTTAGAAATGTTTCCATCCTATAACATGGGTCATACTGTATATATATTTTCTATCTATATTTCTAATTTTACTCCCTTGATATATTCACATCATAATCAGCATGTTTTACAACTGTATCTTAACATGGATTTGCAATGGAAATATAGCAGTGCTTCCATCATACTTCAGACATACAAATTTTGCAATATATTTGTCGGAGGTGTAAAATGACAGCCCTGTGCTCGCCTCGCGTGGTGCCGTTTCAGCATATATCAGTGCTTGCCTTCCCGGGGCTCACGTGAGGTTTTGTCACATGGGTCCTGTGCCCAATCAGCTGCGACTGGACGGTCACTTCCTCTTGATTAATTATAAGTCCAAAGATAGGAGAGGTGACCCCGACACTAACTGGGCACGTAGCTCATGTGCCATAACAACCACATGAGAGCCCTGGGAACGTGAGTGCCGACACCGCTGGCGCCACCAGCACTGGAAGTGAGCATAGGTGTTTTTTTATTTTAACGGGGACAAACATTCTGAGTGCGAAGGGGTTGTCCTAGTAGTGGACAGCCCCTTTTAAGGACCACTCAGGTGAGTTTTTTTTTCGTATTGTCCCTTCTATTAACAATCATGAGAGCGTGCAGCTTTACTGTGTTACAATAAATATTAGTCTCAATCCGCTACACTTTCCAACCCCGTTTCGCCCCTCTCCGGTATAATGAGACTCGTTGTGAGCCTCATAGAATTTCATTGAGAAAGGTACTTTTTTGTTCATGCAGAAGCAACAGGTCATGATTGTGGTCACGACACTGGAGCGGATCGGTGCGGTAGACGGAAACATCTGTGACTTTCCATTATTCTAGCTCCATTGTCAAAAAGGGATGGCAATGCGTGATGTCAGTGATTTTTCACAGACCTATAGACTTGTATGGTAAATGCTGATCTGTGACTCGGATCAAAAACCGGCATGTCTCCAAGTAGTTGTTTGCAGACACACGGCCTGCAAAAAATATGAATGTGTTATCAACTCCATATACTATAATGGGTACGAGATCTATCCAAGAAAATCACAGATCAAGTATGTGACAAATGGATGACTGAATGAAGCCTAAGTCTCCGCTAACACTTGTGTGACTGCCTTGGGTAGCAGCCGACAGTGTGGGCACTGATGAGGAAGACGATTGATTCTTATAATGCTTGTGTAGTGTGTGCTGTAGGGTTTCACCGCCGGTCCTGGATATCTTACTTATTGTAGTACAATGTATGCATGCCATCCTTATGGCACTGTTGTCCAGCCCAGGCGGAATTGTGGGATTTTGAATGTTTGTTTTTAATTGATGTTTGAAATAAAGGTGTTTTTAAGAACTCAAAAAGTGGATGGAGACCCCACTAACCCAAATCTTACCTCGTCAAAACATAGCGCTGGAGTAATTTGGCTGTAACGCACCCAGAGATCATGCTACGCTGTTGCCACCTAATGTAAGGGAAGGTAGTTGTGTTGTATTCAGTGAATCTCCAACTTTTTTTTTTGTCTTTTGTGTGTCATTCTCATTGAAACTTGCTGAACACAACACAAAATGTTTCCTTATTTACACCAAGGAAGGTGACGGGCACAAGGGGGCATTATCTGTGTCTGGAGGAGAGAAGGTTTTTCCACCAACACAGAAGAGGATTCTTTACTGTTAGGGCAGTGAGAATCTGGAATTGCTTGCCTGAGGAGGTGGTGATGGCGAACTCAGTCGAGGGGTTCAAGAGAGGCCTGGATGTCTTCCTGGAGCAGAACAATATTGTATCATACAATTATTAGGTTCTGTAGAAGGACGTAGATCTGGGGATTTATTCAGATGGAATATAGGCTGAACTGGATGGACAAATGTCTTTTTTTTTTACCTTGCCAACTATGTTACTATGCTACTATGTAGTGCCATAGCAAAATGCGTGTCTGCATAATGTGTGCAGAGGACAAAATCACCATTTAGCCCTTACATCCCACCTTACCCAGTATATGTCTATCGGCAAAACAATACATTGACCAATTGTTCAGCTGATCGCCATCTCAGCTGTCTCTCCCATACATAGGAGCTCATGTTGTTCTCTTTAAAAGCTGCCAATAGACATGTCTGGCAGTGACTTATCTCCAGGAGAACAAAGTGATTGTCAGTCCAGAATCAGACATGTCTGATCAACATTTACCCTGTCGATCAGTTGGCCAGCTTTTCCATACACATTAGAGCGTGGACTGAACCTGTCGATATTAGCAGGTGTGATTGTCATTAGATTAATATGAATGAGGGCTTAAAGGGAAACTGTCACTAGGTTTTAGCTACCTCATCTGAGAACAGCATAATGTATAGAAAGAGACCCTGATTCCAGTGATACATCATTCAGTTTACTAGGTGCAGAAGTTGTGACACTATCAGAGTATTTAGAGGGAGCATGTAGCAGAGCTGAGAAAGGTAACCCTGCCCACACCACAGCTTTCTGTGTGCAATGTCAATTGACAGTGAAGTGCTGATCAATGGTTGAAGTATGACCAGTGTGCACATGACAACTAGTGCGGCAGTGATAATCTCCTACTGATAAAGCACTCATTGTATTGAAACAACAGCACACAGCCTAATAAGTGACACATCACAGAAATAAGTGTCCAAGCCACTATCTCATGCTGCCCTCAGATTACATAGCAAAAATCATCTGACAGATTCCCTTTAAGACTTGAGAATTTTATCTGGTGTATATATATCTTTAGTTGTTGTTTTTTTCATCATCTTTCCACGCTGTTCAATATTTGATCTAACATTTATGTTGCTCACAGTATTCCCCCAAAAAATATAAGCAGATAACAGGATGACTAAGTCCTTCTGATCCAAAATGGCTGCTGTTTCAGAGCGTCTTGTGATGGTTTAAAGCTGAAAGGCAGGCATCCAAATTTTTTTTGACAAGGCCAACACAACTATTTATCTCCCTCCCTGGAGAATGGAGTTTCATGGTTTAGGGATCCTTTTCATTCCTCCCCCATTTCTAGGTTCTGGAAACATCTGGTTCAGCCTTTGAGAGGCATATTTTGCTGCTTCCCCATCGGGATTAGATTACAGCCACTGAAACATTAATGGCTGCCATATTGTACTGATAGATTCTATCTGCAGTCTTTTATGCCCGTGAACTGAATCTGACAAATGGAGCTGTTTAAAGCTGCAATATCACTAGGAACAGCACATTTGATTTGGATTTAATGCACGCATTCAATTACTTTGCCTCCACTGTACACATCTAACACACTGCAGAGCTCTTTGTTAGCAAAAGCCGAAACTACAAGACAAAATATTCCTCTTATTTTAGCCCTCCTTGCTTCTTCCTTCTGTACTGTGACGTGAGGCTGATTCTCTGTACTGCAGGGCTATTGTCTGTCAGTCTGCTCTGAAGATTAAGGAATATCAAAGCCATGGTTGTGACAAAATCTGTGTACGATGCTGCAGAAGGCACATGTAAAGGGCATCTCGTTGGCATCCTATAATGTACCACCCCCACACTGAAAGTGCAGAATGTGACCACAAAAGACGGGAATTGCCAAATGTATTCTCTGATAGAAATGAAACAAAATGATGCCACATACTGTAACTAAAAAGGGTAATACATTTTCATTACAATAGACTAGAAGGGCAACCATTACAACACGTAAAGGAGTCTTATTTTACTTTTTGCTCCAAAAGATTGGTTAGGGCTTATTTTTAGGGGATGTCTTAATTTTTGACATGAACAAGAATACACATTTATCCTTGAATAAAAAAAATCAACATTATTCAAATATAATAATATCCTCACACACACACACTGCACATGCACTCTGGGCAAAACCGTCGATGAAATGACCTGGGAGTAGGGGTGGATGACGAACTCACATTTAGTGGCCTGTGTCAGGCAGCTGCTACAAAGGCAAATAACATAATGGGATGCATTAAAGAGGCATAGATGCTCATGAGGAGAACATAATTTTACCTCTATACAAGTCTCTAGTTCGACCACACATAGAATACTGTGTACAGTTCTGGTCTCCGGTGTATAAGAAAGACATAGCTGAACTAGAGCGGGTGCAGAGAAGAGCGACCAAGGTTATTAGAGGACTGGGGGGTCTGCAATACCAAGATAGGTTATTACACTTGGGGCTATTTAGTTTGGAAAAACGAAGACTAAGGGGTGATCTTATGTTAATGTATAAATATATGAGGGGACAGTACAAAGACCTTTCTGATGATCTTTTTAATCATAGACCTGAGACAGGGACAAGGGGGCATCCTCTGCGTCTGGAGGAAAGAAGGTTTAAGCATAATAACTTATTTTCCCCAATGTGAAGCTTACTCTTTGTCACATGGGTTTTTTTTGCCTTCCTCTGGATCAACATGTTAGGGCATGTTAGGTTTGGCTATGGGTTGAACTAGATGGACTTAAAGTCTTCCTTCAACCTTAATAACTATGTTAATATGTACATGTGTAGACACACTGCACATACTCATGTATACACACACTGCACATACATACTCATTTACAGTACAGACCAAAAGTTTGGACACACCTTCTCATTTACAGATTTTTCTGTATTTTCATGACTATGAAAATTGTAAATTCACACTGAAGGCATCAAAACTATGAATTAACACATGTGGAATTATATACTTAGCAAAAAAGTGTGAAACAACTGAAAATATGTCTTATATTCTAGGTTCTTTAAAGTAGCCACATTTTGCTTTGATAACTGCTTTGCACACTCTTGGCATTCTCTTGATGAGCTTCAAGAGGTAGCCACTGGGAATGGTTTTCACTTCACATGTGTGCCCTGTCAGGTTTAATAAGTGGGATTTTTTGCCTTATAAATGGGGTTGGGACCATCCGTTGTTTTGAGCAGAAATCTGGAGGATACACAGCTGATAGTCCTACTGAATAGACTGTTAGAATTTGTATTATGGCAAGAAAAAAGCAGCTAAGTAAAGAAAAACGAGTGGCCATCATTAATTTAAGAAATGAAAGTCAGTCAGTACAAAAAATTGGGAAAACTTTGAAAGTGTCCCCAAGTGCAGTTGCAAAAACCATCAAGCGCTACAAAGAAACTGGCTCACATGAGGACCGCCCCAGGAAAGGAAGACCAAGAGTCACCTCTGCTTCTGAGGATAAGTTTATACGAGTCACCAGCCTCAGAAATCGCAGGTTAGCAGCAGCTCAGATTAGAGACCAGGTCAATGCCACACAGAGTTCTAGCAGTAGACACATCTCTACAACAACTGTTAAGAGGAGACTTTGTGAAGCAGGCGTTCATGGTAAAATAGTTGCTAGGAAACCACTGCTAAGGACAGGCTACAAGCAGAAGAGACTTGTTTGGGCTAAAGAACACAAGGAATGGACATTAGACCAGTGGAAATCTGTGCTTTGGTCTGATGAGTCCAAATTTGAGATCTTTGGTTCCAACCACCGTGTCTTTGTGTGACGCGGAAAAGGTGAATGGATGAACTCTACATGCCCGGTTCCCACCGTGAAGCATGGAGGAGGAGGTGTGATGGTGTGGGGGTGCTTTGCTGGGGACACTGTTGGGGATTTATTCAAAATTGAAGACATACTGAACCAGCATGGCTACTACAGCATCTTGCAGCGGCATGCTATTCCATCCGGTTTGAGTTTAGTTGGACCATCATTTATTTTTCAACAGGACAATGACCCCAAACACACCTCCCGGCTGTGTAAGGGCTATTTGACCAAGAAGGAGAGTGATGGGGTGCTACGCCAGATGACCTGGCCTCGACAGTCACCAGACCTGAACCCAATCGAGATGGTTTGGGGTGAGCTGGACCGCAGAGTGAAGGCAAATTGGCCAACAAGTGCTAAGCATCTCTGGGAACTCCTTCAAGATTGTTGGAAGACTATTTCCGGTGACTACCTCTTGAAGCTCGTCAAGAGAATGCCAAGAGTGTGCAAAGCAGTCATCAAAGCAAAACGTGGCTACTTTGAAGAACCTAGAATATAAGACATATTTTCAGTTGCTTCACTCTTTTTTGTTAAGTATATAATTCCACATCTGTTAATTCATAGTTTTGATGCCTTTAGCAGGAAATTACAGTTTTCATAGTCATGAAAATACAGAAACATTTTTAAATGAGAAGGTGTGTCCAAACTTTTGGTCTGTACTGTATACACACACTGCACATACATACTCATGTATACACACACTGCACATACATAGTCATGTATATACACACACTGCACATACATACTCATGTATACACACTGCACATACATACTCATGTATACACACACTGCACGTACAGTACAGACCAGCCTTCAGTTTCTTCAGACTCCCGCAATTATAGGACCTTTGGTGACATCATGATCACATGACTGTGATCTCACCAAAGATCCTTAAACAGTCTTAAGGTACCTTCACACTAAACGATATCGCTAGCAATCCGTGACGTTGCAGCGTCCTCGCTAGCGATATCGTCCAGTGTGACACACAGCAGCGATCAGAATCCTGCTGTGATGTCGTTGGTCGGGGCTAGAGGGCCAGACCTTTCTTTGGTCGCTGGCTCTCCCGCTGACATCGCTGGATCGGCGTGTGTGACACCGATTCAGCGATGTCTTCACTGGTAACCAGGGTAAACATCGGGTAACTAAGCGCAGGGCCGCGCTTAGTAACCCGATGTTTACCCTGGTTACCATCCTAAAAGTAAAAAAAACAAACAGTACATACTTACCTACAGCTGTCTGTCCTCCAGCGCTGTGCTCTGCACTCCTCCTGTACTGGCTGTGAGCGTCGGTCAGCCGGAAAGCAGAGCGGTGACGTCACCGCTCTGCTTTCCGGCCGCTGTGCTCACACAGACAGTACAGGAGGGGAGTGCAGAGCACAACGCTGGAGGACAGACAGCTGTAGGTAAGTATGTAGTGTTTGTTTTTTTTACTTTTAGGATGGTAACCAGGGTAAACATCGGGTTACTAAGCGCGGCCCTGCGCTTAGTTACCCGATGTTTACCCTGGTTACCTGCATCGTTGGTCGCTGGAGAGCGGTCTGTGTGACAGCTCTCCAGCGACCAAACAGCGACGCTGCAGCGATCCGGATCGTTGTCGGTATCGCTGCAACGTCGCTTAATGTGAAGGGGCCTTTAGTCTTGGAATAGAAACCCTGGGGTGTCTTAAGAGATTGAGGGCCCTGGGCAATTGCCCAGGTATCACCCCAACCCTGGTCCTGACTCTAACTAAGGTTTATTTTTGGTGAATGGGCTTATATTTTAAGCATACTTCAAAAATCCTGTAAAATCATGTCAGCGCTTATTTCCGGTGTAGGACTTATTTTCAAGGAAATACGATAGAAGCAGAGTGCCGGCACTGCATTCATCTCTCCCATGGATTCTATCACTATGATATTTTGGATATTAGCCTTTTCATGAGCTGTGGGTATTGGTGTAACACACCTTTCCTTTATGCAGCCTACATATGCCGTTGATGCAGACAAGGACAGGATGAGATCTCTTATTGTCCTATCAGCCCCTACATCTAACATTTTGTTTTACCCCTTCTTGACTTGGCCAATTTCTATTTTTGAGTTTTCATTTTGAGCTCCCTTTCTTCTAAGTGTCTATTTTTCCATCCACATAGACAAGTTGAGGACAGGTTGTACTTTTGAATTATATCATTCCTTTTACCACATAGTGTTCAAGAAATCACAGCAAAATTCCAAGTGTGGTGAAATTGTGAAAAGAATACAATTAACATAGTAACCTAGTAACATAGTTAGTAAGGCCGAAAAAAGACATTTGTCCATCCAGTTCAGCCTATATTCCATCATAATAAATACCCAGATCTACGTCCTTCTACAGAACCTAATAATTGTATGATACAATATTGTTCTGCTCCAGGAAGACATCCAGGCCTCACTTGAACCCCTCGACTGAGTTCGCCATCACCACCTCCTCAGGCAAGCAATTCCAGATTCTCACTGCCCTAACAGTAAAGAATCCTCTTCTATGTTGGTGGAAAAACCTTCTCTCCTCCAGACGCAAAGAATGCCCCCTTGTGCCCGTCACCTTCCTTGGTATAAACAGATCCTCAGCGAGATATTTGTATTGTCCCCTTATATACTTATACATGGTTATTAGATCGCCCCTCAGTCGTCTTTTTTCTAGACTAAATAATCCTAATTTCGCTAATCTATCTGGGTATTGTAGTTCTCCCATCCCCTTTATTAATTTTGTTGCCCTCCTTTGTACTCTCTCTAGTTCCATTATATCCTTCCTGAGCACTGGTGCCCAAAACTGGACACAGTACTCCATGTGCGGTCTAACTAGGGATTTGTACAGAGGCAGTATAATGCTCTCATCATGTGTATCCAGACCTCTTTTAATGCACCCCATGATCCTGTTTGCCTTGGCAGCTGCTGCCTGGCACTGGCTGCTCCAGGTAAGTTTATCATTAACTAGGATCCCCAAGTCCTTCTCCCTGTCAGATTTACCCAGTGGTTTCCCGTTCAGTGTGTAATGGTGATATTGATTCCCTCTTCCCATGTGTATAACCTTACATTTATCATTGTTAAACCTCATCTGCCACCTTTCAGCCCAAGTTTCCAACTTATCCAGATCCATCTGTAGCAGAATACTATCTTCTCTTGTATTAACTGCTTTACATAGTTTTGTATCATCTGCAAATATCGATATTTTACTGTGTAAACCTTCTACCAGATCATTAATGAATATGTTGAAGAGAACAGGTCCCAATACTGACCCCTGCGGTACCCCACTGGTCACAGCGACCCAGTTAGAGACTATACCATTTATAACCACCCTCTGCTTTCTATCACTAAGCCAGTTACTAACCCATTTACACACAATTTCCCCCAGACCAAGCATTCTCATTTTGTGTACCAACCTCTTGTGCGGCACGGTATCAAACGCTTTGGAAAAATCGAGATATACCACGTCCAATGACTCACCGTGGTCCAGTCTATAGCTTACCTCTTCATAAAAACTGATTAGATTGGTTTGACAGGAGCGATTTCTCATAAACCCATGCTGATATGGAGTTAAACAGTTATTCTCATTGAGATAATCCAGAATAACATCCCTCAGAAACCCTTCAAATATTTTACCAACAATAGAGGTTAGACTTACTGGCCTATAATTTCCAGGTTCACTTTTAGAGCCCTTTTTGAATATTGGCACCACATTTGCTATGCGCCAGTCCTGCGGAACAGACCCTGTCGCTATAGAGTCACTAAAAATAAGAAATAATGGTTTGTCTATTACATTACTTAGTTCTCTTAGTACTCGTGGGTGTATGCCATCCGGACCCGGAGATTTATCTATTTTAATCTTATTTAGCCGGTTTCGCACCTCTTCTTGGGTTAGATTGGTGACCCTTAATATAGGGTTTTCATTGTTTCTTGGGATTTCACCTAGCATTTCATTTTCCACCATTTTCCATTTTCCACAATTCTGACATTGTTTTTTGGGGAATTATTTTTTCAATGCACATTGTTGATAAAAATGGCTTGGCAGCACCATTGTTTAGGCCAGAATCATTTCAGGAATACCAAAGTTGTCAAGTGTTATTTATTATTTTAATGGTGAAAAAAAATCAGCTCTTTGTAGAAAAAAAGATCATTTTGATATTTCGAGACCTGGTTTAATTTTTCAGTTGAGGGCTGTTTTGGTGCTGGGCAAGCCATTTTTTTTAATCAGATATTTTGGGATGGTTCTTTCTGTATTTTCTTGTGGTGTTGTGGTGACCAGAAAAAATGCAATTTTGGTGGTTTCAATTTTTTCTGCTTACTGTGTCTACTGATCAGGTTAATTAATTTTATATTTTTATAGATCGGACTTTCATGGATCTGGTGATATCACATATGATTTTTACTTTTTAATACCTTTATTTTTAAATGGGGGAAAATGGAGTGATTCAAATGCTTTTCTAATTCTTTGTCACAATTTTCATAACTTTTTCCTACTTTTTAGTGTATTTGTAGTCCCCTGAAAGGACTTAAATCTGCTATTGTATGATTGCTTGTAGTATATATAGCAATCAGTATTGTTGTATATTGTAAAAGTCAGAGTCTCCTTTGAAGCTCAGCCACAGACTGAGTTTCAATGGAGCTCTGTAATGGCAAACATGGGGGTCTTCAACAGACCACCATCTGTCATAGCAATCCATTGTTTCCCTGCAATCGCAATAAAATGATATGCCACCATTGCAACATACTGTTATTGTTGTTGGCAGAGATTGACACAGGCATTTAACAGGTTTATAGTTGTGTGCGGAGCTCCGCTCTACCTCCGGCAGATCCTGGCTGTCAAATGCAGCCATTACCTATCAGGTATGAGGCAATCCCAGACTGTGAGCCTGCTCCTTAGGGCTCATACTCACATGCGAGAAACTCAGATGAGTCTCGCACGTCAATACCCAGCACTGCACCCAGCACTCAGGAGCGGAACGTGAGGCGGCATGTATTGCTACGCGGACCCACGCTCCTATCCGAGTGCCGGGTACAGTGCCGGGTATTGACGTGCGAGACTCATCCAAGTTTCTCGCATGTGAGAATGAGCCCATACACTCACTCTCAACATGTAAGGTGGATGATGGGAAGGGGTTAAAATACTCCTCATTTACTTCTCAACACAGATTGACAACTGGGTGGGCACACAACCATGTACCGTATATACTCGAGTATAAGCCGAGATTTTCAGCCCATTTTTTGGGGCTGAAAGTCCCCCTCTCGGCTTATACTCAAGTCATATACCGGGAGGTCAGCAGGGGAGGGGGAGTGGGGGCTGTGTAATTATAGTTACCTGCTCCCGGCGCAGTCCCTGCAGTCCCTGGCTTCACCGGCGCTGCAGATTCTCCCTGTACTAAGTGGTCACATGGCACCGCTCATTACAGAAATGAATATGCGGCTCCACCTCCCATAGGGGTGGAGCCACATATTCATTGCTGTAATTGAGCGATAACTGTGACCGCTCAATACAGGAAGAAGATGCAGCGCCGGGGAAGCAGGGACTGCAGGGACCGCGCCGGAGCAGGTAAGTATACGGGGAGCGCAGCGCTGCGTGATATTTACCTGCTCCTCGCTCCGGTGCAGCTCTGTCTGCAGTGTTTCCTGGCTGTGACGCTCAGGTTAGAGGGCGCGGTGATGTAGTCAGTGCGCGACCTCTGCAGAGCGTCAGTGCTGGAGACAGAGCGGCACGAGGAGCAGGTAAATATTGAAAGCGCCGGCGTCCTGAGCAAGAGAGGTGAGTATGTGATTTTTTTTTTATTGCAGCAGCAGCATTATATATGGCACAGCTTTATAAGGAGCATCTATGGGGCAATAATCAACGGTGCAGAGCATTATATATGGCACAGCTTTATAAGGAGCATCTATGGGGCAATAATGAACGGTGCAGAGCATTATATATGGCACAGCTTTATAAGGAGCATCTATGGGGCAATAATGAACGGTGCAGAGCATTATATATGGCACAGCTTTATAAGGAGCATCTATGGGGCAATAATGAACGGTGCAGAGCATTATATATGGCACAGCTTTATAAGGAGCATCTATGGGGCAATAATGAACGGTGCAGAGCATTATATATGGCACAGCTTTATAAGGAGCATCTATGGGGCAATAATGAACGGTGCAGAGCATTATATATGGCACAGCTTTATAAGGAGTATCTATGGGGCCATAATGAACGGTGCAGAACATTATATATGACACAGCTTTATAAGGAGTATCTATGGGGCCATAATGAACGGTGCAGAGCATTCTATATGGGGCAGCTTTATAAGGAGCATCTATGGGGCCATAATCAACGGTGAAGAGCATTCCATATGGCACAGCTTTATGTGGAGCATCCATGGGGCAATAATGAACGGTGCAGAGCATTGAATGTGGCACAGCTTTATGTGGAGCATCTATGGGGCCATAATCAACGGTGCAGAGCATTAAATGTGGCACAGCTTTATATGGAGCATCTATGGGGCAACAATGAACGATATGGAGAATTATATGTGGCACAGCTTTATATGGAGCACCTTATGGGGCAATAATGAACTGTATGGAGCATCTATTTTTATTTTTGAAATTCACCGGTAGCTGCTGCATTTTCTACCCTAGGCTTATACTCGAGTCAATAAGTTTTCCCAGTTTTTTGTGGCAAAATTAGGGGCATCGGGTTATACTCGGGTCGGCTTATACTCGAGTATATACGGTATATACAGTATGGTATAATGTAGCAGCCCCTGTAGATAATCACCTTGCGTCACTTCTCACTCCAAGGTGACTCAGTGATTAGCATTATTGTTTTGCAGCACTGGGATTTTGGGTTAGAATCCCATGAGTGACATCTGCCATGAGTTTGTATGATCTTACATTGTTTGCATGTGTTTCCTCCCAAACCTCAGACAAGTTGACAGGGAATTTAGATTGTGAGCCCCAAAGCGGACAGTGATTACAATATCTGTAAATCACTGCAGAATATGATGGTGCTATGTAAGTAAGTAAAATAAATTGCTTTAGTAAATATATATAAGTATACAGTCATGGTCAAAAGTTTTGAGACTGATGCAAATTTTGGTTTTCACAAACTGTTGCTTCAGTATTTTTAGATCCTTTGAATGTATATATCTATGGTTACTGAAGTACAATTACCAGCATTTCATGAGGTTTTGCACTTTTATTAACAAATACATCAAATTTATGACAACTCATTCTTGTCTAATCAGTGCTTGGTGTTTATCACAATTTCTCTGTTTTGCCCACCTGATTTATGAGGAGTCTTATTGGATTGAGATCTTAATAGTTTCCAGGCCATGGATCCAAAATTTTAAAATGTTGTTGGCCAAGCCACAAATTTATCACTTTTGCCTTATGACATGGTCTCTATCATGCTGAAAAAAACATTGTACATGACAAAATTGCCCCTGGGTGGTTGGCAGAAATCTCTCTTAAAGGATATTTAGATCTCCTTCTTTGTTTATGGAGGTGTTCTTAGGCAAAATTGTAAGTGAGCCCACACCATGCATGAAAGGGAACCCCACAAAAAAATGGTCTCATGATGCCTTGCTGTTGGCATGACACAGGACACATGGTTACACTCACTTTTTCTTCTCTGGACAATCATTCTTCCAGATGTTCCAAAGAGACTGAAGGGGCTTCGTCAGAGAATATAACTTTGCAAGAGGTACAAGGATTTGACTGCATACAACTTTTCTCTGATGAAGTCCCTTCAGACAGTTTGGGACATCTGGAAAAGGTGAGCGCTACCATTTCTGTGTCTGATGTGGAACAATTAGAACAATGTCACAAGGCAAAAGTAGTAACTTGATTGCTCCATTAACAAAATATTGATATTTAGGATCCATGACCAGGAATCTTCCTAATACTCAATCCTATTGAGAACTTGTGGACAATCCTCAAGAAGCAGGTGGACAAGCAATGCAGAAATTCTGATAAACTCCAAGCACTGATTAAACAAGAATGGCTTGTCATCAGTCAGTAGATGGCCCAGAATCTGATACCCAGTATGCCAAAATTAATTGCCGAAATCTTGAGAAATAAGGGTCAACACTTGAAATATTGAGTCTTTGGCAAAACATGATGCATTTTGTCAATAAAAATGTAACCAAAATTTGAATCAATCTCAAAATGTTTGGTCACGATTGCACACTGCCATGCAAATTTTGCCATTTTCAATCAGAATCTTCCCTCTACACTTATGGCCCATTATTATACCTCCATTTGCCTTTAAATTTTATAGGAAGACTCGAGTGGTATCATCCTTAAAAAATGGCATTCTGTAATGTTTGAAGCAGGAACTACCATAATCTGTTCCAGATTATAAGAAGAGATAACCACAGTGTCCCCATATCAGAGCCAGCCCCAAACGTTCTCCCAAAACACATCCTTTTATTACCCTTATAGAAAAATATACAGTCACTTCAAAAATCAAAATCACTTTCTTCACCTTCTAGTTCTTGTCCTGTGTTACGCCAGTGGTGTTGCTAGAGGTGGCCCAAGTCGAGGAGAATAGTTGTAGGAGTGTTGGTGTGCTGAATATATTGAATGCCCGTTGAACCCTCAAAACGTTTGGGGTGCCTCATTTGCATGACCTAGCACCTTAATATCCCTTGGAGACCGAAGAGAGGATTTTTCTCACTGGTTCATAACGAATTCATAGCAAAAATAATTAGTGGCATTTTCCATCACAACTTTGTTTTGAGAATATTGCTTCATTGCTTCTCACAGTGAAATCATGTGGATATAATCAATATCCTGAAGTGTCTGTAATACAACCCCATAGGGGTCTATCTGCACCAATGTACCCGATATATACAGCATACTTGCTAAAAGTCCCAATTTTGCCAATCAATTCTGCAAACCGGACCACAAAAGGAGTGAGCAGGTACGGACTGGGGATGAAATTCAGCCCTGGAATTTGAAATCACACAGGCCCTTGGTGTCCTCGCCCCCAATAACTAGATGGGACATATTACAAATATTACCCTGGATGGAGGAAAGAAAGATTTACTACAAGACCAATATTTCTAGTTATGCCCACGGCATGCTGAGGTAAGTGACGGAGTGACCGGCTTTGCGCTCCGTCACAACTGTTAAAGTATGGATGTCTTGAGAACATTGATTCTGTTAACAACGTAGGACGCAAGGCAGCCCACAACCAGACCGGCCCTTCTGGCATTTGCCAGAATTGCCAAATGGCCAGTCCGGCCCTGGGAGTGAGTTATGCAAACTCTGCCCAAAAGTGTTCACAGTTTCTTGTGCAAGCAAAAAATGCTTTGACTTAGGTCATTAAAGGGACACTGTCACCTGAATTTGGAGGGAACAATCTTCAGCCATGGAGGCGGGGTTTTGGGGTTTTTGATCCACCCTTTCCTTACCCGCTGGCTGCATGCTGGCTGCAATATTGGATTGAAGTTCATTCTCTGTCCTCCGTAGTACATGCCTGCACAAGGCAATCTTGCACAGCGCAGGCGTGTACTATGGAGGACAGAGAATGAACTTCAATCCAATATTGCAGCCAGCATGCAGCCAGCGGGTAAGGAAAGGGTGAATCAAAAACCCCAAAACCCTGCCTCCATGGCTGAAGATTGTTCCCTCCAAATTCAGGTGACAGTGTCCCTTTAAAATGGTGTTAAATACAGTATGCGGACACATGGCATTGCCGATATACATGAGTCACGAAGATAAGTTTACTTGCGTTTGTTTTCTGGTGTGTTTTTGATATTTTTTTTTATCACAGTGGTTTAACATCACTGAGCTTAAAGGAAAAATGTTGCTTTTAGAGTACAGAGATTGGGATCAGCACTTTTGCTTGTTTTCACTCCCTCACATCATTTAGACACGATAGCTTCTGGATGGACAAACTGTCAGACTACCGTTTTCAACCCCAAGTTATCCTGTAACATGAATGATTTGCTCTTTCAGAGATCTTGTTTACATTGGAATAATACAATGCAACCCAGCTTCAGGGATATAAAACCTTCATCCTTATTGGTAAGGTTATAAAAACATTTTTGCATCCAAATGATAATCCTTCTATAACGACACCATAGTGCACACGGCACCTTTACTCAGGGTTGCAAATAGGCAGACATTTAATAACCTGTGTAGACAAGGTCGAATGTACTTTTGATGTGCACCGAAAGATCAGTAAAAGATTGTTCTGTGCACAATACTGTCTTTGATCTCAGCAGCTCATGTTATCTTTACTCAGGGCAATGTGTTGCTGAGAACAATAATCTCTAAGAAAGTAAAAAAATAATATCACCCCACAAATCCCACAAATGAGCATTTTGCAGATCATTGGCAGCCTGTGTACACTGCCCAATTATGTTAATAATGTTATACTTGCTTTTTTTTTGTACCAGGAAAGATATTGTGTATTTTTTATTAGCCCAGTGAGAAATTGTCACTTAAGCTTGACTACCTCCCTTCGAGGCCAGTGACTGTCACATGTTACGGGGTTGACCCGCTGTAAAAAGTTGATGTTTTTTCCACCCTTTTCAACACAGCAGACCCTACATTAGACTATTCGTTATAGGGGTCTAGAAGTAGGCAGCTGCCTATAGGGTCACAAGGCTGAGAGAACTAGAATCCTTGTAGGATAGGGAGGCATCAAAAGCAGTCTACAAGGGCGCAGCAAGTTGCGGTCAAAGTCCAGATGGATTGTATGCACATCCAGTAATTGGGCCGTATTTTCCTATTGTTGCACCTGCTGTTATGTGATATTGAAACTGCCAAACGCAAGTGCCCTCCATATTACTGAACTAAGCAAAGGTTATACCTATTCGGTCTACCCATCTTCTACTTGGTGCAGCTTAAAGCAAACTTACAGTTACGACTAATGAGACCTGATGCAATTTCCCTGAAGGCAGCACATTTTTGCAAAAATTTTTTGAGTTTTTGCTGTAAACTTGTAATAAATGGAACAACCCTGTACGTCTGATCTAGTTGTATTGTTACTCTACATTGCCATGACCAGCAGATCTAACACAAAATTGCCTTAACTGTATAATTACTGACAATGCTCATATTGTGCAATTCCAACTCTTCTCTCTTGTAAGCCTCATGTCTCATGCTCCGTCACCTCATTCATCACTCTGAATCATCTAAGAAAACATTGTTTTACTGTAAAACAACATTACGGGGCATGTCAACTCTCTGTTAACACAGATAAAATACAATTTCCTACTGTGTCTGTTCTGCAGGCATTTCTGCAGTACATATTGAAAGCAGCTGTGAATGTTGTGCATGCGATGCCCTATGGAAACTGCGGGCAGCTCATAAACTGGCAACACAAAGGGATGAGTGAGAAGGTATTCAAGACATTATTTTGTAAATTGCAAAATGTGTTATTATTTTTTAGCTGTACAAGAATAAAAAGACAGCACAGAACGGCTGAACAAATGCAGAAAATAACAAGGCTCAAACAGAATTTTAGGTATTATATATGGAGAGAAATATATGCTAGGAGGCCCTATGGAGGCATGTGGAGTCATCATTGCTCTGTGCTTGGCGTAGGAACTCGTCCTGAAAATATTCTACTGTTTAAAAAATGTTTCTAGCAGAGAATACTTTTGTGCATATGTTGATGGAGCTTGTCATTATTTTTGCATGTGATTGGAGACATAAGTGGTATAATGGAGGTTTCCATGTGCTTGAACGTGGATTGTGGACCCTATTGCAATTTCATAAAAAAAGAGAGACAAAACTCATCTATGTGCATGAAGCCTTAAAGCATAGCTCTTAACCGTCCCATATGCAGCAGGACAATACCAATCTGGAGGAAATGTCTCGGGAGGTTAGGCTGATGAGCATATTCAGCCAGCGACTGTGCTATAATTAAAGAATAAAAAAAATGATGTGGGGGTCTCTTCTCTGTTTGATAACAGCGCAGGGAAAACCGACAGCTGCGGCTGCGGTCTTCAGCTGTCAGTTTTATCATGGTTGGTTATCAAGAATAGAGGGGTCCCACGCTGCTTTTTTAAAAAATTATTTAAATAGATAATAAATAAAAATGGCATATGGTCCCACTAATTTTTGACAACCAGCCAAGCTAAAGCAGACAGCTGCAGGCTGGTGATCTCAGACTGAAAAGGGGACATGGATACTGGCCCTCCCAACCCCGGGGTTAGTAATCTAGAGGTGTCGAGCCTAACCTCACTTACGGCGAGTGGTGCCGTAAGTGAGGTGACCAGGTTTCATCAGCTATGAACTATGGTGTTTTATTTTTTTTGCCTTTTACAGGGAGGGGATATGCTCATTGATAGATTAGGCATAAAAGCGAGTATAACTTTGCTTTTGTATTTTTATTTAAAATAAAGGTGTCAGTGTCATTATTTCAATTAAAGGGCTTTATTCTGTCTGTTTTTTTTTTACAATTTAACTAGGGGCAAGTGTGAAGATCTGAGCAAAGTGCCCGAATTGGCACATCTACTTGATTTGCCTTTTCTGGGGCGGCTGTGGGCTGCTATTTTTAAGGTGAGGAGGGCTAAAATCCATAGCCCCTTTTCAGTCTGAGAATACCAGCTCCCAGCTGTCTACTTTAGCTTGGATGGTTATCAAAAATAGGTGGACATCAAGCCGTTTTTTTAAATTATTTATTTACATAATTTAAAAAACAGCATGGGACCCCTCTATTCTTGATATCCAGCCATGATAAAACCGACAGCCGAGGACAGCAGTTCACAGCTGTTGGTTTTGCCTATGCTAGTTGTCAAAAATAGAAGAGACCCCACATAATTTTTTTCATTTATTTATTGATAGCACAGGTGCCAGATAATGAAAACTCTCAGCCTCGCCTGCACTCGCTGCTATCACTCGCTCGCTGCTATACACTGATGAGAGTAGTACTATCATCAGTTGATGCCTGTGACCGGCGGTAACCTTTTAACCGCCACTCACAGCTTCTAGCTCACTTGCTGTCATCTGACAGCCTGGAAACAGCAGCTCTCTAACTGATGGTAATGATCTTACCACTGATTAGAGCCTGTGTTTGCTGCACGGTAATGCAGATGTTAGGGTCTCTCATTCATCTGAGTTTGAGTACTGTTCTGGTGCCGAAACCAAACTTTTTTCAAAGATCGGCCGGACCCAAACATTCACGGGTTCACCCATCACTAGGACTGAGGAATTCATTGTTCTGTAGTTCCTCCTTTACTGACAGCATCGATCTGTGTTCTCTATATATTTGTATGCAATTAACTAATTTCTTGAAGTCTGGTCTTCCCCAGAATACAAACCAAACCACTTACATTGCATTGAGCAGCTGTAGCAATGAGCGACAGACAGCAATGCTGAGAACAGTTGTTATAGTCACATTGCACTGGTACGTAGAGATACATCTCTATATATCAATGCATTTCTATCTGTATTCCAGAGGTGAAATAAAAGTTAGACTTTTTTTCTTTAAAAAAAGTTATTAAAAACTAATGAAGAACAAATACAATAATGACATTATTAGTGCATTTTTTTAAAGAGAAATATTGCAAATCAGCAAATAGCACAGAAGCATTTAGAATCCTGTTCCCTGTAATTTTAACAACTTGTACAATACTTTCTGATGCAATTTTTTTATGCCTTTTCCCTGTATTTGATTTTTGGTGTAGCTTTGAAGCAGTGTTTTAATGCTTTTTTTCTAGTATAAAAAATGACTGTATACTTAAAGATATAACTGTACCAAAACAAACACTTTAACTGGGTCTTTAGACGCACCGTGGAAATGACACCACTTCCACTTTATTTGGACAGTAAAATGCATCAGTTTTCTGCCCCCCAAAAACACAGCACGCATGCTACATGTGAACACAGCATTGCAGACATATAGGACAAAAAGTCACTCAAAAAAGCCTACATCTCGCCTGGCAAAAAAAAAAGAACTACACTTTGTGCCACAGAGTTTGTCCTTCTTTCTTTTATTTCAAAGGTGAGAGGCATTATCACGATATTTATAATTCCCAAATTAAGTCAGCATTAATTAGAGACAGATAACCTGATTCCAGTGTCTCTTACTGTGTCTCTTGCTTCAGTTTTGGTAGTATCATTCTTTTATTTTCTGCAGCTCTGTTAGTCCTCTCAATGAAGAACTGTGTGTAACCTGCACCAATCCACTGATTGACAGCTCTCTGGATAAACTGTGCAAAGATGGAAACCTACTAAAATTTATGGAGGGCAGGGATAGCCTGAGCTCATGATCATCAAGGACTGCTTAGAAGGAGCTGATCACTGAGATGACTAGGAAAAGCTACAGCAGAAAAAAAATTAGAGTTTTGTACTAAAAAAATAAAAACAAATACAGCAAGAAACATAGTGTTAAAATATATAGTACTTGTGTGACTTCCTTCAAGGCTCAGTCTAAGGCCATGGTTACACTTGTGAGTGCAATGCGAGAAACTCGCGCGAGTCTCTCCCATCAATACCTGGCACTGCCGCCAGCGGTTTAGACTGAAGCATTCAGCTGCATAAAAATACATGCAGCCGCATCCTCTGGTCCCGAGTGCTGGCGGCAGCGCCAGGTATTGATGAAAGAGACTTGCGCGAGTTTCTCGCATTGCACTCGCAAGTGTGACCCCGGCCTAAAAGATAAAATAGCCTAAAGTGTAACAAGCAATTTTCTGTGAAAAATACTTTTCTTTTTTAAGCATATGAAGAGGAAAACAGAAAAAATGATGACCGTTACATATCATTATTATTATTATTATTAATCATACTACCCTATGACCCAGCTCCTACGAATGGTGAAGGCCCAAGGTTGGTGGTTTGGATCTACTCTAAAATCTGTAACAACTGCAAGTGGCAGTGAAAGAGAAATATCAGTTCATTTTCCTCAGGCATGTAGGGATTTGCTTAAGAAAATTGTTTCATCACATTTCTCTATAAATTTATTTAGCCCTGAATTATTCTGTTAAGATCAAAGCATGTTAGGATTTCCTATCCATACTTGCAGCATTTCTTTAATTTAAAATTCAGATTTATGCACATTCTGGGAGCGTAACATTTATGTGAGATCAGCAGAATTTTAATTTTTTTGTAACTTGTTCTGAATTAGAAAATGTTTTACTGATTGTAACACTGTAAAGCGTTTACCATTAGTAGTATTTATTCAATATCAGCATTGCTCCCCCTTCAATATCATTCTATTATAGCTTTTCACAAAAGTTAATTAAGAGATTATCTTCTTTATTTTAACAGAGGGTAAAAGAGCACACAATAGTCATCACTTGTCAGATCAGGGAGAGATTGGTCTGGACGGTCCTTCTCTTGATGAATATACAGCTTAGCGGATTGTAGTTTCAAAGTTTAGGTCTGTAGATTTCTGTACCTGGGTTGGATATCTTCAAAGACTAGACTAAATCATGGGAATGTGGTTAGTTTACATAGAAAATATGCAGTATTTTATATATCTGTAACATCTCTGCCAATTTGCGCCTCCTCTAATTCTACTTTGGCGTACCTTTATTGCTTGTGACTTTTGGTGCTGCATTATAAAGGAGCTAATTTTGGTCTAATTTTTGATCAGTTCTTCCTGAGAGCATTGGGCAGGCCAGTCAGCTATTTAAAGACCTGAAGCTCTGACTCCACTGCCAGTCAATAGCACTGTTGTCCTGGTGTATACTGCTGTGCTATGCTCCTGTTTGTTGTTCTTATTATTCGTCTTTTTTTTTTTACCTCAGCTTGACATTTGACAACCCGCTTGCTTTAGGATTTTGTCCCTGACTTGACTTCTTGGCTTTGACCCTGCTGGATGACCCTTCCTGTCTTTAGTTTGCTCTTCCAGAAAAGAAGCCCTTCCATGAAAGCAATCCACTGTACCCTTTTGTAAGAACAGATTCCTGTACAGGAGTTTCGGGTGTTCCTCTGGAATCTACCACACTTAGTGGCTTGTGCCAAGTCTGTCTGAGGAAGGCTTTTTGACCCCGTGTTCTCTGACAGTTGTGGCTATATCATATGGGTAGGTCTCATACTCCAGAACCCCATAGAGGAGTTTCAGACTCAAGAATCACTCATCTGTTGAGACACAAGAGGGAATCATTGCAATAGTGGCTCATGTTCTAGCTGATCAAGCCCATCCATGCACAACAAGGAAACCCATTTGAGAGACATAAATAGAAATGTGTGGCTTCCCATGGGGCTAATAGCTGGTCATTAGGTTAGAAAAGTCACCTCTTGGTTAAAAATTAAAAAAAGATGGCCCACATATCATTCAATTTATCAACTAATCAATTACCGGTAATCAATCAATCAATCAACCTCTTATACAATCAACTCCACTCTATCAAGGCATTTATTTTTTATGGTTGATATCCAAAATTTGTTAACATTAACAGTAATGTAATAGATAAACCATTATTTCTTATTTTTAGTGACTCTATAGCGACAGGGTCTGTTCCGCAGGACTGGCGCATAGCAAATGTGGTGCCAATATTCAAAAAGGGCTCTAAAAGTGAACCTGGAAATTATAGGCCAGTAAGTCTAACCTCTATTGTTGGTAAAATATTTGAAGGGTTTCTGAGGGATGTTATTCTGGATTATCTCAATGAGAATAACTGTTTAACTCCATATCAGCATGGGTTTATGAGAAATCGCTCCTGTCAAACCAATCTAATCAGTTTTTATGAAGAGGTAAGCTATAGACTGGACCACGGTGAGTCATTGGACGTGGTATATCTCGATTTTTCCAAAGCGTTTGATACCGTGCCGCACAAGAGGTTGGTACACAAAATGAGAATGCTTGGTCTGGGGGAAAATGTGTGTAAATGGGTTAGTAACTGGCTTAGTGATAGAAAGCAGAGGGTGGTTATAAATGGTATAGTCTCTAACTGGGTCGCTGTGACCAGTGGGGTACCGCAGGGGTCAGTATTGGGACCTGTTCTCTTCAACATATTCATTAATGATCTGGTAGAAGGTTTACACAGTAAAATATCGATATTTGCAGATGATACAAAACTATGTAAAGCAGTTAATACAAGAGAAGATAGTATTCTGCTACAGATGGATCTGGATAAGTTGGAAACTTGGGCTGAAAGGTGGCAGATGAGGTTTAACAATAATAAATGTAAGGTTATACACATGGGAAGAGGGAATCAATATCACCATTACACACTGAACGGGAAACCACTGGGTAAATCTGACAGGGAGAAGGACTTGGGGATCCTAGTTAATGATAAACTTACCTGGAGCAGCCAGTGCCAGGCAGCAGCTGCCAAGGCAAACAGGATCATGGGGTGCATTAAAAGAGGTCTGGATACACATGATGAGAGCATTATACTGCCTCTGTACAAATCCCTAGTTAGACCGCACATGGAGTACTGTGTCCAGTTTTGGGCACCGGTGCTCAGGAAGGATATAATGGAACTAGAGAGAGTACAAAGGAGGGCAACAAAATTAATAAAGGGGATGGGAGAACTACAATACCCAGATAGATTAGCGAAATTAGGATTATTTAGTCTAGAAAAAAGACGACTGAGGGGCGATCTAATAACCATGTATAAGTATATAAGGGGACAATACAAATATCTCGCTGAGGATCTGTTTATACCAAGGAAGGTGACGGGCACAAGGGGGCATTCTTTGCGTCTGGAGGAGAGAAGGTTTTTCCACCAACATAGAAGAGGATTCTTTACTGTTAGGGCAGTGAGAATCTGGAATTGCTTGCCTGAGGAGGTGGTGATGGCGAACTCAGTCGAGGGGTTCAAGAGAGGCCTGGATGTCTTCCTGGAGCAGAACAATATTGTATCATACAATTATTAGGTTCTGTAGAAGGACGTAGATCTGGGTATTTATTATGATGGAATATAGGCTGAACTGGATGGACAAATGTCTTTTTTCGGCCTTACTAACTATGTTACTATGTTACTATTTCCTCTATTTATTTATTTTTTGGCAAAAAAGTGGGCATCACATAGTATGAGTACATTTCTGCAGACACATTATGAAAAAGATTAACATGCTGTACATATTTATCGAAGATCAAATTGTTAGCCAACCATGAATATGACTACAATTGCTCTTTTGCAGGGAGAAAAAAAAGCTATAATGACAGTTTCTTTTTTAGCAGCAATACCAAAGAGAAAAACAGAAATCTGGGGTCTTCTTACTTGTGATGTCATTGAGAAGCGGTATTGTCCTCTATAACTTTTGTTTCTTGTCAATTTTGTATAGAAATTATTTATTTTCCTCTGAAAAATATTTAGAATTGAGAGACCTCAGTGGTTGATGCCTTTTAATGGCTAACTGAAAAGATGGTAACAAATTGCAAGCTTTCGAGACTACACAGGTCTCTTCATAAAGTAGTAGTAGTGTAGTCTCGAAAGCTTGCAATTTGTTACCTTCTTTTCAGTATGCCATTAAAAGGTATCAACCACTGAGGACTCTCAATTCTAAATATTTTTCTATCTACTGGCTAACACGGTACCAAGATATATATCTTTCTTTTTCTCTAACACTTTGCTGAAATCTTTATGGAGACCCTGTCTAGTTTTACTTGCGGGTCCAAGGTTTCTACTTGTACATCTTTTCTTCTTCTGTTTTGCAGCATACCTTCTCCTTGAACGGCAATCCTAGGAGGCAGGACATGAGTCATGGGGAGAGCTCTGCTTGACTTATTCACTGACCGAAAACAAAGAAAAAATCTTTTTTATAAAGCAAAGTTTCTATTAAAATATTGAGCTATGATAAAAAAAATATTACAAAAGATGAGAAAAAAATTAATGAAACATATCAGTTTATAAAGTGATTGTAAGTCTCATTGACCCACAGTGAGATCCATGAAATCGTCCTCAAAAACTGTCAGTCAGCAACAATCAGTTAGGTTTTTACTAGAATATACTGACAATTCCACAATTCTGGCAGATGTGCCTGGTTGTTTCAACAACATGAAAAATCTGCAAGAAGTTAAAGGATCCTTGAGCTAAGATCTGTGGAGTCCATGTGAGGTCATGTACCATCTGTCTCATATTTTAAAGGAAGGTTCTTTTATGCAAACATAGACAGAAACCATCTGAGTGGCCTAAAAATATTCTACTCCAGGTGTTTTTTGAGATATTCAAAAGAAAAAGTAGAAACATTTTCTTGTAACCTCCAGTTTTATCTCCCTTCACTAACTTGCGATTTTCCGTTTTTTTTCTTTGCTCCCCTTCTTCCCAGAGCCATAACTTTTGTATTTTTCAATCAATATGGCCATATGAGGGCATTTTTTTTGCGGGATGAGTTGTACTTTTAAACATTGATTTCACCATATAGTGTACTGCAAAATGGGAAAAAAAATTCCAAGTGCGGTGAAATTGCAAAAAATCTGCAATTCCACAATTATTTTTTTTTGTTTGTTTGTTCACTAAATGCTAAAACTGACCTGCCACTATGATTCTCCAAGTCATTACGAGTTCACAGACACCAAACATGTATTAGTTCTATTTTATTTAAGTGGTGAAAAAAAATATGTGTTTCACAATATAACTAACATGAGTTTCAGGGGACATGCACAATGAGGCCGCAATGGCATAACTGGCGCACTCTACAAAAATGACTATAAAAAGTATACTGCTGTTGACTGAACCCAGAGATTTTAACAGGATAAATTGACCAGCCCATTAAGATATAGTCTAACAGGTGTCTCTCACACAATGCGGCATAGTGAAAACAGATGTTCCACCGAAATTGTTTAAAAAAAACAATTTACAACATTTTCCTGTACAACGTGAACTTGTAGTTTCTGGTGACTTTTCAGGTGTATGTACATGAGAGCTAACACTTATTTTTTCCCTAGTTTTTCCCTAGTTTTCCCTTTGCTGGCTTTATTCCTAATTATAGTTGTCTCTGAGCTAGTGGGTGCAGACTAGCTGCTGTGATGTGTCCAATACACAGCATATAGCGCACACAGGTATTGCTGTGCTCTAGTCTCTGTGTAGCACATGTTCAAAAGCAGTTGCTGTTAACAAATGGCACCTTTTAAATTGCATCATCAGTCAGAATACCCATGGCAACAAGTTAATAAGTTCTATAGAAATAATGATAAACAGTGATGTCTAAAGCTTGTAAAGCTTCCCATATTATTAATGGCATGTCAATACAATAGTGACCCCCTCTTCTCCTTCTTGTCAGGTTGTCCGGCTATTATAACACATTACCACTTCTCTGAATTGCACTGCAGCCATCTTGACATGTCTTCTGTTTTGTGTTTTCTGAGACTGCAGGATACCACACCTTTTATCAGAGTGCTAAAGCAATTTCTTGGCTAAGGACAATAACAAACTACAGTTCCATGATCTGTCAAGACAGTTTCTATTTTACAATAAATAATGTTAAAGGAATTATGTATTTGAAAAAAAGAATCCTTCAATGTACTTAAAATAGCAAATTTTATAATTTACAAATACAAATATACAGCAATTAGCTAAGCTACCCTCGTTTGAGATTAACCATCATAGGTCTAAGCACCCTTACTTCCAGCCAGAGATCCTTGTATCATGGCCTGCCTGTCATGGTCAGGACATGGTTAATGTCCTGTCAGGGTTAATTTTGCTAGCCTCTTTTCCAAAATGGGAGAGGTATTTATACTCTCTCCTAACCTGGTTTCTCTGTCAGCTATAGATTCTGTTTCTGTCTGTATGCGTGACTCCTGGAGTGTGTGCCCGGCTTGCATAGCATTGTCTTGCTTTCCGCGCTTTACCCTGTTTGTGTTTCTGGCTAATGAACTCTGGCTTTGCTTCTGACGATCCCCTGTCTCTCCGTTTTGGTACCTCGTAATCTCCTGGCTGTGACTTCTGCTTGTTTTATTATTCTTTAGTGCTTGTCCCTTCTGTTTCCCAGGCGTCTGGCTCTGCCCTCTTTCCTCTTCCCACTCTGTCACATGGTCTAAGGTCCTGTTCATTACCTGTACACTCTGTTTCATGTCAACGGTCCCGTGGGTTCAGGTTAGTAACTTGGCGTCTTGCTCAGCTGCTGTGTGCAGCCTCCCCTGCAGCATAGATACCCGGGCGCCGTGACACTGCCCTTCCTGTCTCTGACGCTAATGAAGTGGTGACTGAATGACACTGCCGGGCAGGGCAGTACAGCAGAAGAGGAGGCAGAAACAAAACCCCGTCTTTATTTAAAAACAGAGGATTATATGCTGGGCAATAAGGCTAATATTTATTGTATTGGGAACAGTAATATTAGTTAAAAAGTGAGATAGCTGGAGCTTGTCACACAATCTGCTCTGCAGCTATGGCAATGCACAGTTCAATACAAACACTATAAACAAGTTTCACAAACTACTCTCTTCTAACTTACTATCTAGCTTCTTATAATCGGGCCATGCTGCTACAGTGCCCTAGATACAGAATCCTGATCTACACCCTAACTCAGTTAACACTGGTGTAACTCACAGTTCTGTAGGTTTTGAAGAACATCTTGTAGCTGTTACTTGGTTCTGATGCAGCTGAGCCAAGTTTATTGTGTTGAGCTCTTCCTTCAGGTCAATGGACCTCTTTTTCCTGGTTCTGAGCAAGTCTACTTCCCACTTTCATTGTGGAGGGATGACTGGTACCACAGTCTTATTTTCCTCACAGATTACAAGTGTTTGAGGAAAACTGCTCTAGATGTACGATGTGTCTCTTTCCCTCTTTGGATGCAGTCATGGTGATGAATCAGATAGTCGAAGGGCACTATTTTCTACCTGGTAGCAGTTAGCTGACTTTTATCATCCTCTCACAGCAACAAAACATCTTAGGCTGGTTTCACACTTGCGTTTCAAAACGCATGCATTTAAAAAAAAAAAACGCATGGTGAAAAAACGCATGTAAATGCGTGCAAACGCTGCGTTTTTTTGACGAATGCGTTTTTGCATGTGGTGAAAAAAATGCAGCGTTTTCACGCATTTACAAGCGTTTTTTCATGCGTTTGCATTTTTTAAACACATGCTAAGAAATGTGTGACAGCTGCCAATCATCAAAATAAAGTTAAAAACCCACTATAAACAGAAATAGATAGGGTTAGGGTTAGGGGTAGGGATCATAACCCTAACCCTAACCCTAAAGGGATCCTAACCCTAACCCTAACCCTACCCCTAACCCTAAGCCTAAAGGGATCCTAACCCTAACCCTAAAGGGATTAGGGTTAGGGTTAGGGGTAGGGTTAGGGTTAGGATCCCTTTAGGGTTAGGGGTAGGGGTAGGGTTAGGGTTAGGATCCCTTTATGGTTAGGGTTAGGGTTAGGATCCCTTTAGGGTTAGGGTTAGGATCCCTTTAGGGTTAGGGTTAGGGGTAGGGTTAGGATCCCTTTAGGGTTAGGGGTAGGGTTAGGGGTAGGGTTAGGGATAGGATCCCTTTAGGGTTAGGGGTAGGGTTAGGGTTAGTGTTAGGATCCCTTTAGGGTTAGTGTTAGTGTTAGGGGTAGGGTTAGGGTTAGAGTTAGGGGTAGGGTTAGGGTTAGGGATAGGGTTAGGGATAGGGTTAGGATCCCTTTAGGGTTAGGGTTAGGATCCCTTTAGGGTTAGGGTTAGGTTTAGGATCCCTTTAGGGTTAGGGTTAGGATCCCTTTATCACCTTTATGGTGGGGGGTGGCATATCAGTGTGTTTTCTGTTTTTTTTTTATAAAAACGCAAGCAAACAAACGCATGTGCTTAAAAACGCATGCGTTTCCATTGACTCCAATGTATTTTTTGACACAAAAAAACACATGAAAATGCATGCGTTTTTATGTGTCAAAAAAAGCCTCTCAAAAATACTACAAGTTGCATTTCTGAAAAAGAACGCATGCAGCAAAAAAACACATGCGTTTCAAAATGCGACCAAACGCGTACAACAAAAAACGCATGCGTTTTCAATGTTAAATATAGGGGAAAAAAAACGCTGCAGACAAAAACGCAAGTGTGAAACCACCCTTAAGGGTATGTGCACACGTCAGGATTTCTTGCAGAAATTTTCCTGACAAAAATCGGTCATTTCTGCCAGAAATCCGCATGCGATTTTACCGTGATTTTGACGCGTTTTTGATGCGTTTTTGGTGCGTTTTTTGTGCGTTTTTTCCCAAATGCATAGAATTGCGGGAAAAACGCAGAAAAACCGCAAAAATAATGAACATGCTCATTTTTTTACCGCGATGCGTTTTTTTCGCGGAAAAAAACGCATCCACGTGCACAAAACATGCAGAATGCATTCTAAATGATAGAATACATAATGTATGCGTTTTTAATGAGTTTTTATAGCATTTTTAGCGTGAAAAAACATGAAAAAAACGCAAAAAAACCTGAACGTGTGCACATGGCCTAACAGTCTCTCTCAGACACTTCCTCCTTCTTGTCCAAATCCAACACACCACAAACTGTAGGACTAGTCCAAGTGGACAGAAATCATAGGGGAGCATGATCTCTTAAAGCCATAGTGTCATTCAGTATGTAGCAAGGGCCAACTCCCTACACGACCCAGCTTCATGCTCTCATTGCAGGTGACATGGAGCAACAAAACTAGTTATGTGTCCTCTGGAACTTGTCGTTCCATCCAGGCTGGGAAATCAAGAGTTAACTTCTTCAGTGTTTGTGCCCTGCTGTGTAGCATGGGTGGGTCTGCAAGCTATTTAATCTCCTGAAATCCTGCTGTCCACTGCCAATTATAATCTGACTTGCTAAAGTGAACTTGGGTGCCTTGCTATATTCCTAGTGTGCATTCCTGATATTGATCTCAGCTAATTTTTTGACTATTCTAATTCTTTACCATTTTGTCCCCACGTAATGCAGGTGATCTGAATGCCACAGTGGAGACAACAGGCTGGATCAACAATCTACTTCTACTTTATTCACTTAACAGGGTCAAACATGGGAAAGATTACTATCATAGATGAATCGCACAAGGACAATATTCACAGTATCATTTACAGGCAACAGGCAATTATAAGCATAGAGATATATTGGTTAGTAGTACGTTGCAAGAGACATGTCCTTGAGATCAGTTTGGGGTCTACAGTCTAACCTTGGTCTAAAGGCCCCTTCACATTAAGCGACGCTGCAGCGATACCGACAATGATCCGGATCGCTGCAGCGTCGCTGTTTGGTCGCTGGAGAGCTGTCACACAGACAGCTCTCCAGCGACCAACGATGCCGGTAACCAGGGTAAACATCGGGTTACTAAGCGCAGGGCCGCGCTAAGTAACCCGATGTTTACCCTGGTTACCAGCGTAAAAGTAAAAAAAAAACAAACACTACATACTTACCTACCGCTGTCTGTCCCCGGCGCTCTGCTTCTCTGCACTCCTCCTGTACTGGCTGTGAGCACAGCGGCCGGAAAGCAGAGCGGTGATGTCACCGCTCTGCTTTCCGGCTGACCGACGCTCACAGCCAGTACAGGAGGAGTGCAGAGCACAGCGCCGGGGACAGACAGCGGTAGGTAAGTATGTAGTGTTTGTTTTTTTTTACTTTTACGCTGGTAACCAGGGTAAACATCGCTGGATCGGTGTCACACACGCCGATCCAGCGATGTCCACGGGAGATCCAGCGACGAAATAAAGTTCTGGACTTTGATCAGCGACCAACGATCTCCCAGCAGGGGACTGATCGTTGGTCGCTGTCACACATAACGATTTCCTTAACAATATCGTTGCTACGTCACAAAAAGCAACGATATCGTTAACGATATCGTTATGTGTGAAGGTACCTTAACTGGGATGGGGTTAAATGCTGTATTTAGTATGAAATGTCTCTAGGGCACCTTGTGACTTTCTGGGCCAAGAAAAACTATAATTACGATTTCTGGGCCGCTTTAGCATCAACCAGGCCCCATCTCACCTTGAGCCTCCCCCCCTGCCCACATCCAGTACCGTAAGTCTGTGCTGAAAGCAACGACTCTGCTCATTCACATCCTCCGATCACCAGCTAAGATAAGAGTCTCTGGTAGCATATTCTTCTGGTATCTTCGGTGCTTTGCCACCGACGGGCATCTTCTCGATCTAGTAAAGTGTCGGGCTGTTCCTTGATTCTTGACTGACGTCATCTGGGTTTTGGGTCTTGACCGGCATTGCTCTGGTCTTTGGTATTTGACCAGTGTCGTTTGGATCCCAGGCATCAATTGGAGTCATCTGAATATTGCTCTCTGGCTCACGTCACAAAGTCTTGCCTCTCTTGCTCTCCAAGCTTGTCCCAGTAAATCGGCCATGGCATCTATCAGGCATGGTTTGGCTCTGGTCACGGCCTTCCACTGGAGAAGAGCACAGATCTTCTTCACAACTCAGGCCTTCTCTGGCATCTGACCGCTCCTGGATTCTTATGTGACGATGGTGTCTGCAAGCTCACCTTACAGGCATACAACCTGCCCTGGTGCAGGTTCTGGTGCCAACTGCTCTTCTCAGCCTGGCCAGGCCTTTTACATTCAGGAAGTCCTTCTTTTGTGTAAACTGATCAGGATCAGCAGGCAAATTTATTCCCCCTGCAAATCTCCAGGCACAATTTGGTTCCTGCTAACACAATTCTTTCTTTTTTACTTTCATTTTCAGTTTGGTCCAACAGATGGTGGTGTTCACTTACAGCCTTTCTTGTCCATCTCTCTACACCCACACCGACCTCCTTTTTCTGAGGACTATTCTCTTGACTTTAGCTCGCTCCTCTGGACAGCAGCTCTTCAATGGAAGCAATCCAGTGGACTCTGTTGTAAGACCAGATCTCTGTAGAGGGGTTAAAGATTGAAGGCTGGGGTTCCTGCCAGGTGGCATGCTTCAAGTTTTGTCCGAGGAAGCCTCTTTGAGCCTACGGCCTCTGACAGACATAGCAGCCTATGCTAACACAGGTTAGCACATCATCAGTGCTGCGTGTGAAGGGGACTGTTTCACATGCTCATTGCAATAGCTAAACCAGCCCCCTTCCATGTCATGGCAGATGGATAGACAAAAAAGGACAGGCTTAACTATTGAAAAGAACCAGTCAGCCAGGCCCCTTCACACACAGCTCTGATGATGTTCTGGCACATTAAACAGTGGTGTGGTTTCACACTTGCGTTTTTGTCTGCAGCGTTTTTTGCACAAAAAACCACATGCGTTTTTTTTTCCTATATGTAACATTGAAAACGCATGCGTTTTTTTGCTGCATGCGTTCTTTTTCAGAAATGCAACTTGTAGTATTTTTGAGAGGCGTTTTTTTGACACATAAAAACGCATGCGTTTTCATGCATTTTTTTGTGTCAAAAAATACATTGGAGTCAATGGAAACGCATGCGTTTTTAAGCACATGCATTTTTTTGCTTTAAAAACGCATGCGTTTTTATTAAAAAAAACAGAAAACACACTGATATGCCACCCCCCACCATAAAGGTGATAAAGGGATCCTAACCCTAATCCTAAAGGGATCCTAACCCTAACCCTAACCCTAAAAGGATCCTAACCCTAGCCCTAACCCTAAATGGATCCTAACCCTAACCCTAACCCTAACCCTACCCCTAACCCTAAAGGGATCCTAACCCTAACCCTACCCCTAACCCTAACCCTAACCCCTTTAGGGTTAGGGTTAGGATCCCTTTAGGCTTAGGGATAGGGGTAGGGTTAGGGTTAGGATCCCTTTAGGGTTAGGGTTAGGGTTATGATCCCTACCCCTACCCCTAACCCTAACTATTTCTGTTTATAGTGGGTTTTTTACTTTATTTTGATGATTGGCAGCTGTCACACATTTTTCAGCATGCGTTGAAAAAACGCAAACGCATGAAAAAATGCATGTAAACGCGTCAAAACGCAGCGTTTTTTCACCACATGCAAAAATGCATGTGTCAAAAAACGCAGCGTTTGCACGCGTTTACATGCGTTTTTTCACCATGCGTTTTTTTAAAAAAACGCATGCGTTTTGAAACGCAAGTGTGAAACCAGCCTTAACTATTGAAAAGAACCAGTCAGCCAGGCCCCTTCACACACAGCTCTGATGATGTTCTGGCACATTAAACAGTGTCCTGTGTCAACACCAAGCAGATATCTTTGATAATTGAAATATATAAGTAAGTTAAATAATTACCTAATTTAGGCACATCAAATATATTTTTCGAGCAGGACAACGCCTTTAATTAGGTCCAAACTAAAGGATTATGATTATTGAAGCAGCAATAGCAATTTAATGCAGTAGCAGCAAACACCGGTCATTCTCATGGTTATGTTCAGTTTGATTCATGCATAATCATAGAGATGATGATGTGACATCGATGATTCAGGGATTCATTTACAGCCGCAGAGGTGGACAACTATAAGCCTCTGACAAGATGAATACGTGATTATATATGGCGTTAACCGCTGCTGTAATCTGAGATCAATTTATAAGACCAGATAAGTCATTCATTAGGTAGAGAGATTTTCTTACAATGGGAAAAACACAGTGAGGGAATGTAATAGTTGTAATATGTACTTATAAGCACTTTTTTCTAGTAAATAAATCAATTTGGCCATTGTATTGGAAAGTAAAAACAAACAATAAAGGCATGATGAATTCATGTTCTTTCACTGATTTGAGAGTTATGCCTTAGAAATACAACTTCGTTTACAAGAGTTGACTAGAAAAGAAACAAGTACTGTGCTGTTTTCGATTATCAAGCTCATATCAGTACTGAAAGTTACAGTATGTGGATCCAATAGCTTTCCACATGTTCCATCATGCTAAGCCCCTTGAACTTACAAGATCAGAGGCCAAAGTAACAAACTTAAGTGAGAACCAGTCTTTCTAAAGTTGGAACAAGCAAACAGGATTTCAGCATATAGATGGAAAGATGTATTTTGCTGGGAATTCTAAAGTCCTACATGTTTTTCATTCTCCAGGGATCTGATCTTTCCTTTTTCAATAGGATTAAAAGGGGAAATATTTGTTATCTACACTGATATACTTCAAAACCTTTTAGAATAAGCCCCTGAATGTGTGGATTTATATTTTAATCTACATTTAATCTAAAAATGTTGTGGAATGCATTGTTTATTTGCCCTGTTCACTTCCAGACTAAATTCTTTATTAAAGGGAACCTGTCATTAGAGTCATGCTGCCCGAACCACAGACAGCATGAATCAGATTTTGGCTGAGCAATTGCAGCCTAGTTTGTTTAACTCTGAAATATTTCAGCATTTCTAGATTGAGATGCCGCCAGGGACAATGACATGTATGGAGAAACCTGTCAACCAACTGGAGCGGTTCTGGGAAAAGTCGGCCGGGGAGAGCAAGTCTCAAAACCTTCAATTTTCATACCTTTCTTGATGAGGAGGTGTGCTGGAGTCAGATGTTCCTGATTCATTACGTAGCGTACATCATAGCGTGTGACTCAAATTCAGAAACTGGAGCAAGATTTGTGGAAAAGGAACCCCATCGCTCATCATGAATTTCATGACTTGGAGTCGGTCCGCCCCCATTCCAAGCCGGCACTACCCAAGTTATCGGAGCTGGACAAAATGGTGGAGAATACCAAAAATCACTAAATTTCAGAGCAACCATACTACCCAAGCCCTTAGCCTCAATAGGAGGAAGGGCAAAACTCTGTAATATGAGATAACATTTTGATCAAGCAGCATGTACTCAGTGGAGCGCCCCCAGACACAGGGCCATGCGTTTTGGTACCGGGCCTTTCTGGTTCGGTTCTGAGGCAGTCACGGTGGCTAGACCCGGTCCGCGACCCTGCTAAGGAGCGTCCAATGAAAGTGGTAGTACAGTCTGTCAGGAGTTTGTGACGCCACCTGTGGTGTTCGGTCAGGGTGACCGACACTGCTGTGGGGTCCGCTGGGGTGATGGAGTAGCAACCGGATGGTATACCTTCTGTTATGGACCTGGTGGTTAGGAGCACCCGGAACGACCTGATGGTTAAACTCACACAGGACAAGCTCTGGGAAGTGGGAGCTCTGCTGACCGCAACCCCTAATCCTATCACACAACTAGAAATAGCCGTGGAGCGTACCTAACTCTGCCTAGACGCCTCTTCACAGCCTAAGAGCTAACTAGCCCTAAAGATAGAAAATAAAGCCTTCCTTGCCTCAGAGAAATTCCTCAAAGGAAAAGGCAGCCCCCACATATATTGACTGTGAGTTAAGATGAAAGTCACAAACACAGAAATGAAACAGGTTTCAGCAAAGGGAGGCCAGACTTACTAAACAGACTGAGGATAGGAAAGGTATCTTTGCGGTCAGCACAAAAACTACAAAAAGACCACGCAGAGTGTGCAAAAAGACCTCTTCACCGACTCACGGTGCGGAGGTGCCACTCTGCATCCCAGAGCTTCCAGCTAGCAAGGCAAAATCATAATAGCAAGCTGGACAAGGAAACAATGAACAAATAATTAACTAGCAGGAACTAGCTTCTGCTGGAGTAGACAGGTCACCAGAAAGATCCAAGAGCGAACTGAACCAGTCAAGAACATTGACAGCTGGCATGGAGTAACGATCAGAGTGGAGTTAAATAGAGCAGCCAGCCAAAGAATAAACTACATCACCTGTGGAAGGAACCTCAGAAGCAGCAGCTCCACTCACAGCCACCAGAGGGAGTCCATGGACAGAACTCGCCGAAGTACCATTCATGTCCACAGGAGGGAGTTCGATAACATAATTCACAACAACCTTCCCTCAGGTGAAGTAAATCACCAGGGCTTCCCAGTAAGGTGGATGGTGATGGTGTGAGGTGCAGGCAATAACAAGGACACAGGGTTGCAGTCTCTTTACCTTTTACTGAAGGCTTCAGTACACTCAGTCCAGAGCACGTTGAACCGGGCTATCAGAGACCGGCTGGTCCGATGGGCACATCCAGAGTTTCCCTCGCAGATGGAAATCGTTGCCTACCAATAGCGCCTGTGTGTTGTAGTCCTACCCTGCTGAGCATTCGGAATAGTCCTCACAACTGCTGTTCTCTTTCGTTCGTTCTCTACAGCTCTCTCTCTCTCTCGTTCTTTGGTTCCAGATGTTGCTAGTTTCTAACGTCCCCCAGATATGTTATGGCTAGGATGCCACCCGTTTGACGGGAAGGCTTGGAGGTCTTCCGGGACCCTAGAGATGCCCCTCTCCCAATGTTGCCCCCTATGTCTTCGTAGGTGTCGAAGGTAGACAGCCAACCTATAATCAACTGTCCAGCGGAATTTGAAGTAAGGCCTGAAGTCAGTTACTCCTACGGTGATCCGGCCACCGACTACGCGCCTCAGTAAGATGTTGCCTTCCTCTCTCGGCACGACTCTTACTGGCTCTCCTTTGTGCTGATCTCGTTTATACTGTTCCACAATATTCTTCCCCTCTTGTCTCTTCCTTAGGATACCGCCGCAAGGTGTGCAGGCGCGGTTCCGTAACGTTCTGTTCTGTTCGCTAGGCACCTGCCAGGTTCCCACGCCTGACAGGGACCCCCTGTGTCTTCTCCCCGCAACACGCCCTGCCACGGGATGTTGCCTGGTTCCAACCCAGTCAGCTTCTGACTAACTTCCTCCCCAGCCCCTAGTTTTACCAGTGTGGGGAGTGGCCCAATAAATGAAGCCTTTTCCTCCCCCTAGTGGCCGGAGTGTGAAGTGTAATGTGTTCTGGTGATACCTGGTCAGGAGAACTCTTTAGTGCCATCGGACGTACCGCTATTCGCCTTGGGGCAATACTGCAACGACCAGGTCTCTGGGGCGCTGCACTCAGCATAAAAATCAAAAGTGTTTAAATGTAAAATTAATATGCAAATTGCCTCTTCAGAGAAAAAGAGGACTTGAACTCTATAGCGCCACCTGTTGGAAGAAGCGATCCTACAAGTCACAATCAACCCTTTAACGAGTCTTGCAATATGACTTAGGATAAAAGCCGAATCAGTATCTCAATTTGCAGACACGGTGTTTCTGCCTGTTGGCACTCGTCAGGGCGAACATAAAATTTAAATTCTATATTTGCAAAAAAATATATAAAATACATAGACATAATACACGTGAAAGCGATAAAACGGTTCATCAGACCACGAAAACAGGAGAGACAAAAAGACCTGCGAATCAGTGAATCATCTTCTTGCCATACTACCTGCACCAGTGACCCTATTCCCTCACATCTCCTTCTGTCCCTTTCCCCAACTGTCACCACTCACCTAACTAAAATATTTATACTCTCGCTCTAATCTTGTATCTTTACCTTCTTATTTAAACATGCCAGCATACATCCATTATTTAAAAAAACAAATTTTGACCGAAACTGCGCTGCTAACTACAGACCTATCTCTAATCTTCCCTTCATCTATAAACTCCTGGAACACTTTGTCCACTCCCGTCTAATCCGCTATCTCTCATATCACACTCTTCTTGACCCTTTACAATTTGGTTTGCACTCCTTAGGGTACCGTCACACAGTGCCATTTTGATCGCTACGACGGTACGATTCGTGACGTTCCAGCGATATCCATACGATATCGCTGTGTCTGACACGCAGCAGCGATCAGGGATCCTGCTGAGAATCGTACGTCTTAGCAGATTGTTTGGAACATTCTTTCGTCACTGGATCTCCCGCTGTCATCGCTAGATCGGTGTGTGTGACACCGATCTAGCGATGCGTTCGCTGGTAACCAGGGTAAACATCGGGTTACTAAGCGCAGGGCCGCGCTTAGTAACCCAATGTTTACCCTGGTTACCAGCGTAAATGTAAAAAAAAAAAAACAGTACATACTTACATTCCGGTGTCCGTCAGGTCCCTTGCCGTCTGCTTCCCGCACTCACACTGACTGCCGGCCGTAAAGTGAAAGCAGAGCACAGCGGTGACGTCACCGCTGTGCTGTGCTTTCACTTTACGGCCGGCAGTCAGTGAGTGCGGGAAGCAGACGGCAAGGGACAGACACCGGAATGTAAGTATGTAGTGTTTGGTTTTTTTTACGCTGGTACCTCGGCATCGTTGGTCGCTGGAGAGCTGTCTGTGTGACAGCTCTCCAGCGACCACACTACGACTTACCAACGATCACGGCCAGGTCGTATCGCTGGTCGTGATCGTTGGTAAATCGTATAGTGTGACGGTACCCTTACACTATACTGAAACTGTCCTTACAAAAGACTAATAATCTACTAACAGCTAAATCTAATGGTCACTACTCCTGCTGATTTCCTGGATCTCTATGCAGCATTTGACACTGTGGATCACCAGCTCCTCCTCACTATGCTCCATGCTATTAGCCTCAAGGATACTGCTCTCTCATGGATCTCCTCCTACCTCTCTGACCGTTCCTGAGCAAAGATCAGTCCTAGTCTCCCCATTCTTCTCCTTATATAGTGCTATTGGACAAACCATCAGTAGATAATGGTTATCAGTACCATCTCTACACTGATGACACCCAATTATATACATTGTCTCCTAACATCAGCTCTGAATTACGACCATTCCAGTGATTGCCCTTTCCGCTGTTTCTAAGATTATGTCCTCCCTTTATCTAAAACTGAATCTGTCAAAAAATGAACTCCTTGTGTTTCCTCCCTCCACTAACCTACCTATGCCCGATATTGCGATTTCCATGTGTGCGTCTACCATTACTCCCCAGCAACATTTCTGCTGACTTGGGGTCACGCTTGAATAAAATTTTTCATTCAGCCCCTACATCCACTCTCTTGCTTGCTCATGTCACCTACACCTCCAAAATATCTCTAAAATTCAACCTTTTCTTACCTTTGATACTGTAAAAACTTTTACAGTTGCTCTTATTCATTCTTGTCTGGACTATTGCAACTCTTTACTAATCGGTCTCCCTGTTATTAAACTCTTCGCTCTCCAATCCATCCTGAATGCAGCAGCCAGGATCATATTCCTTTCCAGCAGCAGCAATCATGCCTCTATCCTGTGCCAAATAACAAAAGACTTACTGTCATTAGTCATCTCAGTCTACCACCCTACCAGTGCCCGCCGTTCTGCTAACATCCTCAATAATCCAAACCTCCCGCTTTCATTTCCAAGACTTCTCGCATGCTGCGCCAATTCTTTGGAATTCGCTACCCAGGACAATTTGATTTATTCCCAATACCCATAGTTTTAAGTGTGGCCTAAAAACATAATTCTTAAAGGGAATCTGTCACCCTCTGGGACACTTTTCAGCTATTACTATGGACATACATGTAACAGAAATGTTAATTTAGTCTTAGTTGCTCATAGTTGCTGTCTAGATATGGAGAAATAGACTTACAGTATATTTTATTATGCTAATGATTTCTTCCAGGCAATGGGGCGTGCGGTGCCTGGAGGAAAATCCCTGCCTCCACTCTTGATTATACTATCACCCTCTTCCCATACATGTCACACTGACCTGTGACATGCAGTTGTGGTGCCTGAATCCCGCGCATGCGTCCTGCACTCGCTCGACCATCTGTACCTCTTCTTTCTTTCTATGGTCTGTGTATTCAGCGTTTTTGTGTGCAGGCGTCGGTGCACAAGAATGCTGAATACACTGACCATAGAGAAAATGAAAAGGTACAGATTGTTGAGCAAGTGCAGGGCACATGCGCGGGATTCAGACACCACAACTGCACGTCACAGGTCAGGTTGACAAGTATGGGAAGGGGGGCGATAGTATAATGAAGAACGGAGGCAGGGGTTTCTTCCAGGCACCCATGTCCCGGAGCCTGGAAAAAATCAGTAACATAATGAAATAAAAGTCTATTTCTCCACATCTAGACTGCAACATTGAACATTGAGCCATACAGGTAAGACTTGGTTAACATTTCTATTACATGTATGCCAATAGTAATAGCTGAAAAGTGTCCCAGAGGGTGACAGATTCCCTTTAAGAATGACATTTCACCTCACCTCACTTATTTAACTATCCTGTTTGTCCCATACAAAATTTTCATCAAAATCAAGACCCCTATAGCATCTGTTCACACATGGCTCATGGACTTAATAGTCCTCTGTGTCTGTATACACACTGGTTGGTGACCAGTTCATGTGGCATTATATGAATACCCTATCTTATACATAAATGTGGATGTGTCCTTCTGTCCGAAACTGGGATGGGCAGCACCTGTGCAGTGTGGCGCCGGAGTCAGCGCTTGTGCATACCACACTACGGCGCCATTTTATTGAAGACACTGCGTCTGCGAACTTAACATAGCAGTGTGCACCCGCCGGTCGTCGCCATTTTCCCTATGGCCAACGCGTGTGCACTGTTATGTTGATGTTAATGTTGTAGTACATTACTTCAATAAAATGGTACCAGAGTTAGCACATGCGTATACTGCGATCTCCGGCTCCATTTTATTGAGGACATAGTATAAATGTACCAATAAAAATGCTCGCCACTCGGGCGTAGAATGGGTTCAATAGCTTCCATTTGCCTTTCATGTCCCCCTATTTGATCATAGATCGTAAGCTTGCGAGCAGGGTCCTCACTCCCCTTGGTGTCTGTTGATTTATGTGATAATTGTTAGGCTGTAATGTCTTTTATTTTCTGTACAAGTGCCCTCTAAAATGTAAAGCACTGTGGAATATGCTGGCACTATAGAAATAAAATTATTATTGTTCATTTGATCAACAATTTGGATGGAAAAACGTGCCCTTTAATGCAAACTGGATCATGCATTACGCATATATCTAAACCTTATTTCTTTATCTTTTTCCATTTCTAGGTTTAACTTGATGATCATTTTTCAGCCATACAGAATATGTACCTATGTAGCATGCACTCTGACACTGCAGGAGCAGAGCGAGCACACAAACAGTGTCCGTGTGGGCATGATTTCATCGCTCTCTCCTGTCTGTAGAAGCTGCACTCTGGTCATTGAACCACATAGTAGCAAGTGGCCCTACAGACAGAGAGGGAGAGGGATGAGAGTGTACCTGTGTAGGAGAAAAGACCAGGCTGCGGGTACTGACAGGGCACCGGGTCCTGAACTGCTGGCTCCGCACCTACTGTTGCAGTGGGGATGCAGATTGAGGACGGAGCAAACCTTGAACCTGGGCAGAAGGGGTGTGGCAAGCCAGGAAGGTACAAAAGGGTTTGCACGGGAAAGGAGAGGGGCTTCCCGCCAGAGAGAGAAGTCAGAGAGGACCAGCTCTGAGCTGCGGGGAAGGATAGGCCGCATAGCAGCGATTGCAGTCGGGCACAGTGAGGGAGCCTGGGTTTTGGTGTGCGTGCGGATGAACGCACGCTGACTGGGGGATTGTGGTGAATATTCCTTTGCAGGGGGCTGTGGCATAACGGACTAGGGGCTCAGCGGGTAAGACCGGTGGCTGCCAACAGAAGTGAGGACAGCTTGTTAGGCGAAGAGGCCGGAAGAAGTCAGCACCGGCCTCAGCTGGCAACAGACCAACCATCTGATCCAGGAGGAAAAATGGACAGCAGACCCACGCTAAGTGCAATTAATATATAGACTGCCATTTTGAATGACTGTTTCCTCTAGTTCTCCCCTAACCATAATTCGTTTATTTCCTGTTGCTCCCTGTGAGGAGATTGTTCCTGTATAGATAAAATTAGTGATTGTCAACTCCTGCTCTGTGCTTCTGTGTCACTGCATCCGATTACCCGTGTTACACCTGCACTGACACTGTGTCTGAGCGCACTTGCTGCACTATCGGTATGGGTGTACAGTGGTTCAATTGATTCAATTCAGGCCGCACTCGCTCTGGGCCAGTTGAATGGCATGCTGAATGAGGGGGTGGAATAGTGCACTGTGCCCTTGGAAATACCAAGGGTGCACCGAGGAGCCCTTGTTTGCACATGAGGTAAAATGTTTTTTTCTGAAAAACTAAAGCAGTGAAAAATATACTGCAAGTATAGAAATGCATAAGAAGGATAATCATGTTTTGGGGATAGCAGACCACTTGAGGCCAGTTTCGGTGAAGCATATGCAAAATAGTTAATTTTTTAATCCCAAAAATTCAGATGATTTTTATTCGTATTGTCATTTGCACATCATCGGTAAGTCAGTTGTTTACTTCTGCAGGATATATGTTTAGCATGTGCATTATAAATCAGCTTTTCAAAATATAATAATAGGTCTAATACAGTTTCCTTTCTTAAAAATTGCATTTGATCGTTGGAAAATGCACAACATATGGATAATATCCCATATGCAGGGCTGGTTTTAGACAAAGTGGGGCCCTGGGCAAAAATTTAAAGTGGGGCCCCAAATGCTAGCATACCGCACCATCACACAGAAACATTTCTGTTGTATTTAAGCCGCTAAACGAGCATAATCGACAATATTGAAGTCATTCGACGCTTGTTTCTCGGCCTCCTTAGGGTATGTGCACACGTTCAGCAATAGGCAACACTTTGGACGCAGCACATGTCCGCTGCCAGCTATTGAACGCAGATGAATCCGCATGTGTTCATTGAACCAAGCGGATTCACCGTATCCAATACAGTGTACGGGTGAAATTTATCTTGCAGAAAGAAATAAAGATAAATTGGTATGCTGCAGTCTGGAAAGATGCGCCGCATGTACATCTCCACGAATGAGCTGCGGGCATCTGTGCATGCATAGTGGGCATGGGATTTCTTGAAATCCCATCCACTATGCTGCAACATCTGGACACTGCACAAGTACTCAATGTCCAACACGCATCGTTTACTGGCCGTGTGCACCTACCCTTACTCCGGCTGAGAAAGAATGATTGGTACAGATAGTCCTCGATACAGTACAATGCAGGTCCCATATAGTACATACAGTAAAATGCACTCCCCATGGTCCTTCGTAGAGTATAATGCAGCCCCCTCAAAGTATACTGCAGCCCGCTCATAGAGTACATTGCAGCCCCCCACAGAGTATAATGCAGCCCCCCTTAGAGTATAATGCAGCCCCACACACACAGTATAATTCAGGCCCCACCCCCACAAACACACAGTATAGTGCAGCCTCCTTCACACACAGTGTAATGCAGCCCCCACACACAGAATAATGCAATCCCCCAGAGTATAATGCAGTTCCACACACACAGTACAATGCAGGCCCCACACAGTATAATTCAGCCCCCTCACAAGCACACAAAGTATAATTCAGCCCACTTTACACACAGTATAATGCAGCCCCCCACATACAGTATAATGCAGCCCCCACACAGTGTAATGCAGCCCCCAGAGTATAAAGCAGCCTCATCAGACTATAATGCAGCCCCCAGAGTATACAGCAGCCCCCTTAGACTATAATGCAGCCCCCCACAAACACACACACAGTATAGTGCAGCCACCAACACACAGTATAATGCAGCCCCCACACACAGTATAGTGCAGTCCCCCCACATACAGTATAATGCAGCTCTCTAAGAGTATAATGCAGTCCCCCACACAGACATTATAATGCAGCCCCCCAGAAAATAAAGCAGACCCCTCAGAGTATAATGCAGCCCCCAGAATATAAAGCAGCCACCTCAAAGTATAATGCAGCCCTACACACAATATAATGCAGCCCCCGACAAGCACACACAGTAGAGTGAAGCCCCCACACGGTATAATGTAGCCCCCCACACAGTATAATGCAGCCCCCACACACAGTGTAGTGCAGTCTCCCCACACACAGTATAGTGCATCCCCACACAGTACAATGCAGTCCCCTACATACACAGTATAGTGCAGCCCCCACACACACAGTATAGTTCTGTTCCCCCACACACAGAATAGTGCAGTCCCCCCACACACACACTATCATGCAGCAGACACACACACATACACTATAATGCAAACACACACAAACATACATACACGCACTATAATGCAGACACACATACACTACAATGCAGATACACACACAATAATTACCTTGCCCCATTGTTCCCCTGCTGCTCTGACTTGAACTTCTGAAGAGTGTCTCAGCATCTCATCAGCTCCTCTGCTGAAACATGCTGAGTCACAGGCAGAGAGGGAGTGATGGGAGAGGGAGCCTCACATAACGCTCTCTCCTCCATCACTGCTTTCAACTTTATCGGCATCTATGATGCCAATAAGTTGAATGCGCGATGCGGGGAGGGGGCAGAGCTGGGCTCCTCTTACTCAGGTGCCCAATAGCGGCAACTGGCTTAGGGCCCCTGGAGGAGTGGAGGCCCTAAGGCGCTGCCTGGTCTGCCTGCCCCTAAAGCCGGCCCTGCCTGTATGTAATCCATTTTTGTGTACCCATTGACTTATAATTTGCCAGTCTGATCTAAAAAAAGAAATGAAAGCAGCAGTTTTGCAATTTATTTACATGCAAACCATTGATTTGTGTGTAAAAATGTTCACGTGAACCACCACATAGACTTGCATTGGACCTTGTGCTGTTGTCTGTATGCTATCCGTTTTGCTTACAGACAGCAAATTGACGTTTAATATGCTCATCTGAATTGGACCCTCCTTTAAAAAAGCTAAAAATTGTATATATCTCTGTCTAAAAGTAGAATGCCTCACTAATCTTCTTGTACATGATTCAATTTTACCTTTGAAACATTACTTAAGGAAAATAAATTGCTGAATATCTAGATTTTTAAATTTGTAATGCTAAATGTTCTAAATGTAGACTCTGCGTCTTGTGGTTTTCATCTTTTAAAACTGTTCTCTATTACAGAGAGGAGATGGCAGCATTCCATTATCCACTAATAATAAGCGGACAGTGACCAGAGATGATATATAGAGAGAGAGCATTGTTAAAATGTAACCTGGTGTTCATTCCAGCCCTCTACTAAGAATTAATTCAATTTGCTGCAGTTTCCTCTGTGCTGCTGAATCTAGGAAGATCCATTTGTGGTTAATTAGGAAACAAGAAATAAGTTTTATTACCCTAATTAATTCAACATTTAGGTCCAAGACGTGCAGATGTATCTTGTTGTGCTTCTGTCTGTGTGGCCACATTCCTTGTATCACTATAATAAACATGGGGTCTTCAAGAATGTTAGTTATAGATCTTCTCAATGCCAAATGCTTTTTTGTCATTTTATACACATATATAAATTATCTATATATACTGGTGCATATGTAAGGAGGTGGAGTGTTGCTGTTGCATTCCTTTCCCTGAAGACTCCTAACTAGTGTTGAGCATTCCGATACCGCAAGTATCGGGTATCGGCCGATATTTGCGGTATCGGAATTCCGATACCGAATTCCGATACTTCCCGCGTATCGGATACCGGAATCGGAAGTTCCCAGAATTCAAACTGAACGCAGCAGCCAATGAGGAATGATTGGAAGTGTGGGCACATCCTGTTTAGCATGGTGGGCATGTAAGTACTGGCAAGGCTTGGATTGGCTGCTGAAATGATGTCACTCTGCACTATAAAAAACGCTGCCGCCATTTTGCGCTCACTCTGCTGTGATTTCAGTTAGGGACAGGACGCTGTGTTCTAACTGAGGGCCAGTCGAGCTAGCTAATTGCTTTATTTTCCTTTCCAAAGGCTAATTTAGCAAAACGCTGTGTGTTCTTCACTGTTCACCTTGCTCTTGCCTTGCAGCGCTGTTTTAACAGCGTTCTGCAAGGTCTCTGTGTGTGTGTGTGTGTGCAGCTCACTCTGTAGTCTGTGTGCAGCCATATACCCGGTTGTATTCAGCTCAGGGGGGGTTCACACTGCCTCACACAGTTGTCCTTTTTTGCTCTTAGTGCAGCCTGCTGCACATTTTTTCTCAAATTTCCTATTAGTGTTTTTCCACCAGTCTCCAGCTCTATTGTGGAAAAACACTACATAGGATAACCTAGAGGGGGGTTTTTGGGCCTTGCAGCGCCGTTTACGGCTGTCTGCACGGTCTCCGTGTGAGCCCAGCTCGCCCTGTAGTCTGTGTGCAGCCATAGCCGGTTGGATTCAGCTCAGGGTTCGTTACTGGCTCATACCTAGAGAAAAATTTTACTTTTTTTCAAATAGTGCAGCCTGTTTAAAATTTGAAAAACAAAAATTCCTATTAGTGTCTTTCCACTCGTATCCAGCTAAATAGTGGAAAAACACTATATAGGATAACCTAGAGGAGGGTTTTTTGGCCTTGCAGCGCCGTTTACGGCTGTCTGCACGGTCTCTGTGTGAGCGCAGCTCGCCCTGTAGTCTGTGTGCAGCCATAGCCGGTTGGATTCAGCTCAGGGTGCGTTACTGCCTCATACCTTGAAAAACAATTTCCTTTTTTTCAAATAGTGCAGCCAGTTTAAAATTTGAAAAAAAAAATTCCTATTAGTGTCTTTCCACTCGTATCCAGCTAAATAGTGGAAAAACACTATATAGGATAACCTAGAGGAGGTTTTTTTGGCCTTGCAGCGCCGTTTACGGCTGTCTGCACGGTCTCCGTGTGAGCCCAGCTCGCCCTGTAGTCTGCGTGCAGCCATAGCCAGTTGGATTCAGCTCAGGGTTCGTTACTGCCTCATACCTTGAGAAAAATTTTACTTTTTTTCAAATAGTGCAGCCTGTTTAAAATTTGAAAAAAAAAATTCCTATTAGTGTCTTTCCACTCGTATCCAGCTAAATAGTGGAAAAACACTATATAGGATAACCGAGAGGAGGGTTTTTTGGCCTTGCAGCGCCGTTTACGGCTGTCTACACGGTCTCCGTGTGATTTAAACTAGCTCTGTAGCCCGATCTGCACCAAAAAAAAAGTTAAGTTCACCAAACACAACTTAACACTTGTGTAGGCCACATTTGAAAAATAATAAAGTTTAGTCCACAATTTACAACATTAGTGTTTCTTACACCTGTTAGGAGGAGCATTTCAGGAATAAGCACACTAAGGCCTTAGTACTTTTCTGCTTATCTTTATCTGTCAACCAAGATGAAGAGGGCAGGGAGTAAGGCACGTGGGCGTGGGCGCGGAGCAGGGAGAGGAGCAGGGAGAGGACGTGGTGATTCTGTGCCTGCTGCGGGCGCCGGTGACTCATCGTCACTCAGTTTCAGCAGGGAACAGTCCTTCATGCGCAGCTTTGTCGGAGAGCGCCGTGCACCGCTGCTACGTGAAGACCAAATTGAAGCCGTTGTCGGGTGGATGGCAGCTAACGCCTCGGCATCGACTTCAGTTAGTGCCACATCCTCTCAGGCACAGAGCACTGGAGAGCAGCCATCTGTCTCTTCACCACCTGCCAAATTGGCCAGGCAGTCAGAGAGCCCAGGACAGGAGCCGTCTCTACTTCTGTTCTCTGAATCTCTTGGCTTGGAAACAGGGGGCCAGCCAAGCAGCATTGGAGAAATGGAAGAAGAGGCAGTGCGCAGTGATGCCCAAAAGCTTTATCTCTCTGACTCTGAAGAGGCAGGTGGGCCAGTGCCTCCGGTGACCACAGCGCAGTACGCATCTGATGATGAAACTCAGGTGCCGCTTTCTGATGCGTACTGTGCTGCCGAGACTACCCAGGAGGAGCAGTTGGTGGCAGAGGGTAGTGGAGATGATGAGGTCCTTGACCCATCGTGGCGTGAGGAACAGGAAGGTGGTGGGAGCAGCTCTGAGGAAGAGCTTCCCCTTACGGGCCAAAGAGGGAGAGGGAGGGGGAAGACTGCGGAGCCTGTAGCCTCCACTTTGGCACCCGTTAGGAGCCTGTCTCTTTCCAAAGCCAAAAAGGGCGCTCCCAAGACTTGCAGTGCCTGGTCCTTTTTTGACACAGTTGCAGATGACATTTGTTTTGTCAAATGCAAGCTGTGTCATCAGAAAGTAAAAAGAGGTAAAAGTGTCAGCAACCTCAATACCACAAATATGTGGAAACATGTGCGGACCAGGCACGCGGTGGAGTTACAGAAACACAGTGAAGACGTAGGCCAACCAACAGCGGCAGCTACCACCACTTCATCTCGTGTTGCCTCTTCCTCCACTGTTGTCCAGAGACCTAGTGTAATTCCACCCACAGCACCACCTTCCCAGTCATCCTCACACTCCCAGTCTACTCTACAGCCATCGGTAGTCCAGGCATGGGAGAAAAGGCGGGCATTCTCGGCCAACCACCCCCGAGCACAGGCTCTGAATGCAGGCATTGCCAAACTGTTGTCCCTGGAAATGCTCTCGTTCAGGCTGGTGGAGACTGACAGCTTCCGTGACTTGATGGCATTGGCAGTCCCACAGTACAAGGTGCCCAGCCGCTTTTACTTCAGCAGGCAGGCTGTCCCTGCCCTGCACAGGCATGTTGAGGCAAACATAAAACATGCGCTACTGAACGCCGTCAGTAGCAAGGTCCACCTCACCACCGATGCGTGGACCAGTCAGCATGGACAGGGGCGATATGTTTCCCTCACTGCCCATTGGGTTAATGTTGTTGAGCCAGGTACAGATCGTGCGAGTGGCGCAGGACGTGTCCTGCCCACTCCAAGGATTGCAGGAATCCAGTCTGTACGCATCGACTCCTCCTCTTACACCAGTTCCTCTGATTCCTCTCTGCAGGATCCGTCACAGTCCACCTCCACATGGACCCGTGAACGTTTACCTATGACCGACATGAGCACAGCCGTGGCCAAACGTCAGCAGGCCGTCTTGAAACTAGTTTCATTGGGGCATCGAAGCCACACAGCGCAGGAGCTCTGGAATGCCATCAAGCAGGAGAGCGATGTGTGGTTACTGCCAGCGAATCTCCAGCCAGGCATGGTAGTGTGTGACAATGGCCGAAATCTGGTGGCAGCTTTGGCCCTTGGCAACCTCACTCACATCCCATGTCTGGCACATGTGCTCAATTTGGTTGTGCAGAGTTTTCTGAGGGACTATCCGGATCTTGATGCCCTGCTGCACAAGGTCCGCCTAGAGTGTGCTCACTTGCGGCGTTCCAGCTTGGCCAGATCCCGCATTGCTGCTCTGCAGCGCCGATTCCGCCTTCCGGAACACCGCATCATATGTGACCTACCTACCCGGTGGAATTCCACGTTACATATGTTGGAGCGGTTGTGTGAGCAGCAGCAAGCAGTTATGGAGTACCAGCTGCATCAGGCGCAAAGAAGTCGCAGTCAGCGCCGATCAGACTTCACAACCACAGAGTGGGCCACTATGAAGGACGTCTGCCAGGTTTTGCGTCCTTTTGATTATGCCACGCGGATGGCAAGTGCAGATGATGCACTAGTCAGCATGACTGTCCCCCTTATCTGCCTGCTTCAGCAAACTTTGCAAGGGTTAAGGGATGATGTGGTGGAAGAGGTGGAGGATGAGGAGTCACCTTTTCCATCAGCTTCTGGAGAGTCAGCGCCACGTGGTTCCTCACAAAGGGGTACGCAGGGGCCAATTTGTGAGGAGGATGAGGAGGAGTCAATGGAGTAGGAAGAGCTCCGTCCAGAGGAGGGAGCGACACAATTGTCCAGTGGTCAGTGTGTACAGCGAGGGTGGGGTGATGACGAGCGGGCAGAGATCATGTCTCAAGCAGGGGACAGCGTTTCTGGGCCAGTTGGCACTCTGCAGCACATGGTGGATTTCATGCTGCAGTGCCTGAGAAACGACCGCCGCATCGACCACATTCTCAACATGCCTGATTATTGGGTGTTCACCCTCCTCGATCCTCGCTACCGGGACAACGTCCAAAACCTCATCCCTGCGTTGACCCAGGAGCGTAAATTGCGGGAGTACCACGACACACTGGTGAATTCCATCATCTTCTCCTGTCCAACTGAGAGGAGTGCTGCTAGTGCTTTACAAAGCAGCTCAGTGCGTCGAGGCAGTGGGGGAGGCTCTGCCCAAAGAGGGAGCAGAAGCAGTGCCTCTGCCCAAGGCAAGCCCAGTATGGCACAACTCTGGCACACTTTTGTGTGCCCGCCCCAAATGTCTACACCATCACCGGCGGCTCCAGTCAGCACGAGGCAACGGTTCCGTCAGATGGTGACAGACTACATGGCTTGCCCTCTTACTGTACTCCCAGACGGCTCTTCCCCGTTCAAGTTTTGGGTCTCTAAGCTGGATACATGGCCAGAGCTAAGCCAGTATGCATTGGAGGTGCTGGCTTGCCCTGCGGCTAGTGTCTTATCGGAACGTGTCTTTAGTGCCGCAGGTGGTGTACTAACAGACCGTCGCATGCGACTATCCTCCGATAACGTTGACCGGCTTACTTTCCTGAAAATGAACCAGGCCTGGATCTCGCAGGAATTTGCCACTCCTCTGCCTGATTAAGTAATTGGGTGTCATCCAGGTCTCCTGCTGTGTTCATCTTTCTACCACCTGAACTGCTATTCCTGGGCTCCAACACCGCCAGTTGCGGCTCAGAAGTGCAGGCTGCACAGTAAAAACATACGACTAAGTGTTATTGGGTTTCAGTAACGTCAGCTGATCCCCAGCTGTGTAGCCGGCAATGTGTCCTGCGACCGCCACGCTGGCACAACAACCTAAATGTAAGGGAACCTGTCCCCCCCCGTCGTTTGATACTGAACGAGCCATCTTGTGCAGCAGTAATGCTGCACAAGGAAAAGGTAGCTCTTTTTTTTTAGCTCTTTGCACACGCAGAACTTAACACTTATAAAATGTGTTCACTGATACCGTTATACCGTCCCGGAGCTGGGACTTTCCTTCGTAATGTGACGCAGCACAGCCGTCATTCCTACCCCCTTGGTGCCATGCGCTGCCTCCTCAGCGTTGTTTTAAGCTGTCACGGAGCCTGCGCTGTTCTGTTATCCCTTGGGCATGCCCTATTTGCGCTGCCTGTCTTCTGAAATAATTTGGTGTCAGGCTGGCTGCGCCTGTGCGGCCGCGCTGCCCGAGATCCCACCTCGCAGTGTCTTCTGATTGAGTCACACTGCGGGCCTGGGATCCATGGGCATGCGCAGTGCATATCTTCCCCTCGGGCTCTCGCTCATTTCCCTCCGCCTTCTTTAGACTGTGTGCCGTCAGCTGATCCCTAGCATGCCACGGCCGTGACACCGCACAGTCTGAAGAAGAGGGAAGGAGGGGAGTGAGAGTCGAGGTTATGCACTGTGCATGCCCATGGTTCCAAGGCCCGCAGTGGGATTACGTTAGACGAGACTGCGAGGTGGGATCTGGAGCAGCGTGGATGCACAGGCACTGACAGCCTGACACCAAATTATGTCAGAAGACAGGCAGCGCTAATTGGGCATGGCCAAGGGCTAACAGAACAGCGCAGGCTCCGTGACAGCTTAAAACAACGCTGAGGAGGCAGCGCACGGCATCAAGGGGATAGGAATGACAGCTGTGCTGTGTCCCATTACGAAGGACATTCGCACCTCCGGAACGGTTTAACGGTATAAAGGGACACATTTTTAGTGTTTACTTCGGTGTTTGCAAGGAGCATAATTAAAAGAGCAACCTTTTCCTTTTGCATCCTTAGTGCTGCACAAGATGGCTCTTTCAGCTACAAACGTCTTGGGGGGGGGGTTAAAGGTTTCCTTTCAACTTGCTCCAATCAGGCTTCGGCCTACACTCTGTTCCTCTGCTCCTCCTGCTGTCCCTGGGCTCTAACACCGCCAGTTGGTGCCTGGAAGTGCTGTGTGCACAGTCAACAGTCGCTCCTCTGTTATTGGGGTTCAGTAACGTCAGCTGATCCCCAGCTGTGTGTGCGGCAATACCTCCAATTTGCTCCTCCTGCTGTCCCTGGTCTCTAACACCGCCAGTTGGTGCCTGGAAGTGCTGTGTGCACAGTCAACAGTCGCTCCTCTGTTATTGGGGTTCAGTAACGTCAGCTGATCCCCAGCTGTGTGTGCGGCAATACCTCCAATCTGCTCCTCCTGCTGTCCCTGGGCTCTAACACCGCCAGTTGGTGCCTGGAAGTGCTGTGTGCACAGTCAACAGTCGCTCCTCTGTTATTGGGGTTCAGTAACGTCAGCTGATCCCCAGCTGTGTGTGCGGCAATACCTCCAATCTGCTCCTCCTGCTGTCCCTGGGCTCTAACACCGCCAGTTGGTGCCTGGAAGTGCTGTGTGCACAGTCAACAGTCGCTCCTCTGTTATTGGGGTTCAGTAACGTCAGCTGATCCCCAGCTGTGTATCCGGCAACGTGTCATGCGACCGCCACGCTGGCACAACTAAAATGTAAGGGGACCTGTCCCCCCCCCCCTAGGCGTTTGTTACTGAAAGAGCCACCATGTGCAGCACTAATACTGCACAAGGGAAAGGTCGCTCTTGAAATTATGCTCCTTGCAAACGCTGAACTACACACTCATGTAATGTGTCCCCTCACACCGTCCAACCGTCCCGGAGGTGGGACTTTCCTTTGTAATGTGACGCAGCACAGCCGTCATTGCTACCCCCTTGGCACCGTGCGCTGCCTCCTTAGCGTTGTTTGATTCCGTCATGGACCCTGCGCTGTTATGTTATCCCTTGGCCATGCACAGTTTGCGCTGCCCGTCCTCTGACATCATTTGTTGTCGTCCTGGCTGCGCCTGTGCGTCCACGCTGCCCGAAATCACACCTCGCAGTGTCGTCTAATGTGATCCCACAGTGGGCCTGGTATCCATGGCCATGCGCAGTGCTAATACTAGCCTCTCACTCCCCTTCTTCACGCTTCTTCAGACTAGGCGGCGTCAGCTGATCCCTAATAGCATGCCACGGCCGTGACGCCGCACAGTCTGAAGAAGCAGGAAGGAGGTGAGTGAGAGGCGATGATATGCACTGCGCATGCCCATGGATCCCTGGCCCGCAGTGGGACTACATTAGATGACACTGCAAGGTTGGATCTCGGGCAGCTTGGACGCACAGGCACTGCCAGCCTGACACCTACATGATGTCAGAAGACGGGCACCGCTAACTGTGCATGGCCAAGGGATAACATTACAGCGCGGGCTCCGTGACAGAACCAAACAATGTTGAGGAGGTGGCGCCCGGCACTAAGGGGGTTGGAATGACGGCTGTGCTGTGTCACATTACAAAGGAAAGTCCCACTTCCGGGATGGTTTGACGGTGTGAGGGGACACATTATATGAGTGTGTACTTCAGCGTTTGCAAGGAGCATAATTTTCGGAGCCACCATTTTCCATGTGCAGTATTACTGCTGTACAAGATGGCTCTTTCAGCAACAAATGCCTGGGGGGGGGGGGGGGGTTAAAGGTTCCCTTTCAACTTGCTCCACTGCAGGCTTCGGCCTACACTCTGCTCCTCTTTGATTCCCTGGGTTTCAACACTGTCAGTTGCCACCTGGAAGTGTTGTCTACACAGAAAAAACACTAGGTGATGTGTCAGTGGGGTTCAGCACCGCCAGCTGTTCCCCTGCTGTGTAGTCGGCAACGTGTCCAGCACAAGCCACGCTGGCACAACAGAACAAAAGCTGCCACCAGTGCAGGCTTCGGCCTACACTCTGCTCCTCTCCTCCTCCTGCTGACCCTGGGCTCAAACACCGCTAGTTTTTGCCCGGAAGTGCTAGCTGCACAGAGAAAAACACCAGCCAATGTGTTAGTGGGGTTCAGCAACGCCAGCTGTTCCCCTGCTGTGTAGCTTGCAACGTGACCTGCAAACGCCACGCAGGCACATGAACTGAAATTAAAGGGAACCTGGCCCCACCCCCCCCAGGTGTTTCTATGTATAACAGCCACCTAGTACAGCAGTACTGCTGCATTTGTACAAGGTGGCTGACTTTTTCTCCTTGCCCACGTGGAACTCAACACGTACAAAATGTGTCTCATTGAGACCATTCCACTGTCCCTGAGGTTTGACTTTCCTTTCTAATGATACGCAGCACCCCCCTTGGTAGCGTTTCCCGTCTTTTGTCATCATGGTTAGCTGGATGCGCCTGTGCATCCGCCCTGCTAGAAACAACGCCCCTCGTTGTCATATTTATTTTGTCAGCGAGGGTTTGGTTTATGGGCACGAGCAGTGCATATGTTCGCCTGTCTTAACTCATCTCCTTCCGCCTTCTTCAGACTGTGCGGCCTCCTGGCCGTGGTAGGCGATAAGGGATCAGCTGAGCAAGCCCAGTCTGGAGCAGGTGTAAGGACATGTGTAAGCGGCAAACCTATTTACTGCACAAGGCCACGAATCCCAGCCACGCAGTGTGATTTTTTGAAAACACACTGTGGGTCTGGGATTCATGTCCATCGCTAACCGCAACGGCCGAAATGAAATGAGGTCAGAAGACAGGAAGCGCTCACAGCGCATGGCCAAGGGATCACAATAGCGCAGACTCCTGTACAGCAAATAACAACGCTCAGGAATCTGCGCCCAGTACCTAGGTGCAAATTTTGACACCTGTGCTGCGTCTCCTTTAAAAGACAAGTCACGCCTCCACAACTGTTTGACAGTATAATGGGCTAAATAGTGTACGTGTTTTAGTCAGCGTGTGCAAGGAGCAAAACAAATAGAGCAACCTTTTGCTTGTGCAGCATTAATGCTGCACAAGGTGTGGCTCTTGTACCTTGCAACACCTGAGGGGGGTTAACCCTGCTGTTCTTTTTGGTCTGGGGAGACCAATTTTGAACTTTGGTATTTTTTGGGGTGTTCAAGATGTGGTTCTGAAACTTGTGGTTGATTGACTTAAATGAGGATGGGTCGGTCGGCCACGGGTTTCAGAGCCGCATCTTGAATATTTTAAAGAATATTGAAGTTCAAGGACGGTCATTTTTGACCAACAGAACAGCAGGGTTAAAGGTAACCTTTGAAATTGGTTCAACTAGGCTTCGGCCTACACTCTGCTCCTCTCCTGCTGACCCTGGGCTCAAACACCGCTAGTTTTTGCCCGGAACTGCTAGCTGCACAGAGAAAAACACCAGTCAATGTGTTAGTGAGGTTCAGCACCGCCAGCTGTTCCCCTGCTGTGTAGTCGGCATCGTGTCCAGCACAAGCCACGCTGGCACAACTGACCAAAAGCTGCCACCAGTGCAGGCTTCGGCCTACACTCTGCTCCTCTCCTCCTCCTGCTGACCCTGGGCTCAAACACCGCCAGTTTCTACCCGGAAGTGCTAGCTGCACAGAGAAAAACACCAGCCAATGTGTCAGTGGGGTTCAGCACCGCCAGCTGTTCCCCTGCTGTGTAGCTTGCAACGTGACCTGCAAACGCCACGCAGGCACATGAACTGAAATTGAAGGGAGCCTGCCCCCCACCCCCAGGTGTTTCTATGTAAAACAGCCACCTTGTACAGCAGTACTGCTGCATTTGTACAAGGTGGCTGACTTTTTCTCCTTGCCCACGTGGAACTCAACACGTACAAAATGTGTCTCATTGAGACCATTCCACTGTCCCTGAGGTGTGACTTTCCTTTCTAATGATACGCAGCACCCCCCTTGGTAGCGTTTCCCGTCTTTTGTCATCATGGTTAGCTGGATGCGCCTATGCGTCTGCCCTGCTCGAAACAACGCCCCTCGGTGTCTTATTTTTTTGAACAGCGAGGGTGTGATTGATGGGCATGTGCAGTGCATATGTTTGCCTGTGTTCACTCATCTCCTTCCGCCTTCTTCAGACTGGGTGTCCTCATGGCCGCGGCAGGCGATAAGGGATCAGATGAGGCCGCCCAGTCTGAAGCAGGTGTAAGGACATGTGTGAGCGTCAAACATATTTACTGAACAAGGCCACGAATCCCAGCCACGCAGTGTGATTTTTTGAAAACACACTGTGGGTCTGGGATTTATGTCCATCGCTAACCGTAACGGCCGACATTAAATAAGGTCAGAAGACAGGAAGCGCTCACAGCGCATGGCCAAGGGATCCCAATAGCGCAGACTCTTGTACAGCAAATAACAACGCTCAGGAATCTGCGCACAGCAGCTAGGTGTAAATTTTGACACCTGTGCTGCATCTCCTTAAAAAGACTAGTAGTCACGCCTCCACTACTGTTTGACAGTATAATGGGCTAAATAGTGTACGTGTTTTATTCAGCGTGTGCAAGGAGCAAAATTAAATAGAGCAACCTTTGACTTGTGCATCATTAATGCTGTTCAAGGTGTGGCTCTAGTACCTTGCAACACCTGAGGGGGGGGGTTAAAGGTAACCTTTGAAATTGGTTCAACTAGGCTTCGGCCTACACTCTGCTCCTCTCCTCCTCCTGCTGACCCTGGGCTCAAACAACGCCAGTTTCTGCCCGGACATGCTAGCTGCACAGAGAAAAACACCAGCCAATGTGTTAGTGGGGTTCAGCACCGCCAGCTGTTCCCCTGCTGTGTAGTCGGCATCGTGTCCAGCACAAGCCACGCTGGCACAACTGACCAAAAGCTGCCACCAGTGCAGGCTTCGGCCTACACTTTGCTCCTCTCCTCCTCCTGCTGACCCTGGGCTCAAACAACGCCAGTTTCTGCCCGGACATGCTAGCTGCACAGAGAAAAACACCAGCCAATGTGTTAGTGGGGTTCAGCACCGCCAGCTGTTCCCCTGCTGTGTAGTCGGCATCGTGTCCAGCACAAGCCACGCTGGCACAACTGACCAAAAGCTGCCACCAGTGCAGGCTTCGGCCTACACTTTGCTCCTCTCCTCCTGCTGACCCTGGGCTCAAACAACGCCAGTTTCTGCCCAGACATGCTAGCTGCACAGAGAAAAACACCAGCCAATGTGTTAGTGGGGTTCAGCACCGCCAGCTGTTCCCCTGCTGTGTAGCTGGCAACGTGTCCTGCAAACGCCACGCAGGCACATGAACTGAAATTGAAGGGAGCCTGCCCCCCACCCCCCCAGGTGTTTCTATGTATAACAGCCACCTTGTACAGCAGTACTGCTGCATTTGTACAAGGTGGCTGACTTTTTCTCCTTGCACACGTGGAACTCAACAAGTACAAAATGTGTCTCATTACAGACCATTACAATGTCCCTGAGGTGTGACTTTCCTTTTTAATGACACGCAGCACCCCCATTGTTAGCGCTGCCCGTCTCCTGACATCATTGGTTGGCTGGCTGTGCCTGTGCGTCCCCCCTGCCCGACACAACGCCCCCCCGTTGTCTCATATATTTTGACTGCGAGGGTGTGATTGATGGGCATGAGCAGTGCATATGTTCCCCTGTCTTCACTCCCCTCCTTCCGCCTTCTTCTGACTGTGCGGCCTCATGGCCGCGGCATGCGATAAGGGATCAGCTGAGGCCGCCCAGTCTGAAGCAGGTGTAAGGACATGTGTGAGCGGCGAACATATTTACTGCACAAGGCCACGAATCCCAGCACCGCAGTGTGACTTTTGGAAAAGCCACTGTGGGTCTGGGATTTATGGCCATCGTTAACCGCAACGGCCAACATGAAATGAGGTCATGAGACGGCCTGCACTAACAGGGTATTGCCAAGGGATAACACAAGAGCGCAGTTTCCTGTACTGCAAATAACAACGGTAAGGAATCTGCGCACAGCACCTAGGTGTAAATTTGTACACCTGTGCTGCGTCTCCTTAAAAAGACTAGTAGACTAGTCACGCCTCCACTACTGTTTGACAGTATAATGGGCTAAATAGTGTACGTGTTTAATTCAGCGTGTGCAAGGAGCAAAATTAAATAGAGCAACCTTTGACTTGTGCATCATTAATGCTGTTCAAGGTGTGGCTCTTGTACCTTGCAACACCTGAGGGGGGGGTTAAAGGTAACCTTTGAAATTGGTTCAACTAGGCTTCGGCCTACACTCTGCTCCTCTACTCCTCCTGCTGACCCTGGGCTCAAACACCGCTAGTTTTTGCCCGGAACTGCTAGCTGCACAGAGAAAAACACCAGTCAATGTGTTAGTGGGGTTCAGCAACGCCAGCTGTTCCCCTGCTGTGTAGTCGGCAACGTGTCCAGCACAAGCCACGCTGGCACAACAGAACAAAAGCTGCCACCAGTGCAGGCTTCGGCCTACACTTTGCTCCTCTCCTCCTCCTGCTGACCCTGGGCTCAAACAACGCCAGTTTCTGCCCGGACATGCTAGCTGCACAGAGAAAAACACCAGCCAATGTGTTAGTGGGGTTCAGCACCGCCAGCTGTTCCCCAGCTGTGTAGCTGGCAACGTGACCTGCAAACGCCACGCAGGCACATGAACTGAAATTGAAGGGAGCCTGCCCCCCACCCCCAGGTGTTTCTATGTATAACAGCCACCTTGTACAGCAGTACTGCTGCATTTGTACAAGGTGGCTGACTTTTTGTCCTTGCCCACGTGGAACTCAAAACGTACAAAATGTGTCTCATTGAGACCATTCCACTGTCCCTGAGGTGTGACTTTCCTTTCTAATGATACGCAGCACCCCCCTTGGTAGCGCTTCCCGTCTTCTGACATCATTGGTTGGCTTGTTGCGCCTGTGCGTCCGCCCTGCCTGAAACAATGCTCCTCGTTGTCTTATTTTGACTGCGAGGGTGTGATTGATGGGCACGAGCAGTGCATATCTTCACCTGTCTTAACTCATCTCCTTCCGCCTTCTTCAGACTGTGCAGCCTCATGGCCGCGGCATGCGAGAAGGGATCAGCAGAGGCCGCCCAGTCTGAAGCAGGTGTAAGGACGTGTGTGAGCGGCCAAAATATTTACTGCTCAAGGCCACGAATCACAGCACCGCAGTGTGGCTTTATGAAAAGGCACTGTGGGTCTGGGATTTATGGCTATCGTTAACCGCACCGGCCAACATGAAATGAGGTCATAAGACGGGCAGCTCTAACAGGGCATTGCCAAGGGATAACACAAGAGCGCAGACTCCTGTACAGCAAATAGCAACGCTCAGGAAGCTGCGCCAAGCACCAAGGCGTTATTTGGGACACCTGTGCTGCGTCTCCTTAAAAAGCCAAGTCACGCATCCACTACAGTTTGACTGTAGAATGGGGTAAATTGTGTATGTCTTTCATTCAGCGTGTGCAAGTAGACAAATTAATAGAGCAACCTTTCACTTGTGCAGCATTAATACTGCACAAGGTGTGTCTCTTGTACTTTGTAACACCTGAGGGGGGGTTAAAGGTTTACTTTGAAATTGGTTCAAATAGGCTTCGGCCTACACTCTGCTCCTCTCCTCCTCCTGCTTCAACACGGGCTCTAACATTGCTAGTTTTTGACCGCAAGTGCTAGCTGCACAGAGAAAAACACACGCCATTGTGTTAGTGGGGTTCAGCAACGCCAGCTGTTCCCCCACTGTGTAGCCGGCAAAGTGTCCTGCAAACGCAACGCAGACACAAAGCTGCCTCCAGTGCAGGCTTCGGCCTACACTCTGCTCCCCCTGCTTACCCTTAGCTCCAACACCGCTAGTTGGGGCTCTAGGAAGACAATCTTTAATAGGCAACGCATCTGGGTTCCAGCACCGCCAGCTGGTTCTCGGCAGTGTTCTTGTCACAGGTACTCTCTCGTGCCAAGCCTGGTTTCAGCACCGTCAGCTGTTTCCGGGTTGTGTCAAGCTCACTGAGACGCCTATGCTTGCCCCGTCGTGGTGCGGTCGGGTTAGCCAACTCCAGGGTGCCTCCAGCTTAGGAGCTTCCTATGTGGGCTGCGTGAACTGGTAGTCAAGGCTGGTTCGGTAGTGCCAGTAGGCCCAGCTCCCCCTGTAGGACTGTTGGGGTTCTGTAACTGCGGCTGCCTCGCGGCCTAGCTGTTCTCTCCTCTCCTGTGGGCCTTGGGGTCCACCACCTGGTTCCAGCACCGTCAGCTGGTTCCGGGCCGAGCCTTTGGCTTAGGTGCCTCCTCCTGGGTATCCGAGTTCCGCCAACGTCAGGCGGTCCTTGGTAGTGCTTTTAAGCGCGGGCACCTACAGCTTAGTAACCGGGTTCCAGCACCGCCAGCTGGTCCTCGGTCGTGCCATTGGCTCTTGCACACTGGGGCAACGCATCTGGGTTCCAGCACCGCCAGCTGGTTCTCGGCAGTGTTCTTGTCACAGGTACTCCCTCGTGCCAAGCCTGGTTTCAGCACCGTCAGCTGTTTCCGGGTTGTGTCAAGCTCACTGAGACGCCTATGCTTGCCCCGTCGTGGTGCGGTCGGGTTAGCCAACTCCAGGGTGCCTCCAGTTTAGGAGCTTCCTATGTGGGCTGCGTGAACTGGTAGTCAAGGCTGGTTCTGTAGTGCCAGTAGGCCCAGCTCCCCCTGTAGGACTGTTGGGGTTCGGTAACTGCGGCTGCCTCGCGGCCTAGCTGTTCTCTCCTCTCCTGTGGGCCTTGGGGTCCACCACCTGGTTCCAGCACCGTCAGCTGGTTCCGGGCCGAGCCTTTGGCTTAGGTGCCTCCTCCTGGGTATCCGAGTTCCGCCAACGTCAGGCGGTCCTTGGTAGTGCTTTTAAGCGCGGGCACCTACAGCTTAGTAACCGTGTTCCAGCACCGTCAGCTGGTCCTCGGTCGTGCCATTGGCTCTTGCACACTGGGGCAACGCATCTGGGTTCCAGCACCGCCAGCTGGTTCTCGGCAGTGTTTTTGTCACAGGTACTCCCTCGTGCCAAACCTGGTTTCAGCACCGTCAGCTGTTTCCGGGGTGTGTCAAACTCGCTGAGACGCCTATGTTTGCCCCGTCGTGTTGCAGTCGGGTTAGCCAACTCCAGGGTGCCTCCAGTTTAGGAGCTTCCTATGTGGGCTGCGTGAACTGGTAGTCAAGGCTGGTTCTGTAGTGCCAGTAGGCCCAGCTCCCCCTGTAGGACTGTTGGGGTTCGGTAACTGCGGCTGCCTCGCGGCCTAGCTGTTCTCTCCTCTCCTGTGGGCCTTGGGGTCCACCACCTGGTTCCAGCACCGTCAGCTGGTTCCGGGCCGAGCCTTTGGCTTAGGTGCCTCCTCCTGGGTATCCGAGTTCCGCCAACGTCAGGCGGTCCTTGGTAGTGCTTTTAAGCGCGGGCACCTACAGCTTAGTAACCGTGTTCCAGCACCATCAGCTGGTCCTCGGTCGTGCCATTGGCTCTTGCACACTGGGGCAACGCATCTGGGTTCCAGCACCGCCAGCTGGTTCTCGGCAGTGTTCTTGACACAGGTACTCCCTCGTGCCAAGCCTGGTTTCAGCACCGCCAGCTGTTTCCGGGTTGTGTCAAGCTCACTGAGACGCCTATGCTTGCCCCGTCGTGGTGCGGTCGGGTTAGCCAACTCCAGGGTGCCTCCAGTTTAGGAGCTTCCTATGTGGGCTGCGTGAACTGGTAGTCAAGGCTGGTTCTGTAGTGCCAGTAGGCCCAGCTCCCCCTGTAGGACTGTTGGGGTTCGGTAACTGCGGCTGCCTCGCGGCCTAGCTGTTCTCTCCTCTCCTGTGGGCCTTGGGGTCCACCACCTGGTTCCAGCACCGTCAGCTGGTTCCGGGCCGAGCCTTTGGCTTAGGTGCCTCCTCCTGGGTATCCGAGTTCCGCCAACGTCAGGCGGTCCTTGGTAGTGCTTTTAAGCGCGGGCACCTACAGCTTAGTAACCGTGTTCCAGCACCGTCAGCTGGTCCTCGGTCGTGCCATTTGCTCTTGCACACTGGGGCAACGCATCTGGGTTCCAGCACCGCCAGCTGGTTCTCGGCAGTGTTCTTGACACAGGTACTCCCTCGTGCCAAGCCTGGTTTCAGCACCGCCAGCTGTTTCCGGGTTGTGTCAAGCTCACTGAGACGCCTATGCTTGCCCCGTCGTGGTGCGGTCGGGTTAGCCAACTCCAGGGTGCCTCCAGTTTAGGAGCTTCCTATGTGGGCTGCGTGAACTGGTAGTCAAGGCTGGTTCTGTAGTGCCAGTAGGCCCAGCTCCCCCTGTAGGACTGTTGGGGTTCGGTAACTGCGGCTGCCTCGCGGCCTAGCTGTTCTCTCCACTCCTGTGGGCCTTGGGGTCCACCACCTGGTTCCAGCACCGTCAGCTGGTTCCGGGCCGAGCCTTTGGCTTAGGTGCCTCCTCCTGGGTATCTGAGTTCCGCCAACGTCAGGCGGTCCTTGGTAGTGCTTTTAAGCGCGGGCACCTACAGCTTAGTAACCGTGTTCCAGCACCGTCAGCTGGTCCTCGGTCGTGCCATTGGCTCTTGCACACTGGGGCAACGCATCTGGGTTCCAGCACCACCAGCTGGTTCTCGGCAGTGTTCTTGACACAGGTACTCCCTCGTGCCAAGCCTGGTTTCAGCACCGCCAGCTGTTTCCGGGTTGTGTCAAGCTCACTGAGACGCCTATGCTTGCCCCGTCGTGGTGCGGTCGGGTTAGCCAACTCCAGGGTGCCTCCAGTTTAGGAGCTTCCTATGTGGGCTGCGTGAACTGGTAGTCAAGGCTGGTTCTGTAGTGCCAGTAGGCCCAGCTCCCCCTGTAGGACTGTTGGGCTTCGGTAACTGCGGCTGCCTCGCGGCCTAGCTGTTCTCTCCTCTCCTGTGGGCCTTGGGGTCCACCACCTGGTTCCAGCACCGTCAGCTGGTTCCAGGCCGAGCCTTTGGCTTAGGTGCCTCCTCCTGGGTATCCGAGTTCCGCCAACGTCAGGCGGTCCTTAGTAGTGCTTTTAAGCGCGGGCACCTACAGCTTAGTAACCGGGTTCCAGCACCGCCAGCTGGTCCTCGGTCGTGCCATTGGCTCTTGCACACTGGGGCAACGCATCTGGGTTCCAGCACCGCCAGCTGGTTCTCGGCAGTGTTCTTGACACAGGTACTCCCTCGTGCCAAGCCTGGTTTCAGCACCGTCAGCTGTTTTCGGGTTGTGTCAAGCTCACTGAGACGCCTATGCTTGCCCTGTCGTGGTGCGGTCGGGTTAGCCAACTCCAGGGTGCCTCCAGTTTAGGAGCTTCCTATGTGGGCTGCGTGAACTGGTAGTCAAGGCTGGTTCTGTAGTGCCAGTAGGCCCAGCTCCCCCTGTAGGACTGTTGGGGTTCGGTAACTGCGGCTGCCTCGCGGCCTAGCTGTTCTCTCCTCTCCTGTGGACCTTCAGGTCCACCACCTGGTTCCAGCACCGTCAGCTGGTTCTCGGCAGTGTCTTTTGCTCTTGTACCTTCTGCTCCCCATCCTGGTTCCAGTACCGTCAGCTGGTTCCGGGCAGAGCCTTTGGCTTAGGTGCCTCCTTCTGGGTATCCAAGTTCCACCAACGTCAGGTGGTCCTTGGTAGTGCTTTCGGGCACGGGTACCTCCTGCTTAGTAAGCGGGTTCCAGTAACGTCAGCTGGTCCTCGGTAGTTCCATTGGCTCTTGGACCTTCGGCTACCCATCCGGGTTCCAGTACCGTCAGCTGGTTCTCGGCAGTGTCTTTTGCTCTTGTACCTTCTGCTCCCCATCCTGGTTCCAGTACCGTCAGCTGGTTCCGGGCAGAGCCTTTGGCTTAGGTGCCTCCTTCTGGGTATCCGAGTTCCGCCAACGTCAGGCGGTCCTTGGTAGTGCTTTTTAGCACGGGTACCTCCTGCTTAGTAACCGGGTTCCAGTAACGTCAGCTGGTCCTCGGTAGTTCCATAGGCTCTTGAACCTTCGGGTAGCCATCCGAGTTCCAGTTCCATCAGCTGGTTCTTGGCATTTTCTCAGCCTTCTTGTACCTTCTGCTACATTTCCAAGTTGAAGACCCTAAAGTCGACGACCTGGAAGACCACCCCGATGACGACGACGACCCGGAAGACCACCCCGATGACGACGACGACGACGGCGGAGACGACGACGGCTGAGACGACGACGGCGGAGATGACGACACTGGAGACGACGACCCTGGAGACGACGACATGGAAGACCGAGAAGCAGAAGAACAAGAGGCTGCAGAACAAAGAGCAGAAGAACATTAAGCATAAGACTTAATATCAGAGCAAAAGATATTATCTAAATTATATGCAGAAGAAGACTAAGCAGTGTATGTGGGTGAGTCCGTTCCTCCTCGTGGTGCCCCTGGATAAAGCCTGATGCTGCAGGCCAAACTGAACGCGGACAAATGTAACTTTTGTGACTGGCAGAACGGAAGGTGTAATCTTCCAACTTTTATAGATAACAACTACGGGAATGCCTGTCACAAATGAGAATATGATGAAGAAGTAGAATAGGAAGAATAATAACAGTGGAATAAAAAGAATATGTAGAATAGGAAGAATAATAATAGTTGAATAAAATGAATATGAAGAATGTAATAAAAAAAAAAAATAGGTAGACGATGAAGAAGAAGATGAATAAGGTGAAGAAGAAGTTGATGTCAAAGATGCTGATGATGATGAAGATGAAAGTGTGGGAAAAGTAAAAAAAAAAAGAAAAAAAAAGAAGGGGAAGGGCGTGGAATAGTGAAACATCAATATCTGACAAAATAAAAAAAAATTTACATACTCAATATCTTTTTCACTCCGAACGTCTTAAAAAAAAACAAAACATGCTATTCTATTTGATTGGGCTAAACCTCATTGCCTTTAATGTCTCCGCCACCTCCCACAATACATCCTACATTATTCTTAGTTGTTTTCCTTCATGAAGAATGAACCTACAAGGCAAGAAAGGGTTTATTTTAATTCCGATATTTTGGTCCCATTGACTTGCATTGGGATCGGGTATCGGTATCGGCGATATCCGATATTTTTTGAATATCGGCCGATCCTATCCGATACCGATACTTTCCGATATCGGAAGGTATCGCTCAACACTACTCCTAACACGTTATTGTAATTTGTAATGTGAATACTGTTATGCGTTAATGATGTTTGTGTATTGTAATGTTTTGAGACTAGCCCAGAGTGAGAGGGAATGAGTGACAAGGAAAGTGACAAGTTCCTATCAGAGAGTCAGATAGGGCCTGGAGTGCCCATTAAGTGCACCACAAGGTCAAAGTTGAGCAGTGCTGCGTTCTGGGGTGTCCTGAGAGTGAGAGGAGACCGAAGAGAAGGGATAAGAGATCTGTATTAAAAGCAGCTAAGAGACAGAGTGGCCTTGCAGAGACAGGTCCTAGTAGAGGATGTCTAGCCACGAGACCCTGAGCTTATAACGCTAGACGGTAACAGTCCTAAAGCAGGATTTGAGTACGTTGGATGAATAGTGTCTTTGATGGGAGCTGAAGGGAAAAGAGGATGTGGAACCGCATTACAAATAGATGACACTTGTTGATCAGGACTGTTGTGTTAAAGCTGGATATTGGTGGAGTAGGGAGAAACATTGGATATATAGTTTGTTACAGAAACCCCAACACCAAGAATATGTTATGCAGTATATATTATGTATAATAGGTTCCATGTGAAATGTATCAGTCCACAGGCTGCGCCCCTGGGCAGAGGGGACACGATATTCCCCTTTGTCCTCCCCCACCTTTGTAATTCCCACAGTACATATCAGCAGGCTCCGGCCCCCTGCGGCTATTGTAATGTATGTCTGGCCTGCTTTTTCTATTGGCCTGCCCTGTGTATCTGTGTTATATATTCTGTGTGCTGAAAATAAAGTGAGTTCTTTTTAGACTGGAAATACGTTGAGTAGCAGTTAGCTTTTATATGCTCTCACGTAATCAAGGAATTCCAGCCAGCATCCTTCAGTCCTTCATTCAGAATCCAGCAAAAGCAGATTGAACCTCCTGAAACACGGGGTGGTACTGAAAGAGGTACCCCAGCTTGGTAGACCCCGTTACACTGGTGGCAGACAGCGGGATGTGATATCCCTTCTACAGGAGGAAAGGAATGAATGGAAGACAACTACCAGAAGTTAAAGAGGACTACATTAAAAGATCTGGTGGAAGCCCGAGGGTTAATCGCCAGCAACAAAACAAAAGCGGATTTGATAGCAGCCATCATGGAACACGACAGTGCAGCGGCCCCCAATGTGAACGTGGAGGAGACTGAATTCCAGAGGGAGGTAAATAACAGACTGGCGTTCTATGGCCCAAACCCTGCAGTAGAGATCATACGAGAGGTGATGGCTGATGTGCGTACTGATCTGAAGGAAAAGATGGCCGAGCGGACCAGGATAGAGCTAGCCAAGATGGAGATGGCAGAGCGGACCAAAGTGGAGCTGGCCAAGATGGAGATGGCAGAGCGGAGAGAGGAGAGTCAGCAATTAAGGGGAGCTCTGGCCTCCGCCCGGGTACCTTCAACAGTAAGCCACAAAAAGATCCAGTATAATGCCTTCCGACAGTTGGGGGAGGCAGAGGAAGACATTGATGGCTTTCTGCAGGACTTTGAGCGGCAGTGTGCCCTTCATCAAGTGAAGGCCGGAGGAACGGGTTCAGATTCTGGCCAGCAAGCTGACAGGCCGGGCAGCGGACGCCTATCGCACGGTACCTGATGAGGACTGTATGGACTATGAGCGGATCAAAGAAGTGATCTTGGTCTGGTATGCGCTGACACCAGAAGCATACCGCCAAAAGTTCAGCGGACTTATAAAACGAGTAACCGATACCCATGCTGAATGGGCCTGTAAATTACGGCGGTCACTGCTACAGTGGGTACAAGGGAGCCAAGCAACCACTAAAGAGGACGTCCTCCAGCTCTTCTTGTTAGAATGATTCTTTAATGGACTAAACCCCGAGACACAGGAACGGCTTCGGGACAGGCGGCCAATGACTCTTGAGGAAGCCGCTTGTCTGGCCGATGAACATCATGACACCAGGAGGCCTCAGTTGTCCGGATCAAAGATGGTCAATAGGGGTCCGCCCATGGACCTGGAGGGCCCCAAACCACTGAGGATTGTAGGGGGACCAGCTAAAAACCCGGCCTAACACAGTTCCCCTGGGGCGCGATGCCACACCTGCCGTCAGCTGGGCCACCTGCAAAGACAATGTCCCAACCGGACTCAGCATACCCAGTGGCCAAAGGCGGGAACAGCTACCTTCCGCCGGGCCGCTGTACACTGCTACCAAGGCAAAGCTGACCCGGGATTGGGGGCTACAACTAACCAAGGGGTGGAAGACATGGAGGAAGTGCTGCATGAAGTAGACCCTGTGCAGGCAGCCCAGGCAGATAATCGACAACAGCATCGACAGGTCGTGTGGGTTAATGGGAAACGCATGCAGGGACTAAGAGATTCCAGAGCAACTTTGACCCTTGTGAAGCCTCATCTCGTCTGGGACCAAGAGAAGACGGACCGGACAGTGGCAGTCCGTGTAGCAGGGGGAGCCATACATCAACTGCCCACTGCCAGGATTCACCTGAACTGGGGAGTTGGGGATGGCCTTGTTGAGGTCGGCCTGATGGAGGATTTGCCTGCAGACGTTTTGCTGGGAAATGACTTGGGGCCCATGTTGTCTGCCTTCTCGGTTGCCCCTCTGGCTGAGACAAATCCTGTGACCACCCGAAGACAAGCTCGAGCTGCGGAAGCGGAATCACACTCAGAGGAGGCCCAGGTAAGACATCCCAGCCCCACACATATTCCCATAGTCAGACACATTTCTTGGGCCACCCCAGATGAATTTAAGAGGGAGTTACTTGAGGATCCTTCATTGGAGGGATATCGTGGGAAGGCACAGGAGGGGAGAGGGGTACTGGAAGGGGAACAGTTTATATGGAAGCAGGGACTCCTCTACCGGATCACAGAGCAGCACCACACAGGGACGAGCCCCACTATCAAATGACAGCTGGTAGTTCCCAAGAAGTATAGGCAGGAGTTACTGCGAATCTCTCATGACATACCCTTGGCCGGGCACTTCGGCGTCAGTCGCACCAGGCATCATCTGACACAAAACTTCTTTTAGCCGGGGGTAACCTATGATGTTCATCAATACTGCCAGACCTGTGACAGTTGCCAGCGCACTGGCAAGAGGGGAGATCGATGCACGGCCAAATTATGCCCCCTACGCATTGTGGAGGAACCATTTAGCCGAATAGCGGTCAATCTGATAGGGCCGTTAGCCAAACCCAGTCCGTCAGGGAAAAGTTATATATTGACAGTGGTAGATTATGCCACATAATATCCAGAGGCGGTTGCGTTACCTAACATACTGGCAGAGACGGTGGCGGCTGCCATGCTCCAGGTTTTCTCACGGGTTGGTTTTCCCAGGGAGATTATCTCAGACCAGGGTACCCAGTTTACAGCAGAGGTGACCAACCAACTGTGGAAGCTGTGCGGTGCAAAGTCCATTAGAAGTGCCCCGTACCACACGCAAACCAATGGGTTGTGTGAACGCTTTAACGGGACGTTAAAACAACTCATTGCGACTTTTACCAGGACCTACAGGGACTGGGAGAAATTCTTGCCTCACCTCTGTTTGCCTATCGAGAGGTGCCCCAAGAATCCACGGGGTTCTCCCCATTCGAACTGGTATACGGGAGACGGGTAAGGGGACCCCTAGACTTAGTGCTAGAACACTGGGAAGGGCATCATAGAAGGGGTACCTATTGTACCCTATGTGCTGGAATTCCGGGACCACGTACAGGAGCTGACCCAGGCTGTACATGGGAATATGCAGGTGGCCCAGCGGCGCCAGCGCGTATGGTACGATTGGAGAGCCAGAGAGCGCACCTTGGAAATAGGGCAGAAGGTCCTGGTGTTAGAGCCCGCTAGGTAGAACAAGTTCCAAGCTGCATGGCAGGGGCCCTACCAGGTAGTGGGGAATATAGCCGACACCACCTATAATGTCGCCGATTGTGACAACCCCAGGGTTATCCGCATGTTCCACGTGAATATGCTGAAGCCCTATCGGGAGCGCTCTGAAGAGGTAGTGGCTATCTGTGCACCTGAAGCAGAGGATTTTGCCGGACTTTCCTTGCCTGATGTCTTAGGGGAGAGGACTCATTCTAAAACATGGGACCAGGTACACTGGGGTGAAGACTTAGGTCCCCGGGAGAGACAACAGGCGGAGGAGTTGTTGAGGCAGCGACACAGGATGTTTTCGGGGAAACCTGGGTACACTCACCTGGCACAACACAAAGTTGAGACCCAGGATCAGACCCCCCTGCGACAACCCCCCTTCCACGTCCCTGAGTCTGTACGAGAAGGGATGCGACAAGAGATACAAGAGATGTTGCGTTTAGGGGTCATTGAAGAGTCAGATAGTCCCTGGGCATCCCCCGTAGTGTTAGTGCCCAAGAAGGATGGGTGCTACACGGTTTTGCGTAGACTATCGTAAGCTCAAGGAGAAAACAGTGACGGATGCGTATCCCATGCCGCGTGTGGATGACTTGTTAGACTGGTTGGCAGGGGCAAAGTATTTGACCACCATCGATCTATGCAAAAGCTACTGGCAGATTCCCATTAGTCCTGATGCTATTCCCAAGTCGGCATTTGTCACCCAGTTTGGCTTATTCCAGTTTCGAGTCATGCCATTCGGGATGAACTGCCTCGGCGACCTTCCAGAGGCTGGCTGACCGGCTTCTGGATGGTCTCCAGGACTATGCGTGTGCCTACCTGGATGACATCGCCATCTACAGCGCGACATGGGAAGAGCATCTAAATCACCTAGAGACAGTATTAGACAGGATCCACAAGGCCGGAATCACCCTGAACCCAAACAAGTGTCACGTGGGCAAAGCAGAGGTTCAGTATTTAGGGCATTGGGTGGGAAGTGGGAAACAGAGACCAGAACCAGCCAAGATTGAGGCCATAGCCAAATGGCCCACCCCATGCACTAAAACCCAGGTAATGGCGTTTCTAGGGACAGTGGGGTATTATAGGAAATTTGTTCCCAATTACAGCAGCGTGGCCAAGCCCCTCACTGATCTGACCCGTAAGAACCAACCCTGCCAGGTAACCTGGGCCCCAGAGTGTGAGGAAGCCTTCCGCCAGCTAAAGGACTCCCTCACCAATACCCCTGTATTGGTCGCACCCGATCCGACTAAACGTTTCCTTGTTCACACAGACGCTTCTATGTTTGGATTGGGGGCAGTACTAAGCCAAGTCGGGCCGGACGGCCAAGAACACCCGGTAGCTTACCTGAGTCGGAAACTACTGCCCCGTGAAGTGAGCTATGCGGCCATCGAGAAGGAGTGCCTGGCAATAGTATGGGCACTCAAAAAGTTACAACCATATTTGTATGGACGACAGTTTTCCCTCCTAATGGACCATAATCCCCTAGTCTGGCTAAGGCTAGGTTCACATTGCGCTAGGTGAGTCCGTCTAACGGACACGTTTTTAAGTAGTAAAAACGCAATGTAACGCACATACTAACGCGCCCATAGACTTGCATTGTCTGACGCATCGTAACGCATCCCTAAATTGGTATGCGTTTGTCACATAACGTTTTTTTCTGACGGACCTTGAACGCGGCTTGCAGCGTTTTCGGGTCCGGCCAAGCTAACGCAATACTAACGGAATCGTTCATTCTGCCATAGAAGGCTATGGCAAACGCAGTCAGACGCAAATCATGAAAAATTTCCAAATAGGACCACACGTTTTAATAGCGTTTGAGGGTGGTCACATGTGGTCATGTGACAGGAAATGTGATTTCGGCCAAATGAGGAGTATCCCACCCACACATTTCTCCTGAGGCCTACTGCACGTGACAGAGTGTTGCAAGAGATCACAGGAAATGTAAGTATATTTCTATATATTATATATCTCTGTATACATCATGGGAGTCTGTAATGTCCGTCGGATGTGTGTGTACTAAAAATGTATTGCTTTGTTGCACGCAGATGTTGGATACTGATGTCAGCAGCAGCGTGTCAGCGGTGTTTTCATCGCAATCGGTAGGCTTGCACTTTAAAAAACCACAATAATGTTGTGTGAAACTCCATTGTATTGAGCTAAGCACGTAATAAAAATCATGTTTTTATTGTAAATAGGAGTCTTCTGAGCCCGAGGCTGCTAGACCTTCCCCCAAAAAACAGGCAAAAACCACAAAGGTACATAGCACACATTTTGAATTTTTCAGGCATAAATTTATTGATCCAATGAATGTTAATTTTTTTTTTCATTTTACATACACAATAGGTTGTGGCACACGGTGGACACAAAAGAAAGAAGGTCCCTAGCCGCCTGTCGTCGCCACAACTGCCAGTGGTAAATATAAAACTAGAAATATTCTATCCAATATTTATCAACAATCTATCTATTCACTTTCTATCTACTATATCTATAAACTATCTATCGCTACATCTATGTATCTATCTATCTATATCTATGTATCTATCTATCGCTATATCTATGTATCTATCTATCGCTATATCTATGTATCTATCTATCGCTATATCTATGTATCTATCTATCGCTATATCTATGTATCTATCTATCTATATCTATGTATCTATCTATCTATATCTATGTATCTATCTATCGCTATATCTATGTATCTATCTATATTATCTATCTATATCTATGTATCTATCTATCGCTATATCTATGTATCTATCTATCTATATCTATGTATCTATCGCTATATCTATGTATCTATCTATCTATCTATCTATCTCTGTATATATGAATATGGGCATCCAGTGAAATTGACACTATCAACATAACGTTTTGTGTTTACATAGTCCAAGTCAGCGACCAAAGAAAAAGGATTTTCGTTGACGAAGAGCCATTGACTATTCACAACGAGACACTGATCAACCTTGTGGAAGCCAACCCCTCCATATGGGACCAGAGCGACAGCTCCCACCATGACATTGTGAAGAACCGCAAGTTGTGGGATCAAATTATCTGTCACTTTGGTCCCCGATACATGGAGAAGTCGACAACCTCAAAGAAAAAAATTGGTAAATATTGGTGACGTTACATCGAAAAATGTGAAAAAAAAAAAAAAATTTCTTTCCTATCAACCTATCCACTTGTTGTCTGCTATCTATCTCTCAATTATCAACTATCTGTACACTATATATCTATCTATACACTATTTCTAAACTATTTCTCTATTATCTAACAACTATCTATATACTATTTATATATCAACTATCGTAAAAAACTATGAACACTTTTTCATATATCTTCAAACTATCTATCTACTATTTTTATATATTTTTTTTTTTTTTAATTTAAAGCCGATGCTGTCCATACCCGTTGGAAGTCCATCCGCGATCGCTTTGTCCGTGACTACCGGAACAGTCAGAATGCACCAAGAGGATCAGGTGGCAAACGGGTGACACCGTATGTGCATTACGACCAATTGCTCTTCCTTCAAAAAACATTGTCTCAGCGCTCGTAAGTAGAAATAGGTCTGTGTGCGAGACATATTTGTTTAAAGGAAAATCATTAATTTGTTTTTTGTTGTTTTACAGCACGGTATGCAGTACCGCTGCGCCTAGACCAGCAGAGGAACTGGAGCCTTCTCCAGTGGAACCAACTCAACCTGAAGATGTGTCTGGCATCAGCGAGCCACGATCTGTGGATAGAAGCACTGTTGCTGCAGGTGTGAGTGCCCGGTTGCAATCACAGCGTGGACGCAAGCGAGCATCACAAAAAGATGAAGCTGATGCAATTATCGTCGATGGACTCCAACGTGTAGAGGACATGTGTCGCAGTGAGCTCAAAGACCTGAGGCGGGAAATTAACGAGCTGCAAGCCCGCGAGTCTGTATACTCTGCTAATGAGTGGAAGCTACTTTTCTTATCCTATGTGCCTGTAGCACAAAATATCCCAGCACATAGAAACCTTATGTTTAGACAAAGACTGAACGACCTTCTTGAGGAATTTGTGGGCCCCCAGGAACCCGCTCCATCGGGAACAAGAAGAATGGACATGCCGGCCTACAACCCTCAATATAGAGGCCGGGGTGAAATGAGCGTGGAACCTCATAGAGAATGTAGCAGTCCATCATACAGTTGGGCAGACAATACGCCCGTGCAGTACCAAAGTCTTTAGTACAGTTCAGTGTCCCCAGCCAGGTGCAATTACCGCGTTGCAAGTTTTGTTTTCATTTTTTTTTTTTTTTAATTTCTATTTTCCTTTGGTTTTCATCCCTATTTTGTTGGCAAAATCCATAACCATTTAGCAAACTGTTTCAAATTTAAGATTCTTGTATTACTTACCTCAACATAACTTTTTACACGACATCAGGTTAAACAACATAACTTTTTACATGACATAAGGTAACTTTTTACACGACATCAGGAAGACTTTAAATTATTTTCACACGTATCTGTCTTGCCATGGAACATGGCCTTCATGTGTGAAGTAATGTGCAAATTGATCACGAATCCTCATTATTTGTGCTGTAGACCGAACTGCATTTGATTCAATGCTAATGAGGTTCGACTCACAATCATCGGGGTCTACCACCTGGGGTTCAAGTCTCGCCACAAAATTATGCAGACAGATGCACGCCTTCACAACACGGTCCACATTTTCTGGTTGCAGTTGCATGCAGGTTAGTAAAATCCGCCATTTTAATGTCAAAATCCCAAAGGCACACTCCACATAACGTCTTGCCCGGCTCAAGCGATAATTAAAAATGTGCCTGGTGGAGTCTAGACCACGGCTTGAGTACGGCTTGAGGAGATTTTGTCCGAGTTGGAACGCCTCATCACCAACTAAAACATAGGGCAAACTTGGGCCTTCGGTCCCCGGAAGAGGTCGTGATGAGGGTATGTTGAAACTTTGGCTGTTCAAACATCGGCCCATGTTGGAGTCTCTGAAGACTCTGGAATCGTTAGTCCGGCCATAAGCACCAATATCCACAGCAACAAAACGGTACCTGGCATCTGAAATCGCCATCAATACTATAGAAAAGTATTTCTTAGGCCGGCTTCACACTTGCGAGTTTTACGGACGTAAGAGCGCAGAAACTACGTCCGTAAAACTCGCAAAAAATACGGCACAATTATTCTCTATGCCCCTGCTCCTATCTGCCGCATTTTACTGATCAGTATTATACGGCTTTCTACGGCCGTACAAAATCGCAGCATGCTGCGTTTGTCACCGTATTGCGCAAATAAAACGTCAATGAAAGTCTATGGAAGCGTGAAAAATACGGATTACACACGGACAAGCAGTGTGACTTGCGAGAAATACGCAGCGCTGTTAGAGAGAAAAGCCGGTAATTCAGTGCGGTGTACAGTAAAATCACACTGACAGCTTACAGTAGAATAGGTAGAATAAATGTGTACACATAGAATAGGTATATATATATATGTCAGTGAGACACATATATGTATATATATTCATATTTATTCCAGCGCTATACAGCTTGAAAGCCGGTAATTCAATTACCGGCTTTTTCTTTCTCCTTCCTAAAACCCGACATGATATGAGACTTGGTTTACATACAGTAAACCATGTCTTCTCTCCATTTTTCTTGCAGATTCCACACTACTAATGTCAGTAGTGTGTATCTGCAAAATTTGGCCGTTCTAGCTCTTAAAATAAAGGGTTAAATGGCGGAAAAAATTGGCGTGGGCTCCCGCGCAATTTTCTCCGCCAGAGTAGTAAAGCCAGTGACTGAGGGCAGATATTAATAGCCTGGAGAGGGTCCACGGTTATTGCCCCCCCCCTGGCTAAAAATATCTGCCCCCAGCCACCCCAGAAAAGGCACATCTGGAAGATGCGCCTATTCTGGCACTTGGCCACTCTCTTCCCATTCCCGTGTAGCGGTGGGATATGGGGTAATGAAGGGTTAATGCCACCTTGCTATTGTAAGGTGACATTAAGCCTAATTAATAATGGAGAGGCGTCAATTATAACACCTATCCATTATTAATCCAATTGTAGTAAAGGGTTAAATAAAACACAAACACATTATTTAAAATTATTTTAATGAAATAAAAACAATGGTTGTTGGAGTATTTTATTCTACGCCCAATCCAGTCACTGAAGACCCTCGTTCTGTGAAAGAAAAAACATAATAAACCAACAATATACTAATTACCTAGAAAGCTCCCAGGCTTTCTAGGAAAGTTCCCACGATCTATGAATATCCAGCAGAGGGCACCTCACCGCAAATGAAGCTAAATATAGCTCATTGATCTATTTTTAGCCTCATTCCCCGGGGTTTTGCAGCAAGGAGCAGCCTGCATTAGCGGAACTCCTTGCTGCAAAATGTTTTAACCCCTTCAGAAGGATTTACATCGTTGGACGTTACAGATCTGCGGAGGGTAAGTATATTGTTGGTTTATTATGTTTTTTCTTTCACAGAACGAGGGTCTTCAGTGACTGGATTGGGCGTAGAATAAAATACTCCAACAACCATTGATTTTATTTCATTAAAATAATTTTAAATAATGTGTTTGTGTTTTATTTAACCCTTTACTACAATTGGATTAATAATGGATAGGTGTCATAATTGACGCCTCTCCATTATTAATTAGGCTTAATGTCACGTTACAATAGCAAGGTGGCATTAACCCTTCATTACCCCATATCCCACCGCTACACGGGAATGGGAAGAGAGTGGCCAAGTGCCAGAATAGGCGCATCTTCCAGATGTGCCTTTTCTGGGGTGGCTGGGGGCAGATGTTTTTAGCCAGCGGGGGGCCAATAACCGTGGACCCTCTCCAGGCTATTAATATCTGCCCTCAGTCACTGGCTTTACTACTCTGGCGGAGAAAATTGCGCGGGAGCCCACGCCAATTTTTTCCGCCATTTAACCCTTTATTTTAAGAGCTAGAACGGCCAAATTTTGCAGATACACACTACTGACATTAGTAGTGTGGAATCTGCAAAAAAATGGAGAGAAGACATGGTTTACTGTATGTAACCATGTCTCATATCATGTCGGGTTTTAGGAAGGAGAAAGAAAAAGCCGGTAATTGAATTACCGGCTTTCAAGCTGTATAGCGCTGGAAAAAATATTAATATATATACATATATGTGTCTACTGACATATATATATATATATATATATATATATATATATATATATATATATAAAGAGAAAAAAAAAAGAGAAAAAAAAAAAAAAGAGAAAAAAAACCAACCAGCACTCCCAATGTGAACACATGCAAGCTGCAAGCTGTATCATATAGATATAAAGAAACACAGCAGCACATGTATATGAATCTAGGCCATGTGAAAACACAGACAAATATTCGATATGAATCATACTACTCAAAAATATTTTTCATAAAAATTTTCTCAAAAAAATTTTTTTCATAAAACTTACAGTTATAGATAAAATGAAGATTCTTAGCGCATAAATTGGCCAATTCATGTGTGCCCATCAATCAACTGATCTTGCACTCCTCCCATTGACCTTGCAGGTGGCGGTAATCATCTCTACTTGCCCATAAATTGTAGGTTTAGCCCAGAGTGACATGTTTGTCCTAAGTTGTAGGCTGGTGGCCCAAGAGTGGCATGTACAGTAGAGTTAGGACCCATCAGAGGGAGATCACCTTGCCGTGGTTGATGGGCACACATGAATTGGCCAATTTATGCGCTAAGAATCTTCATTTTATCTATAACTGTAAGTTTTATGAAAAAAAATTTTTTGAGAAAATTTTTATGAAAAATATTTTTGAGTAGTATGATTCATATCGAATATTTGTCTGTGTTTTCACATGGCCTAGATTCATATACATGTGCTGCTGTGTTTCTTTATATCTATATGATACAGCTTGCAGCTTGCATGTGTTCACATTGGGAGTGCTGGTTGGTTTTTTTTCTCTTTGTTTAGTGTATGGATGTGGCTGCATCCAGACTGATCTTGCACTCCTCCCATTGACCTTGCAGGTGGCGGTAATCATCTCTACTTGCCCATAAATTGTAGGTTTAGCCCAGAGTGACATGTTTGTCCTAAGTTGTAGGCTGGTGGCCCAAGAGTGGCATGTACAGTAGAGTTAGGACCCATCAGAGGGAGATCACCTTGCCGTGGTTGATGGGCACACATGAATTGGCCAATTTATGCGCTAAGAATCTTCATTTTATCTATAACTGTAAGTTTTATGAAAAAAATTTTTTTGAGAAAATTTTTATGAAAAATATTTTTGAGTAGTATGATTCATATCGAATATTTGTCTGTGTTTTCACATGGCCTAGATTCATATACATGTGCTGCTGTGTTTCTTTATATCTATATGATACAGCTTGCAGCTTGCATGTGTTCACATTGGGAGTGCTGGTTGGTTTTTTTTCTCTTTGTTTAGTGTATGGATGTGGCTGCATCCAGACTGATCTTGCACTCCTCCCATTGACCTTGCAGGTGGCGGTAATCATCTCTACTTGCCCATAAATTGTAGGTTTAGCCCAGAGTGACATGTTTGTCCTAAGTTGTAGGCTGGTGGCCCAAGAGTGGCATGTACAGTAGAGTTAGGACCCATCAGAGGGAGATCACCTTGCCGTGGTTGATGGGCACACATGAATTGGCCAATTTATGCGCTAAGAATCTTCATTTTATCTATAACTGTAAGTTTTATGAAAAAAATTTTTTTGAGAAAATTTTTATGAAAAATATTTTTGAGTAGTATGATTCATATCGAATATTTGTCTGTGTTTTCACATGGCCTAGATTCATATACATGTGCTGCTGTGTTTCTTTATATCTATATATATATATATATATATATACAGTGGGGCAAAAAAGTATTTAGTCAGTCAGCAATAGTGCAAGTTCCACCACTTAAAAAGATGAGAGGCGTCTGTAATTTACATAATAGGTAGACCTCAACTATGGGAGACAAACTGAGAAAAAAAAATCCAGAAAATCACATTGTCTGTTTTTTTAACATTTTTTTTGCATATTATGGTGGAAAATAAGTATTTGGTCAGAAACAAACAATCAAGATTTCTGGCTCTCACAGACCTGTAACTTCTTCTTTAAGAGTCTCCTCTTTCCTCCACTCATTACCTGTAGTAATGGCACCTGTTTAAACTTGTTGTCAGTATAAAAAGACACCTGTGCACACCCTCAAACAGTCTGACTCCAAACTCCACTATGGTGAAGACCAAAGAGCTGTCAAAGGACACCAGAAACAAAATTGTAGCCCTGCACCAGGCTGGGAAGACTGAATCTGCAATAGCCAACCAGCTTGGAGTGAAGAAATCAACAGTGGGAGCAATAATTAGAAAATGGAAGACATACAAGACCACTGATAATCTCCCTCGATCTGGGGCTCCACGCAAAATCCCACCCCGTGGGGTCAGAATGATCACAAGAACGGTTAGCAAAAATCCCAGAACCACGCGGGGGGACCTAGTGAATGAACTGCAGAGAGCTGGGACCAATGTAACAAGGCCTACCATAAGTAACACACTACGCCACCATGGACTCAGATCCTGCAGTGCCAGACGTGTCCCACTGCTTAAGCCAGTACATGTCCGGGCCCGTCTGAAGTTTGCTAGAGAGCATTTGGATGATCCAGAGGAGTTTTGGGAGAATGTCCTATGGTCTGATGAAACCAAACTGGAACTGTTTGGTAGAAACACAACTTGTCGTGTTTGGACGAAAAAGAATACTGAGTTGCATCCATCAAACACCATACCTACTGTAAAGCATGGTGGTGGAAACATCATGCTTTGGGGCTGTTTCTCTGCAAAGGGGCCAGGACGACTGATCCGGGTACATGAAAGAATGAATGGGGCCATGTATCGTGAGATTTTGAGTGCAAACCTCCTTCCATCAGCAAGGGCATTGAAGATGAAACGTGGCTGGGTCTTGCAACAAGACAATGATCCAAAGCACACCGCCAGGGCAACGAAGGAGTGGCTTCGTAAGAAGCATTTCAAGGTCCTGGAGTGGCCTAGCCAGTCTCCAGATCCCAACCCTATAGAAAACCTTTGGAGGGAGTTGAAAGTCCGTGTTGCCAAGCGAAAAGCCAAAAACATCACTGCTCTAGAGGAGATCTGCATGGAGGAATGGGCCAACATACCAACAACAGTGTGTGGCAACCTTGTGAAGACTTACAGAAAATGTTTGACCTCTGTCATTGCCAACAAAGGATATATTACAAAGTATTGAGATGAAATTTTGTTTCTGACCAAATACTTATTTTCCACCATAATATGCAAATAAAATGTTAAAAAAACAGACAATGTGATTTTCTGGATTTTTTTTTCTCAGTTTGTCTCCCATAGTTGAGGTCTACCTATGATGTAAATTACAGACGCCTCTCATCTTTTTAAGTGGTGGAACTTGCACTATTGCTGACTGACTAAATACTTTTTTGCCTCACTGTATATATATAGACAGTATGTATATATATTTTTTTCTTTTTGGGACACATGGATCACTTCTATAGTGGTATGTTGGTTTTGCAAGCCTGCGAGAAAACCACGCAGTACGGATGCCATACGGATTACATACGGAGGATGCCATGCGAAAAAAACGCTGACACACCCTGCCTACGGAGGAGATACGGACCACTATTTTCGGGACATTTCAGCGTATTACGGCCGTAATATACGGACCGTATTTTCATACGCTGAGTGTGAAGCCGGCCTTATAGTTATAGTAGAGGGATCCACTATGCGCAGGTTTCTGAATCCGAATGTGCTTGCCGTCCACGGCACCAATACAATTGGGGAAATTAGCCACATCCTCGAACTGTTGGGAAATCGCTAGCCACATTTCTGATGTTGGTGTTGGTAGCACAAGTAGTTGCAAGTTGTTCCAAATGGCATCACAAGTTTCCCGAACAAGTTGGCAAATTGTTGACTTCCCAAGTCTAAACTGATAATGCAGTGACGCAAAAGATTCTCCGGTAGCCAGATATCTGTCGACATTCAAAAAGAAAAAAAAATTAGGATTTTAATGATCATCTAAAAGGCTAGTTACAATAGAATATACAATTGCTAAATGAACATTAGGCAACACGATACCGAGATCTAGTCTTTGTCAATAGAATGATAAAAAAAATGTATAATTACCTCACAGTCACTACTAAACGTTGCTCCGCACAGATGCTTTCACGAAAAGTGCTGCGATGATGATGTATCTCATCCTTCACATGTGAAAGCAGAACATCAAAGGTCTCAATGGACATCCGTAGATAGCGTTGGAATTTGAAGGGATGATCCCGAAGCTGCACATACAGGGTGTGAAAGGCACCATATGTACTCCGCAAGAAATTCACTTCGTGGATCCAATATCTCCTTTGCAAACTACGCTTTCTCTGCCGAAGTCGCAACCGCATCAAGCGAAATCTAACAAGCTCACACACAAACATCTTGCTAGCAGAAGTTCACTCAATGCTTTCAAAATGGAGAATGAGTCTGTGCCCACACCCGACAGTGGCAAAAGGGAAAAAAAAAAAAAGAACAACTTTATTGACAGTGACAAACGCAGCCAAACGGATACTTCGTAACGGACATCAAAAAGAAAAAACGCGATCACATGTGTTAACGCTAGCGTTACCGTGATGACGAATTTTTACATATTTTGGCTCCTTTTCTGTACATGCGTTTAACGAATCCATTTAACGCCATGTACTTGACGCAATGTGAACCTAGCCTTAATCGGGTCTCCGGAGACAACGCCAGATTACTGCGGTGGAGTTTAGCCCTACAACCTCTGGACTTCACCATCCACTACAGACCCGGCAAACAACACGGTAATGCCGATGGACTAAGTCGACAAATGGAACTTGTACCAACCCCATAAACTTCGGTCATCCCCAAACCGATCAAGTTAAGGATCAGACTGTGTATGCCGATCGCATCGCTGAAAAGGGGAGCCGTGTTACAGAAACCCCAACACCAAGAATATGTTATGCAGTATATATTATGCAAGGGGGGTTGTGGAAACCACAAGAAAACAACAACAAGAAGGGAAAACTATAAATAACAAATGATCCTTTATTAGTATAAATTACACACAAATAAAATGCGGACCATAAGATAGAACTAGGCGCAAAGATAGTGCAAAACACAGGGACACTGCTGCCCGTGCAGAAAAGATGTGCAGCTGAGGAACTGGCAGTAAAAATGAGGCAAGGTGTTATGATGGGGAATATAACTAGCCGATTAATGGCACCCACTATACATAGTATCTATGTGTACCTGAACATAACACCCTTCAAGCAAATGTAAAAATGCTAATGCGGCTCTATCACAAATGACCAAATATGCAAGTGCCAGGTAGTGAGCCCACATAATAGCGCATGATAAGCGAGGGTAATGCCCGTGTATGGGGGTCACATGAAAAAGACCCAAACTGTAGATAAACCAGAGCTACTGCCCCATAGCCACCAACCTCAGGATGCACTGGCTCCCCACATAGTATATAGCAGCCATGCTGCTCCCAAGTATATTACCTGCTGTAGCGGTGATAATGATCTGCCCAGGGCCTCACGCTGCACGTCCGCCCGACGCGCGTTTCGGAGGGAAACTCCTTCGTCAGGGGGCGTATTATGTATAATAGGTTCCATGTGAAATGCATCAGTCCACAGGCTGCTCTCCTGGGCAGAGGGGACACGATATTCCCCTTTGTCCTCCCCCACCTTTGTAATTCCCACAGTAAATATCAGCAGGCTCCGGCCCCCTGCGGCTATTGTACTGTATGTCTGGCCTGCTTTTTCTATTGGCCTGCCCTGTGTATCTGTGTTATATATTCTGTGTGCTGAAAATAAAGTGAGTTCTTTTTAGACTGGAAATACGTTGAGTAGCAGTCAGCTTTTATATGCTCTCACGTAATCAAGGAATTCCAGCCAGCGTCCTTCATTCATAGTAACATAGTAACATAGTTAGTAAGGCCGAAAAAAGACATTTGTCCATCCAGTTCAGCCTATATTCCATCATAATAAATCCCCAGATCTACGTCCTTCTACAGAACCTAATAATTGTATGATACAATATTGTTCTGCTCCAGGAAGACATCCAGGCCTCTCTTGAACCCCTCGACTGAGTTCGCCATCACCACCTCCTCAGGCAAGCAATTCCAGATTCTCACTGCCCTAACAGTAAAGAATCCTCTTCTATGTTGGTGGAAAAACCTTCTCTCCTCCAGACGCAAAGAATGCCCCCTTGTGCCCGTCACCTTCCTTGGTATAAACAGATCCTCAGCGAGATATTTGTATTGTCCCCTTATATACTTATACATGGTTATTAGATCGCCCCTCAGTCATCTTTTTTCTAGACTAAATAATCCTAATTTCGCTAATCTATCTGGGTATTGTAGTTCTCCCATCCCCTTTATTAATTTTGTTGCCCTCCTTTGTACTCTCTCTAGTTCCATTATATCCTTCCTGAGCACCGGTGCCCAAAACTGGACACAGTACTCCATGTGCGGTCTAACTAGGGATTTGTACAGAGGCAGTATAATGCTCTCATCATGTGTATCCAGACCTCTTTTAATGCAGAATCCAGCAAAAGCAGAGTGGACCTCCTGAAACACGGGGTGGTACTGAAAGAGGTACCCCAGCTTGGTAGACCCCGTTACATAGTTGTGCTCAAAAGTTTACATACCCAAGCAGAATTTTTGCTTTCTTGACCTATTTTAAGAGAGTATTAATGATAACATCAAAACTTTTTCTCCACTCATGGTTAGTGGTTCAATGAAGCCATTTATTGTCACTTGACAATCCAAAACATCGAAATGACATTGATCAAAAGTTCACATTCCCCATTTCTTAATACCATGTATTGCCCCCTATAACATCAATGACAGCTTGAAGTCTTTTGTGATAGTTGAGAATGAGGTTCTTTATTTTCTCAGATGGTAAAACTGCCCACTCTTCTTGGCAAAAGGCCTCCAGTTCCTGTAAATTCCTAGGCTGTCTAGCATGAACTGCATGCTTGAGATCTCCCCAGAGTGGCTCAATGATATTGAGGTCAGGAGATGGAGATGGCCACTTTAGAACCTTCACTTTGTTTTGATGTAGCCAATGACAGGTCGACTTGGCCTTGTGTTTTGGATCAATGTCATGTTGGAGCGTCCAAGTCCTGGCTGATGATTGCAAATTTGCCTCCAGTATTTGCTGATATTGTGCTGCATTCATATTTCCTTCAACTTTGAACAAGTTTCCTGTGCCTTTGTAGCTCACACATCCCCAAAACATCAGTGATCCACGTCCGTGCTGTACAGTAGGAATGGTGTTCCTTTCACCATAGGCCTTGTTGACCTCTCTCCAAATGTAACATTTATGGTTGTGGCTAAAAAGTTCAAGTTTGGTCTCATCACTCCAAATTACCTTGTTCCAGAAGTTTTGAGGCTTGTCTCTGTGCTGTTTTGCGTATTGATATACTTTGTGGCATTTGCACAGTAATGGCTCTCTTTTGGCGACTTTACCATACAGCCCATTTTTCTTCATGTGCCTCCTTATTGTCCATCTTGAAACAGCCACACCGCTAGTTTTCAGAAAGTCCTGTATTTCAGCTGATGTTATTTGTGGGTTTTTCTTTGCATCCTGAACAATGTTCCTGGCAGTTGTGGATGACATTTTTGTTGGTCTACCTGACCATGATTTTGTATATTACATAGCCCCAGATTTTCCATTTGTTAATCACAGTTTGAACGCTGCTGACTGGCATTATCAATTCCTTGGATATCTTTCTGTATTCCTTTCCTGTTTTATATAGTTCATCTACCTTTTCCTGTAAATCCGTTGACAATTCCTTTGCTTTCCCCATGACTTAAAATCCAGAAACGTCTGTGGCTGGATGAAAGATGCAAGAGTTTGTCTAGATCCCAGAAACTCACTCAGCTTTTGTGCACGCACACTAACTACAAGCAAACAGGTGACAGGTGAGGATGTTACCTTTAGCTGCTGTTCAAACCCATTTCTGTCAACTTATGTTATCAGGCCAAAATCACCAGGATATGTGAACTTTTGATTAGGGTCATTTGGATGTTTTGGGTTGTCATTATGATTTAAAAAGAGAAAACATGGTAGTTTGACAATAAATGACTGAATGAAATGGCAGAGGGGGCCATCACCCGGGGCCCTGTCACATGAAGAAGCCCACCGGGAGCCAGGGCCACTTCTGTGACGACTCGAGGCAGAAAACAGCATAGGAGCAGAGCAGTATAATGTCTGCCCCTATCTGACATATTTTTGATACGTACCACCTGGGTCTTTTATGAGTATTAGTATACGAAGCCCCTATATAGTAACCCAGAGCTGCATCACATTTACAGCACCTCTCCAGCATTTTTTTTTAAATTTCATTGCTGGAGCGGTGCTGAAAATCCAAGTCCCCTGCCCCCTGTCTGATACTCACCTTCTGGCGTCTTCATCTGTTTTTGTCTCTGCTCGGCTCCGTCTCCTGCAGTTAGTGACCTGTCTGCTGCTCCAGTGTTTCATGGAGCAGCACAGAGATAATCAATGTGAGTCTATGGGAGCCTCGTTCTGGCCTCTTTCTCACTCTCAGGCTATGTGCACATGTTGCAGATTTGGCTGCGGATCCGCAGTGGATTGGCCTCTGCGGATCCGCAGCAGTTTTCCATGTGGTGTACAATACCATGTAAACCTATGGAAAACCAAATCCGCTGTGCCCATGGTGCGGAAAATACCGCGTGGCAATGCTGAGTTGTATTTTCCGCAGCATGTCAATTCTTTGTGCGGATTCCGCAGTGGTTTACACCTGCTCCTGCATAGGAATCCACAGGTGTAAAAACGCTGGCGAAATCCTCACAAAAAACGCAGGAAATCTGCGGTAAATCCATAGGTAAAACGCAGCACGTTTTACCTGTGGATTTTGCAAAAACGGTGCAGAAAAATCCGCAACGTGTGCACATAGCCTCATAGTTTTACATTGAGCGCTTGTGACATAGCTTCTAACTTCTGGCCAGTCAGAAGCTGCGCTCACAAGTTTGAGCCGTGGGACTGTAGCAGTGCCATAAAATAGTGAATACGCCGGAGGATGAGTAAATGACCGGGGACGGGGACTTGCACTTAAAACACCACTCCAGCGGTGGAAAAAAAAACCTGCTAGAGTGGTGCTTTAATAATTTAATAATAAACAATTTATTACTATAAAGTTAATAAAGGCTTGGAATAAATGTCTGCAGTCACTTTATGTGACTGCACACTGCCAAATCATGGCAGGGAGCTGCGGGCCCATCATACTGTGTATAAGGGAGCTGCGGGCCCATCATACTGTGTATAAGGGAGCTGCGGGCCCATCATACTGTGTATAAGGAAGCTGTGGCCCCATCATACTGTGTATAAGGAAGCTGCAGGCCCATCATACTGTGTATACGGAAGCTGTGGCCCCATCATACTGTGTATAAAGAAGCTGTGGCCCCATCATACTGTGTATAAGGAAGCTGTGGCCCCATCATACTGTGTATAACGGAGCTGCGGATCCATCATACTGTGTATAAGGAAGCTGTGGCCCTATCATACTGTGTATAAGGAAGCTGTGGCCCCATCATACTGTGTATAAGGAAGATGTGGCCCCATCATACTGTGTATAAAGAAGCTGTGGCCCCATCATACGGTGTATAAGGAAGCTGTGGCCCCATCACACTATGTATAAGGGAGCTGCAGGCCCATCATACTGTGTATAAGGGAGCTGCGGGCCCATCATACTGTGTATAAGGAAGCTGTAGCCCCATCATACTGTGTATAAGGAAGCTGCAGGCCCATCATACTGTGTATAAGGAAGCTGTGGCCCCATCATACTGTGTATAAAGAAGCTGTGGCCCCATCATACTGTGTATAAAGAAGCTGTGGCCCCATCATACTGTGTATAAGGAAGCTGTGGCCCCATCATACTGTGTATAAGGAAGCTGTGGCCCCATCATACTGTGTACAAGGAAGCTGTGGCCCCATCATACTGTGTGTAAGGAAGCTGTGGCTGTTGTGAATTCTGCTCCTGGGCTCCCTCCGGTGGTTGTAAGTGGCACTTTTGTGAGTTCTGCTCTTGGGCTCCCTCTTGTGGTTTCAAGTGGTATGGCTGCTCCTTGGAGTTAGCTGTGGTCAGCTGCCTCCACTTATCTCCTCTCTCGCCTATTTAAGCCTGGCTGTTCCTTCAGCTAGTGCCACTTGTAAATGGTTCCTGGTTCGATTCACATCTCTTTGGAGTTCTGTTATGATAAGGTAATTCAGTACCACAATGGACATAGAGGTCAGAGCACATACAGTGACCTGACAATAACCCAAAAACATAGAACGAGCTCTGAGACGTGGGAACTCTGCTGACCGCAATCCCTAATCCTCTCCAACCACACTAGAGGCAGCCGTGGATTGCGCCTAACGCTCCCTATGCAACTCGGCACAGCCTGAGAAACTAGCTAGCCTGAAGATAGAAAATAAGCCTACCTTGCCTCAGAGAAATACCCCAAAGGAAAAGGCAGCCCCCACATATAATGACTGTGAGTTAAGATGAAAAGACAAACGTAGAGATGAAATAGATTTAGCAAAGTGAGGCCCGACTTTCTGAACAGAGCAAGGATAGGAAAGGTAACTTTGCGGTCAACACAAAACCCTACAAAAACCACGCAGAGGGGGCAAAAAGACCCTCCGTACTGAACTAACGGCACAGAGGTACACCCTCTGCGTCCCAGAGCTTCCAGCAAGCAGGAAAAACAAATATACAAGCTGGACAGAAAAAAACAGCAAACAAAATAGCAAAGCAGAACTTAGCTATGCAGAGCAGCAGGCCACAGGAACGATCCAGGAGGAAACAGGTCCAATACTAGAACATTGACTGCAGGCCAGGATCAAAGCACTAGGTGGAGTTAAATAGAGCAGCACCTAACGACTTCACCACATCACCTGAGGAGGGAAACTCAGAAGCCGCAGTACCACTTTTCTCCACCAACGGAAGCTCACAGAGAGAATCAGCCGAAGTACCACTTGTGACCACAGGAGGGAGCTCTGCCAAAGAATTCACAACAGAGTTCCCTGTTATCCTGACCAGTTCTGCAAAGCTAAGTTTTTGCTTACTTTTTCTGTCCATAGTTTGTGGTCTTATCCATTCTGTGCTTTCTTTGTTTGTCCAGCATTATCAGTTTGAAGTATTTTCTGTCTTGCTGGAAGATCTGGGAAGCAGAGTTACCCTCCACACCTTTAGTCAGGTGTGGAGATTTTTTGTAAACTCTGCGTGGATTTTTGTAGTGTTTTATACTGACCGCACAGTATTCCATCCTGTCCTATCTATCAAGCTAGACTGGCCTCCTGTGCTTATCCTGGTTTCATTCTGTGTATGTCTTTTTCCTCTCCACTCACAGTCATTATTTGTGGGGGGCTAATCTATCCTTTGGGGATTTTCTCTGAGGCAAGATAGTTTTCCTGCTACTGTCTTCAGGGGTAGTTAGCTCTTAGTCTGTGACGAGATGCCTAGGGAGAGTTAGGAGCATTCCACGGCTGCTTCTAGTGTTGTGTTGAGCTTAGGGTCTGCGGTCAGTACAGTTACCACTTCCCTCAGAGCTCGTTCTATGTTGCTCCTAGACCACCGCATCATAACAGTACAAGTGGCCAAAAATGAATTAATTGCATCTCAAAAGAAGGAAAAGAAAGTTCTGAACCATTTTTTTTTCTGTGTTCTATTTTTTTTTTTTTTTTTTCCTCTTGATATCTGGGTGGTTCAGGATATATGCTTTGGCATGGATGTTCAAGGTTTGTTTTCTCGTGTGGATCAACTTGCTGCAAGAGTACAGAGCATCCAGGACTATGTTTTCCAGACTCCGGCTTTAGAGCCTAGAATTCCTACTCCTGATTTGTTTTTTGGGGACAGATCCAAGTTTTTGAACTTTAAAAATAACTGCAGATTGTTTTTTGCTTTGAAACCCTGTTCTTCTGGTGATCCCATTCAACAGGTAAAAATCATCATATCCTTGCTGCGGGGTGATCCTCAAGACTGGGCTTTCTCTCTTGAAGCAGGGGATCCGGCATTATTGAATGTTGATGCATTTTTTCAAGCGCTCAGATTATTGTACGACGAACCTAATTCTGTGGATCATGCAGAAAAAACCCTGTTAGCCCTGTGTCAAGGTCAGGAAGAGGCAGGGTTATACTGCCAGAAATTTAGAAAATGGTCTGTGCTCACTAAATGTAATGAAGAGGCTCTGGCTGCTATTTTCAGAAAGGGTCTTTCTGAAGCCCTCAAAGATGTTATGGTGGGCTTTCCTACGCCTGCCGGTTTGAGCAAATCTATGTCTCTAGCCATTCAGATCGATCGGCGTCTGCGCGAGCGCAAAGCTGTGCACCATATGGCAGTAGAGTTGAGCGACCTTGACCTTTTTAGAGTCGAGCCGGATTTTGCGAAACCCGACTATCTCAAAAGTCAAGTCGAGTGGAATCGGCCGATTATCGCGAAAAGTCAGGGATCGACCGAAACACGAAACCCAATGCAAGTCAATGGGGGAGCATAGTCGGCGGTGAGTAGAGGCCAGGAAAACATGTACAGAGCCCATTGTATTGGCAAAAACATCCATTCTTGCTACTGAAGCTTGTCAATCGTAATTTAGCTTATAATAATTGGAAGGCATTTGAAATTGGGGGTCATTTGGCTAAAGTTGTGGGGGGAAGGGCTGGTTCAAGTAATTAGTGTGCCCAGTAAATCTGGACCACGTCACGGCAGTGGAGCAGGGAGAGGTAAGTATTTCAACTTTGCAAGTGCTGTGATCCTGAGCAAGCAGGGGGGGCCAACTCGTTGGCATTGGCACTGGCACAGGGCCCCTCAAAGTACAGCGGTGTGTTTGCATGGCGGGGGCGCCTCCCACCGGCAGCAACACTTTTGCGTACTATGAGGGGCCCTGTGCCAGTGACGTCGCCAACAAGTATTCCTCCCCCCACCTGATGAAGGAACCTGCACCTTCATCTGCACCTTCCTCTTTGTCCCCGTGTAAGGTGGTATGGTATGCGGGAAGGGGGACCTGACTTTCAGCAGGGTCACAATCTTGCAGTGTAGCGTGCACGGGGAATGTTGCATTATGGGTCAATGTACCAGCAGACTCATCTATCACTGGCTGGGCAATGGGCAGGATGAGGGGGAAACAGATATGGGCCCACAGAATAAAGTGGGCTAAATGCAGTTCAAAATTGGTAACAGGACTAACCAGGGGGCATTGTTTTGTTCAGTGGAGGACAACTGGAATGAGAGGCTGACACAGAGAGTAGGCCCAAATCAGTAAGTATTCTAAATGCAGTTCAAAATTGGCAACAGTAGTAAACCGGCGGCACAGCTTTGTTCACTGTAGGAGAACAGCAAGGAGCGGCAGACACAGATAGAAGGCCCCAACCCAACTAGTAGGCCTAATGCAGTGTTTTGTTTTAAACGAGAGCCAGAAGATCGAAGCAATGGAGAGGAAACCTGGGGAACACCTTGGAGTGGAAGACACCGTCTCTACACCCCAGACCCAACTTGTAGGCCGAATGCAGTGTTGTTTTCAACAACTACTAAACAAGAGCTTTAAGATTGAAGCAATGGAGAGGAAACCTGGAGAACACCTTGGAGCGGAAGATACCGTCTTTACAACCCAGACCCAACTTGTAGGCCGAATGCAGTGTTGTTTTCAACAACTACTAAACAAGAGCTTTAAGATTGAAGCAATGGAGAGGAAACCTGGAGAACACCTTGGAGCGGAAGACACTGTCTCTACAACCCAGACCCAACTTGTAGGCCGAATGCAGTGTTGTTTTCAACAACTACTAAACAAGAGCTTTAAGATTGAAGCAATGGAGAGGCAACCTGGGGAACACCTTGGAGCGGAAGACACCGTCTCTACACCCCAGACCCAACTTGTAGGCCGAATGCAGTGTTGTTTTCAACAACTACTAAACGAGAGTCGGAAGACCGAAGCAATGTAGACGAAACCTGGGGAACACCTTGGAGTGGAACACACCGTCTCTACACCCCATACCCAAATTGTAGGCCTAATGCAGTGTAGTTTTCAACAACTACTAAACGAGAGTCGGAAGACCGAAGCAATGTAGACGAAACCTGGGGAACACCTCGGAGTGGAACACACCGTCTCTACACAACATACCCAATTTGTAGGCCTAATGCAGTGTAGTTTTCAACAACTACTAAACGAGAGTCGGAAGACCGAAGCAATGGAGAGGAAACCTCGGGAACACCTTGGAGTGGAACACACCGTCTCTACACCCCATACCCAATGTGCAGGCCTAATGCAGTGAAGTTTTCAACAACTACTAAACGAGAGTCGGAAGACCGAAGCAATGTAGACGAAACCTGGGGAACACCTTGGAGTGGAACACACCGTCTCTACACCCCATACCCAATGTGTAGGCCTAATGCAGTGTAGTTTTCAACAACTACTAAACGAGAGTCGGAAGACCGAAGCAATGTAGACGAAACCTGGGGAACACCTCGGAGTGGAACACACCGTCTCTACACAACATACCCAATTTGTAGGCCTAATGCAGTGTAGTTTTCAACAACTACTAAACGAGAGTCGGAAGACCGAAGCAATGGAGAGGAAACCTCGGGAACACCTTGGAGTGGAACACACCGTCTCTACACCCCATACCCAATGTGCAGGCCTAATGCAGTGTAGTTTTCAAAAACTACTAAACGAGAGTCGGAAGACCGAAGCAATGTAGACGAAACCTGGGGAACACCTTGGAGTGGAACTCACCGTCTCTACACCCCATACCCAATTTGTAGGCCTAATGCAGTGTAGTTTTCAACAACTACTAAACGAGAGTCGGAAGACCGAAGCAGTGGAGAGGAAACCTGGGGAACACCTTGGAGTGGAACACACCGTCTCTACACCCCATACCCAATTTGTAGGCCTAATGCAGTGTAGTTTTCAACAACTACTAAACGAGAATCGGAAGACCGAAGCAATGGAGAGGAAACCTGGGGAACACCTTGCAGTGGAACACACCTTCTCTACACCCCATACCCAATTTGCAGGCCTAATGCAGTGTAGTTTTCAACAACTACTAAACGAGAATCGGAAGACCGAAGCAATGGAGAGGAAACCTGGGGAACACCTTGCAGTGGAACACACCTTCTCTACACCCCATACCCAATTTGCAGGCCTAATGCAGTGTAGTTTTCAACAACTACTAAACGAGAGTCGGAAGACCGAAGCAATGTAGACGAAACCTGGGGAACACCCTGGAGTGGAACACACCGTCTCTACACCCCATACCCAATTTGTAGGCCTAATGCAGTGTAGTTTTCAACAACTACTAAACGAGAGTCGGAAGACTGAAGTAATGGAGAGGAAACCTGGGGAACACCTTGGAATGGAACACACTGTCTCTACACCCCATACCCAATTTGCAGGCCTAATGCAGTGTAGTTTTCAACAACTACTAAACGAGAGTCGGAAGACCGAAGCAATGGAGAGGAAACCTGGGGAACACCTTGGAGTGGAACACACCGTCTCTACACCCCATACCCAATGTGCAGGCCTAATGCAGTGTAGTTTTCAACAACTACTAAACGAGAGTCGGAAGACCGAAACAATGTAGACGAAACCTGGGGAACACCTTGGAGTGGAACACACCGTCTCTACACCCCATACCCAATTTGCAGGCCTAATGCAGTGTAGTTTTCAACAACTACTAAACGAGAGTCGGAAGACCGAAGCAATGTAGACGAAACCTGGGGAACACCTTGGAGTGGAACACACCGTCTCTACACCCCATACCCAATTTGTAGGCCTAATGCAGTGTAGTTTTCAACAACTACTAAACGAGAGTCGGAAGACCGAAGCAATGGAGACGAAACCTGGGGAACACCTTGCAGTGGAACACACCGTCTCTACACCCCATACCCAATTTGCAGGCCTAATGCAGTGTAGTTTTCAACAACTACTAAACGAGAGTCGGAAGACCGAAGCAATGTAGACGAAACCTGGGGAAGACCTTGGAGTGGAACACACCGTCTCTACACCCCATACCCAATTTGTAGGCCTAATGCAGTGTAGTTTTCAACAACTACTTAACGAGAGTCGGAAGACCGAAGTAATGGAGAGGAAACCTGGGGAACTCCTTGGAGTGGAACACACCGTCTCTACACCCCATACCCAATTTGCAGGCCTAATGCAGTGTAGTTTTCAACAACTACTAAACGAGAGTCGGAAGACCGAAGCAATGGAGAGGAAACCTGGGGAACACCTTGGAGTGGAACACACCGTCTCTACACCCCATACCCAATGTGCAGGCCTAATGCAGTGTAGTTTTCAACAACTACTAAACGAGAGTCGGAAGACCGAAGCAATGTAGACGAAACCTGGGGAACACCTTGGAGTGGAACACACCATCTCTACACCCCATACCCAATTTGCAGGCCTAATGCAGTGTAGTTTTCAACAACTACTATACGAGAGTCGGAAGACCGAAGCAATGTAGACGAAACCTGGGGAACACCTTGGAGTGGAACACACCGTCTCTACACCCCATACCCAATTTGTAGGCCTAATGCAGTGTAGTTTTCAACAACTACTAAACGAGAGTCGGAAGACCTAAGCAATGGAGAGGAAACCTGGGGAACACCTTGGAGTGGAACACACCGTCTCTACACCCTATATCCAATTTGCAGGCCTAATGCAGTGTAGTTTTCAACAACTACTAAGCGAGAGTCGGAAGACCGAAACAATGTAGACGAAACCTGGGGAACACCTTGGAGTGGAACACACCGTCTCTACACCCCATACCCAATTTGTGAGCCTAATGCAGTGTAGTTTTCAACAACTACTAAACGAGAGTCGGAAGACCGAAGCAATGGAGAGGAAACCTGGGGAACACCTTGGAGTGGAACACACCGTCTCTACACCCCATACCCAATTTGTAGGCCTAATGCAGTGTAGTTTTTAACAACTACTAAGCGAGAGTCGGAAGACCGAAGCAATGGAGAGGAAACCTGGGGAACACCTTGGAGTGGAACACACCGTCTCTACACCCCATACCCAATTTGCAGGCCTAATGCAGTGTAGTTTTCAACAACTACTAAACGAGAGTCGGAAGGCCGAAGCAATGTAGACGAAACCTGGGGAACACCTTGGAGTGGAACACACCGTCTCTACACCCCATACCCAATTTGCAGGCCTAATGCAGTGTAGTTTTCAACAACTACTAAACGAGAGTCGGAAGGCCGAAGCAATGTAGACGAAACCTGGGGAACACCTTGGAGTGGAACACACCATCTCTACACCCCATACCCAATTTGCAGGCCTAATGCAGTGTAGTTTTCAACAACTACTATACGAGAGTCGGAAGACCGAAGCAATGTAGACGAAACCTGGGGAACACCTTGGAGTGGAACACACCGTCTCTACACCCCATACCCAATTTGTAGGCCTAATGCAGTGTAGTTTTCAACAACTACTAAACGAGAGTCGGAAGACCTAAGCAATGGAGAGGAAACCTGGGGAACACCTTGGAGTGGAACACACCGTCTCTACACCCTATATCCAATTTGCAGGCCTAATGCAGTGTAGTTTTCAACAACTACTAAGCGAGAGTCGGAAGACCGAAACAATGTAGACGAAACCTGGGGAACACCTTGGAGTGGAACACACCGTCTCTACACCCCATACCCAATTTGTGAGCCTAATGCAGTGTAGTTTTCAACAACTACTAAACGAGAGTCGGAAGACCGAAGCAATGGAGAGGAAACCTGGGGAACACCTTGGAGTGGAACACACCGTCTCTACACCCCATACCCAATTTGTAGGCCTAATGCAGTGTAGTTTTTAACAACTACTAAGCGAGAGTCGGAAGACCGAAGCAATGGAGAGGAAACCTGGGGAACACCTTGGAGTGGAACACACCGTCTCTACACCCCATACCCAATTTGCAGGCCGAATGCAGTGTTGTTTTCAACAACTACTAAACGAGAGTCGGAAGACCGAAGCAATGTAGACGAAACCTGGGGAACACCTTGGAGTGGAACACACCGTCTCTACACCCCATACCCAAATTGTAGGCCTAATGCAGTGTAGTTTTCAACAACTACTAAACGAGAGTCGGAAGACCGAAGCAATGGAGAGGAAACCTGGGGAACACCTTGGAGTGGAACACACCGTCTCTACACCCCATACCCAATGTGCAGGCCTAATGCAGTGTAGTTTTCAACAACTACTAAACGAGAGTCGGAAGACCGAAGCAATGGAGAGGAAACCTGGGGAACACCTTGGAGTGGAACACACCGTCTCTACACCCCATACCCAATGTGCAGGCCTAATGCAGTGTAGTTTTCAACAACTACTAAACGAGAGTCGGAAGACCGAAGCAATGGAGAGGAAACCTGGGGAACACCTTGGAGTGGAACACACCGTCTTTACACCCCATACCCAATGTGCAGGCCTAATGCAGTGTAGTTTTCAACAACTACTAAACGAGAGTCGGAAGACCGAAGCAATGTAGACGAAACCTGGGGAACACCTTGGAGTGGAACACACCGTCTCTACACCCCATACCCAATTTGCAGGCCTAATGCAGTGTAGTTTTCAACAACTACTAAACGAGAGTCGGAAGACCGAAGCAATGTAGACGAAACCTGGGGAACACCTCGGAGTGGAACACACCGTCTCTACACAACATACCCAATTTGTAGGCCTAATGCAGTGTAGTTTTCAACAACTACTAAACGAGAGTCGGAAGACCGAAGCAATGGAGAGGAAACCTCGGGAACACCTTGGAGTGGAACACACCGTCTCTACACCCCATACCCAATGTGCAGGCCTAATGCAGTGAAGTTTTCAACAACTACTAAACGAGAGTCGGAAGACCGAAGCAATGTAGACGAAACCTGGGGAACACCTTGGAGTGGAACACACCGTCTCTACACCCCATACCCAATGTGTAGGCCTAATGCAGTGTAGTTTTCAACAACTACTAAACGAGAGTCGGAAGACCGAAGCAATGTAGACGAAACCTGGGGAACACCTCGGAGTGGAACACACCGTCTCTACACAACATACCCAATTTGTAGGCCTAATGCAGTGTAGTTTTCAACAACTACTAAACGAGAGTCGGAAGACCGAAGCAATGGAGAGGAAACCTCGGGAACACCTTGGAGTGGAACACACCGTCTCTACACCCCATACCCAATGTGCAGGCCTAATGCAGTGTAGTTTTCAAAAACTACTAAACGAGAGTCGGAAGACCGAAGCAATGTAGACGAAACCTGGGGAACACCTTGGAGTGGAACTCACCGTCTCTACACCCCATACCCAATTTGTAGGCCTAATGCAGTGTAGTTTTCAACAACTACTAAACGAGAGTCGGAAGACCGAAGCAGTGGAGAGGAAACCTGGGGAACACCTTGGAGTGGAACACACCGTCTCTACACCCCATACCCAATTTGTAGGCCTAATGCAGTGTAGTTTTCAACAACTACTAAACGAGAATCGGAAGACCGAAGCAATGGAGAGGAAACCTGGGGAACACCTTGCAGTGGAACACACCTTCTCTACACCCCATACCCAATTTGCAGGCCTAATGCAGTGTAGTTTTCAACAACTACTAAACGAGAATCGGAAGACCGAAGCAATGGAGAGGAAACCTGGGGAACACCTTGCAGTGGAACACACCTTCTCTACACCCCATACCCAATTTGCAGGCCTAATGCAGTGTAGTTTTCAACAACTACTAAACGAGAGTCGGAAGACCGAAGCAATGTAGACGAAACCTGGGGAACACCTTGGAGTGGAACACACCGTCTCTACACCCCATACCCAATTTGTAGGCCTAATGCAGCGTAGTTTTCAACAACTACTAAACGAGAGTCGGAAGACTGAAGTAATGGAGAGGAAACCTGGGGAACACCTTGGAATGGAACACACTGTCTCTACACCCCATACCCAATTTGCAGGCCTAATGCAGTGTAGTTTTCAACAACTACTAAACGAGAGTCGGAAGACCGAAGCAATGGAGAGGAAACCTGGGGAACACCTTGGAGTGGAACACACCGTCTCTACACCCCATACCCAATGTGCAGGCCTAATGCAGTGTAGTTTTCAACAACTACTAAACGAGAGTCGGAAGACCGAAGCAATGTAGACGAAACCTGGGGAACACCTTGGAGTGGAACACACCGTCTCTACACCCCATACCCAATTTGCAGGCCTAATGCAGTGTAGTTTTCAACAACTACTAAACGAGAGTCGGAAGACCGAAGCAATGTAGACGAAACCTGGGGAACACCTTGGAGTGGAACACACCGTCTCTACACCCCATACCCAATTTGTAGGCCTAATGCAGTGTAGTTTTCAACAACTACTAAACGAGAGTCGGAAGACCGAAGCAATGGAGACGAAACCTGGGGAACACCTTGCAGTGGAACACACCGTCTCTACACCCCATACCCAATTTGCAGGCCTAATGCAGTGTAGTTTTCAACAACTACTAAACGAGAGTCGGAAGACCGAAGCAATGTAGACGAAACCTGGGGAAGACCTTGGAGTGGAACACACCGTCTCTACACCCCATACCCAATTTGTAGGCCTAATGCAGTGTAGTTTTCAACAACTACTTAACGAGAGTCGGAAGACCGAAGTAATGGAGAGGAAACCTGGGGAACTCCTTGGAGTGGAACACACCGTCTCTACACCCCATACCCAATTTGCAGGCCTAATGCAGTGTAGTTTTCAACAACTACTAAACGAGAGTCGGAAGACCGAAGCAATGGAGAGGAAACCTGGGGAACACCTTGGAGTGGAACACACCGTCTCTACACCCCATACCCAATGTGCAGGCCTAATGCAGTGTAGTTTTCAACAACTACTAAACGAGAGTCGGAAGACCGAAGCAATGTAGACGAAACCTGGGGAACACCTTGGAGTGGAACACACCATCTCTACACCCCATACCCAATTTGCAGGCCTAATGCAGTGTAGTTTTCAACAACTACTATACGAGAGTCGGAAGACCGAAGCAATGTAGACGAAACCTGGGGAACACCTTGGAGTGGAACACACCGTCTCTACACCCCATACCCAATTTGTAGGCCTAATGCAGTGTAGTTTTCAACAACTACTAAACGAGAGTCGGAAGACCTAAGCAATGGAGAGGAAACCTGGGGAACACCTTGGAGTGGAACACACCGTCTCTACACCCTATATCCAATTTGCAGGCCTAATGCAGTGTAGTTTTCAACAACTACTAAGCGAGAGTCGGAAGACCGAAACAATGTAGACGAAACCTGGGGAACACCTTGGAGTGGAACACACCGTCTCTACACCCCATACCCAATTTGTGAGCCTAATGCAGTGTAGTTTTCAACAACTACTAAACGAGAGTCGGAAGACCGAAGCAATGGAGAGGAAACCTGGGGAACACCTTGGAGTGGAACACACCGTCTCTACACCCCATACCCAATTTGTAGGCCTAATGCAGTGTAGTTTTTAACAACTACTAAGCGAGAGTCGGAAGACCGAAGCAATGGAGAGGAAACCTGGGGAACACCTTGGAGTGGAACACACCGTCTCTACACCCCATACCCAATTTGCAGGCCTAATGCAGTGTAGTTTTCAACAACTACTAAACGAGAGTCGGAAGGCCGAAGCAATGTAGACGAAACCTGGGGAACACCTTGGAGTGGAACACACCGTCTCTACACCCCATACCCAATTTGCAGGCCTAATGCAGTGTAGTTTTCAACAACTACTAAACGAGAGTCGGAAGGCCGAAGCAATGTAGACGAAACCTGGGGAACACCTTGGAGTGGAACACACCATCTCTACACCCCATACCCAATTTGCAGGCCTAATGCAGTGTAGTTTTCAACAACTACTATACGAGAGTCGGAAGACCGAAGCAATGTAGACGAAACCTGGGGAACACCTTGGAGTGGAACACACCGTCTCTACACCCCATACCCAATTTGTAGGCCTAATGCAGTGTAGTTTTCAACAACTACTAAACGAGAGTCGGAAGACCTAAGCAATGGAGAGGAAACCTGGGGAACACCTTGGAGTGGAACACACCGTCTCTACACCCTATATCCAATTTGCAGGCCTAATGCAGTGTAGTTTTCAACAACTACTAAGCGAGAGTCGGAAGACCGAAACAATGTAGACGAAACCTGGGGAACACCTTGGAGTGGAACACACCGTCTCTACACCCCATACCCAATTTGTGAGCCTAATGCAGTGTAGTTTTCAACAACTACTAAACGAGAGTCGGAAGACCGAAGCAATGGAGAGGAAACCTGGGGAACACCTTGGAGTGGAACACACCGTCTCTACACCCCATACCCAATTTGTAGGCCTAATGCAGTGTAGTTTTTAACAACTACTAAGCGAGAGTCGGAAGACCGAAGCAATGGAGAGGAAACCTGGGGAACACCTTGGAGTGGAACACACCGTCTCTACACCCCATACCCAATTTGCAGGCCTAATGCAGTGTAGTTTTCAACAACTACTAAACGAGAGTCGGAAGGCCGAAGCAATGTATACGAAACCTGGGGAACACCTTGGAGTGGAACACTCCGTCTCTACACCCCATACCCAATTTGTAGGCCTAATGCAGTGTAGTTTTCAACAACTACTAAACGAGAGTCGGAAGACCGAAGCAATGGAGAGGAAACCTGGGGAACACCTTGGAGTGGAACACACCGTCTCTACACCCCGTACCCAATTTGCAGGCCTAATGCAGTGTAGTTTTCAACAACTACTAAACGAGAGTCGGAAGACCGAAGCAATGGAGAGGAAACCTGGGGAACACCTTGGAGTGGAACACACCGTCTCTACACCCCATACCCAATGTGCAGGCCTAATGCAGTGTAGTTTTCAACAACTACTAAACGAGAGTCGGAAGACCGAAGCAATGTAGACGAAACCTGGGGAACACCTTGGAGTGGAACACACCGTCTCTACACCCCATACCCAATTTGTAGGCCTAATGCAGTGTAGTTTTCAACAACTACTAAACGAGAGTCGGAAGACCGAAGCAATGGAGAGGAAACCTGGGGAACACATTGGAGTGGAACACACCGTCTCTACACCCCATACCCAATTTGTAGGCCTAATGCAGTGTAGTTTTCAACAACTACTAAAGGAGAGTCGGAAGACTGAAGCAATGGAGAGGAAACCTTTGGAACACCTTGGAGTGGAACACACCGTCTCTACACCCCATACCCAATTTGTAGGCCTAATGCAGTGTAGTTTTCAACAACTACTAAACGAGAGTCAGAAGATTGAAGCAATGGCGAGGAAACCTGGGGAACACCTTGGAGCGGCAGACACCGTTAGTAGGCCCTACCGAAGTAGTAGCCCCAATGCAGTTTTCAAATTCCTAGAGGCTGAAAACAAGACTATTGACGCTCTACTTTTTTCAAAGGAGGACAGCTGTATTGAGTGGCGCAGACAGACACAGGTAGTAGGCCTTAAACCAAAAATGTGGCTCAATGCAGTTTAAAAAAGGTTACAGGGGTACACAGGCAGCATTGCTCTGGGCAGTGGAGGACAATTTCAATAGTGGACCGCAGACAGACTTTGTACGCCTACTATTAAAAAAAGGATGCTCTATGCAATTAAAAATAGGTTCCAGGGGTCCACGGGCAGCAGTGATGTGGTCAGTGAAGGAGTATTGGAAGTAGGGACCGCAGACAGGCGTAGTAGGCCTAACAAAACAAAATTAGGCTGTAGGCACTTTAAAATTGGTTCCAGGGGTAAACGGGCAGCAGTGGTGTGGTCAGCGGAGGACAATTTGAATTAGGGACTGCAGACAGGCTTTGTAGGCTGTCCCCTGTGGACCATGCATCCAACACATTAACCCAGTGCGCCGTAATGGACACCTAACTTTTTGTGGACATGCCTACTGGTCCATGCGTCTCTTGTCAGGTGCACCTTTCTACTGTTTGATTGCCTGAGTGCTATGACAAAGCAGACTTTTTCATGGCGGTGGAGGGCTGGGATGGCTTTTCTCGCAAAAGAAATGTCGACTGGGTAGCTTGAACCGTTTTACAGCGTAGTTCATCTGGGCTTTCTAAATATAAAACAGATAAAAAAAGGAGGCTCCATGCACTTTCAGCTGGGTTCCAGGGGTACGCGGCCAGCATTGGTCTGGTCAGTGGAGAACTATTGGAAGGAGGGACCGCAGACAGGCTTCTAAGGCCTAACATAATAAAATAGGGCTGTAGGCACTTTAAAATTGGTTCCAGGGGTACACGGGCAGCAGTAGACAGGTCAGTGGAGGACTAGTGGAAGGACGGACCGCAGACAGGCTTCTAAGGCCTAACATAATAAAATAGGGCTGTAGGCACTTTAAAATTGGTTCCAGGGGTACACGGGCAGCAGTAGACAGGTCAGTGGAGGACTAGTGGAAGGAGGGACCGCAGACAGGCTTCTAAGGCCTAACATAATAAAATAGGGCTGTAGGCACTTTAAAATTGGTTCCAGGGGTACACGGGCAGCAGTAGACAGGTCAGTGGAGGACTAGTGGAAGGACGGACCGCAGACAGGCTTCTAAGGCCTAACATAATAAAATAGGGCTGTAGGCACTTTAAAATTGGTTCCAGGGGTACACGGGCAGCAGTAGACAGGTCAGTGGAGGACTAGTGGAAGGACGGACCGCAGACAGGCTTCGAAGGCCTAACATAATAAAATTGGGCTGTAGGCACTTTAAAATTGGTTCCAGGGGTACACGGGCAGCAGTAGACAGGTCAGTGGAGGCCTAGTGGAAGGAGGGACCGCAGACAGGCTTCGAAGGCCTAACATAATAAAATTGGGCTGTATGCACTTTGAATTCTCTTGCAGGGGTGCACAGGCACCATTGGTGTTGTCAGCGGCGGCCGATTGTAATGAGTGTCTGCCAGTTAGTAGTCCCAAACAATAAATACATGTTAATGTCTCGCATTACAACAAAACGAAAACACAAAAGGGTGCAATCATTAGGTACAGGGGTGGGCTCCTCTGCGTAGTTTCAGACCTAGTAATTTGGCACAAAGTATTTACTTGGATAAATATAGGACACTGCCCCTGACTATGTTAAGTACCATCATACATGTCAACACAATGGTATTGTCAGTGGCAGGAATTTACGGATGTCAGCGCATAGACTAAACATTGGTGGAACTGTGAGAGATAATTGTGCAAGTGGTAGAGCAATGTTTGAGCTGGGGGTGGGGGAACTCTCTTATGGCCGGCGGTACATGCCCAGGGCCCCTCATGTTACAACAGTGTGTCTGACGTTGGGTGCGCACCACCACCGCCAGAGACACTTTATTGTACTATGAGGGACCCAGTGGCAGTGCCGTCGACCAAAAGCGGGCACACCCACCTCTTCAGACAAAGAGCACTCTCACGGTTGCTTGCGCCAAGTGGCGATACCACGGCCCCGCGTGGGGAGTTTGGCCATTTAGGAAGATGTAAACATGTAATATGCTGGACAATCAGCTGCTGCAAATTATGAGATTGGTAAAGTCATTCAGAGTAGTCCACAGGCAATACCTATACTAAGAGAGTCGCTAGGTCTGTTACCATTGGTACCATACAGCCTAAATTTCTCTTATCTGTAACCCTGATTTGCTCATTTTTGTCCTTTTCTGTCATGGCATTTGTGGATTCAGGCGCTGCCCTGAACTTAATGGACTTAGAATTCGCCAGGCGCTGTGGTTTTTCTTTACAGCCTTTGCAAAGCCCTATTCCTTTGAGGGGTATTGATGCTACACCCCTGGCCAAGAATAAACCTCAGTACTGGACACAGATGACTACGTACATGGCTCCAGCACATCAGGAAGATTGCCATTTTCTGGTGTTGCATAACCTGCATGATGTTGTTGTACTAGGTTTCCCATGGTTACAGAAACATAATCCGGTGCTGGATTGGAAAACTATGTCGGTGACTAGTTGGGGTTGTCAAGGGGTACATAGTGACGCTCCTTTGATGTCAATTTCCTCTTCCCCCTCTCCTGAGGTTCCTGAGTTTTTGTCAGATTTCCTGGATGTATTTGATGAGCCCAAGTCCAGTTCCCTTCCTCCGCACAGGGACTGTGATTGTGCTATTAACTTGATTCCTGGTTGCAAGTTCCCTAAGGGCCGACTTTTCAATCTGTCTGTGCCGGAGCATGCCGCCATGCGGAGTTATGTTAAGGAGTCTTTGGAGAAGGGGCATATTCGGCCCTCTTTGTCACCTTTGGGAGCGGGTTTCTTTTTTGTTGCTAAGAAGGATGGCTCCTTGAGACCCTGTATTGATTATCGTCTTCTTAATAAAATCACGGTCAAATTCCAATACCCCTTGCCCTTGCTTACGGATTTGTTTGCTCAGATTAAGGGGGCTAGGTGGTTTACTAAGATTGACCTCCAAGGGGCATATAATCTTGTTCATATTAAACAGGGTGACGAATGGAAAACTGCATTTAATACGCCCGAAGGCCATTTTGAATATCTTGTGATGCCATTTGGGCTCTCTAATGCTCCATCTGTGTTCCAGTCTTTCATGCATGATATTTTCCGCAATTATCTTGATAAATTCATGATCGTATATTTGGATGATATTTTGATTTTTTCCGATGATTGGGAGTCTCATGTGAAGCAGGTCAGGATGGTGTTCCAGATCCTTCGTGATAATGCTTTATTTGTGAAGGGGTCTAAGTGCCTATTCGGAGTTCAGAAGGTCTCTTTTTTGGGTTTTATTTTTTCTCCCTCGTCTATAGAAATGGATCCTGTTAAGGTCCAAGCTATTCATGACTGGATCAAACCCACATCTGTGAAGGGCCTTCAAAAATTTTTGGGCTTTGCTCATTTCTATCGTCGTTTAATTTCCAATTTTTCCAGTGTGGTTAAGCCCCTTACTGATTTGACAAAGAAAGGCGCTGATGTAACGAATTGGTCCTCTGAGGCTGTTGAGGCCTTTCAAGAGCTTAAACGCCGATTTACTTCTGCCCCTGTGTTGCATCAGCCAGATGTTTCTCTTCCTTTTCAGGTTGAGGTCGACGCTTCTGAGATTGGGGCAGGGGCTGTTTTGTCTCAGAGGGAATCTGATGGTTCTTTGATGAAACCGTGTGCTTTTTTTTCCAGAAAGTTTTTGCCTGTGGAACGCAATTATGATGTCGGCAATCGGGAGTTGTTGGCTATGAAGTGGGCGTTTGAGGAGTGGCGACATTGGCTTGAGGGTGCTAAACACCGCGTTGTGGTCCTGACCGATCATAAGAATCTGATTTACCTCGAGTCGGCCAAGCGGCTGAATCCTAGACAGGCTCGATGGTCCCTGTTTTTCTCCCGTTTTGATTTTGTGGTCTCGTATCTTCCGGGATCTAAGAATATTAAGGCTGATGCCCTCTCTAGGAGTTTTTCGCCTGATTCTCCTGGAGTTCTTGAGCCGGTTGGCATTCTTAAGGAGGGGGTGATTCTTTCTGCTATCTCCCCTGATTTGCGGCGGGTGCTTCAGGAATTTCAGCCTGATAGGCCTGACCGCTGTTCAGTGGGGAAGCTGTTCGTTCCTGATAGATGGACAAGTAAGGTTATTTCTGAGGTTCATTGTTCTGTGTTGGCTGGTCATCCTGGGATTTTTGGTACCAGAGATTTGGTTGCTAGGTCCTTTTGGTGGCCTTCCTTGTCGCGCGATGTGCGTGCTTTTGTGCAGTCCTGTGGGACTTGCGCCCGGGCCAAGCCTTGCTGTTCCCACGCTAGTGGGTTGCTTTTGCCTTTGCCGGTCCCTGAGAGGCCTTGGACGCATATTTCCATGGATTTTATTTCAGATCTTCCTGTTTCCCAGAAGATGTCTGTTATCTGGGTTGTTTGTGACCTGTTCTCTAAAATGGTCCATCTGGTACCTTTGCCTAAGTTGCCTTCCTCTTCGGATCTGGTTCCATTATTTTTTCAGCATGTGGTTCATTTGCATGGCATTCCGGAGAATATTGTCTCTGACAGAGGTTCTCAGTTTGTCTCTAGATTTTGGCGGGCCTTTTGTGCCAGGATGGGCATTGATTTGTCTTTTTCTTTGGCGTTTCATCCTCAGACTAATGGCCAAACTGAGCGAACTAATCAGACCTTGGAGACCTATTTGAGATGCTTTGTGTCTGCTGATCAGGATGACTGGGTGGCTTTCTTGCCGTTGGCCGAGTTTGCCCTTAATAATCGGGCTAGTTCGGCTACTTTGGTTTCACTTTTCTTTTGTAATTTTGGTTTTCATCCTCGTTTTTCTTCTGGGCAGGTTGAGCCTTCTGATTGTCCTGGTGTTGATTCTGTGGTGGACAGGCTGCAGCAGATTTGGACTCATGTGGTGGACAATTTGACGTTGTCTCAGGAAAGGGCTCAACGTTTTGCTAACCGCCGTCGGTGTGTTGGTCCCCGGCTTCGTGTGGGGGATTTGGTTTGGTTGTCTTCTCGTCATGTTCCTATGAAGGTTTCATCCCCTAAGTTTAAGCCTCGGTTTATTGGTCCTTATAAAATTTCTGAAATTATTAATCCGGTGTCTTTTCGTTTGGCTCTTCCAGCCTCTCTTGCCATTCATAATGTTTTCCATAGATCTTTGTTACGGAGATATGTGGTGCCCGTGGTTCCCTCGGTTGACCCTCCTGCCCCGGTGTTGGTTGAGGGGGAGTTGGAATATGAGGTTGAGAAGATTTTGGATTCTCGTTTTTCGAGGCGGAGGCTTCAGTATCTTGTCAAGTGGAAGGGGTATGGCCAGGAGGATAATTCTTGGGTTGTTGCCTCCGATGTCCATGCCGCCGATTTGGTTCGTGCTTTTCATTTGGCTCGTCCTGATCGGCCTGGGGGCTCTGGTTAGGGTTCGGTGACCCCTCCTCAAGGGGGGGGGGGTACTGTTGTGAATTCTGCTCCTGGGCTCCCTGCGGTGGTTGTAAGTGGCACTTTTGTGAGTTCTGCTCTTGGGCTCCCTCTTGTGGTTTCAAGTGGTATGGCTGCTCCTTGGAGTTAGCTGTGGTCAGCTGCCTCCACTTATCATCTCCTCTCTCGCCTATTTAAGCCTGGCTGTTCCTTCAGCTAGTGCCACTTGTAAATGGTTCCTGGTTGGATTCACATCTCTTTGGAGTTCCCTGTTATCCTGACCAATTCTGCAAAGGTAAGTTTTTGCTTACTTTTTCTGTCCATAGTTTGTGGTCTTATCCATTCTGTGCTTTCTTTGTTTGTCCAGCATTATCAGTTTGAAGTATTTTCTGTCTTGCTGGAAGATCTGGGAAGCAGAGTTACCCTCCACACCTTTAGTCAGGTGTGGAGATTTTTTGTAAACTCTGCGTGGATTTTTGTAGTGTTTTATACTGACCGCACAGTATTCCATCCTGTCCTATCTATCAAGCTAGACTGGCCTCCTGTGCTTATCCTGGTTTCATTCTGTGTATGTCTTTTTCCTCTCCACTCACAGTCATTATTTGTGGGGGGCTAATCTATCCTTTGGGGATTTTCTCTGAGGCAAGATAGTTTTCCTGCTACTGTCTTCAGGGGTAGTTAGCTCTTAGGCTGTGACGAGATGCCTAGGGAGAGTTAGGAGCATTCCACGGCTGCTTCTAGTGTTGTGTTGAGCTTAGGGTCTGCGGTCAGTACAGTTACCACTTCCCTCAGAGCTCGTTCCATGTTGCTCCTAGACCACCGCATCATAACATGTGGCCCCATCATACTGTGTATAAGGAAGCTGTGGCCCCATCATACTGTGTATAATGAAGCTGTGGCCCCATCATACTGTGTATAAGGGAGCTGTGGCCCCATCATACTGTGTATAAGGAAGCTGTGGCCCCATCGTACTGTGTATAAGGGAGCTGCCGGCTCATCATACTGTGTATAAGGGAGCTGTGGGCCCATCATACTGTGTATAAGGAAGCTGTGTCTGGCCCCATCATACTGTGTATAAGGGAGCTGCGGGCTCATCATACTGTGTATAAGGGAGCTGCAGGCCCATCATACTGTGTATAGGGGAGCTGTGGCCCCATCATACTGTGTATAGGGGAGCTGTGGGGTATCATACTGTGTATAAGGGAGCTGTGGCCCCATCATACTGTGCATAAGGGAGCTGCGGGCCCATCATACTGTGTATAAGGGAGCTGCGGGGCCCATCACACTGTGTATAGGGCAGCTGCGGGCCCATCATACTGTGTATAAGGAAGCTGTCACCACATCATACTGTGTACAGGAGAACTGTGAGGGACATCATACTGTGTAAAATGGAGCTGCGGGGCACATCATACTGTGTATAGGGCAGCTGCGGGCCCATCATACTGTGTATAAGGAAGCTGTAGCCCCATCATACTGTGTATAAGGAAGCTGTGACCACATCATACTGTGTACAGGAGAACTGTGAGGGACATCATACTGTTTGACAGAAGCTGCAGGCCCATCATACTGTTTATAAGGGAGCTGTGGACCCACCATACTGTGTATAGGGAACTGTGAAGGCATATTGTGCATATGGGAGCTGTTGGCCCATTACACTGTATATAGGGGAGCTCTGGGGGGCATTATACTTTCTATAGTGGAGCTCTGTCAGCATAATACTGCGTAAAGGGAGCAGTGAGAACATCATACGGTGTATCGGGGAGATATAGAATCAAAGAAAGCATCAAAAGAAAAAATAAACAATAGGGAAAATCAAAAACCGTGTAACATATTGTCCCTTAAATATTTTTATTTAAATAGTCTAAAAAAATACCACTTCCCAGTGAAAACAGAAAAAATGTTTATAAGAACGGATCTACTAGTGCACCTTTTCTCATGAATGACCCTACGCTCCCCTGCTGTCCCTTCCTAACAGTGGAGGTTGGCACCCTGATAGATATTTTGGCGCCCCCACTCCGCGACGGCTAACACCTGATGCCTAGGCAGACCTGAGGTGCCTAGGCATCAGGGCACCTCTATCTTTGACCTCCGGTTTATCATCATCTCTGCCCCCTGAGGAACCGTATTACGGGGAAACGCGTCGGGGCGTTGTGCTGACAGCTAAGTGTCTGTTTTGGTGGTTGCGCTGACAGCTAAGTGTCTGTTTTTCTGGGGTTAATACCCTTTTCACTGGCTGCTGTTGAAATCACCTATTTTTGTCTATCTGACTGTGCATGTGTATAGACACCTACCACTGGCCATCGGAGCTCACTGGTTACTAGTTATTTCATCTAATGTGCAGCTAAAAGTATTCCTTTACTATTATTTGTTTTGTATCAGTATGGCATCATGAAATTACTGTGTGCTTATAGATACTAGTAGCTATACTGAGATTTGTTATATTGTCTTAAATTCTGGAATACACTGACTAAAACTATTGTGATACCAGGGGGGTGCTGTCATGCACAAGTGTTTATCTTAGACTGAACCAGGTCATTTGTTATTTTATATCTGTCCTCCTATTGTCATCCCGTCATCTATGCACATAGCTGTATCTCTTTGAGGTGTGCATTAGGACACTGTGAGCATATAAGTTTTTTGCTCTAATCATATTTTTCTAGTGCTTCTTTGTCCTATATAGGATGTTGATTAAGGAGGACGGTATATGATGTTTGTGCACCTTAGTTTCCTTTACCCTACACTTTCTTTCATCTCTTTTTATTGCTCATTGTTTTCCCTCCTATAGCTGGCTAGTTACTTTAAAAGGGCTAGCAGGTGTCAGCCGTCGCGGAATGGGGGCGCCAAAATATCTATCAGGGTGCCAACCTCCACTGTTAGGAAGGGACAGCAGGGGAGCGTAGGGTCATTCATGAGGAAAGGTGCACTAGTAGATCCGTTCTTATAAACATTTTTTCTGTTTTCACTGGGAAGTGGTATTTTTTTTAGACTATTTAAATAAAATATATTTTTTAAGGGACAATATGTTACGCGAGATATAGAATCATCATACTGTGTATAGGGGAGCTGTGGGGGCCTTATACTGTGTATAGGGAAGCTTTGAGCTCACCATACTGTGTATAATGGAGCAGTTCATGAGGGAACTTAGGGGATATTATTAAATGTAAAGTGGGCACTTAAGCATTACTGTATTGTTATAGGGGCACTCAGAGTATTGCGACCATCAAAGTTGCATATGGTCACAATATGGCAGTAAAGTCAATGTTCGTTTTTGTATATAGATTTATTTTCAATAACAGCGCGGTCATATTCTGAGGTTCCACTATATTCACAATTAGAGTGCGCAACCGTAGCTGTAATCAGGGTTAGCTGGTTAGGGGCTACTCAGATGTTTCGCCCCCCCCCCCTAAGTTGAAACCCTAGCTATGCCTCTGAGTAGCTTATTACGGTTGTTTAGAATGTGACAATATTCTGCTGTACTGGGCGGTTGAATGCAGTTGAAATGTGACAGTAGGGCCTGATGGTGTGGTCACCATGCAGTGGCCATGCCACCAAAGCATCGTCTACCCGAATACCTGAAAAAAATAATAATGCCTATTTCCATCAATCTGCTGAATCAGCTTTTCAGCAATGTTGGATGTGTGTGTTCCTACCTCTGGAGACGGAATCTTTCTTACTTCAGGTGTAGGGAGTGCCACTTGGTTTTTTGATGGGGGTTTACATGCAAAAACTTTTGACCATATTTATTGATTATTTATATGCTCGTACAAGTTAATTATGTTCTCATTTAGATACATCTTCTCAAGATTAAATACATTTAAATCTTTCAGTCTTTCCCCATAACTAATATCCTCCATGTCCCTTATCATTTTTATGGTTGTTCATTGTACTCTTTTTTGCTCCTGGATGTCCTATCTATGCTAATGATCTGCAAATTATGAAAAAGATTAAAACAAAGTTCTCTAACCAACTCTCAATTTATTCAGAATTGAGTAGGAATGCCATATGCAAAAATAGATGCATTTACACACTTTGTCATATTATCAGTGAGTTTATTTATAGGTATCTAAAGAATGTTCTAAGACAGTGAATGCACTTAGGCACACAAATCATCCATATCCACTGCTGGCCGCTCTCTTCCAATTTTTGACCGATGACATTCCAGATGTGTTTAATGGGAGATAAGTCTGGACATGATTCAGGCCATGGCAGCACATTCTGACCATGCAGAATGCTCACAGTAGAATGAGCAACATGGTCTGGCATCCTTGCTCCTGTGATAATTTGGGGAAATGGCCGAACTACTGGTTGCACTACCAAATCATTGTAGTGCCCACTTGCTAGTGTATCTAAAATGAAGACTAGATAGGACCTGATACTGTACATTATGCCATCCTATACCATAATCCAGGGAGTAGGGCAGTGTGACGAACATTTGAGAAAATCTCTTCTAGGCCTTGCACACATGAACTTGTCAAATTCAAATAACGGTGTATAGTGATCCATTCTGTAATGGAAGCAAAATTATTTGTCAAATCAAAGCCTAAGACGTCAAAACACCAGAAGGCATTTGCACAACAATGTGCTATGCGCCAAATGTCCTTCTACAAATGCTCCAGTGACCTTACTGCACTGCTCAAAAAGGCAATTGTGGTATAGAGCAAGACATCAATGGAGGCTGGAATGGAGGTCTGTTCTCTTGAGTGATGAGGTCGCTTTTGTCTAGAACACAATAATAGCCAGAAATTGGTCTGGAGACCATGTGGATAACTCCATAAATAGGTCTTCACGAGAGAACGTGAAAGTGTCCTGGGAGCTGTTTTTCAACACAACAACACTAGGCCACAATTTGCTCATGTTTTCAGGAGCAGCCTTTGTGTCCTAGACATGTTATCTTAATACAATTTAAAATGGGCGTCTTAACTTGAGAACAGAGCTCTCAAATTCCCAATTGGAATAGATCGGTGTCCAGTGCTTCATCGATTGTTCATGGGACTGCAAAGATAGTCGAACTTCTCCATAGACTATGAATAAAGCAGTGCAACGTAACCACGGACACCAGCCCATTCGGACAAGGCATTTCGAAGCACAGCTATCAGGATCTGTATGGGTTCCAGGAGTCAAACCCCATCGATCAAGAAGTTTTCACCCATTCTTTGTACAGGTGATAATTTGCTAAATTGGACCAAATCATTTAACATAAAAAAGTAAAACTCATGGATAGATTTATTTTTCAATAAATTATGTGCTAGTTCATATTTTTGCAAATCACGTGCAGATTTAACCAAAATATGTCAAAGCAATCCTGTGACAAAGACAGTTTACTGTTTTATTCTGTTTAATTAATATTAACAGCATCTGGAAATATAGATGAAATAATTTGTTATAAGTTAAAAGTCTTTGCATGACATTATAGCTTGAACTGTTTGCCCCGAGGGTGACTTTGTTCCGCTCTGCCTGGAAACCCCAGCCAGGTAACGTTCTACCGTGAGCCAACTGCTTTAATAAAAGTCATCATCACACACAGACGTAGGCAGAGCTAATAATGCAGCTAATAGTAGTCACATTAAGTCATTCAAGATTGTTCTACTTTTTGAATTTTTTCCTTTTATTTATTTGTATATAAGACTTTCTGTTAGAAGGGTCCCTCTATAAAAATCTGATCATAGGGTGTCATGATTTTGGGACCCCCCCAGCAATCAGTTGTACAGTATATGGAAAACTCAGCAACAAGTGTTCTTGGGCCCACTATGTAGCGACATAGAAATGACCAATTGTGTGGTAAAATATTCTAATATCAGTGTATAATATAAGGTTGTACACTTCCTAATGTTATAGAGAAAGCTGGTGCCGACATTTTGGTGCAAACTCAATGATAATTGTCCCTTGATGTTTATGAACCACTAAACCAATGTTTTATAGCACTAGCGCAGTGGATGAGATTTTAAGACATTTCATTCATACAATGAGAAAATCCATGGTGTGAATTGACCGATGCTGCGGATTTGACAGGAACAATGTGTCAATTTATGCTGCAGATATTCACCACCAATTTCATCTTTGAAGTCAGCAGTAAAGGTGCATCATTTGCAAAGTAGTAATTGCAACAATATCTGCACAATATTTGAGTGGATATTACCACTGTTAATTTGCTGTGGGATTTCCATTGTAGAAATTCTGCAGCAAATACATTATGTGAATGTGCCCACTAATAGTGGTGGGGACCCTAAATCAGTTATGTATGACATTGGAGTGATTTCAAAAGCGCTTCCCATCACATGCCCCCTATTCACTATTTACAGACATCTCTCTGCCTCCTATAAGGCAATAATTTTTTATGAAGTGTCTCATTTGTTAGTGGTGGGGGAAGAAAACCTTTCATCAGTCAGTCACAGGTGATACAAGGAGAAGGGGCTCAGTCAGTCAGGGGCGATATAGGGGGAGGGGACTCACTCAGTCAGGGGCGATACAGGGGGAGGGGACTCACTCAGTCAGGGGCGATACAGGGGGAGGGGACTCACTCAGTCAGGGGCGATACAGGGGGAGGGGACTCACTCAGTCAGGGGCGATATAGGGGAAGGGGACTCACTCAGTCAGGGGCGATACAGGGGGAAGGGGCTCTCTCACATCAGGAGGATACAGGTAGAGGGAGTTCAGTCAGTGGAGGGCAGTAAAAGGGGATGGGTCTCACTCATTCAGGGGTGATACAGGGGGAGGAGGCTCAGTCAGTCCATGAAAAAAGGAAAAATGAGGGAATTTGGCACTAATTTTTCCCTAAGTGACTTAAGGTACCGTCACACTAGACGATATCGCTAGCGATCCGTGACGTTGCAGCGTCCTCGCTATCGTCCAGTGTGACAGGCAGCAGCGATCAGGCCCCTGCTGTGCTGTCGCTGGTCGGGGAAGAAAGTCCAGAACTTTATTTGGTCGCTGGACTCCCCGCAGACATCGCTGAATCGGCGTGTGTGACACCGATTCAGCAATGTCTTCACTGGTAACCAGGGTAAACATCGGGTAACTAAGCGCAGGGCCGCACTTAGTAACCCGATGTTTACCCTGGTTACCAGCGTAAATGTAAAAAAAAACAAACACTACATACTTACATTCCGGTGTCTGTCCTCCGGGGCTGTGCTTCTCTGCACTGTGTAAGCGCAGCGGCCGGAAAGCAGATTGCAGCGGCTGTGCTTTCCGGCCGGCACTAAGTGCAGAGAAGCACAGCGCCGGAGAGGACAGATGCCGGAATGTAAGTATGTACTGTTTTTATTACGTTTACGCTGGTAACCAGGGTAAACATCGGGATACTAAGCGCGGCCCTGCGCTTAGTAACCCGATGTATACCCTGGTTACCAGGGGACTTCGGCATCGTTGGTCGCTGGAGAGCTGTCTGTGTGACAGCTCTCCAGCGACCACACAGCGACGCTGCAGCGATCGGGATCGTTGTCTAGATCGCTGCAGCGTCGCTTAATGTGACGGTACCTTTAGCCCTCTCCCCATCTATCATCTGCTATTAAAGGCTCTCCATTTATACTCACCCACTGTTAAGGTACCTTCACACTAAACGATATCGCTAGCGATCCGTGACGTTGCAGCGTCCTGGCTAGCGATATCGTTCAGTTTGACACGCAGCAGCGATCACAATCCTGCTGTGATGTCGTTGGTCGGGGCTAGAAGGCCAGAACTTTATTTGGTCGCTGGCTCTCCCGCTGACATCGCTGAATCGGCGCTGTGCTTTCCTGCACTCACTGTGAGCACAGTGGCCGGAAAGCAGAGCGGTGACGTCACCGCTCTGCTTTCCGGCCATTGTGCTCACAGCCAGTACAGAGAAGCACAGCGCCGGGGACAGACAGCGGAAGGTAAGTATGAAGTGTTTGTTTTTTTTACTTTTAGGATGGTAACCAGGGTAAACATCGGGTTACTAAGCGCGGCCCTGCGCTTAGTAACCCGATGTTTACCCTGGTTACCGGCATCGTTGGTCGCTGGAGAGATCTGTGTGGCAGCTCTCCAGCGACCAAACAGCGACGCTGCAGCGATCCGGATCGTTGTCTGGATCGCTGCAGCGTCATTTAGTGTGAAGGTACCTTTAGTCTGGCAGGGGGTTATTGGTGATGTATCAGGGAGATGTCTATCTCCAGCTACTCCTTACACTGTGCTTGTGATAGCATGGTGGAGGGGAGCATGCTTTATGATTCACAGCATAAGTTATTTCCTGAACTGTGCTGTACAACCAGATAATAGAGGACACAAGCAAAACTAACACTGATTAGCTATGCTGGGAACAGTAGTGAGGTACTGCTCACTGCTCCTCCCAGTATTAGACAACCTAGGAGAGCACAGCACATGTCACTGCTGACATACTCGTCTCTTGTAGACTGCAGCTCACTATTAGTAAGGAACAGAAAGCTGTTCCATCCTGATGGCTTTTTGTTTCACTGCTACTCTCAGAGGTGGAAACCCAGGTGGGCAGTGACTAACTTGTCTTATGTTCGAGGTGCCAGCAAGTGCCATTGCCTAGGCTCACCGGAGAATCCTCCCATCCTCTGGTGGGCCAGTTAGGCCCTCTTTCTAAGTTGATATATTTTAAAGTGAACCTGTCAACAGTTTGGCCGATATGAGTTATGGCCAGTGGCCACCCCCTTTCAGGTCATATCTACAGCATTCTATAATGCTGTACATAAGCGCCCTATCCGACCTATAAGAAGAGAAAAATAACTTTCATTATACTCACTTTTATTGTACTCACCTGGAGGGCGGTCCAGTCCAATGGGTGTCACAGGTCCTGGTCCGGCGCCTCCCATCTTCTTGCGATGCTGTCCTCCTGCTTACTTCATGTGGATGCATTAAAAAAAAATTATATCCGCCACTTTTCCACATTTTAATTATCTCCAATATGCACCAGAGCACATGTGATGGTGTGTCACACAACACCTCGTCACATGACCACAATCATGTGGCCCAATTCATATGACCAAGATCCTCAGGTTTTGAACTGCCCATGGCTTATGGTAATGTTAAAGGGATTGTCCACTTCTTGGACAACCCCTTTTCAAATCTTGTAGTTCACTGTGTAACATTTTTTAAAAATTATACTCAAGTATCTCAATTGGAGATTCCAGCAATATTGTACATTGTTATGTCACTTGAGCACTGAAGACTAATAATGGATATCTGAGTTTCGTCCAATGGAAGTGTGAGTGTTCCAGCCCAATAGTGGCCGCTGATAGGCTGCAGTGCTCATGTAGGTTAACACTATCATGTGAGTGCTGGGAGACCCATTACTGATATAAGTACAATTTTTTTTTATTTTACATGGGGTCTACAGCATTGTAGTCCAAGTAGTGGCCAACCTCTTTAACCCTCCCCTCACTGACAATCAGAGGAGATGACTACCTATCCAAATTAAAATGAGGAAAATGGGTATCTTAAATTAACAAGAACCATGCATTGTTGAAACTAGAAGCAATAGATTAAAGAAACACTACTCCCATCATACTTATTATATTGTAGTCATCATATTATATACCACTGTACACTTACAATTGTTCATTTTCCCTTTCTACCCAGCTAATTCTTCTCTTTTCCATTAGGTCTATGACATCATGTAATTTAAAACTGACTAGCTAAATCTCTATGTAGAAACAGGAAGTCAATTTTCCCTGCATGAGTCATCAGTCACTGCAAAAGTCCCTGGCAGGGGAGGAGGGGACAGCTGGGTCAGAAGATGAACAGGGGATTATTCATGTAGGGAAAACAGACTTCCTGTTTCTACAAAGAGCAGAATAAAAGAGAAGAACTAGCTGGGTGGAAAGGCAAAATGAGCAATTGTAAGTACACAGTGCCGTATAATATGATGATTGTAATATATTAAGAGTATAAAAACTTTGATGGCAGTGCTTCTTTAATAAGGATTGATTGTATTAAAAATATCCAGGAAAACAAGTAATTTTTACAAAATCGGCTAATGCTGAATGTCCACAAAAGATTATTGAATGGATACTGCTGAGTTGACACTCCCCTTGTGACAAAAAGCAAATCAAAGCAAGTGGATGTGGAATGCTAACAACCGCATATTACCTGAGTTAATCTTCTTCATCACATTGTAAAAAGACAAAAGCCACATTGATTAACAAAATTGTATCTTCTCTTGAGCATTTTGCATTTGTCCTCCACATTATTTTGCACAACTCACCTTTTGTGTAATCTTTCCAAACACTTGTGGATTAAATGTAATGGAGTCTTGGACAATGTGAAGAATTTTCCCTGGGCTAGCTCCAGGTGGGATTGAGATATTTGTGCTAAAACATCTCATTCTTTTCCAGCCTGCATTTTTTGCACTTTAAAGGTCAGAGGCTATGATTTCTGTATTCTGATTTTTTTTTTTTTTTTGCATTTACCTTTAAAAGTCTATTGGGTGTGTGCAGCAGCTGAACAATAGTGGTAGACAGCCAAAAAAGCCAGATACTAGGAAACGTGTGGTTTTCCAATTGTTGGTGAATAACAAGCAAGGTGGGAGTTGTGGTTAACAAGCATTGGACACGTACCAACTCCAATATAACCTTCCTAAGAAAAAAAGATGAGCGTGTTCATAGTGTCAGTAAACAGAAGTAAGGTAGGTCTTAATATTTTTATAACATTTCTGACAGTGCAGCTTTATATTCGTTCAAAGTAGCATGTCTCAGAAAGAAGCTGTCATCAGAGAATGCCTATTGTTTAAATAAGTTTTTTGTTTTACAGAGTGGCACATGTTAAGGAGCTGAAACTCCTAAACCCTTCATCCAATTTTAATGTGGAAACCCTCAAATGAAAGCTGAAAGTCTGAACTTCAACTGCATCTGAATTGTTTTGTTTAAAATTCATTGTGGTAATGTCTATAACCAAAGTTAGAAAAATGTTGTCTCTGTCCAAATATATATGGCCATAACTGTATATATATTTTTTTAAATGTTGGCAATTTATTTTTTGTATCAAAATTGTATTCAAGACTTTTATTAAGAAGCAAAACAACTAATATTTCAATTTTCAATTTGGTCACTGGGTTTTTTCGTTGACTTAAGGTACCGTTACACTAAACGATTTACCAACTATCACGACCAGCGATACAACCTGGCCGTGATCGTTGGTAAGTCGTTGTGTGGTCGCTGGGGAGCTGTCACACAGAGAGCTCTCTCCAGCGACCAACGATCAGGGGAAAAACTTCAGCATTGTTGAAACTGTCTTCAACAATGCCGAAGTCCCCGGGTAACCAGGGTAAATATTGGGTTACTAAGCGCAGGGTCACGCTTAGTAACCCGGTATTTACCCTGGTTACCATTGTAAAAGTAAAAAAAAAAACAGTACATACATTTCGTTGTCTGTCACGTCCCCCGGCGTCAGCTTCCCGCACTAACTGTGTCAGCGCCGGCTGTAAAGCAGAGCACAGCGGTGACGTCACTGCTGTGCTCTGCTTTATGGCCGGCCGGCGCTGACACAGTCAGTGCAGGGAAGTTGACGCCGGGGGACGTGACAGACAACGGAATGTGAGTATGTACTGTTTTTTTTTTAACTTTTACAATGGTAACCAGGGTAAATATTGGGTTACTAAGTGCGGCCCTGCACTTAGTAACCCGATATTTACCCTGGTTACCAGTGAACACATCGCTGGATCGGCATCACACACGCCGATTCAGCGATTACAGCGGGTGATCAGCGACCAAAAAAAGGTCCTGATCATTCCCCAGCGACCAATGATCTCCCAGCAGGGGCCTGATCGTTGGTCGCTGTCGTTAACGATATCGTTGCTACGTCACAAAAAGCAACAATATCGTTAACGAAATCGTTATGTGTGAAGGTACCTTTATACTTACCATCTTTTTTGAAGAACACTTCTTATCAGTAAAGAAAGGATTAAAATAAGAGGAAACATCCCAATACACAGTTCATAACATAGGATCCACCATTCACAGAACTCCTCATCAGTCCGGAGTCACAGTACCATATAGCAATCGGCCCAGTGTTATACTGAGGGGCAGCTCAATTCTGTAATTATTTTATCATGCCGATTTGGCATAGGAGAACTATCAGATTCAGCTTGAGAGACCAATCGCAGCATGCTATGATTAGCAGTGAGACTTGGCTCACTCACACCAATACAAGTCTATGGGTGTGAGGGAAACACCGCAGTGGAACTCGGATATCACCCAAGTGCAGTGCGATTCCCGCTGACACCGGCAGTAGAGGAGATGGAGAAATTACTTTCTCCATCTCCTTCGCAGCTGTGCTCCGATTTTCTCATGCGAAGGATCGGAGCACAGAGCACTGATACTCGGATCACGCTGGCAGCAGATGTTGTACGCTAGTTCTATGCCATCGGATGCCATACACTGAAGCTATGTGCCCACGATGAGTTTTGGGTGAGTTTTTGATGCTGTGTATTTGTGCTGCATAAAAAACACAGTGTCTTACACTTATAGCACATTCGATGGGATTTATTGAAATCTCATGCCCACTGTGCTTTTTTTACTTGGTGTAACCTGACCTGAGGTGCATATTTCAAATCTGCAACATGTCAATTTATCTTGCGGGAACTTTGAGTTTTATGTGCAAATTTTCCCCATAGAATTGCTTTAGATACCAAAAATCCACAGGTAAAAAACACATGTGCATTTTTAGTGAATGTTTGCTGCGGAAATGCACTAAAAATGCATGTAGCTGACTCATTAATTTTTGTCAATACCAAATTCCAAAAACAAAGCAACTTTGTTTAAAACTTGACACACCCAAAAGAGAGAAAAAAATGCGAAGCAAAAAATGTGGTAAAAATGCATGTAAAAACACTAAAAATCACAATGGAAAAGAAAACCTAAGTGACCTAATTTACTTAATAGGCGCAGAACCGCTGCTGAAAATCTGAGACATCAAAAACTCACCAAATAATCATTATGGGATCCAATGTGAGAGCATCTGATGTTATATGCTAATGACCCTAGTCTCCAGCTCTTCTGCGAGCGAGAAATTAGTGTCAGTGCTTTGTGCTCCGATCCTCTCGCATGACAGGATCGGAGAACAGCTGTGGAGATGGAAAAAAATAATTTCTCCATCTCCTGCATTGTCTGTCAGTGTATATAGGACTGCACTGGAATGACATCGGAGTGCAGTCTGATGCTTCACTCGCGTCCATTGAATTGAATTGGTGCCAGTGAGCTGAGTCTCGCTGCCAATCACAGCATGGTGTAATGGTTCTCTCATCGTGAATCGAGCTGCCCCATAATATAACACTGGGCCAAGTGCTATGTGATGCTTTATGGCATAGCACTCAGCCATGTCATGCAATAGTGTGACTCAAGCCTTAAAGTTAAGATCAACACTTTATAACAATAATAATCTTTATTTATATAGCGCCAACATATTCCGCAGCGCTTTACAGATTAACAGTTTCAAACACAACAATCATAAGTAACAATGTTAACAATACAATAATTAAAGCAAAATAGGACGACCCTGCTCGTGAGAGCTTACAATCTACAATGAGGTGGGGGAGATACAAAGTACAGGTGTGTATTTACAATGATGTATTTACAATGATGGTCCAGCCATCTTCAGGGGGTGGGGGATAGGTGGAGATAGTGAATGGGCTACACACACACACACACACTTACACCCAAAATGAGTTTGAGTAGGAAACATGATAGGCCGCTCTGAACAATGTGTTTTGAGGGAGCACCTAAAACTGTACAAGTTGAGGATGGTCCCAATTTCTTGGGGTAGAGCATTCCAGAGGATTGGCGCAACGCTTGAGAAGTTTTGGAGTCGGGAGTGGGAGGTACGGATTAGTGCATAGGTTAGTCGAAAGTAATTTGCAGAGCGCAGCGATCGGCTAAGCCGATAGACCGAAATGAGGGAGGAGATGTAAGGGGGTGCCGCACTGTGGAGAGCTTTGTGAGAACAAGCAGTTTGAATTGGATCCTATAATGTATAGGCAGCCAGTGTAACGACTGGCGAAGAGCGGATGCGTCCGAGTACCGATTAGCCAGATGGACGGCCCTGGCTGCTGCATTAAATTTGGACTTAAGAAGGGAAAGTCGAGTGAGGGGGAGGCCAATTAATAGAGCATTGCAGTAGTCCAGGCGGGAGTGGATCAGGGTGCCGCAATGGAGTCAATCTAAATAGGTCGTGCTCAACATTCATATGTCAGCAAGATACATTTCCACATAAAGAAAATAGAAGTCCTAGAGGTAGATTTCATATTTCTTTATGCCATAATTTAAAATATATAATTCAAGACGATTGAGGCAAACAAGCCATAGAACACCTTCTGACAGAGTCGGTACATCGGTCCTTTTGCTTCTCATGTGACGCCTCTGCAGTTGCACCTGAAGAAGCATCACGTGAGATGCGAAACGGCTGTTACCGATTCTGTCAGAAAGTGCTCTATAGCTTGTTTGCCCCAATGGTCATGAATTATATATTTAATTATGCAATAATATGGAATAAAGCTATTAAACCAGTTATCTGAACATACTTAAGGTAGAAATGTAATGACAGTAAAGGACCATGCACCCTAAGAGAACTTATCCACAGATGGAGGCAAAACTCAGAGTAAATATAGGTCCTACAGAAAAAAAGTCACAACTCACATAATAGAAAAGTATAAAACACATGATTTTATTAAATAACAAAATAATATTAACAACATCATCAAAGGTTAAAACAATTAGGGTTAGAAGTGAGGACCCAGGCTCATAAAGACACCTAGTATTTAGAGGCTGCAGCCATGTTGGTAGAATGTGGTTATTATAGTAAATACAGTGGGGCAAAAAAGTATTTAGTCAGTCAGCAATAGTGCAAGTTCCACCACTTAAAAAGATGAGAGGCGTCTGTAATTTACATCATAGGTAGACCTCAACTATGGGAGACAAACTGAGAAAAAAAAATCCAGAAAATCACATTGTCTGTTTTTTTAACATTTTATTTGCATATTATGGTGGAAAATAAGTATTTGGTCAGAAACAAACAATCAAGATTTCTGGCTCTCACAGACCTGTAACTTCTTCTTTAAGAGTCTCCTCTTTCCTCCACTCATTACCTGTAGTAATGGCACCTGTTTAAACTTGTTATCAGTATAAAAAGACACCTGTGCACACCCTCAAACAGTCTGACTCCAAACGCCACTATGGTGAAGACCAAAGAGCTGTCAAAGGACTCCAGAAACAAAATTGTAGCCCTGCACCAGGCTGGGAAGACTGAATCTGCAATAGCCAACCAGCTTGGAGTGAAGAAATCAACACTGGGAGCAATAATTAGAAAATGGAAGACATACAAGACCACTGATAATCTCCCTCGATCTGGGGCTCCACGCAAAATCCCACCCCGTGGGGTCAGAATGATCACAAGAACGGTGAGCAAAAATCCCAGAACCACGCGGGGGGACCTAGTGAATGAACTGCAGAGAGCTGGGACCAATGTAACAAGGCCTACCATAAGTAACACACTACGCCACCATGGACTCAGATCCTGCAGTGCCAGACGTGTCCCACTGCTTAAGCCAGTACATGTCCGGGCCCGTCTGAAGTTTGCTAGAGAGCATTTGGATGATCCAGAGGAGTTTTGGGAGAATATCCTATGGTCTGATGAAACCAAACTGGAACTGTTTGGTAGAAACACAACTTGTCGTGTTTGGAGGAAAAAGAATACTGAGTTGCATCCATCAAACACCATACCTACTGTAAAGCATGGTGGTGGAAACATCATGCTTTGGGGCTGTTTCTCTGCAAAGGGGCCAGGACGACTGATCCGGGTACATGAAAGAATGAATGGGGCCATGCATCGTGAGATTTTGAGTGCAAACCTCCTTCCATCAGCAAGGGCATTGAAGATGAAACGTGGCTGGGTCTTTCAACATGACAATGATCCAAAGCACACCGCCAGGGCAACGAAGGAGTGGCTTCCTAAGAAGCATTTCAAGGTCCTGGAGTGGCCTAGCCAGTCTCCAGATCTCAACCCTATAGAAAACCTTTGGAGGGAGTTGAAAGTCCGTGTTGCCAAGCGAAAAGCCAAAAACATCACTGCTCTAGAGGAGATCTGCATGGAGGAATGGGCCAACATACCAACAACAGTGTGTGGCAACCTTGTGAAGACTTTCAGAAAACGTTTGACCTCTGTCACTGCCACCAAAGGATATTTTACAAAGTATTGAGATGAAATTTTGTTTCTGACCAAATACTTATTTTCCACCATAATATGCAAATAAAATGTTAAAAAAACAGACAATGTGATTTTCTGGATTTTTTTTTCTCAGTTTGTCTCCCATAGTTGAGGTCTACCTATGATGTAAATTACAGACGCCTCTCATCTTTTTAAGTGGTGGAACTTGCACTATTGCTGACTGACTAAATACTTTTTTGCCCCACTGTATATTACATTTATAAACACAAACACATGTGACTATATAGTATTTGTGAGAAGTCTCAAGGCATGAGGTGCAGTAATCACCACATAAAAAGCAATAGGTACTATTGGATAATATGACTTCTTGTGGTCTAAGTGAGAAATTAAGTTTTGCTCCTTTCTTACAGGATTTATTTATTTTGTGTTTCTATTTTTTGGATTCTAATGATGTGTTGTTTGTGCTTCAGCTTTAGTTGCTTTGCCTTGGGCAGATCAGATAGGAGTACGTTTGCGCAAGAGTGCGATTGGTTGACACCGTGATGATGATGTAGGAGGAGGTATCATCCAAATGAAGCAGGGTAGGAGGACAACTATTGTAAGAAGTGAGGAGGTGCCGGATTAAAACCAGAGACGCCCATTGGATCGGACCACGACATCTGTGAGTATAACTGGTCTTTTTATGCCGTGCTTAGAGGATTGAGGACATGCATACAGCATTCTAGTATGCTGGAACAGAGGGCGTATAGGTGCTGACTAGTGTTGAGCATTCCGATACCGCAAGTATCGGGTATCGGCCGATATTTGCGGTATCGGAATTCCGATACCGAATTCCGATACTTCCCGCATATCGGATACCGGAATCGGAAGTTCCCAGAATTCAAACTGAACGCAGCAGCCAATGAGGAATGATTGGAAGTGTGGGCACATCCTGTTTAGCATGGTGGGCATGTAAGTACTGGCAAGGCTTGGATTGGCTGCTGAAATGATGTCACTCTGCACTATAAAAAACGCTGCCGCCATTTTGCGCTCACTCTGCTGTGATTTCAGTTAGGGACAGGACGCTGTGTTCTAACTGAGGGCCAGTTGAGATAGCTAATTGCTTTATTTTCCTTTCCAAAGGCTAATTTAGCAAAACGCTGTGTGTTCTTCACTGTTCACCTTGCTCTTGCCTTGCAGCGCTGTTTTAACAGCGTTCTGCAAGGTCTCTCTGTGTGTGTGTGTGTGTGTGTGTGCAGCTCACTCTGTAGTCTGTGTGCAGCCATATACCCGGTTGTATTCAGCTCAGGGGGGGTTCACACTGCCTCACACAGTTGTCCTTTTTTGCTCTTAGTGCAGCCTGCTGCACATTTTTTCTCAAATTTCCTATTAGTGTTTTTCCACCAGTCTCCAGCTCTATTGTGGAAAAACACTACATAGGATAACCTAGAGGGGGGTTTTTGGGCCTTGCAGCGCCGTTTACGGCTGTCTGCACGGTCTCCGTGTGAGCCCAGCTCGCCCTGTAGTCTGTGTGCAGCCATAGCCGGTTGGATTCAGCTCAGGGTTCGTTACTGGCTCATACCTTGAGAAAAATTTTACTTTTTTTCAAATAGTGCAGCCTGTTTAAAATTTGAAAAAAAAAAATTCCTATTAGTGTCTTTCCACTCGTATCCAGCTAAATAGTGGAAAAACACTATATAGGATAACCTAGAGGAGGGTTTTTTGGCCTTGCAGCGCCGTTTACGGCTGTCTGCACGGTCTCCGTGTGAGCCCAGCTCGCCCTGTAGTCTGTGTGCAGCCATAGCCGGTTGGATTCAGCTCAGGGTTCGTTACTGGCTCATACCTAGAGAAAAATTTTACTTTTTTTCAAATAGTGCAGCCTGTTTAAAATTTGAAAAACAAAAATTCCTGTTAGTGTCTTTCCACTCGTATCCAGCTAAATAGTGGAAAAACACTATATAGGATAACCTAGAGGAGGGTTTTTTGGCCTTGCAGCGCCGTTTACGGCTGTCTGCACGGTCTCTGTGTGAGCGCAGCTCGCCCTGTAGTCTGTGTGCAGCCATAGCCGGTTGGATTCAGCTCAGGGTGCGTTACTGCCTCATACCTTGAAAAACAATTTCCTTTTTTTCAAATAGTGCAGCCAGTTTAAAATTTGAAAAAAAAAATTCCTATTAGTGTCTTTCCACTCGTATCCAGCTAAATAGTGGAAAAACACTATATAGGATAACCGAGAGGAGGGTTTTTCGGCCTTGCAGCGCCGTTTACGGCTGTCTACACGGTCTCCGTGTGATTTAAACTAGCTCTGTAGCCCGATCTGCACCAAAAAAAAAGTTAAGTTCACCAAACACAACTTAACACTTGTGTAGGCCACATTTGAAAAATAATAAAGTTTAGTCCACAATTTACAACATTAGTGTTTCTTACACCTGTTAGGAGGAGCATTTCAGGAATAAGCACACTAAGGCCTTTAGTACTTTTCTGCTTATCTTTATCTGTCAACCAAGATGAAGAGGGCAGGGAGTAAGGCACGTGGGCGTGGGCGCGGAGCAGGGAGAGGAGCAGGGAGAGGACGTGGTGATTCTGTGCCTGCTGCGGGCGCCGGTGACTCGTCGTCACTCAGTTTCAGCAGGGAACAGTCCTTCATGCGCAGCTTTGTCGGAGAGCGCCGTGCACCGCTGCTACGTGAAGACCAAATTGAAGCCGTTGTCGGGTGGATGGCAGCTAACGCCTCGGCATCGACTTCAGTTAGTGCCACATCCTCTCAGGCACAGAGCACTGGAGAGCAGCCATCTGTCTCTTCACCACCTGCCAAATTGGCCAGGCAGTCAGAGAGCCCAGGACAGGAGCCGTCTCTACTTCTGTTCTCTGAATCTCTTGGCTTGGAAACAGGGGGCCAGCCAAGCAGCATTGGAGAAATGGAAGAAGAGGCAGTGTGCAGTGATGCCCAAAAGCTTTATCTCTCTGACTCTGAAGAGGCAGGTGGGCCAGTGCCTCCGGTGACCACAGCGCAGTACGCATCTGATGATGAAACTCAGGTGCCGCTTTCTGATGCGTACTGTGCTGCCGAGACTACCCAGGAGGAGCAGTTGGTGGCAGAGGGTAGTGGAGATGATGAGGTCCTTGACCCATCGTGGCGTGAGGAACAGGAAGGTGGTGGGAGCAGCTCTGAGGAAGAGCTTCCCCTTACGGGCCAAAGAGGGAGAGGGAGGGGGAAGACTGCGGAGCCTGTAGCCTCCACTTTGGCACCCGTTAGGAGCCTGTCTCTTTCCAAAGCCAAAAAGGGCGCTCCCAAGACTTGCAGTGCCTGGTCCTTTTTTGACACAGTTGCAGATGACATTTGTTTTGTCAAATGCAAGCTGTGTCATCAGAAAGTAAAAAGAGGTAAAAGTGTCAGCAACCTCAATACCACAAATATGTGGAAACATGTGCGGAACAGGCACGCGGTGGAGTTACAGAAACACAGTGAAGACGTAGGCCAACCAACAGCGGCAGCTACCACCTCTTCATCTCGTGTTGCCTCTTCCTCCACTGTTGTCCAGAGACCTAGTGTAATTCCACCCACAGCACCACCTTCCCAGTCATCCTCACACTCCCAGTCTACTCTACAGCCATCGGTAGTCCAGGCATGGGAGAAAAGGCGGGCATTCTCGGCCAACCACCCCCGAGCACAGGCTCTGAATGCAGGCATTGCCAAACTGTTGTCCCTGGAAATGCTCTCGTTCAGGCTGGTGGAGACTGACAGCTTCCGTGACTTGATGGCATTGGCAGTCCCACAGTACAAGGTGCCCAGCCGCTTTTACTTCAGCAGGCAGGCTGTCCCTGCCCTGCACAGGCATGTTGAGGCAAACATAAAACATGCGCTACTGAACGCCGTCAGTAGCAAGGTCCACCTCACCACCGATGCGTGGACCAGTCAGCATGGACAGGGGCGATATGTTTCCCTCACTGCCCATTGGGTTAATGTTGTTGAGCCAGGTACAGATCGTGCGAGTGGCGCAGGACGTGTCCTGCCCACTCCAAGGATTGCAGGAATCCAGTCTGTACGCATCGACTCCTCCTCTTACACCAGTTCCTCTGATTCCTCTCTGCAGGATCCGTCACAGTCCACCTCCACATGGACCCGTGAACGTTTACCTATGACCGACATGAGCACAGCCGTGGCCAAACGTCAGCAGGCCGTCTTGAAACTAGTTTCATTGGGGCATCGAAGCCACACAGCGCAGGAGCTCTGGAATGCCATCAAGCAGGAGAGCGATGTGTGGTTACTGCCAGCGAATCTCCAGCCAGGCATGGTAGTGTGTGACAATGGCCGAAATCTGGTGGCAGCTTTGGCCCTTGGCAACCTCACTCACATCCCATGTCTGGCACATGTGCTCAATTTGGTTGTGCAGAGTTTTCTGAGGGAATATCCGGATCTTGATGCCCTGCTGCACAAGGTCCGCCTAGAGTGTGCTCACTTGCGGCGTTCCAGCTTGGCCAGATCCCGCATTGCTGCTCTGCAGCGCCGATTCCGCCTTCCGGAACACCGCATCATATGTGACCTACCTACCCGGTGGAATTCCACGTTACATATGTTGGAGCGGTTGTGTGAGCAGCAGCAAGCAGTTATGGAGTACCAGCTGCATCAGGCGCAAAGAAGTCGCAGTCAGCGCCGATCAGACTTCACAACCACAGAGTGGGCCACTATGAAGGACGTCTGCCAGGTTTTGCGTCCTTTTGATTATTCCACGCGGATGGCAAGTGCAGATGATGCACTAGTCAGCATGACTGTCCCCCTTATCTGCCTGCTTCAGCAAACTTTGTAAGGGTTAAGGGATGATGTGGTGGAAGAGGTGGAGGATGAGGAGTCACCTTTTCCATCAGCTTCTGGAGAGTCAGCGCCACGTGGTTCCTCACAAAGGGGTACGCAGGGGCCAATTTGTGAGGAGGATGAGGAGGAGTCAATGGAGGAGGAAGAGCTCCGTCCAGAGGAGGGAGCGACACAATTGTCCAGTGGTCAGTGTGTACAGCGAGGGTGGGGTGATGACGAGCGGGCAGAGATCATGTCTCAAGCAGGGGACAGCGTTTCTGGGCCAGTTGGCACTCTGCAGCACATGGTGGATTTCATGCTGCAGTGCCTGAGAAACGACCGCCGCATCGACCACATTCTCAACATGCCTGATTATTGGGTGTTCACCCTCCTCGATCCTCGCTACCGGGACAACGTCCAAAACCTCATCCCTGCGTTGACCCGGGAGCGTAAATTGCGGGAGTACCACGACACACTGGTGAATTCCATCATCTTCTCCTGTCCAACTGAGAGGAGTGCTGCTAGTGCTTTACAAAGCAGCTCAGTGCGTCGAGGCAGTGGGGGAGGCTCTGCCCAAAGAGGGAGCAGAAGCAGTGCCTCTGCCCAAGGCAAGCCCAGTATGGCACAACTCTGGCACACTTGTCTACACCAAATGTCTACACCATCACCGGCGGCTCCAGTCAGCAGGAGGCAACGGTTCCGTCAGATGGTGACAGACTACATGGCTTGCCCTCTTACTGTACTCCCAGACGGCTCTTCCCCGTTCAAGTTTTGGGTCTCTAAGCTGGATACATGGCCAGAGCTAAGCCAGTATGCATTGGAGGTGCTGGCTTGCCCTGCGGCTAGTGTCTTATCGGAACGTGTCTTTAGTGCCGCAGGTGGTGTACTAACAGACCGTCGCATGCGACTGTCCTCCGATAACGTTGACCGGCTTACTTTCCTGAAAATGAACCAGGCCTGGATCTCGCAGGAATTTGCCACTCCTCTGCCTGATTAAGTAATTGGGTGTCATCCAGGTCTCCTGCTGTGTTCATCTTTCTACCACCTGAACTGCTATTCCTGAGCTCCAACACCGCCAGTTGCGGCTCAGAAGTGCAGGCTGCACAGTAAAAACATACGACCCAGTGTTATTGGGTTTCAGTAACGTCAGCTGATCCCCAGCTGTGTAGCCGGCAATGTGTCCTGCGACCGCCACGCTGGCACAACAACCTAAATGTAGGGGAACCTGTCCCCGCCCCCCCCCCCCCGTCATTTGTTACTGAAAGAGCCATCTTGTGCAGCAGTAAAGCTGCACAAGGAAAAGGTAGCTCTTTTTTTTTAGCTCTTTGCACACGCAGAACTTAACACTTATAAAATGTGTTCACTGATACCGTTATACCGTCCCGGAGCTGGGACTTTCCTTCGTAATGTGACGCAGCACAGCCGTCATTCCTACCCCCTTGGTGCCATGCGCTGCCTCCTCAGCGTTGTTTTAAGCTGTCACGGAGCCTGCGCTGTTCTGTTATCCCTTGGGCATGCCCTATTTGCGCTGCCTGTCTTCTGACATAATTTGGTGTCAGGCTGGCTGCGCCTGTGCGGCCGCGCTGCCCGAGATCGCGCCTCGCAGTGTCTTCTGATTGAGTCACACTGCGGGCCTGGGATCCATGGGCATGCGCAGTGCATATCTTCCCCTCGGGCTCTCGCTCATTTCCCTCCGCCTTCTTTAGACTGTGCGCCGTCAGCTGATCCCTAGCATGCCACGGCCGTGACACCGCACAGTCTGAAGAAGAGGGAAGGAGGGGAGTGAGAGTCGAGGTTATGCACTGTGCATGCCCATGGTTCCAAGGCCCGCAGTGGGATTACGTTAGACGAGACTGCGAGGTGGGATCTGGAGCAGCGTGGACGCACAGGCACTGACAGCTTGACACCAAATTATGTCAGAAGACAGGCAGCGCTAATTGGGCATGGCCAAGGGCTAACAGAACAGCGCAGGCTCCGTGACAGCTTAAAACAACGCTGAGGAGGCAGCGCACGGCATCAAGGGGATAGGAATGACAGCTGTGCTGTGTCCCATTACGAAGGAAATTCGCACCTCCGGAATGGTTTAACGGTATAAAGGGACACATTTTTAGTGTTTACTTCGGTGTTTGCAAGGAGCATAATTAAAAGAGCAACCTTTTCCTTTTGCATCCTTAGTGCTGCACAAGATGGCTCTTTCAGCTACAAACGTCTTGGGGGGGGGGGTTAAAGGTTTCCTTTCAACTTGCTCCAATCAGGCTTCGGCCTACACTCTGTTCCTCTGCTCCTCCTGCTGTCCCTGGGCTCTAACACCGCCAGTTGGTGCCTGGAAGTGCTGTGTGCACAGTCAACAGTCGCTCCTCTGTTATTGGGGTTCAGTAACGTCAGCTGATCCCCAGCTGTGTGTGCGGCAATACCTCCAATCTGCTCCTCCTGCTGTCCCTGGGCTCTAACACCGCCAGTTGGTGCCTGGAAGTGCTGTGTGCACAGTCAACAGTCGCTCCTCTGTTATTGGGGTTCAGTAACGTCAGCTGATCCCCAGCTGTGTATCCGGCAACGTGTCATGCGACCGCCACGCTGGCACAACTAAAATGTAAGGGGACCTTTCCCCCCCCCCCCTAGGCGTTTGTTACTGAAAGAGCCACCATGTGCAGCACTAATACTGCACAAGGGAAAGGTCGCTCTTGAAATTATGCTCCTTGCAAACGCTGAACTACACACTCATGTAATGTGTCCCCTCACACCGTCCAACCGTCCAAGAGGTGGGACTTTCCTTTGTAATGTGACGCAGCACAGCCGTCATTGCTACCCCCTTGGCACCGTGCGCTGCCTCCTTAGCGTTGTTTGATTCCGTCATGGACCCTGCGCTGTTATGTTATCCCTTGGCCATGCACAGTTTGCGCTGCCCGTCCTCTGACATCATTTGTTGTCATCCTGGCTGCGCCTGTGCGTCCACGCTGCCCGAAATCACACCTCGCAGTGTCGTCTAATGTGATCCCACAGTGGGCCTGGTATCCATGGCCATGCGCAGTGCATATACTAGCCTCTCACTCCCCTTCTTCACGCTTCTTCAGACTAGGCGGCGTCAGCTGATCCCTAATAGCATGCCACGGCCGTGACGCCGCACAGTCTGAAGAAGCAGGAAGGAGGTGAGTGAGAGGCGATGATATGCACTGCGCATGCCCATGGATCCCTGGCCCGCAGTGGGACTACATTAGATGACACTGCAAGGTTGGATCTCGGGCAGCTTGGACGCACAGGCACTGCCAGCCTGACACCTACATGATGTCAGAAGACGGGCACCGCTAACTGTGCATGGCCAAGGGATAACATTACAGCGCGGGCTCCGTGACAGAACCAAACAACGTTGAGGAGGTGGCGCCCGGCACCAAGGGGGTTGGAATGACGGCTGTGCTGTGTCACATTACAAAGGAAAGTCCCACTTCCGGGATGGTTTGACGGTGTGAGGGGACACATTATATGAGTGTGTACTTCAGCGTTTGCAAGGAGCATAATTTTCGGAGCCACCATTTTCCATGTGCAGTATTACTGCTGTACAAGATGGCTCTTTCAGCAACAAATGCCTGGGGGGGGGGTTAAAGGTTCCCTTTCAACTTGCTCCACTGCAGGCTTCGGCCTACACTCTGCTCCTCTTTGATTCCCTGGGTTTCAACACTGTCAGTTGCCACCTGGAAGTGTTGTCTACACAGAAAAAACACTAGGTGATGTGTCAGTGGGGTTCAGCACCGCCAGCTGTTCCCCTGCTGTGTAGTCGGCAACGTGTCCAGCACAAGCCACGCTGGCACAACAGAACAAAAGCTGCCACCAGTGCAGGCTTCGGCCTACACTCTGCTCCTCTCCTCCTCCTGCTGACCCTGGGCTCAAACACCGCTAGTTTTTGCCCGGAAGTGCTAGCTGCACAGAGAAAAACACCAGCCAATGTGTTAGTGGGGTTCAGCAACGCCAGCTGTTCCCCTGCTGTGTAGCCGGCAACGTGACCTGCAAACGCCACGCAGGCACATGAACTGAAATTAAAGGGAACCTGGCCCCACCCCCCCCAGGTGTTTCTATGTATAACAGCCACCTAGTACAGCAGTACTGCTGCATTTGTACAAGGTGGCTGACTTTTTCTCCTTGCCCACGTGGAACTCAACACGTACAAAATGTGTCTCATTGAGACCATTCCACTGTCCCTGAGGTGTGACTTTCCTTTCTAATGATACGCAGCACCCCCCTTGGTAGCGTTTCCCGTCTTTTGTCATCATGGTTAGCTGGCTGCGCCTGTGCATCCGCCCTGCTAGAAACAACGCCCCTCGTTGTCATATTTATTTTGTCAGCGAGGGTGTGGTTTATGGGCACGAGCAGTGCATATGTTCGCCTGTCTTAACTCATCTCCTTCCGCCTTCTTCAGACTGTGCGGCCTCCTGGCCTTGGTAGGCGATAAGGGATCAGCTGAGGCCGCCCAGTCTGGAGCAGGTGTAAGGACATGTGTAAGCAGCAAACCTATTTACTGCACAAGGCCACGAATCACAGCCACGCAGTGTGATTTTTTGAAAACACACTGTGGGTCTGGGATTCATGTCCATCGCTAACCGCAACGGCCAAAATGAAATGAGGTCAGAAGACAGGAAGCGCTCACAGCGCATGGCCAAGGGATCACAATAGCGCAGACTCCTGTACAGCAAATAACAACGCTCAGGAATCTGCGCCCAGTACCTAGGTGCAAATTTTGACACCTGTGCTGCGTCTCCTTAAAAAGACAAGTCACGCCTCCACAACTGTTTGACAGTATAATGGGCTAAATAGTGTACGTGTTTTAGTCAGCGTGTGCAAGGAGCAAAACAAATAGAGCAACCTTTTACTTGTGCAGCATTAATGCTGCACAAGGTGTGGCTCTTGTACCTTGCAACACCTGAGGGGGGTTAAAGGTAACCTTTGAAATTGGTTCAACTAGGCTTCGGCCTACACTCTGCTCCTCTCCTGCTGACCCTGGGCTCAAACACCGCTAGTTTTTGCCCGGAACTGCTAGCTGCACAGAGAAAAACACCAGTCAATGTGTTAGTGAGGTTCAGCACCGCCAGCTGTTCCCCTGCTGTGTAGTCGGCATCGTGTCCAGCACAAGCCACGCTGGCACAACTGACCAAAAGCTGCCACCAGTGCATGCTTCGGCCTACACTCTGCTCCTCTCCTCCTCCTGCTGACCCTGGGCTCAAACACCGCCAGTTTCTGCCCGGAAGTGCTAGCTGCACAGAGAAAAACACCAGCCAATGTGTTAGTGGGGTTCAGCACCGCCAGCTGTTCCCTCGCTGTGTAGCCGGCATCGTGTCCAGCACAAGCCACGCTGGCACAACTGACCAAAAGCTGCCACCAGTGCAGGCTTCGGCCTACACATTGCTCCTCTCCTCCTCCTGATGACCCTGGGCTCAAACAACGCCAGTTTCTGCCCGGACATGCTAGCTGCACAGAGAAAAACACCAGCCAATGTGTTAGTGGGGTTCAGCACCGCCAGCTGTTCCCCTGCTGTGTAGCTGGCAACGTGTCCTGCAAACGCCACGCAGGCACATGAACTGAAATTGAAGGGAGCCTGCCCCCCACCCCCCCAGGTGTTTCTATGTATAACAGCCACCTTGTACAGCAGTACTGCTGCATTTGTACAAGGTGGCTGACTTTTTCTCCTTGCACACGTGGAACTCAACAAGTACAAAATGTGTCTCATTACAGACCATTACAATGTCCCTGAGGTGTGATTTTCCTTTTTAATGACACGCAGCACCCCCATTGTTAGCGCTGCCCGTCTCCTGACATCATTGGTTGGCTGGCTGTGCCTGTGCGTCCCCCCTGCCCGACACAACGCCCCCCGTTGTCTCATATATTTTGACTGCGAGGGTGTGATTGATGGGCACGAGCAGTGCGTATGTTCCCCTGTCTTCACTCCCCTCCTTCCGCCTTCTTCTGACTGTGCGGCCTCATGGCCGCGGCATGCGATAAGGGATCAGCTGAGGCCGCCCAGTCTGAAGCAGGTGTAAGGACATGTGTGAGCGGCGAACATATTTACTGCACAAGGCCACGAATCCCAGCACCGCAGTGTGACTTTAGGAAAAGCCACTGTCGGTCTGGGATTTATGGCCATCGTTAACCGCACCGGCCAACATGAAATGAGGTCATGAGACGGCCTGCACTAACAGGGTATTGCCAAGGGATAACACAAGAGCGCAGTTTCCTGTACTGCAAATAACAACGGTAAGGAATCTGCGCACAGCACCTAGGTGTAAATTTGTACACCTGTGCTGCGTCTCCTTAAAAAGACTAGTAGACTAGTCACGCCTCCACTACTGTTTGACAGTATAATGGGCTAAATAGTGTACGTGTTTAATTCAGCGTGTGCAAGGAGCAAAATTAAATAGAGCAACCTTTGACTTGTGCATCATTAATGCTGTTCAAGGTGTGGCTCTTGTACCTTGCAACACCTGAGGGGGGGGTTAAAGGTAACCTTTGAAATTGGTTCAACTAGGCTTCGGCCTACACTCTGCTCCTCTACTCCTCCTGCTGACCCTGGGCTCAAACACCGCTAGTTTCTGCCCGGAACTGCTAGCTGCACAGAGAAAAACACCAGTCAATGTGTTAGTGGGGTTCAGCACCGCCAGCTGTTCCCCTGCTGTGTAGTCGGCATCGTGTCCAGCACAAGCCACGCTGGCACAACTGAACAAAAGCTGCCACCAGTGCAGGCTTCGGCCTACACTTTGCTCCTCTCCTCCTCCTGCTGACCCTGGGCTCAAACAACGCCAGTTTCTGCCCGGACATGCTAGCTGCACAGAGAAAAACACCAGCCAATGTGTTAGTGGGGTTCAGCACCACCAGCTGTTCCCCTGCTGTGTAGCTGGCAACGTGTCCTGCAAACGCCACGCAGGCACATGAACTGAAATTGAAGGGAGCCTGCCCCCCACCCCCCCAGGTGTTTCTATGTATAACAGCCACCTTGTACAGCAGTACTGCTGCATTTGTACAAGGTGGCTGACTTTTTCTCCTTGCACACGTGGAACTCAACAAGTACAAAATGTGTCTCATTACAGACCATTACAATGTCCCTGAGGTGTGACTTTCCTTTTTAATGACACGCAGCACCCCCATTGTTAGCGCTGCCCGTCTCCTGACATTATTGGTTGGCTGGCTGTGCCTGTGCGTCCCCCCTGCCCGACACAACGCCCCCCGTTGTCTCATATATTTTGACTGCGAGGGTGTGATTGATGGGCACGAGCAGTGCATATGTTCCCCTGTCTTCACTCCCCTCCTTCCGCCTTCTTCTGACTGTGCGGCCTCATGGCCGCGGCATGCGATAAGGGATCAGCTGAGGCCGCCCAGTCTGAAGCAGGTGTAAGGACATGTGTGAGCGGCGAACATATTTACTGCACAAGGCCACGAATCCCAGCACCGCAGTGTGACTTTAGGAAAAGCCACTGTGGGTCTGGGATTTATGGCCATCGTTAACCGCACCGGCCAACATGAAATGAGGTCATGAGACGGCCTGCACTAACAGGGTATTGCCAAGGGATAACACAAGAGCGCAGTTTCCTGTACTGCAAATAACAACGGTAAGGAATCTGCGCACAGCACCTAGGTGTAAATTTGTACACCTGTGCTGCGTCTCCTTAAAAAGACTAGTAGACTAGTCACGCCTCCACTACTGTTTGACAGTATAATGGGCTAAATAGTGTACGTGTTTAATTCAGCGTGTGCAAGGAGCAAAATTAAATAGAGCAACCTTTGACTTGTGCATCATTAATGCTGTTCAAGGTGTGGCTCTTGTACCTTGCAACACCTGAGGGGGGGTTAAAGGTAACCTTTGAAATTGGTTCAACTAGGCTTCGGCCTACACTCTGCTCCTCTACTCCTCCTGCTGACCCTGGGCTCAAACACCGCTAGTTTTTGCCCGGAACTGCTAGCTGCACAGAGAAAAACACCAGTCAATGTGTTAGTGGGGTTCAGCAACGCCAGCTGTTCCCCTGCTGTGTAGTCGGCAACGTGTCCAGCACAAGCCACGCTGGCACAACAGAACAAAAGCTGCCACCAGTGCAGGCTTCGGCCTACACTTTGCTCCTCTCCTCCTCCTGCTGACCCTGGGCTCAAACAACGCCAGTTTCTGCCCGGACATGCTAGCTGCACAGAGAAAAACACCAGCCAATGTGTTAGTGGGGTTCAGCACCGCCAGCTGTTCCCCTGCTGTGTAGTCGGCATCGTGTCCAGCACAAGCCACGCTGGCACAACTGAACAAAAGCTGCCACCAGTGCAGGCTTCGGCCTACACTTTGCTCCTCTCCTCCTCCTGCTGACCCTGGGCTCAAACAACGCCAGTTTCTGCCCGGACATGCTAGCTGCACAGAGAAAAACACCAGCCAATGTGTTAGTGGGGTTCAGCACCGCCAGCTGTTCCCCTGCTGTGTAGCTGGCAACGTGTCCTGCAAACGCCACGCAGGCACATGAACTGAAATTGAAGGGAGCCTGCCCCCCACCCCCAGGTGTTTCTATGTATAACAGCCACCTTGTACAGCAGTACTGCTGCATTTGTACAAGGTGGCTGACTTTTTGTCCTTGCCCACGTGGAACTCAAAACGTACAAAATGTGTCTCATTGAGACCATTCCACTGTCCCTGAGGTGTGACTTTCCTTTCTAATGATACGCAGCACCCCCCTTGGTAGCGCTTCCCGTCTTCTGACATCATTGGTTGGCTTGTTGCGCCTGTGCGTCCGCCCTGCCTGAAACAATGCTCCTCGTTGTCTTATTTTGACTGCGAGGGTGTGATTGATGGGCACGAGCAGTGCATATCTTCACCTGTCTTAACTCATCTCCTTCCGCCTTCTTCAGACTGTGCAGCCTCATGGCCGCGGCATGCGAGAAGGGATCAGCAGAGGCCGCCCAGTCTGAAGCAGGTGTAAGGACGTGTGTGAGCGGCCAAAATATTTACTGCTCAAGGCCACGAATCACAGCACCGCAGTGTGACTTTATGAAAAGGCACTGTGGGTCTGGGATTTATGGCCATCGTTAACCGCACCGGCCAACATGAAATGAGGTCATAAGACGGGCAGCTCTAGCAGGGCATTGCCAAGGGATAACACAAGAGCGCAGACTCCTGTACAGCAAATAACAACGCTCAGGAAGCTGCGCCAAGCACCAAGGCGTTATTTGGGACACCTGTGCTGCGTCTCCTTAAAAAGCCAAGTCACGCATCCACTACAGTTTGACTGTAGAATGGGCTAAATTGTGTACGTCTTTCATTCAGCGTGTGCAAGTAGACAAATTAATAGAGCAACCTTTCACTTGTGCAGCATTAATACTGCACAAGGTGTGTCTCTTGTACTTTGTAACACCTGAGGGGGGGTTAAAGGTTTCCTTTGAAATTGGTTCAAATAGGCTTCGGCCTACACTCTGCTCCTCTACTCCTCCTCCTGCTTCAACACGGGCTCTAACATCGCTAGTTTTTGACCGCAAGTGCTAGCTGCACAGAGAAAAACACACGCCATTGTGTGAGTGGGGTTCAGCAACGCCAGCTGTTCTCCCACTGTGTAGCCGGCAAAGTGTCCTGCAAACGCAACGCAGACACAAAGCTGCCTCCAGTGCAGGCTTCGGCCTACACTCTGCTCCCCCTGCTTACCCTTAGCTCCAACACCGCTAGTTGGGGATCTAGGAAGACAATCTTTAATAGGCAACGCATCTGGGTTCCAGCACCGCCAGCTGGTTCTCGGCAGTGTTCTTGTCACAGGTACTCCCTCGTGCCAAGCCTGGTTTCAGCACCGTCAGCTGTTTCCGGGTTGTGTCAAGCTCACTGAGACGCCTATGCTTGCCCCGTCGTGGTGCGGTCGGGTTAGCCAACTCCAGGGTGCCTCCAGTTTAGGAGCTTCCTATGTGGGCTGCGTGAACTGGTAGTCAAGGCTGGTTTTGTAGTGCCAGTAGGCCCAGCTCCCCCTGTAGGACTGTTGGGGTTCGGTAACTGCGGCTGCCTCGCGGCCTAGCTGTTCTCTCCTCTCCTGTGGGCCTTGGGGTCCACCACCTGGTTCCAGCACTGTCAGCTGGTTCCGGGCCGAGCCTTTGGCTTAGGTGCCTCCTCCTGGGTATCCGAGTTCCGCCAACGTCAGGCGGTCCTTGGTAGTGCTTTTAAGCGCGGGCAACTACAGCTTAGTAACCGGGTTCCAGCACCGCCAGCTGGTCCTCGGTCGTGCCATTGGCTCTTGCACACTGGGGCAACGCATCTTGGTTCCAGCACCGCCAGCTGGTTCTCGGCAGTGTTCTTGACACAGGTACTCCCTCGTGCCAAGCCTGGTTTCAGCACCGCCAGCTGTTTCCGGGATGTGTCAAGCTCACTGAGACGCCTATGCTTGCCCCGTCGTGGTGCGGTCGGGTTAGCCAACTCCAGGGTGCCTCCAGTTTAGGAGCTTCCTATGTGGGCTGCGTGAACTGGTAGTCAAGGCTGGTTCTGTAGTGCCAGTAGGCCCAGCTCCCCCTGTAGGACTGTTGGGGTTTGGTAACTGCGGCTGCCTCGCGGCCTAGCTGTTCTCTCCTCTCCTGTGGACCTTCAGGTCCACCACCTGGTTCCAGCACCGTCAGCTGGTTCCAGGCCGAGCCTTTGGATTAGGTGCCTCCTCCTGGGTATCCGAGTTCCGCCAACGTCAGGCGGTCCTTGGTAGTGCTTTTAAGCGCGGGCACCTACAGCTTAGTAACCGGGTTCCAGCACCGCCAGCTGGTCCTCGGTCGTGCCATTGGCTCTTGCACACTGGGGCAACGCATCTGGGTTCCAGCACCGCCAGCTGGTTCTCGGCAGTGTTCTTGAAACAGGTACTCCCTCGTGCCAAGCCTGGTTTCAGCACCGCCAGCTGTTTCCGGGTTGTGTCAAGCTCACTGAGACGCCTATGCTTGCCCCGTCGTGGTGCGGTCGGGTTAGCCAACTCCAGGGTGCCTCCAGTTTAGGAGCTTCCTATGTGGGCTGCGTGAACTGGTAGTCAAGGCTGGTTCTGTAGTGCCAGTAGGCCCAGCTCCCCCTGTAGGACTGTTGGGGTTTGGTAACTGCGGCTGCCTCGCGGCCTAGCTGTTCTCTCCTCTCCTGTGGACCTTCAGGTCCACCACCTGGTTCCAGCACCGTCAGCTGGTTCCAGGCCGAGCCTTTGGCTTAGGTGCCTCCTCCTGGGTATCCGAGTTCCGCCAACGTCAGGCGGTCCTTGGTAGTGCTTTTAAGCGCGGGCACCTACAGCTTAGTAACCGGGTTCCAGCACCGCCAGCTGGTCCTCGGTCGTGCCATTGGCTCTTGCACACTGGGGCAACGCATCTGGGTTCCAGCACCGCCAGCTGGTTCTCGGCAGTGTTCTTGACACAGGTACTCCCTCGTGCCAAGCCTGGTTTCAGCACCGCCAGCTGTTTCCGGGTTGTGTCAAGCTCACTGAGACGCCTATGCTTGCCCCATCGTGGTGCGGTCGGGTTAGCCAACTCCAGGGTGCCTCCAGTTTAGGAGCTTCCTATGTGGGCTGCGTGAACTGGCAGTCAAGGCTGGTTCTGTAGTGCCAGTAGGCCCAGATCCCCCTGTAGGACTGTTGGGGTTCGGTAACTGCGGCTGCCTCGCGGCCTAGCTGTTCTCTCCTCTCCTGTGGGCCTTGGGGTCCACCACCTGGTTCCAGCACCGTCAGCTGGTTCCGGGCCGAGCCTTTGGCTTAGGTGCCTCCTCCTGGGTATCCGAGTCCCGCCAAAGTCAGGCGGTCCTTGGTAGTGCTTTTAAGCGCGGGCACCTACAGCTTAGTAACCGGGTTCCAGCACCGCCAGCTGGTCCTCGGTCGTGCCATTGGCTCTTGCACACTGGGGCAACGCATCTGGGTTCCAGCACCGCCAGCTGGTTCTCGACAGTGTTCTTGTCACAGGTACTCCCTCGTGCCAAGCCTGGTTTCAGCACCGTCAGCTGTTTCCGGGTTGTGTCAAGCTCACTGAGACGCCTATGCTTGCCCCGTCGTGGTGCGGTCGGGTTAGCCAACTCCAGGGTGCCTCCAGTTTAGGAGCTTCCTATGTGGGCTGCGTGAACTGGTAGTCAAGGCTGGTTCTGTAGTGCCAGTAGGCCCAGCTCCCCCTGTAGGACTGTTGGGGTTCGGTAACTGCGGCTGCCTCGCGGCCTAGCTGTTCTCTCCTCTCCTGTGGGCCTTGGGGTCCACCACCTGATTCCAGCACCGTCAGCTGGTTCCGGGCCGAGCCTTTGGCTTAGGTGCCTCCTCCTGGGTATCCGAGTTCCGCCAACGTCAGGCGGTCCTTGGTAGTGCTTTTAAGCGCGGGCACCTACAGCTTAGTAACCGTGTTCCAGCACCGCCAGCTGGTCCTCGGTCGTGCCATTGGCTCTTGCACACTGGGGCAACGCATCTGGGTTCCAGCACCGCCAGCTGGTTCTCGGCAGTGTTCTTGACACAGGTACTCCCTCGTGCCAAGCCTGGTTTCAGCACCGCCAGCTGTTTCCGGGTTGTGTCAAGCTCACTGAGATGCCTATGCTTGCCCCGTCGTGGTGCGGTCGGGTTAGCCAACTCCAGGGTGCCTCCAGTTTAGGAGCTTCCTATGTGGGCTGCGTGAACTGGTAGTCAAGGCTGGTTCTGTAGTGCCAGTAGGCCCAGCTCCCCCTGTAGGACTGTTGGGGTTCGGTAACTGCGGCTGCCTCGCGGCCTAGCTGTTCTCTCCTCTCCTGTGGACCTTCAGGTCCACCACCTGGTTCCAGCACCGTCAGCTGGTTCTCGGCAGTGTCTTTTGCTCTTGTACCTTCTGCTCCCCATCCTGGTTCCAGTACCGTCAGCTGGTTCCGGGCAGAGCCTTTGGCTTAGGTGCCTCCTTCTGGGTATCCAAGTTCCACCAACGTCAGGTGGTCCTTGGTAGTGCTTTCGGGCACGGGTACCTCCTGCTTAGTAACCGGGTTCCAGTAACGTCAGCTGGTCCTCGGTAGTTCCATTTGCTCTTGGACCTTCGGCTACCCATCCGGGTTCCAGTACCGTCAGCTGGTTCTCGGCAGTGTCTTTTGCTCTTGTACCTTCTGCTCCCCATCCTGGTTCCAGTACCGTCAGCTGGTTCCGGGCAGAGCCTTTGGCTTAGGTGCCTCCTTCTGGGTATCCGAGTTCCGCCAACGTCAGGCGGTCCTTGGTAGTGCTTTTTAGCACGGGTACCTCCTGCTTAGTAACCGGGTTCCAGTAACGTCAGCTGGTCCTCGGTAGTTCCATAGGCTCTTGAACCTTCGGGTAGCCATCCGAGTTCCAGTTCCATCAGCTGGTTCTTGGCATTTTCTCAGCCTTCTTGTACCTTCTGCTACATTTCCAAGTTGAAGACCCTAAAGTCGACGACCCGGAAAACCACCCCGATGACGACGACGACGACCCGGAAGACCACCCCGATGACGACGACGACGACGACGGCGGAGACGACGACGGCTGAGACGACGACGGCGGAGATGACGACACTGGAGACGACGACCCTGGAGACGACGACATGGAAGACCGAGAAGCAGAAGAACAAGAGGCTGCAGAACAAAGAGCAGAAGAACATTAAGCATAAGACTTAATATCAGAGCAAAAGATATTATCTAAATTATATGCAGAAGAAGACTAAGCAGTGTATGGGGGTGAGTCCGTTCCTCCTCGTGGTGCCCCTGGATAAAGCCTGATGCTGCAGGCCAAACTGAACGCAGAACGGAAGGTGTAATCTTCCAACTTTTATAGATAACAACTACGGGAATGCCTGTCACAAATGAGAATATGATGAAGAAGTAGAATAGGAAGAATAATAACAGTGGAATAAAAAGAATATGTAGAATAGGAAGAATAATAATAGTTGAATAAAATGAATATGAAGAATGTAATAAAAAAAAAAAATAGGTAGAAGATGAAGAAGAAGATGAATAAGGTGAAGAAGAAGTTGATGTCAAAGATGCTGTTGATGATGAAGATGAAAGTGTGGGAAAAGTAAAAAAAAAAAAGAAAAAAAAGAAGGGGAAGGGTGTGGAATAGTGAAACATCAATATCTGACAAAATAAAAAAAAATTTACATACTCAATATCTTTTTCACTCCGAACGTCTTAAAAAAAAAAAAAACATGCTATTCTATTTGATTGGGCTAAACCTCATTGCCTTTAATGTCTCCGCCACCTCCCACAATACATCCTACATTATTCTTAGTTGTTTTCCTTCATGTAGAATGAACCTACAAGGCAAGAAAGGGTTTATTTTAATTCTGATATTTTGGTCCTATTGACTTGCATTGGGATCGGGTATCGGTATCGGCGATATCCGATATTTTTTGAATATCGGCCGATCCTATCCGATACCGATACTTTCCGATATCGGAAGGTATCGCTCAACACTAGTGCTGACAATACGTTATATGGGGAAAACCTGGTGACAGGTTCCCTTCAATTTTCAAATGTTAGGTCATAATGGTGCACCAAGTCTTCGGCCACACCAAGGGTGCACAGAAGTTTCTTGATTTGCATATTAAATAAATATTGATTTTTCATCAAATATTACACACCTATTGTATATGCCTGGTATTATTTTCGTAGGGGCTACGTCCCCTATATAAAACTTTATTCAGTCTAATTATCATTTTGGTGTGACAGATTCCCTTTCAGAAAGCTTAAAATTCACTTCACTCAATGAATAAATGTTTTGCTTGTGAATCGGGTGATTGACAGCCTGTTTAGATAGATCAATAATTAGTTTCCCATTATTGGTGACAGGGGATGTCTGATCTAAAGCTACAAATCTGCACTCATTTTATTCGACTGCAGACTTGTGAATCCTCACATGACACACTGCTTGCTGTGAGGATTCTCTAATGTTAGCATGGGGAACAGCAGTCATGTGATTGCAAGTATGTGATTTGCATACTTCCATAATCCGTCTCGCCATGTGCAGACTCACTCAGTTTACTTGCATTGAGCGAGGCCACTCCCATCTAGTCGGATTGTGGTCGGGAGTATGCATATTGCATACTTGTGGTCACATGACCACTGTTCCTGGCACTGACCCTGGAATATTTTCACAGTGCATACAGAATGCGCTCGAAGGCTTCACAATTCTGTAGTTGGACCCCCAGTGGTCAAAAAGTTATTCCCTATCCCGTGGATAGGGAATAACTTTCAAACTTGATATAGCTTGTGACAGGGTCACTGGCACTGTATGTGAGGAGAGATATGTGTCACAGAGGTTGCTTTCTTCCTCTGTGATCTAGAAGCCCATAAGCTTCTTTTAAGCATGCTATGTGCTGAAGGAGTTAAGCAGTCATGTAATGGGCGGGTTTTTAGGTGAGTCGGTAAAAAGATGGGCGGGACGCCTACTCACCATATCTCCGCCTCAAAGGTGTGGCTGGAGAAATAAATGTCCAGCCAGTTTTTTTTCCTCTGTCTGTGTTGTGTTGTGCGGAGGCCAGGAAGTCTCCACACTGAAGCTCATGTGAGAGCTGCCATATGCGTTCACAGAATCATAGAATGTTAGAGTTGCAAGGGACATCCTGGGTCATCTGGTCTAACCCCCTGCTCAAAGCAGGATTCACTAAACCATCTCAGACAAGTTGTCTGTCCAGCCTCTGTTTGAAGACTTCCATTGAAGGAGAACTCACCACCTCTCGTGGCAGCCTGTTCCACTCATTGATCAGCCTCAGTGTCAAAAGTTTTCTAATATCTAATCTGTATCTCCTCCCATTCAGTTTCATCCCATTGCTTCTAGTCTTTCCTTGTGCAAATGAGAATAAAGATGATCCTTCTACAATGTGACAGCCCATGAGATATTTGTAGACAGATATTAAGTCTCCTCTCAGTATTCTTTTTTGCAAGTTAAACATTCCCAAATCCTATAAATGTTCCTCATAGGTCATGGCTTGCAGACCAGTCACCATTCTGGTCGCTCTTCTCTGAACTTGCTCCAGTTTGTTGATGTCTCTTTTAAAACGTAGTGCCCAAAACTGGACACAGTATTCCAGATGATGTCTGACCTAAGAGGAGTAGAGGGCAATAATGACTTCACGTGATCTAGACTGTATGCTTCTGTTAATACATCCCAGAATTGTATTTGCCTTTTTTTGCTTCTGCAGCACACTGTTGACTCATGTTCAGTCTGTGATCTATTAGTATACCCAAGTCTTTTTCACATGTACTGTGGCTTAGCCCTATTCCTCCCATTCTGTATATGCTTTCTTCATTTTTATTGCCCAGATGTAGTACTTTGCATTTTTCCTTGTTAAAAACCATTCTGATAGTTGCTGCCCACTGCTCCAGTTTATTTATATCTTTTTGAATCCTCTCTCTCTCTTTGGCCCAGATGTTCTGGGTATGACTGTATGAACTGTTAATTTTCTTTTGAGCCGGATAGGCTGTTTTTCTGTTACCATTTTAGGTTTTTGGTTTATGATACAATAAACCAACCAGAGACTTTAACCCCATGTGTGCCTATGCCTACCTCAAGGAGCAGCTAAGGGAGCTGACCTTCCACAAGCTGCTTTAATGAGTATCTAAAATTTTGAGATATTTTTAATGTTTTTTGCCCATTCTAGTAGATAGGTGTGTCACCCAATTATAAGTCCCCCACCACTTGCTAAACAAAGACCTCATAGAAGACCGCAGCTCAGGAGACATGCACACAGTGCAGAGTGGATCCAGTGAGTAGAACGCTATAGTCCTATCTCCTGAGCTCTCTTCTTCTAAAGGTCTTTTGAGCAATTGGTGAGGTTCTTAGGTCCCACCTCATGATGCTCTTTCTGCATACTGAGCCAACTTCAGACTCAAACCAATCTGCTGAGGATGAATGTACCTAAAGCATATAGGATATCTTTCAAAATGTAAGTTACTCTTGAAATGTTTAATAAAGCTCTTGCCTAGGATTAAGTAGTACTGTGGTTCTTATATGGTCCACAGTCTGATGATGGCTAGCTTCAAGCATCTCCTTACCTCTACTAAGCACATATTGGGAGTTGTAAGTTAATGTGATACAATTGTTTATAGGGCTTACCTAACCCTACAATTAGGCACTATGAACGTCAGTAATAAAAACAAGATGCACATATATGGCGACTCAGTATCAGATAATCAAAAATTGGAGAACTATGAGTCAACACTAGCCACAGAATGTAATAAAAGAGTAATATTTTATTAAATAAGCTTAAACAAAATACAAATAAATGATAATCACTAATATTAGGTGCACAGTAACTGTATCCTAAGGTACATCTGTGTCAACCAGGTGTATAGGACAGGGCCCAATTCACTATACAGTAATAGTACATCTGATGACAAAACATCAACAGTAGATTGTTAACTATACATGGGCTGTACTGCATGAAACATATGGTGATCCTAATACAAGTTTGCTAATAGTATCCGCATAATAGAGATCATCACATATGCCTGATGTAATGAAAGGACATTCAAATGAGTAAATTACCCATGTATATAGAAAGGATCCTGTCCGGCTCCTGGTTGACAGTCCCCAACGCGCGTTTCGCGTTCACTTGTAACCGCTTCTTCAGGGGGCGTCCCCTGAAGAAGCGGTTACAAGTGAACGCGAAACGCGCGTTGGGGACTGTCAACCAGGAGCCGGACAGGATCCTTTCTATATACATGGGTAATTTACTCTTTTGAATGTCCTTTCATTACATCAGGCATATGTGATGATCTCTATTATGCGGATACTATTAGCAGACTTGTATTAGGATCACCATATGTTTCATGCAGTACAGCCCATGTATAGTTAACACTCTACTGTTGATGTTTTGTCATCACATGTACTATTACTGTATAGTGAATTGGGCCCTGTCCTATACACCTGGTTGACACAGATGTACCTTAGGATACAGTTACTGTGCACCTAATATTAGTGATTATCATTTATTTGTATTTTGTTTAAGCTTATTTAATAAAATATTACTCTTTTATTACATTCTGTGGCTAGTGTTGACTCATAGTTCTCCAATTTTTGACTAACCCTACAATTGATTGCTGTTTTAAGCTTGGCAATGCATTCATGTACTGATGAAGTTTCTAGTGATGAATTACTATACTGAAAATGGTTTTGTTGATGCATTACTGTATTGACAGTGATTTTGGTGAGGTTTTAGTGCACTGACGGAGGTTGTGGTTATGGTTTACTGCACCAATGGTAGTTCTGGGGATGTTTTACTGTAATGATAATGGTTCTGGTGATGTATTACTGTATTGATGGTGGTTCTGTTGATATATTACTGTATTGACAATGATTCTGCTGATGTTCTACTGTATTGACAATGGTTCTGGTGATTTACAGTACTGATGGTGGTTCTGGTGCTGTTTTACTGTACTGATGGTGGTTCTGGTGATTTATTACTGTATTCACGGTGTTTCTGGTCATGTGGTCATGTAGATGGTGTAATCTTTAATTTATTAGACTTGATACTAAAACATTATAAGGTCAGTGTGCTAGACTAAAAATGTGGCTGTCTGAATGTTTGCCAGCTGAACAAGTAATTGACGAAAGCCCACAAACACTATAGACTGCCGTTTGATCGTCCGGCCAGCAACTATTTCGTCTGGCAATCCCATAAACCTGATTGCTAACTATTGCCGAGCGTTCCTGTATTCTCTGAGAGCCACTGTTAAACATCTCAGTCTATCACTTAGGGAACAAAAGGATTTACAGCCTGAAATCAGATTTGCTGGGTTCTTATTTCCCCTGACAATCCTCAGTCAGAGCCACCCATACACATTGGATTGTCAGCGGAATCTGTTGATATCGGCAGTTTGGCCAAATTTAGTCTAAAGGTACCTTCACACTGAACAACTTAATAACGATATCGCTAGCGATCCGTGACGTTGCAGCGTCCTGGATAGCGATATCGTTGTGTTTGACATGCAGCAGCGATCTGGATCCTGCTGTGACATCGTTGGTCGAAGCAGAAAGGCCAGAACTTTATTTTGTCGCTGGATCTCCCGCAGACATCGCTGAATCCGCGTGTGTGACGCCAATCCAGCGATGTCTTCACTGGTAACCAGGGTAAACATCGGGTTACTAAACGCAGGGCCGCGCTTAGTAACCCGATGTTTACCCTGGTTACCAGTATAAATGTAAAAAAAACCACTACATACTTACATTCCGGTGTCTGTCGCGTCCCCCGGCGTTCTGCTTCCCTGCACTGTGTCAGCGCCGGCTGGCCGTAAAGCAGAGCACAGCGGTGACGTCACCGCTCTGCTTTATGGCTGGCACTTACACAGTGCAGGGAAGCAGAACGCCGGGGGACATGACAGACACCGGAATGTAAGTATGTAGTGTTTGGTTTTTTTTACATTTACACTTGTAACCAGGGTAAGCATCGGGTTACTAAGCGCGGCCGTGCGGTTAGTAACCCAATGTTTACCCTCGTTACCCGGGGACCTCGGCATCGTTGGTCGCTGGAGAGCTGTCTGTGTGACAGCTCTCCAGCGACCACACAGCGACGCTGCAGCGATCGGCATCGTTGTCTAGATCGCTGCAGCGTCGCTAAATGTGACGGTACCTTAATGTGTATGGGGATCTTATCTACTATCTGAAAGGTATGGGCACTGTCAGAGTATGTGCACATGACTTCTTTTAGACATCTGCAAATCCCTAGAGATTTTCAGAGGGAAGACATTTCAGGACAAATAGTCGTCATTTTGTCCTGAAGCAACTTTTTTTTTGCTTCTTTTTGGTTGTCTTTTTCAGCATCTTTTAGCCCAGGGTTTTTGCTTATTTTTTTAAATTTATTGATTTTAATAAACTGGAAGGTGGCTTTTAAGCAGAAGCTGCCCATTTAATGGACTGATCACTTCTTTTAGTTGCTAAATATGTTACGAAACCTGAAGGTATTAAAAAAAACTAATTGCAGTGTACGAGTTAATTGTTTTTAGGATAGATTTGGCACTTTTTCAGGTGGGATACACAGCAGATCTGCCTGAAAAACACACTGTGTGCACATACACTTTGTCTGACTAATCAGTAAGGGGCATGACCACTTAAAGTACCTAGGGCAGCATGAATGCCAAATACAGCGCTGGTTCCAGCCATCAATATATAAGTACTGGACAACCCCTTTAACCAATCCTTGCAACTTATGGTGATGCTTCATATATAGTCATGGCCGAAAGTGTTGGCACCCTTTAAATTGATCTAGAAAATCAAGCATTTCTCCAAGACGTTTATTGAAATTTAACATGTTTTGTTATACACATTTATTTTCTTTGTGTGTATTAGAAGAAAAAACAGCAAAAAGGAGGAGATGCTTACCTGCCTAGGCCTCCAAACAAATGCAGGATGCAGTGGACCCATGTGATTAAGATGGCGGCAACACAGTTGCTGAATTACCGATGAGGCAACCACTCACAACCTACCAAACTAATGGAGGGGGTGGCTGCTTGGCATATTACTGCACATAAAAGACTTGTATGTGGTGCTGTTCACACAATGGAGATGCACAGCATCCTGGTTAAAAGCCTAGTAGTGACACCATCCTATTAGATCAGGCGGGCTGCCTAGCACTATCCAAATGCACCCCATGTGAACAGACACCACAGTTTACAAGACAAAATGGGCCCAACTGCACCCCGAAAAAAGTGCAAAAAAACACATATAAAAAATATATATACAGGTCCTTCTCAAAAAATTAGCATATAGTGTTAAATTTCATTATTTACCATAATGTAATGATTACAATTAAACTTTCATATATTATAGATTCATTATCCACCAACTGAAATTTGTCAGGTCTTTTATTGTTTTAATACTGATGATTTTGGCATACAACTCCTGATAACCCAAAAAACCTGTCTCAATAAATTAGCATATCAAGAAAAGGTTCTCTAAACGACCTATTACCCTAATCTTCTGAATCAACTAATTAACTCTAAACACATGCAAAAGATACCTGAGGCTTTTATAAACTCCCTGACTGGTTCATTACTCAAAACCCCCATCATGGGTAAGACTAGCGACCTGACAGATGTCAAGAAGGCCATCATTGACACCCTCAAGCAAGAGGGTAAGACCCAGAAAGAAATTTCTCAACAAATAGGCTGTTCCCAGAGTGCTGTATCAAGGCACCTCAATGGTAAGTCTGTTGGAAGGAAACAATGTGGCAGAAAACGCTGTACAACGAGAAGAGGAGACCGGACCCTGAGGAAGATTGTGGAGAAGGACCGATTCCAGACCTTGGGGAACCTGAGGAAGCAGTGGACTGAGTCTGGTGTGGAAACATCCAGAGCCACCGTGCACAGGCGTGTGCAGGAAATGGGCTACAGGTGCCGCATTCCCCAGGTAAAGCCACTTTTGAACCATAAACAGCGGCAGAGGCGCCTGACCTGGGCTACAGAGAAGCAGCACTGGACTGTTGCTAAGTGGTCCCAAGTACTTTTTTCTGATGAAAGCAAATTTTGCATGTCATTCGGAAATCAAGGTGCCAGAGTCTGGAGGAAGACTGGGGAGAAGGAAATGCCAAAATGCCTGAAGTCCAGTGTCAAGTACCCACAGTCAGTGATGGTGTGGGGTGCCATGTCAGCTGCTGGTGTTGGTCCACTGTGTTTCATCAAGGGCAGGGTCAATGCAGCTAGCTATCAGGAGATTTTGGAGCACTTCATGCTTCCATCGGCTGAAATGCTTTATGGAGATGAAGATTTCATTTTTCAGCACGACCTGGCACCTGCTCACAGTGCCAAAACCACTGGTAAATGGTTTACTGACCATGGTATTACTGTGCTCAATTGGCCTGCCAACTCTCCTGACCTGAACCCCATAGAGAATCTGTGGGATATTGTGAAGAGAAAGTTGAGAGACGCAAGACCCAACACTCTGGATGAGCTTAAGGCCGCTATTGAAGCATCCTGGGCCTCCATAACATCTCAGCAGTGTCACAGGCTGATTGCCTCCATGCCACGCCGCATTGAAGCAGTCATTTCTGCCAAAGGATTCCCAACCAAGTATTGAGTGCATAACTGAACATTATTATTTGATGGTTTTTTTGTTTGTTATTAAAAAACACTTTTATTTGATTGGATGGGTGAAATATGCTAATTTATTGAGACAGGTTTTTTGGGTTATCAGGAGTTGTATGCCAAAATCATCAGTATTAAAACAATAAAAGACCTGACAAATTTCAGTTGGTGGATAATGAATCTATAATATATGAAAGTTTAATTGTAATCATTACATTATGGTAAATAATGAAATTTAACACTATATGCTAATTTTTTGAGATGGACCTGTATATGTGAGGTATTAGTTTATATTTTGGCCAAAATACGCAAGCTCGTAACCCATGTCACGGGTCCCCACACTTACGAGTCCTAATGCTAAACAGCAATAGCACAAAAAGAGGATTCAGAGATCCTCCAAAAATTAATTCATTGTGTGAACAGTGCCACATACAAGTCTTTTATGTGCAGTAAAATGCCAAGCAGCCACCCTCTCCATTAGTTTGGTAGGTTGTGAGTAGCTGCCTCATCGGTAATTCTGCACCTGTGTTGTCGCCATCTTAACCACATGGGTCCACTGCATCCTGATAGTGCATTTGTTTAGAGGCCCAGGCAGGTAAGCATCTCTGCCTTTTTGCTGTTTTATTTTTTTGAATTTTTGGAGGATCTCTGAATCCTCTTTTTGTGCTATTGCTGTGGCAAATTGGACATAATTTCACATAAAACCCCCAAAATGCTCCAGATAAAGTTGTTGGTATCTATCCAAAATTGTAGGCAAATGACTTTGTTTCAAGCATATGATGTTCATACAAACTCACATGTGGCAAGTAAGAGGTATGGGCACTATGTAAATCACACTTGAAACCAGATAAAAAATGGAGAAGTGGACTCAGTCTTTGCATTGTGTGTCTGTGTACGCCTAACTAAGCATGGAGGTCAGAAAGAGAAGAAGAGAACTGTCTGAGGACTTGAGAACCAAAATTGTTGAAAGATATCAACAATCTCAAGGATACAAGTCCATCTCCAGAGATCCTGATGTTCCTTTGTCCATGGTGCTTAACATAATCAAAAAGTTTACAAGCCATGGCACTGTAGCTAATCTCCCTGGATTTGGATGGTAGAAAAAAATTGATGAAAGGTTGCAACGCAAGATAGTCCGGATAGTTAGTAAGCACCTGCAATCAAATTCTAAAGAAATTCAAGCTGTCCAGCAGGCTCCGAGTGCATCAGTGTCAGCACGAACTATCCGTCGACATTTGAATGAGATGAAATGCTATGGCAGGAGGACCCCACTGCTGATACAGAGACCTAAAAAAGCAAGACTTCAGTTGCCAAAATGTACCTGACTATGCCGAAAACCTTCTGGGAAAGTGTCTTGTGGACAGAGGAGAGCACACCCTTCTACTGTTTACTGAAAACAGAATGACGTCTGCAAAGAAAAGTCCACAGTACCCACAGTCAAATGTGGTGGAGGATCAAAGATGTTTTGGGATTGTCTTGCTGATTCTGGCACTGGGTGCCTTGACCGTGTGCAAGGCATCATGAAATCTGAAGACTACCAAAGGATTTTGGGTTGCAATGTAGTGCCCAGTTTCAGAAAGCTGGGTTTGCGCTCTAGGTCATGGGTCTTCCAGCAGGTTAATGACACCAAAAATATTTCACAAAGCACACAAAAATGGATGGAAACAAAGCACTGGAGAGTTCTGAAGTGGCAGGCAATGAATCTGGATATAAATCTCATTGAACACATATGGAGAGATCTTAAAATTGCTTTTGGGAGAAGGCACCCTTCAAATATGAGAGACCTGGAGCAGTTTGCAAAAGAAGAGTGGTCCAAACTTCCAATTGAGAGGTGTTAAGAAGTTTGTTGATGGTTGTAAGAAGCGATTGATTGCAGTTAGATATGCCAAAGGGTGTGCAACCAAATATTAAGTTGAGGGTGCCAACAATTTTGTCCAGCCCATTTTTGAGGTTTTGCATTAAATTATGTCCAATTGCCTTTTTTCTCCCTTTTTGTGTTATTCTAATACAGACAAAGGAAATAAACATGTTTGTAAGCAAAACATGCAATTGAAATAATTTTGTGCAAGAAACTCTTCATTTCTGGAACAATTTCAAGGGTTCCAACACTTTTGGCCATGACTATACCAGTAGTTCTTATTGAGGGTCATGCTTTAGACTTATTATTTTTAAATATTTTAATAAAACCATGTCCTTGAAAAAAAATGAATGACAAAATCTATCACTATTATTTAGAAGTTATTAAAGAAAAAGGACATGGTTCTGGGGCAAATTCCATGGAATATATTAGGATACATCAACCTCTGATCTGATTCTCTCCGTTGCTCCCATCTGGCATATAACAAGGTGACTAGGAAATACTTAAATAGCTGTTCCTGGTGTTTCATCTATGGAGGAGATGCCTGGGGGCACAGAATGTACTTGAAAATTATTTTCTATTACTACACGCCTATATTCATTTGCAACACTGCTGGGATTTTCCCCTTGAATATAAAATCTGCTTTACTGTAAGTAACAGCTTTAGACAATTATGTTAAGAGCTTATCTTCAAACGGCTGAGACAACTGTTAAAATTCTTAATTAGTTCTAGCAGAGGTAATATTGGTTAATTGTAGATGTGAATCTGATTACGTCTTGTACAAGAGCCAAAGATGATGCTCCACATATAATCCTATAGGATCAATGGAGGCGTTCATCAATAGTCTCCATAGGGGAACACTAAGAACATTTCAACAGATGCTTTGTTGTCCGAGATGTACTTGCTGTGCTATGTAACCCAGAAAGGAAAGGCCATGTCAAGTCCTGGATAGTAATTCCTTGTTCTTGTGTTTCGTTCCCAGAATCCTTTGTAGCAGGTGGTGTTTAAGCTTTCACGCTTTATCATGCTGAACCCATGCATCATGACCAGGGGTGGATTAAGGGTAGCAAGGGCCCCGGGCTGTTCAGACACTGTGGGCCCCCACCGGTCATGTGACGGGGTCTTGTTATACCTGAACCAGATTATTCCAGAAAAATGGCCGGGCCCTACTCTACTGTAGCCTATTAAATATTTGTTAAAATATGCAATACAATTTAGGTATATTTTGACCAATATCACATACAAGGAACAAATACCACCGAACAATGACCAGACCACAAATTACAACCACAGTGATCGAATAATATCACATACAAGGAACAAATACCACCGCACCATGTCAAAACCACATATTACCACAACTTCATGACCAAATAGCAAATACAAGGGACAAATACCACAACACCATTTCCAGACCACATATTACCACCGCACCATGACCAGACCACATATTACCACCACATAGTGACTGAATACTACAATACTGATCAGTAATAAAAAAAAACACAATACTATCACCATAAGTGCCAGTATTCACAGGAGATCTGTACTTAGTATGCAGTGTCTGTGTAGAGGTAGTACAGAGATCACTGGTGGTATTATACACAGGAGCTCTGTATATAATGTATAGGTAATACAGTGATCACTGGTGACATTGCACACATGACCTCTGTATATAGTATACAGTGTATAGTGTCAGACAGTGTATAGGTAACACTGACTCACCAGTAACGTCTCTAGGTGAAGTCCTTCATCTTTCATCCAGCACAGACCGCCATCATTTCTTCCAGCCAGGACTAGTTTCTGCAGGAAATAACACAGTTATCTCAAGCTCCGCTTGCAGAACACATTACTTAATTTTTCCCAACTTCTACATTACACCACATGAAGAAAAAAAGGCGAAGTAGTGTCACTCTGCACAGTAACAGGACCACCCCCATTTAAAACAGTATACTCAAAAAATAAAATAAATACGTCACTGCAGTAATAATATCCCTTAATTAGCCCCTATGGTAATAATAATATTCCCCATCCTGGCCCGGTTTATCTCATTCCTGGCTCCAGCCATATGTTCTCGCATCCTGCCCTCATGAGTATCCATTCTACCCCATATGATCTCCCAATGCTGCCCCATCAGTCTCCATCGTATCCATCCTGCCCCATGATCCAATCCTGCCCCATGTCTTTCATTCTGCCCCGTGTCTCAAATCATGCCCCGCATCTACATTCTGCCCATGCCTCCAGTCCTGCCTCAGTGTGTCCAGTAATCTGCCCCAGTGTGTCCAGCATATTACCCCCAGTGTGTCCAGCAATCTGCCCCAGTATGTCCACCATATTGCCCCAGTGTCCAGCAATCTTCCCCAGTGTGTCCAGCATTGCCCCCAGACAGTGTGTCCAGCAATCTGCCCCAGTGTCTGACTCCAGCATATTGCCCCCAGTGTGTCCAGCAATCTGCCCCAGTGTGTTCAGCATATTACCCCCAGTGTGTCCAGCAATCTGCCCCAGTATGTCCACCATGTTCCCCCAGTGTCCAGCAATCTGCCCCAGTGTGTCCAGCATTGCCCCCAGACAGTGTGTCCAGCAATCTGCCCCAGCGTCTGACTCCAGCATATTGCCCTAGTGTGTCCAGCAATCTGCCCCAGTGTGTCCAGCATTGCCCCCAGACAGTGTGTCCAGCAATCTGCCCGTGTCTCCAGCATTGCCCCAGTGTGTCCAGCAATCATTTTCCCCAGTGTGTCCTCCAGCATTGCCCCCAGTGTGTCCAGAAATCTGCCCCAGTGTCTCCAGAATTGCCACAGTGTCTCCAGAATTGCCCCAGTGTCTCCAGCAACCATCTGCCCCAGTGTGTCCTCCAGCATTGCCCCCAGTGTCTCCAGCATTGCCCCAGTGTCTCAAGCAATCACCTGCCTCAGTGTGCCCTCCAGCATTGCCCCCAGTGTCCAGCAATCATCTGCCCCAGTGTGTCCTCCAGCGTTGCCCCCAGTGTGTCCAGCAATCTGCCCCAGTGTCTCCAGCATTGCCCCAGTGTGTCCAGCAATCATCTGCCCCAGACTGTGTCCTCCAGCATTGCCCCAGTGTCTCCTGCATTGCCCCAGTGTGTCCAGCAATCATCTGCCCCAGACTGTGTCCTCCAGCATTGCCCCAGTGTCTCCTGCATTGCCCCAGTGTGTCCAGCAATCACCTGCCCCAGACTGTGTCCTCCAGTATTGCCCCAGTGTCTCCTGCATTGCCCCAGTGTGTCCAGCAATCATCTTCCCCAGTCCCCAGACTGTGTCCTCCAGCATCATTGCCCCAGTGTGTCCAGCAATCAGACTGCCCCAGACTGTGTCCTGCTCCCAGCATTGCCCCCAGTGTGTACAGCAATCTGCCCCAGTGTCCGACTCCTCCACCGTTAGGTTATAAAAAAAAACAATTCTCCTCACCTGACCAGCGATCCAGGCGGCGAGCTCCCTCCAGCAGCACGCACTTGCCAGCGACTGACAATGACGTCAGACGCCGGCGACGTGTGCGATTTGGCTGGCGGCTGCTGTTAACTATTGACGTGCGGGCGCATGCCCGCACGGCAATAGGAAACCGCCGCAGGCAGCGCCGGTAGGGGCCCGGTGAGCAGATGAGTCGGGCCCGATGCCGGCCCCCTCTCTCTGCCCACCGGGTCCACATCACGGCACATCACATAAATTTGATCATAGGAGGTAACTGTAACTCGTCGCCACTAGTCTGACAGGGGCGGCCGGTGGGTGCACACTGACTGTCTGGACTCTGCACTCAGTGCCAGTAGTAATGCCCTGATGATGGCGGCGGCCGGCGGGCAATCTGTGCGGTAGCCCAGGGCCCCCTCACACCACTGGGCCCTGGGCTACCGCCCAGATTGACCCTCTGATAATCCGCCCCTGATCATGACTACTCAATGGATTGGAGAGATAAGTGTTACTGACAAATAAGTGTTATTCCATGTTCAGAAACCCCAAAACACTAACACTAGATTCAGCGTCGGACTGGAGTAGTTTGGGCCCACCAGAGAAAATCATTCTAAGGGCCCACCATGCTTAAGGGGTACTAGCTGCAGAGTCTTCCCTTTTTCACTGGATCCTGCATAAAAAAAACGGTCCGTCGGGCAGAGAAAACGTTCAGAGGAACGTTTTTTCTGCACGTCGGAAAATCGGTCAGCAACGAATCCTACGCTGCCCGTCACTGGCTACAATGGAAGCCTATGGGCGCAGGATGCGTCGATGCCTGTGAAAAGCAGGAATCCAGAGACGGGTCCCATCTTTTCAAAGAGAGCATGCGTGGAAGAATTTCCCGTCAGGGAAATTCTCTCTCGCTCGCTCTCTCTTTTTACTATTGATGCTGCCTATGTAGCATCAATAGTAACAAGATATAATGTTAAAAATAGTTTAAAAATCGCAGTATTCTCACCTATTGGCGTTCCCACGCAGCGTCACCAATGCTCCCGGCAGCAAGCGTTCCTAGTAATACATTGCGACTTCTCGCGAGATTTTGCAGTGTATTACTAGGAACACTAGCTACCAAGAGCATCGCTGCACGGGAACGCCGGTAGGTGAGAACACTGCGATTTTTTTATTTTTTTTTTACCTGGTTTGTGTTGTGTATGCGTTTTCACAGCGGAAAACCGCTGCGAAGACGCATACACAACAGGTGCACATAATCTCGACGGGACCGTCAGAGAGACGGACCCAGTGCACACGTTTTCCACAATCTGCACAGGATCCGTCATTTCAACGTCTTGATGGATCCTGCGCAGATTTTGAAGATGGAAGTGTGAAAGTAGCCTTAGTTTCCATCTAGTTAAGCACCCTTACCGGCAGCAGATAATTTTATGTAAAACCTAGAACAATGATATTCTATAAGCACAGAAAGATTTTATTATTTAGACATGTGCCACATACACACAATAGACACGACACACACACACCAGTCACACGCTAGACACAGGATACATACATGTGACACACACACCAGTCACACGCTAGCCACATGACACACTCACGCACCATACATACACCAGTCACACACTAGACACAGGATTAGAGATGAGCGGACCCTTAGATGTTCGGGTCCGGCCGAACAGTTAAAAATGAGTCCAGGATCGGGTACCAGAACAGTACCTGGACCCTATTCATTTGAATGGGGGGCCAATACATCCAGTGTTTACCACTCTGTCAGATGCAAGATAGACCAGCAAACACGGCTTCTGATCGGCGGTAAAATCATTACCCCCAGTCAGACAGCTGATGTTCACACGCTGTCAAATGATGTGAGCCCACAGCTGTGATCGGAGGTATAAAGTTTACCTCCGGTCACTGGCGTCGGCTAACCTCATCGAGGTTATGGCAAGTCACTGAGGCTATGTTATCAGCCAGGCCCCTGAACTGCGGTGACCTTGGTGAGATCCCCACTAGCGCAGTGAGAAAGTCCCACAATGCAGAGGCGGTGAACTCACCAATGGGCTTTTTCTCACTACCCCCTTTTTTCCACACAGCCCCGGATCACCTCTTTTTCCACAAAGCTCATCATCCCCCCTTTTCCACACAGCCCCCTCCTCACCCCTTTTCCACAAAGCTCATCATCCCTCCTTTTCCACACAGCCCCCTAATCATCACTCCTTCTCCACACAGCCCCCTCATCGTCCCTCCTTCTCCACACAGTCCCCTCATCATCCCTCCTCCACACAGCCCCCTCATCATCCCTCCTTCTCCACACAGCCCCCTCATCATCCCTCCTCCACACAGCCCCCTCATCATATCTCTTTCTCCACACAGCCCCTCATCATCCCTCCTTCTCCACACAGCCCTTTCAAGTTACCTCAAATAAATTCATCCTCTGACCACTCACACTGAATCCTGGGTCTTCATTCCTATCTGTGCAAGGGTCCATTGTGCAGACCCTCATTCCTCTCCTCCCACAGTTCTATAGTGCAGCCCGCTCGGTCCTCTAGTAGTCACAGGGCTCCAGCAGCCTCAGTCAGCACAGTGCTGCTTCCTGTTATCAGGTCACTGGTCTGATGGAGGCCCCGCCCCTTCCAGTGACATCATGCCCTCAAAATATCAACTCCGTTCTAGACGCTGTGTGCAGTGTTTTGGTTATTCCACATAATCTTTGTATTTTTAAGTGCGCTGAATCCGAAAATGACCTCCGTTTTGTCATAGGACATCACGTTTTCTGACAATTTAAGTAGCTATGTTAAATAAGACAATACCTCAAAATAAATGAAAATAGACTCATAAAATTTATTTTTTATTACAAATGTTTCATGAAAATAATTTTTTAACTGCAATGAGCTCACTAACGCACACTGAAATCGATTCTTCTTCCCTGTGAGGCTTCTCTTGGTACATTTACGCTTGTGAGTAGCATCTGGAAAGTCTCTCTGAAGCGTCCAACAGTAGTCTGTCATCATTGTAATGCTCCATCTTCCCTGGTATCTTCTTTCCATCTCTTTAATGTCCTGGTGGAATCGTTCACCTTGCTCTTCACTCACAGCTCCCAAATTTTCAGGAAAGTTGTCAAGGTGGGAATGGAGGAAATGCACTTTCAAACTCATCAGGCAACCTAAGGCTATGTGCACACGTTCCGGATTTTTTGCATTTTTTTGCGGATTTTCCCAATAAAAACGCTATAAAAACGCTTAAAAAAACGCAAACATTATGCATCCTATCATTTAGAATGCATTCCGCATTTTTTTTGCACATGTTTGCGTTTTTTTCCGCAAAAAAAACGCATTCCACAAAAAGAAGTAGCATGTTCATTATTTTTGCGGATTTCCCATTAAATTGGAGTGTCCGGAAAAAAACGCAAATAATCCGCACAAAAACGCGTAAAAAACGTGCAAATCACACGCAAAAAAACGCATGCGGATTTCTGGCAGAAATGTCCGGTTTTTGTCAGGAAATTTCTGCAAGAAATCCTGACGTGTGCAAATAGCCTAAAGCTTGAAATGCTTTCAGCATTCGTCAGACAAATTTTTTGTAGTCAGGGTCTTGTATATCTTCAATGCATTGATGTGAATTAATTAATAGTAATTTTGACTTTTAAAACCCTAGCATAAAAAAAATTTGAGAAAAATATACTACATTTGAAGAGAATTTTGCATTTTGCGGCAAATCCTGACGTCCAGGATTTTTTTCAATATTTTTTTCATTTTCAGCACACCAAAATACATGGAAATTAGATGAAAATAATCAAACAGCTTTTTAGTCGCAGACCTGTGTAATCAATTTGTCCTGCAACAGGTCTATCTCTGCTACATCTAGATGGCAGGCTGCTTTGTTACCGCCAGTCCCAGCCCCTTTGCCTTGGGGTGCCTCCTTGATGCTCATGACTGAGTGTTCCGGGCATCCAAAGCATTTACTTTGGAAAAATTAGAGTTTTCAAAGCAGGCAGGCACGCCTGAATTCTCCAGTTAGGAATAATGGAATAGGACTCCGGTTCTAATTTGTTGGTTGTCGGAACTGGGGCCATGATTAAGAGGGATGCCGGGGCATCCGTATTGCGCCGTTAGAGGTGAAATTCTTGGACCGGCGCAAGATGAAACAAAGTGAAAGCATTTGCCAAGTATGCTTTCATTAATCAAGAATGAAAGTCAGAGGTTTGAAGACGATCAGATACCATCGTAGTTCCAACCATAAATGATGCCAACTGGCCATCCGGCGGCATTATTCCCATGACCTGCCAAGCAGCTTCTGGGAAACCAAAGCCTTTGGGTTTCGGGGGGAGTATGGTTGCAAAGCTGAAACTTGCAGGCTGCATTGCAGCATACATATAGCCTGCCATCCAGCAGAGACTCTGAGCAGCGTTTCCTATGACCTGAAAGTTACAACTTTTTCCATGGCGCTCACACTGACGTCAGTGAGTTGCAGTTCATTCGCTCTGAACTCCCAGGACCTTTCTGACTGCACCGCGAACATGAGAACTTTCTCACGTTAGTTTCATTCGATGAGTCTATGTCATTCTTCAATTAAAGGACTTTATTCTGGGTGTGTTTATTTACAATATAACTATGGGATTAATTGGAGGGGTTTCTTAGAGATGCCTCTCCATTACTAACCCATGGGCTTGATGTGATTGGATAATACAAAGGTGACATCCAGCCCACAAATATGAACCCCATCTAATAGATGCACCTTTTCTGGGGCGGCTGTGGGCAGCTATTTTTAGGCTGGGAGTGGCAATATCCATGGCCTGAGAATAAGAACCCCCCAGCAGTCTGCTTTAGCTTGACGGGCTGTCAAAAATTAGTGGGACCCCACATTGTTTTTTTAAATTATTTATTTAAATAATTTTAAAAATACGTCATTGCAATCCCTCTATTCTTGATAACCAGCCTTGATGAAGCTGACAGCTGTCAGTTTTGCCTGGCTGGTTATCAAAAATACAGGGGAAGCCACATCATTTTTTAAATGTATTTATCTGTACGCCAGGTGCCAGCTCATGAATACTCCCATCAGCCACTGCCTGCTTTCGCTGTTAACAGTTGAATGCAACTCTCAACATTGTCCCCTACTAGCACTGATCGCAGTGCAAGCAGGGGGCAGTGATGTGAGTTTTCTTCACTTAAGCACCCCATGTCGGGGAACAGCGTGAACAGTACCGCTGATTACCAGGCTTCGGTACATGTCACACTGATGACACACGGATGTCATCCGTGTGTCATCAGTGTGCACGTGTGCGGGATGATTTGCTGCCCGTGCAGGTACTGGAAACACTGATGTCTGAAAGAGCCCTTAGTGAACTTGATCATTTACCGAACTTTGACCAACTTTTGCCGATTTTTAGGGAAAAACCTTGGGAATTCGAACACGAATCCGAATGTGCAACAAACAAGTTCGCTCACCTCTAGTAAATTGTTACTCAGTGCATTGCTAAAAAGCTGTGATTTGGTTTAGACCTAAGATTTACATTTTTGGGGGGCACATTCAGTATAGTGAGAGATTGCATGCCCACATAGACTGTATAAATAAACAAATGCCTCTTGCATTGATTGGAGAGTTTGCGTTTTATTCACCAGGAAAACCCTCTTAAACCTGTTATTCTTTTTAAAATTCTTGATCAGATGAAATAGCAGTGCGCATCCTGCGCCAGAGCCGAAATTGCATTTTTACATTTGTAGAGAAATCAGTTTATTTTCAGGGAAGAGGAATTTTCTCCCCACCCTCTTAACATGACCTTGTGGCTTCTGATTTAAATCCCCCCACTACATTCATCTTTTGCCGAGCTCAGATTAAGATTTCCTAGCCTTCTAATTTCAGGATCTACATATTGCTGTGTTTATAGGATTTCCTACCTCTACTTAACGATAAAATACACGGTTTTATGTTTGGATCTAAATGAAATAATGAACCATTGAGCTTCATCCAACAGTAGAAAACTTCTGCGGGCAAATTGAAAACATCAAGACAAGGAAGTATAGGGGGAAACAAAAAAGCAAAGCCAAGACAGAGATATAAAAGGCATTTTGAGGTAAATGCTGATAGGGACAAGAAAACCTGATTTGAATCAAATTACAATAAAAGCGAACAAGAAGCTGCTGCTATTTAGATCAGAAATTCCAAAAACAACAGCGGACAAGAAAATGTAGGGGGATTGTCTTGGCTTTGTGGACAATGCATGATGCTCTTCAGCTTCACTAAGCCTTGGATTACTCAGAAAGCAAACTTCTTCAGTGGCCTCATTTCTTACACGGCTGCGTGAAATTTGGCTGCCATTTATGGGTGGATTCATCAAAATACAACACATTTAATCTTTTTGTTATGAATGAAATCTTTTGGAATTTCTCTTCAAAATTAAAGGAAAAACATTTCTGTTGATTTACAGTAAATACTTCGACTGACCTTGTATGTCAAGTTGGTTAATCTTATTTTTATGTGCTTTTGGCAGCTATGGTTGACATCTTTTTGAATACCTCCATAGCTCCAAAACCTTCTACAGATTGAAAAATAAAATGGAATAAGTTATCTCTCATGAATACAATTATGCCACACTCAGGCCAAACTTTGATTTGGAGCATTTGTGGCCTCGATTAAAGTCTATGAGACCAAAATTAAAAGGGTTGACTTTCAAGAGAAATTCATGACATATCCATTGGACCTGCACCTATCTCCACATCAAGGATCCCCTGATCCACTTTTAAGGCTTGGGTTTGACCAGCGGTTGTAGATTAAAACAAGGAAATGTGCGATACATGAAATGTGAATAGCATAATGGCTTCTGAAATGTTATTAGCCAGAGGTAAGTGTTCACACTAGGTAGACAGGTCAGGGACCCATCCGATCTGAGATTACCTTGACGTTTGGTGGATGGGCTCACATTTTTTGGCCAAATCTTGTGCTAAGCATCTCATGTGTTTTTTCATAGATTTCACAAGCCATTATGCTATTCACATTTCATGTATCACACATTTCCTTGCTTTAGTACAGTTGAGTGCAGCCATTGATCTTTTTGCTATGTAAGTCTTTTTTGGTTATGCATCAGTTCAGACTAGATTGCTGTTCAGTCAGTTTACCTATATTTACAGCGGTTGTAGATTGTCATCGGCAGAGGAATCGCTTCTCTCTGTTTACTGATGTGGGAGATCATCAGCTGGTCGGATGCCAACCGGAATAGGTATTTTGGAAGCTCCATTCTGGAGGCAAGTGGAGTGTCTTTAGATTTATTATGGTAAGTTTACATGTACCAGAAAAAAACCAGAGACAAATTCCGTGTAATGCAGATGGGATATATTATTACTAATATTACCCCGGATGGAGGAAAGCAAGATTTACTACAAGACCAATGTTTGTAAGGATACCCGTGACGTGCTGGGGTAAGTGACGGAGTCAGCAACTTGGTGCTTTGTCACAACTCTTAACATGTGAGTGTCTTGAGAACAACAATTCTGTTAACAGCGTAGCCGACAAGGTGGCCCACGATCAGACAGGCCCTTCTGGTATTTGCCAGAATTGCCAGATGGCCAGTCTGGCCTTGCACTGGATACACACACACACACACACACACACATATACACCTCACACACACCGGACACACACACACAAACTGGACACACATACACACAGATACATTGTACACAGATACACCACACACACATACACTGCACATGCATGCATATACAATACATAAACACATACATTACACGTATACATACATACACAGCAGAAAAGCTAAGTGTTTGCTAAAACATTTGGAAACATTTCATGATTTAATATTACATTGCCATAGATTATACTACATATTTAATTTCTATAACTGGAAACTCATGGATTTTTTCCTGGATACTCAGCATCACAGTATTGCACAGTTAGGAGGAATACTGAACCAAGATGAAGGGAGTCAATACCACTAAAAATGACAATGCAAAAAATTACAAAAAAATAGGGCTCATGCACATGTTCATCTTATGTTAAGTTCACACATGCGTTTGGCTGGTCTGCGTATGGCTTTGTACTTCCTCCCTTAAGCTCTGCCTATGCTCCGCCTATTTCTTCATGCGTCATCCTGCGTACCTATCTTTAACATTTGGTACGCAGGGACATGCATTGTATGCAGATGCGTCCGCATATGGAGCTTTGACGTGCCCTCCGACCGCTGTATAACGAAGCTGTGTCTGCCTATAGGTGAGTACTCTCTTTTTCTCTTATTCTTGCACTACCCTGAGCTCTGAAAGAAAATGTTTCAAAGTAGTGGACAACCTCTTTGAATACACTTGTAAACCTATTTATTTATTCATATTTATTCTAAATATGTGCCCTATTAACATGCTTATTTTTTCACAAAACATGTAAAGATAATCTCACCAAGCCAAAAGTGGCCAGTTTATGCTCTACATTTTGTTCTCACCACTCTCCGAGTAATTTTTTTTTCTTTAATACGCAATACGGTTCCAGAGATGTGGGCCTTTTCATGTGTTAAATTTTGTGGTCTATCTGAAGAAGATGGTGCCTCCAGAGCTAATTTTAAATGACAGAGGGCATTACCAGTGTGAGATATGTAATGTCTGACTGTTTTCTCTCCTGATCTACATGCCCCACACCAGTAACGCTTCTGGAGGCAGATTGTCAGGGAGATCAGTATCTGGACAATAGATGTTAAAAGCTCATTTACATATTAAGAAAAATGTGAATTTCTCTGGAATAAGACATTGGATCACAATATATTTTATTAAATAAACTTTCAGTGATCTAGATGCCCGTTGGAGGGTTGATTCTACTGACAGATTCCCTTCAAGGACTTTTGTTGATCCTGCAAATGAAGGGTTTAATCTAAAGGTGGGGGCAGGAATAGGCGCAGCTCAAGGGAAGCTCCCAATGACTGCGCTTGGACATAAGGCATTTTTTGAACTGTGGGGATGAGGGACAGGATTGGTGGAAGTGGGGTTGGGGGAGAGACGTTAGGGGTGGGCTTTGAGAGCAAGGGGAAAGTGCAGGAAAACCACTTGTCTGAGTCAGGAAGCCGGCGTGAAGAGAGCCCCCCCTCAGCACAGCAATCTTACCAGATGGAGTCGGTGGAATCCATGCTGGACCCCTGCAGTCGTGCGGTCCAGGAGAGGAGGATGGCTGGAGGAGCAGCTTTCCACTCTGCTGGGGGACACCGGAACCTGGGACAGTACCGGCAGGAGCAGGAGGACCAGACCCCCGGAGAGACTATCACCGGAGTTGCCAACGCGCAGCGGGGACCCTGCAGATGCCAGGTGCAGTGGTGCAGTGCCCCCCTCTGGCAGGAATCCTTCCTGCCGGCCGGTGGATGCAGGATGGCGACGTGCCTCTGGAGTGAGGGCCGCACCGGAAGTGAGGCCTACAATGGTGGAATGGGCGGCATCGAGAGAGACGTGAACTCCCAGGGCAATATTATTACAGCACCGGTAGGCAGACGGAGCCTGGGGGTGATGGACACAGCCCCTGATGATGAGCACACAGCTGGTCCCCCTGGTGGGGCCCCTATCAGGGGGCCGGCTAGACGAAGTGCATGGCAGAGGATCCCAGCAGGCAGTCAGCAGCAGGGGACTGATCTGAAGCCAGGGCAGACATCCATGGATGACAAAGAAGGACAGCGGGCAGTGATGCCGTGCTGCCTGGTAGATCCCAGGGACAGGCGTCAGACCGTGCTAGTGGGTCCGGAGAGTGGACACAATCCAGATGGAGGCTGAGGTCAGTGGTGCGATGCACTGCAGGTACTCCGGTTCCCCCTGGTGATGAGCAGACCAGGGGCGCGGGCCTGGAGCAGTGAAGTGGCACAGAAGGTTCTGAGTGCGACAGTAACCAGAATGGAGATAGAGCACGTCAGGATTCAGGATGTCTGGCTGATGGGGACACAGCACTTGCGCTGCTTGGTGAGTATGACTCTATGTCTGGCCTGTTGCCCGCAGGGCTACGTCATGTGAGGTTGGAGGGAATCAGGTGATAGGGGTGGTAGCAAGGCGGTACCGGTGGGACGGTAGTGCCGAGTCTGCGAGATGTCTTGGTTAGTGTGTCGCAAATTCTGAGTAGATTACAATGTGGGGCAGCGAGCAGGGCCATGGGGTCACCAGTAGGAGCATGGCTCCCAGGGTTCGGGTTACAGTTGGCAAGCGAGCCGCCCAGGCCTGTGGGGGGAGAGCAGTCATTGTTGTCTGGCGTATCCGTGTCGGTCCAAATGGAAAAGGAAAAGAGGGATTCAGTCAAACTGGATGCTAGGGGGAAGGTGTACGTATGCTTTGAGGGGCCCTTGGGGGCGCATTTAAAGAAGGAAGTAAAAGAAAAGATTTGGTGAGATGAGTATGTGGAGATTTCTTCCCTCTTTCCCTTAGAGAAGCTTAATTTGGACAAGGGAAAGAGGGAAGACAGCAAGAAGGAGAAGAGGGAAAAAAGGAGGTGGCGGCTTATTACGCAGACGTTTGTTAATTGGTTGCAAGCACTCGAGATCCTGGCGAGCATGATAGGTGAAAAGTCTCCTGAGAACTGTGCAGGTTTATTTTGTTATCTTGATGCGATTGGTGAGGCACACCGTACCTATGGTGGGCAGGCCTGGCTGCGTTATGATAAGCAATTTAGGCAGAGGAAGGCGGTCAGGCCTGAAATTAGGTGGGACCAGAAAGATATTGGGCTGTGGGTGAAAGTGATGGCTCCAATTAGGTACGGGCAGTCCTTTCATGCGAGCGGAGGTAGTGGCAATCAGCAGGCAGGTCACGGAAGCAGTAGTCAGGGAACGCAGGGAGCAAAGGATAAATCTGGAACATGCTCTCAATTCAATGAGGGCCAGTACAAATATGGCAATACCTGCAAGCTTAAACACGTATGCTCCCATTGTAATTGAAGTTCCCACGGGGCTTCCAAATGTTTTAAAAAAGCAAGGGGTAAGCCAGCGGTGGGTGCCGGTTAAGGGGGAGATGCCGATGAGGCTTCAAAAGATGGCCCCCTTTCTAAGTAAGTACCCGGATCAGGAGTGGGCTGGGGTCATTTGGAATGGTTTTGTTGAAGGTTTGAGAATCCCTCCCCCTAATCACACGGTCCCTTTTTCGGCTAAGAACTTGAGGTCGGCTGATTTGCATGCAGAGGTAGTCAGCAAAAAATTGGAAAAAGAAGTGGAATTGGGTAGGATGGTGGGTCCTTTTTTGTTTTTACCAGTTGAAAGGATGATTGTCTCCCCGTTGGGTGTGGTTTCTAAGAAGGAACTGAATAAATTTAGGTTACTACTGCATTTATCATACCTGAAAGGGTTGTCGGTTAACGATAGCATTTCTCGGGAATTGTCTTCAGTAGTATATACATCATTTGACATGGTGGTACAATGGGTTCGCAGTTATGGCACGGGAGGTTTGCTGGCCAAAACCAATATTTAGTCGGCCTTCAGATTACTCCTGGTGCACCCGGATAGTATTCCCTTGCTGGGATGTTTTTGGAATGGCGGCTATCATTTGGATAGGTGTTTGCTGATAGGTTGTGCAATTTCATGTTCATTACTTGAGATGTTCAGTACCTTTTTAGAATGGGTAGTTAGTAGTGTTGAGCATTCCAATACTGCAAATATCGGGTATCATTCCGATACTGAGTTCCGATACTTTTGCAATATCGGATACCGGAATCGGAAGTTCCCATAATGCAATGAGCCAGTTTCATTTAATTCAGCCTATGAGGAATCATTAGAAGTGTGGGCACATCCTGTTCGGCATGTAACTACTGGCATGGCTGTGATTGGCTGCTGAAATGATGTCATGATGCACTTTAAAAGCTGCCGCCATTTTGGGTTCACTCTGCTGTGAATTCAGTTAGGGACAGGACGCTGTTGTTCTGACTGAGGGATAGTTTGAGATAGCAATTTGCTTCATTGTGCTTTACCCAGGCTAATTTAGCAACCGCTGTGTGAGAACCTTGTTTTTGCCTTGCAGCGCTGTTCACAGCTGACTGCAAGTTGTGTGAGTGCAGCTCACTCTGTAGTCTGTTCTGCAGCCACAGCTGGTTGTAGTCAGCTCAGGGTGCGTCACTGCCTCATACTGTTCCATTGTCCTTTTCTTAATTAGTGCTGCCTGCTGCACATTTTTCCAGATTTATCCTATTAGTTGGTTTCCATCCGTATCCTACTAGATTGCGGAAAAACACTATATAGGAGTACATAGAGGAGCCTTTCTGCAGCCTTGTGCCATGCAGCCCCAGCCAGATTAGTATTAGCCTAATTTTTGGAGCCTCATCTGTTGCAATGTAGGTTACCTTCCTGCATTGTAATCGCTACAAAAAGTTTGTGATACTATCGGTTTTACATCTTTGGGCACATCCAGTGTCTTTTTGTGAAAAAAACAAAAAGTTAATAAAGTTCACCAAACACTCCCCTTTACAGTTGTGTAGGCCACATTAGCTCGTATTAAAGTCTAGTCCACACTTTATAAAATTAGTGTTTCTTATACCTGTTAGCAGCTGTTCAGGAATAAGCACACTAAGCCCTTAGTACTTTTCTACCTATCTTTATCAGTCTACCAAGATGAAGAAGGCTGGGAGTAGGGCACGTGGTCGTGGAGTTTCTGCAGGGAGAGGAGGTGGGGATTCTGTGCCTGCTGCGGGCACCGGTGACTCATCATCCCCCAGTTTTAACAGGGAACAGTCCTTCATGCGCAGCTTTGTAGGAGCTCGCTGTATACCACTGCTGCGGGATGAACAAATTGAAGCCATTGTCGGATGGATGGCAGCTAACGCATCAACTTCAATTAGTGCCACACCCTCTCAGGCACAGAGCACTAAAGAGCACCCTTCTGTCTCTTCACCACCTGCCAAATTGCCCAGGCAGTCAGAGAGCCCAGGACAGGAGCCATCTCTACTTCTGTTCTCTGAATCTCTTAGCTTGGAAAGAGGGGGCCAGCCAAGCAACATTCGAGAAACTGAAAAAGAGGCAGTATGCAGTGATGCACAACTGATTTGTCTCTCTCAATCAGAAGAGGCGGGTGGGCCAGTGCCTCCGGTCAGCACACCTCATTACTCATCCGATGATGAGACTCAGGTGCCCCTTTCTGGTGCATACTGTGCTGTCAAGACTACCCAGGAGAAGCAGTTGTTGGAAGAGGGTAGTGTAGATGATGAGGTCCTTGACCCATCATGGCATGAGGTACAGGAAGTTGGTGGGAGCAGCTCTGAGGAAAAGATTCCCCAAATGGCCCAAAATGGAGGGAGGGGGAAGACTGCGTTGCCTGTAGCCTCCACTTTGGCACCCATTAGGAGCATGCCTCTTCCAAAACCCAAAACAGGCGCTCCCAAGACTTGCAGTGACTAGTCCTTTTTTCAGACAGTTGCAGATGACATTTGCTTTGTCAAATGCAAGCTGTGTAATCAGAAAGTCAAAAGAGGGAAAAGTGTCAGCAACCTCAATACCACAAATATGTGAAAACATGTGCGGACCAAGCACGTGGTGGAGTTACAAAAACACACTGAAGACCTAGGCCAACCTACAGCTGCACCTACCACCTCTTCAGCTCATATTGTCACCTCTTCCTCCAGCTCACACACAGCTGGTTCGGCGTCCTCACAGGATCGCCATGGAAGAACCTCTGGCACTGTTGTACAGAGACCCAGTGTAATTCCACCCACAGCACCACATTCCCTGTCATCCTCACACTCCCAGCCCAATCTACAGCCATCGGTAGCACAGGCATGGGAGAAAAGGTGGCCATTCTCGGCAAACCACCCCAGGCTCTGAATGCTGGCATTGCAAAACTTCTGTCCCTTGAAATGCTCTCATTCAGGCTGGTGGAGACTGACACCTTTCGTAACTTCATGGCATTGGCAGTCCCACAATACAACGTGCCCAGACTTTTATTTCAGCAGACAAGCCGTCCCTGCCCTGCACAAGCATGTGGAGGGAAACATTAAACATGCGCTACTCAGCGCCGTCAGTAGCAAGGTCCACCTCACTAGCGATGCGTGGACCAGTCACCATGGACAGGGATGATACCTTTCCCTCACAGCTCAATGGGTCAATGTTGTGGAGACGGGTACAGATCTTGCGAGTGGCGCTGTACGTGTTCTGCCAACTCCAAGGATTGCAGGAATCCAGTCTGTACACATTGACTCCTCCTCATACTCCAGTTCCTCAGAATCATCGCTGCAGGAGCCATCACAGTCTACCTCCACCTTGACCCGTGAACGCTTACCTGTTACGACCGACATGAGCACAGCCGTTGCCAAACGTCAACAGGCCATATTGAAATTAATTTCTTTGGGGAATCGAAGCCATACAGCGCAGGAGCTCTGGAATTCCATCAAGCAGGAGAGCGACATGTGGTTTGTGCCAGCGAATCTCCAGCCAGGCATAGTAGTGTGTGACAATGGCCAAAATCTGGTGGCAGCACTGGAACAAGGCAACCTCACTCACATACCATGTCTGGCACATGTGCTCAACTTGGTCGCGCAGAGTTTTTTGCAGGACTGTCCGGATCTTGATGCACTGCTGCACAAGGTCCGCCTAGAGTGTGCTCACTTGTGGTGTTCCAGCAAGATCGCACATTGCAGTTCTGCAGCGCCGATTCCGCCTTCCGGAACATTGCATCATATGTGACCTACCCACCAGGTGGAATTCAACGTTACATATGTTGGGGAGGTTGTATGAGCAGCAGGCAGCAGTAATGGAGTACCAGCTGCATCAGGCGCAAAAAAGTTGCACTGCGCGCCGTTCAGACTTCACAACCACTGAGTGGGCCACTATGAAGGACATCTGCCAGGTTTTGCGTGCCTTTGATGATTCCACGCGGATGGCGAGTGCAGATGATGCACTAGTCAGCATGACTGTCCCACTTATCTGCCTGTTTGAAAAAACACTGCAAGCGCTAAGGGATGAGGTTGTGGAAGAGGTGGAGGATGAGGAGTCACAAATGCCATCTGCTTCTGGACAGTCTGCGCAACGTGGTTCCTCACAAAGGCCTAGGCAGGGGACACTTTGTGAGGAGGATGAGGAAGAGTCAATGGAGGAGGAAGACATCGGTCCAGAGGAGGGAGGTACACCATGCTCTAGTAGTCAGTATGTAGAGCAAGGGTAGGGGTGATGCAGAGCAGGCAGAGATCACGCCTCAAGCATGGGACAGCGTTTCTTGGCCAGTTGTCAGTCTGCAGCACATGGTCGATTTCATGCTGCAGTGCCTGAGAAACAACCGCCACATCACCCACATTCTCAACACAGCTGATTATTGGGTGTACACCCTCCTAGATCCTTGCTACCGGGACAACTTACAAAGCCTCATAACTCCGTTGAACCAGGAGCGTAAAATGTGGGATTACCAAGACACACTGGTGCATTCCATCATCTTCTCCAGTCCAACCAAGAGCAGTGCTGCTAGTGCTTTACAAACCAGCTCAGTGCGTCAAGGCAGTGGAGGAAGCTCTGCACAATGAGGGAGCAGAAGCAGTGCCTCAGCACAAGGCAAGACCAGTTTGGCCCAAACGTGGCAAACTTTTGTGTGCCCGCCACAAATGTCTACACCATCACAGACGACTCCAGTCAGCAGGAGGCAACGTTTCCGTCAGATGGTGACAGACTACATGTCTTGTCTTCTTAGTGTACTCCCACATGGCTCTTCCCCCTTCAAGTTTTGGGTCTCTAAGCTGAATACATGGCCAGAGCTGAGCCAGTATGCATTGGAGATGCTGGCTTGCCCTGCTGCTAGTGCATTATTGGAACGCGTCTTTATAGCCGCAGATGGTGTACTAACAGACCGTCGCATGCGACTATCCTCCAATAACGTTGACCGGCTTACTTTTCTGAAAATGAACAAGGCCTGGATCTCGCAGGAATTTGCCACTCCTCTTCCAGATTAAATAATTGGTTGGCAACAGTATCCAGGTCTCCTGTTGTGTTCATGTTTCTACCACCTGAAATGTAATCCCTGGGCTCCAATACCGCCAGTTGCTGCTCAGAAGTGCCATCTGCACAGTCAACACATGACCCAGTGTTATTGGGTTTCAGTAATGTCAGCTGATCCCCAGCTGTGTATCCGGCAATTTCTCCTGCTCCGTCCACACTCACACTACAACAGATATTAAACTTGCTCCAATAGGCCTCAGCCTACACTCTGCTTCTCCTGGATTCCATGGGTTCCAACACTGCCATTTGCTGCTCAGAAGTGCTGTCTGCACAGTCAACACTTGCTGCCGTGTTATTGGGGTTCAGTAACGTCAACTGATCCCCAGCTGTGTATCCGGCAATTGCTCCTGCTACCTCCACACTCACACTACAGATTTGAATCTAGCTCCAATTAGGCCTTGGCCTACACTCTTTTTCTCTTGTAATCCTTGGGCTCCAACACCGCCAGTTGGTGCTCGGAAGTGTTCCTCTGTTATTGGGGTTCAGTAACACCAGCTGCTCCCCTGCTGTGTGTGTGGCAATTTCTCCACTCTGTTTCTAGCATTGACCCTGGGCTCCAACACCTCCAGTTGCTGCTCGGAAGTGTGGTCTGCACAGTCAACTGTTGCTCCTCTGTTATTGGGGTTCAGTAATGCCAGCTGCTCCCCTGCTGTGTGTGCGGCAATGTCTCCTGCTCCCTCCACACTAAGACTACAACAGATATTAAACTTGCTCCAATTAGGCCTCGGCCTACACTCTGCTTCTAGCATGCCACGGCGATTAGGGATCAGCTGACGCCGCACAGTCTGAAGAAGGCTGAGGGAGATGATTGAGAGGCGAAGATATGCACTGCGCATGCCCATGAATCCCAGCCTCACAGTGTGAATAAATCAGAAGGCACTGCGGGGCGGGATTTCAGGCAGTGCGGCCGCACAGGCGCTATCAGCCTGACAACAAATGATGTCAGAAGATGGGCAGCGCTAACTGCGCATGCCCAAGGGATAACATAACAGCGCAGGCTCCGGGACAGATTCAAACAACGCTGAGGAGGCGGCGCCCCACGCCAAGAGGGTAAGAATGACGGCTGTGCTGCGTCTCATTAAGAAGGATAGTCCCGCCTCCGGGACGGTTTCACGGTATGAGGGGGTACATTTTATAAGTGTTTACTCCAGCGTGTTCAAGGAGCATAACTAAAAGAGCCACCTTTTCCTTGTGCAGCATTAGTGCTGCACAAGGTGGCTCTTTTAGTTACAAACACCTGGGGGGTACAGGTTCCCTTTCAACTTGCTCCAGTTAGGCCTCAGCCTACACTCTGTTTCTCCTGTAATCCCTGGGCTCCAACACCACCAGTTGATGCTCAGAAGTGTCTTTGGCAGGGGTACTCCCTCCTGCCCAGCCTGGTTCCAGCACGCCAGCTGTTTCCGGGTAGTGTCTTGGTCACTTCACCTCCAATACGTTGTCCTGTCGGGTTAGCCAACTCTATGGTGCCTGCAGTTCAGTTGCTTCCTATGTGGGCTGCGGGAACTGGCAATCAAGGCTGGTTCCATACTGCCAATAGGACAAGCTCCCCCTGTAGGACTGTGGGTTTTCGGTAACTCCGGCCGGCTCGTGGCCTAGCAATTTTTCTTTCATGTGGACCTTCTGCTGCCTCTCTGAGTTCCAGCACCATTAGCTGGTTCTTTGGAAGACAATCTTTAATAGGTCCCACTGGTTCTAGTACCATCAGTTTGTTCCAGGCAGAGCCTTGGGCTTTGGTGCCTCCTTCTCAGTATCCGAGTTCCACCAACGTCTGGTGTTCCTTGGTAGTGCTTTCTGGCACGGGTACCTCCTGCTTAGTAACCAGGTTCCAGTACCGTCAGCTGGTCCTTGGTAGTTCCATTGGCTCTTGTACCTTCTGCTACCAATCCCGGTTACAGTACCGTCAGCTGGTTCTCAGCAGTGTCTTTTGTGCGGGAGCCCACGCCGGTTTTTTCCATTTTTTTTTTGTTTTGTTTTTTAATTCAATGCTCATTAAGGCCTCTTTCACTCTTGCGTCGGTACGGGTCCATCACTATGTGGGCAGCAGATGCAGTTTTTCAACGCATCCGCTGCCCATTCTGAAGTGCGGGGAGGAGGGGGCGGAGTTTCTGCCGTGCATGCATGGTAAAAAATGGCGGGTGCCGCGGCCAAAAAAACATTCACTTGAACGTTTTTTCGTGCCGACGGTCCGCCAAAACACGACAGATCCATTGCACGACGGACGCGACGCGTGGCCATCCGTCACGATCCGTCGCTAATACAAGTCTATGGGTACTAAACGCATCCTGCGAGCACATTTGCAGGATCCGTTTTTTTCCGCCGGATCTTTTTTTTTCGCCGGATCTGTTTTTTTTCCCCGGGAAAGATTCTGCTGCTCAGGATGATGAAGAATAAAGTGTGGGAGAAGTAAAAAAGAAGGTGAAGAGCATGGAAGTAGTGAAACATAAATATCTGACAAAATATAAACAATCTTAACATAGTCAATATCTTTGTAACTCCGAATGGCTTACAAAAATATTAATTCCTGCTATTCCATTTGATTGGACTAAACCTCTATGCCTTTAATGTCTCCTCCACCTCCCCCAATACATCCTACATTATTCTTTGTTGTTTTCCTTCATGTAGAATTAACCTACAAGGAAAGAAAGGGTTTATTTTAATTCCGATATTTTTGTCCCATTGACTTGCATTGGTATCGGGTATCGGTATCAGCGACATCCGATATTTTTTGGATATCGGCCGATCCAATCCAATACCGATACTTCTAGGTATCGGAAGGTATCGCTCAACACTACAACACTAGAGGTTAGGGATGTTGCCGGCGTCCCGTTTGTCATTCATTATTTGGACAATTTTTTGTTTATCCGTCCGCCAGATTCTAGTTTATGTAGGAATACATTGTTCATGATGGAATGGGTGGCGGAGCGTTTTGGAGTCCCGTTGGTGAAGGAAAAGACTGAAGGCCCTAGCACTGTTTTAAGCTTGCTGGGATTACTAATTGATTCAGAGAAAATGGAGTGTCAGTTGCTGGAGGATAAATTGTTGTCGCTACGGCAGGAAGTGCATCGCATTGGGAGGCTTAAAAAGATGACCTTCAAAGAGTTGCAGTCATTGCTCGGCCGGTTGAATTTTGCATGTAGGATCATGCCCATGGGCCGCATATTTTGTCGCAGGTTGTCCGGTGCGACTGCGGGGGTGCGGTTGGGGCACCATTTTGTTTGGTTGAATAAGGAGCACAAAGAAGATTTGATGGTGTGGCACCGGTTTTTGGTACAGCACAATGCTCGATCTCTAATACAACAACAATAGATGGTGACTAGCATCGATTGCAAGATTTACTCGGATGCAGCAGGCAGCGTCGGTTATGAGGCCTATTGTGGAGGGCAGTGGAGCGTTGGGAGGTGGCCTGATTGGTGGCATTAGAAGGGTTTCACAAGAAACCTCATTTTGTTGGAATTGTTTCCCATAGTTGTGGCAGTCTTGATTTGGGGTGAAATGTTTGCAAACTGCAGAGTTCGTTTTCATTGTGACAATATGAGTGTGGTGTCAGTGATCAACACCTTGTCCGCTTCTTCTCCCCCGGTGATTAAGTTGGTGAGAGAACTCGTTTTGCGGCATCTGGAATTAAATGCCTGGATTTCCATGGTCCATGTACCAGGTGTGCAAAATTCTATAGCAGATGCCTTATCTCGTTTACAGTGGGAGCATTTCTGGTAGCTGGCACCAGACGTGAAGGCCTCAGGAGCGGTATGCTTCGCACTTGTGGCAGATTCTTACAGAAGAGCAGGACGGTTGATTCGAGCATTGGTAACAAACCAGACTAGGGCATCATATGAAGCATCATGTAAAATATGGCAAAGTTGGGTGTTGCAGTGGGGAGCGTTAAGGACTGAGGAGGATAAGACGTTAGCGGTGTTGTATTTGGTTGGCAAGGCGGCAGATATCGGATGGTCTATTTCTAAACTTAATAAATTTATGGCTGGTCTTGCTTTTGGTTTTAAGTTGGAGGGCTCGGTTGATGTGACAAAGCATTTTTTGGTAAAGCAGGCATTAAAGGGTTTCTGAAAAGATAACCGGAGATTAGACAGGCATAGCCCTATATCGTTTAGTGAGCTTGAACGCTTAGTGGGAGTCTTGGAGAGGATTTGCTGCTCTAATTATGAAGCAGTGTTGTTTATGTTAGCTTTTTCTTTGCCATTTTTGGGGTGTTGAGGGAGGATCAAAAGTGATCCTTCACGGTTGACTCAGTGATTTCCAAATTAATCTAAAGGGCGTTGCCGGCAACTGAAAATGACCAGACGGAGACTCGTGCCTCTGTGTGAGGGATCGAGCAGATCTCTGTGCCCCTGTTTATTGTCTGACTTTTCCTAGTCATAGAAATTATACTTCAACCAATCAGCATAAGAACACGTTCACAGTTCTTAACCTATAAGAATACAGGAAAAACTTAACCCATGAGGATACAGGAAAAATGGGAACTACAGATATGGTCATGTCTTTTTGGCATAGAAAAACATATTAACAGATGCCTCAGTCTTGTATAGCGATACCCCCACGAGTCTCTTATCTGGCTCACTTGAGTTAGAATACTCAAGGTCTTTATACCAATTATGAACCATAGACTAGCTGAATAACAAAATATTATCTTCGTGAGAAACAGGACAGTTAGTTCATAGCAGCTGTAACCTTCTACCTAAGTAAATAACACAATTTATCTTTAACCAACAACAAAATGGAGTCAAAGCACAAAATGGAGAATCTTTCATAATTTGTTCCTTCACATTCCCCCCTAGATAAATTTTGTTAATTAATGTCCAGCATCAGAGGTACTATCCCAAGCTATAAGCTCGAGGGGTACTGGTCTTCACATGACTGGTGCCATGTTACCAGCCATGGCTTTTGCGGCGTACCCGTCCCCCCTGTATACTAGAATTTATGAATAACAATTGTTGATAACAGTGGTGGGGATCTTTTGAAGATAGCCATGCGCTTGGCTTCAACATCTCCATCAGGTAACTTTGTGAAATCGGTGTAGAGAAAAGCAGGCGTGGCAACGCTTTTGGTTTCATCATTAGTTGTCTTAGTGCAGAATTTCCTAATACATACAGAAATACACCAAAGAACAAGTTTTAGTATTACATATATGACAAGGATAAAGGCAGTGACATGTAACAAACTTTGCAAGAATCCAGCTATCCAGCCGCAAGTCCCTCAAACCAATTGGCTGGATTAAGAAAGGAGAAGGTGTCTGCCCACCAACTGTCCTTATTACGGTCATTGTCTTTATCATATTAATCTCTGAGTCTTTGAATATCTTCTAACTTATGTGAATACTGGCAGCCATCTTAAATACAGTTAAATTTGCATTAGCAAACATAAGGGGAAAAACTTATTGTTTCACAGCATAAGAATATATAAAAGTACAAAAGAGTATAAAGATATATATTTTCAACTTGACAATCCCCCTAAACACTAAGTATTTCCCTAAAAAGAAAGTTCCTTCGAGACTGTCCATGTGATAGGGAAAGGGGAGGTGGATTGCTTCATCCAGACACCTCAGAAGCTCTCCCTTTGTGAGAGGCCTCCAGGCAGCTGAACCCTTCACTAGTCTCACATGGAGTTCTCCTACTGTCCCTAAACTAAATCTCTTAGCATCATCTGAGAATTGGGGGTTATTGTCTAACTTCTTGAGGGGGACGTACTTGGGGATCTCCCCTGGATCAGTGCCATCATACTCTGGTGAGTCTACTTCTTGGTTGAGGAAGGTGCCAGTCGGAGTTGCCTCAGTGATAACCTTTTTATACAGGGGAATAACACAACAGAGGATTATCGATCCAACTACAAGAAGGGCAATCAGTACCAGACAAGCTTGTTGAAAGAATCCTTTGAGCCCACCCAACCAACCGGAAAAGAAAGATGTGTCTACTCCAACATTAGTTTTTAATTCTGCTGCTAACCCATTTATCTTTTTAAGGGCTATCATGGTCTTTCCATTTACCCCAGAGTTCTGAGGGATATAGGTACAACATTCCTCTCCCACCATCCCACAGACTCCTCCTTCCTCAGCTAAGATCATATCAAGGGCTAGTCGGTTTTGGAGGGTCATTCTAGTGTTAGGGCTCAACTCCTCAACTATACCTTGGAAAGCATCACAGGTAAAATTGACAAACCTTTGTTCACTGTAATATATGTAATTGATCCCATCAACATTTTTATTAATCTGCACTTGTGGATTAATAAAGCAAAGCTAGCATAGATCTGGTTCTGGGCTTTAAATTGGTCAGGCACCCCCCTTGGCACTCCAATAGCATCGACATATACCAATGGATCTTCTTCATAACTCATGTGGAGCTGATCGAGACTTCTCCTCTTTCGGGTATATTCATCAGGTGTCTATGGATCCCAAGGTAAAATCTTGAACTGCATAGCTAGTTTAACAAGGGTGCATTGACCTGTCCAGGCATTAGGCAACCTAGGACGGAGCTTACCATCTCCACATACACAGTATATGTACGACATTTATTGGTTATGATTAGCTAGCAAGTCAGTATCCAGGGAATTGTTCTCTTTACAGAAACCTGTCTCGAAGACCCCTACTGGTGTACCTGTAGTGTCGTGGGAATTATAACAGGTATAATTATCAGCTAATACGGTTATCCCTCCTGGGACCTTTAGTTTAGGTGCTTCATGAATTAGTGGGACATAATCTGAGCAATCAGTGGGCTTTAAACCCTTCAACAGATTCATAACACAGGCAGTGGTATTAAGTATATCCAATATATCCCCAAATTTGATCATCTGGATAATCTGTGGCCCTAACCAATTTATCCCACATTTGTGTAATCATAGGGTAAATGAAAATAGAACTGACAATTTTATTGGCTATACCCATCTGTACTATTAATTTTCCATGATATTGTACAAACTTATTATTCAAGGATGTTGGAGAATTTAGGCTGTCCCATGCAGTTACCAATATTATTATATGGAAATACGAAAAACTAAAACATTATGTCCCCTTATTTGCTACTAGTCTGTTTGACCAGCTTGCAGTGCGATACGTGGATCCACGTCGGCCTTCCTTCCAGCTTTACTGACATAGGAATAATGAGGAGGACTTGGTAGGGACCATCATACAAGGGTTCTAGTCCGTATTTTCTGACATAGCTTTTCACGACCATATAACCACCAGGCTTCAAATTGTGACAAGTATCGGTTTCTGCTGAATCTGGAAGGGAAGAAGAAACTAAAACATGGGTGTTAGCAACATTTTTACTAAGATGAATAACATATTGAACAGCACGGACAGTTTCTTCTGATAACTACTGAGACTGAAATTTGCAATTGGGGGCTTAGCACCAAACAATATCTCATTAGGGGACAGGCCATGTTTTGCAATAGGGGTAGTACGAATATATAAGAGCCCTGGCCATGGAGCCGTAGTCTCCTGCATCATTTTGGTCAATTGTCCCTTCAGTGTGCCTTTCAGCCTCTTAATTTTCCTACTAGATTGTGGATGGTACGGAGTATGGAGGGCTACAGTGGATCCAAGCATTGTCAGAACCTCCTGATACACATGAGAAGAAAAGTCCGGGCCTTGGTCACTTTCAACAACTTCTGGAACACCATATCTGCATATAACTTCCATCACCAGTTTCTTTGCTGTGATCTTTGCAGTCACGTTGGTAACGGGGAATACTTCTGGCCAACTGGAGAACATATCGACAACCACCAGACAATATTCATACCTTCAGACTTAGGCAACGTGATGTGGTCCACCTGGAGCCTTTGGAAAGGATAGTCGGGCTTAGCAAGATGCTTTGGGGGTACACGTTGAAGTTGACCGGGATTGCAGGTCTGACAGATACCTCGATGTGTGGGCCCATGCGCCCACGTGGCAATAGCGGGGTACATCCGCTTAAGGAGACAAACAAGTTGGTCCTTTTTCCAGAGACCATTGTCCATACATGCTCCATCAGCTTCCATTGTTTCATTTCTTCCTTTGGGGACATTCTCTGCATCGTCATTAAGCGGTCTCGTGGGGTCCGGCAGAAAACCTCAGTCTGGCATAGATCATCAGGTTCCTGTAGAGTCAGTGTTTCTTGTAACTGTTTACGCTGAGAGCGTGTGGTCACCATAGCTGGTATGGGCTGTTCAACGGGTAGGAGAGCAGCAGCTTTTGCTTGCATATCCGCACAGGCGTTACCAACAGTCTGTGGCCTGTTCCATAGTACCATGCTCCTTAACTTTGATAATGGCCACCTGGGTAGGTAATTTGATTGAGTCCATGAGGGCTTTAACAGCTTCAACATTCTTCACTGAGTCCCGGCAGTAGTAACAAATCCTCGATTGGTCCATAGAGCTCCGAAATCATGAGCAATACCAAATGCATACTGTGAGTCCGTATATATTAGCCCGCCTGTCTTTGGCCAAAGTACATGCAGTAGACAGATCCTGAAGTTCTGCTTCTTGTCCTGACAGGGAGGGAGGGAGTGCAGCTCCGAGCAATACAGTATCTTCCGTGGTAACAGCTTATCCGGTGTGGAATCTGCCAAAATCATCAGCATATCTTGAACAGTCTTTCAGGGCCTTGTAGAGAGGTAGCATTATGCGGGATGTGTCCGGTATCCACTGACAACAATAAATACATAGTCCAAGGAAACACTGGAGCTCAGTCTCATCCTTTGTAGCTGAAGGCTATTTTTCTTTCTTCTGTGAGGTGTCTGGCACCCTGAAGGAGACAGTGACCCAAAAATATCACTTGACCAAGGCAGAACCGAAGTTTCGAGGCCGAAACCCGACAGTTCAGATCTGCCAGATACTTGTGAAAACTAACAGTGGCAACAATGGCTTCCTGCTCTGTCTGTGTACACAACAAAAGGTTACCCACATACTGAAGCAACGTGACATAAGGATATTCTAACTGCCAGGGTAAAAGACATTGGCCCGTATTTTTTGCAAACTGATTGGGACTGTTTTGGGCCCCTTGTGACATAACTGTCCACATCAATTGTCGTCCCTGATAAGTGAATGCAAACAGAAACTGGCAATCTGGGTGTAATGGAATGCTGAAGAAGGCATTGGCGAGGTCGATGACTGAACCAAGCAGCATCCTGAGATATCTGGGACAAGAGTATATGGATTAGGCACTACTGGAGTTTCTAGAACAGTAGCTGCATTAACTGCCCGTAGGTCTTGTACCAGCCGGTACACAGGGGGTTGGCCGGGTGGGGTCTTTTTCTTAACGGGAAACAAGGGCGTGTTACATGGGGAAACACAGGGTACCAGGGCACCATTATCGAGTAACATTTGTATTTGCCCCTTGAGGCCCCGCTCCTGATCATGTTTCAAAGGGTACTGATGGACTTTGGGAAAAGGGGGCACCAGGCTTGAGAAACACTTTTACTGGTTTTACAGGCATTATTGGGGGTGGATCTGGGCCTATCAGGGCCATCATAACCGTGGGAAGGGCATGTAAGATACACATCTCATTATGTTCATCTGCATAGGGATTATATAACGTAAATACCATTTGACCATCATCTTGAAAATTATATTCTGGAGCGGAACTGTGATAATAAAATCTGTCCCCAGTAAATTTACCGGACATGAGGGAGAGATTACGAACTGATCAGTAACTTCAGGGAAAGGTCCCACAGGGATGGGTTTTGTGAGGGTATATTTATTGGGTCTGCCATCTACTCTAATTAAAACAAGCTCTGGGTCTGAGAATTAACATAGCGAGGGAGATTTCCAGACACAGGGTTAAAATAGATATTGAAGTATGAGACTGGATTTGTGTAAGGGAGGGGAGCTGGAGCCTTTTGCTTGGGCCACTGATAAGGAACCAGCTGCGTCCTTGTACTGAGCTGGGGGCTAGAGAGCGCAGCTGCTTGATTTAACCTCTAATTTTACTGCTGATACAGAGCGGGTTAAGTTCTTCTGAAAACGTTTAATTACTTTTAGTGCATCGTTCGGAGTGGAATTCTCGATGTCAGGTCTAACTGACATTATTGCCTCTTTCAATTCAGATTTAAGGCCGGACATCAAAGTTGCCACAAAAAGGTGTGAATAAGCTTTATTATACAGTGAAAACCCCAAATCTTTAAGTACTACCATAAGACGCCCATAGAACTTCTCGGCAGTCTCCCCCTTGTCCTGTGTGACATCTGTGAGGGGGGTAGCTTGGTCCGCTAATCTATCTTGTGCCCAAACCTTTAAAGCATTACAGAAATCAACATCACTCTCATAGGTTCCCCATTCACATTATACATTATGCCACCCTCAATAATTGGAAAATATCCTTCTCCAGCCTTCACATGGAGTAAGTGTAACAGATGTTTCCGGGGAGTGGAATAAATCTCTCGATTCGCTGCTATTTGTCTATAGAAAACCATGGGGGGGTATTTCTGAATCGGGTGACTAAAGTAGGAGGGGGTGGATACTCATAAACACCAGCAATACTAAGCATAGCTGGGACTGGTGCTGGCGGTGGCTGATAATAAGTGCCGTCAGCGTTTAGCAAGGGAAAGGCGGGGGCTACGACCCCGGGTCTCCTCGCTCCACAATTGTAACAGACGTCTCTCCACTGAGAATTAGTAACTCTGCACACATCACAAATCCACCCGGCAGGATCATAGTTTTGGCAACCCAGGATATATTGGAGCTTTGGGGTTGAGGGGCATAGGGCTTACAGTCGGGAGAAAAGGCTTAATTTCCTGGGGAGGGACCTTATCATCTAGCAGGGAGCCCCCCTGTTTCAGATTATCATTTTTAATTGTTTGTCTTTCTTACACATTACCCTCAATCACTTTTTCAGTTCTTTCTTGCACCACAAACATCCAGTTTTTTTCATAGTAATAGACAACTTTCCTTTTTCAACGTAACAAAAACAAATCCAAATTCACTTTCTCTGTTAATCCTTAATTTGCTATATATCAACCACTCAACTTGAAGCAGATAAATCTTTTACCAATCTTTTAATTACTTACACTGATAACCAAACAATCTCTTACATGTTTTCTTCTAAAATAGGCACAATTCTTTCACTTTCAAATTCCAACTTGAACTTACGATATTTCTTTCTAATTCAATACAACATTGTACTATTGCACATACTACACAACACAAGGATAGAAAATTCCGAGAGGACGCAGCGACTCACCCCCTCCATGCCAGAAACACAGAACTGATAAGAACATCACAGCATTCCTCAACACAAAAGAAAGCAATAGCGCAGCTGTTTGACCCCTCCCATCGGATATTTTGGAAATCTATACACAGAAACAGAATGCAGCAGTTCTCAGACTTAATTAATTTCTACAAAACCTTCATCGCACAATTCATATGCCAGAACACCTTAGAAAAACCAATCATTGAGAATATTTTCCTCATCTTTGGGCTAACAGTATCAGATTCAACACACAAATTCAACGTCTTCTCTTACTTCCATGGAAACATGATTCTCCTTTAGAGCTAAATATCCTTACTTTGTCGTGCATAGTACCAGAGCGGCCGTATATAGTCTATTCCACTAGGTTTACCTGTCCCCCACTGGGACAACCCAAAAACGCGGTACTCAGTGAAAGGAGGAGGGAGTCTTAAACTTCCCTCCGAATACCTCTGGATATATATATACTGTATACTTCTATATATTCCTGAGTTAAGTATCCTACCCAATCTTCGATCACCTCACCGCGCCTGATTCTAACAATGATCAGGAATTCAGGATATTTTGACTATAAAGAGAATTACATCACTGGTCAATCCGGGGTGTCCGTCCCTTATGAGGTACGGTTCGAGCACTGGGCTCCCAACGGAACTACACCTCTATATGATTCCACCCAAAAATCACCCACCATCGGGGACAAACCTCAGATCCTCCTTGCAGCAACAAACACAGGAAAACCACACCAAACGGTCAGTCTGGACAGTATAACTGCCAACTTACCGTGGTTGTTGTGGGGGATGATCAGTCCCAATTTTCCAGTGCCTGTGTCCGCTCTGAGGGTCCTTTGTCTTGTTGTCCTCCGGGGGGCAGAGGCGTTCCTGGTTGGGGCCCCACGTTTTCGGGCGCCAAGCTGTTGAGGGAGGATCTAAAGTGATCCTTCACGGTTGACTCAGTGATTTCCAAATTTATCTAAAGGGCGTTGCCGGCAACTGAAAATGACCAGACGGAGACTCGTGCCTCTGTGTGGGGGATCGAGCAGATCTCTGTGCCCCTGTTTATTGTCTGACTTTTCATAGTCATAGAAATTATACTTCAACCAATCAGCATAAGAACACGTTCACAGTTCTTAACCTATAAGAATACAGGAACAACTTAACCCATGAGGATACAGGAAAAATGGGAACTACAGATATGGTCATGTCTTTTTGGCATAGAAAAACATATTAACAGATGCCTCAGTCTTGTATAGCGATACCCCCACGAGTCTCTTATCTGGCTCACTTGAGTTAGAATACTCAAGGTCTTTATACCAATTATGAACCATAGACAAGCTGAATAACAAAATATTATCTTCGTGAGAAACAGGACAGTTAGTTCATAGCAGCTGTAACCTTCTACCTAAGTAAATAACAGAATTTATCTTTAACCAACAACAAAATGGAGTCAAAGCACTAAATGGAGAATCTTTCATACTTTGTTCCTTCACAGGGGCACTGCGAATAGGCGAATTAGTGTCCCGCAGCAAGGACAGGGTGTGTGGCCTTTTGGCTTAGGATGTGGAATTTTGGCATGGCTTTTTGGATTCAGCGTTCAAAAACAGATCAGGCGGGTGCAGGTAAGAGTGTGGTTCTAGGTAGAGTTTTTGGGTCCTTGATGTGCCCGGAAAGGTGCTTGGAAGCGCATTGGGGTTTGTGTTCAGGTCGTCTAGGCCCATTGTTGTGTCATAAGGGTGGGGCATTTTTATCTCGTTTTCAGTTTGATGCAATTCTCAACAAGGGGTTGGCAGAGTTAGGCCTTCCACTAGATAGGTACGGGTTGCATTCTTTCAGGATCGGGCTGTTTCAGAGGCTGGTAGACTTGGCCTGGGAGTGGACACAATCAATCGAATTGGCCATTGGAGCTCGGGCTGCTATTTAACTTATGTGCGTCATTGATTGCATTGGGGGCACTATAGAGGGGTAGTTTTAACAGGTCCTATTGTTTGTATTTCAGGTCGGGATCCATACTTGGCCTGGATTTTTGGACACTTGTTTGTGTATTAGTGGGTGCTTCGGGCAGACGTGAGGCTGGACAGTAGGCAGTAAGGCTTTAGTAGGGTTCATGTTCTTGTTCGGTGGTTAGGTTTTCGAGAGGATAGTTTGGGACAGGGCTCTGTCATATTTTTCTCGAGCCTCCCATTTTAATAGAGCACCTAACATTTTGGTGGTGCACTTGGGGGGGAATGATTTGGGCACCAAGGTGGTGAGGGAGTTGATCAGGGACATTCGTCTCGACTTGCTCTGGTTGTGGATGTCATTTCCAGGGTTGCTGACTGTATGCTTGGATATTATGCTCTGGAAAAAATCGAGGTCAGCCAAATCTTTGAAGGGGATTAATAGGGCTAGTGTGAAGTTGAATAAGGCAGTGGCGAATTTTGTTTCTAGGAATGGGGGGATAAGCGTAAGGCACTTTGAATTGGAATCGGTCGTTGGTAATTTTTGGAGAGAGGACGGGGTTCATTTAAATGAGATTGGAATTGATTTGTGGGTACTTGCAATAGAAGAGAGGATTGAGATAGCATTGACAGTGTTGGGGCACTCACGAACCTGAGGTGGTCAGGGCTGTTCGTGGTTGGTGGGGGGTGGGGTTCTTGGAGTTGACACTGAATTAGCGGGGAAGGAATTGGAAGTAAAACTCCAGACAGTTAAAATTGTGTCGGTTGATTTGGCATTTGGTTATGGGCTCTGGACAGAGTTTTACCCTGGGAGCTGGTTGGTGGTTAGTTTTCCCGGAATGGGATTTATGGTGCACGGGTGAGGGTAAAGTGGTGGTTGAAGTTCTTTTTGGTTTTTGCCAAATATTTAAGCAAGATCTTTCGGAGCTCCAAGAACCCTCCCCTCATTTTTTTTGCATAAAATTGCATATTAATATTTAATGTTTTAAAGGAAAATGTTTATGCTATTGTTTGTTGATAAAATGTCCGCTGTGGCCAAAATTATCTAAAAGAATTTAATGTGTAGTGTTTTTATTTAAAGGGGGTGGCATTTCCGTACACGGATTAGTGCGTGGTGGAGGTAGCAGGTAAGAGGAGACCATAATGGCCATACGCGGTCATGTTTGACTGAGGCTGAATGGTACCAGTGTTAAGCGGAATTATCTTCGGCAGTCCTAGATGGAACAAATGCCATCTGTAGCTAACTTCAGTGGTGCTTCACCATAAAGATCACATGGACATAAATTGTAAATTAAAAAAAAAGGTGGCACTCACCAAGCGCTTCAGAAATCACAATCCTTTATTGAGATAAGGACATCAGGAGGTGCGGTGGGCAGGGTGCGTGCAGGAGAATAAAAAGCTGCACAGTCCAGCTTTTTTAGTCTCCCGCATGCCCTCCTGCCCACCGCTCCTCCTGATGTCCTTGTCTCAATAAAAGCTTGTGTTTACTGAAGCTCTTGGTGAGTGCCACCTTTCTTTTTTTTTATTTTTAGGGGTTTAAAGGATCATTTTAAAGAACAGTGGTAACAGCAACAAATGTTGAAAAATGTATTAAAGTTATCTCTATCTTATAAAATTAGGGAATATGTTAGGACATTGCCGGCACCCCTGCACATGTCCTCTCCCTCCTCCATAAAGGGACGCCGATGTGTGTACTTACCCGTCTAAGCTAACTCGGCATCTATCTGCTCCCAGGAACTGCGCACGACAAGCAGGTCTCCTGGGAGTGGGCTTAGGGTGCGTGTGCACTCCTGACTCTTAAAGAGCCAGCACATTAGCAGCTAAAAATGTCTCTAGCCAATAGCTTGCTTGCATGTAAGGCCTCTTATTGGGAGGTGCCTTAGCAACTTAGGTAGTCTATGTGTTTCCTGCTAGTTAGTTGTTAGGCCCCCATGTTTTTGATCCGGTCTGGTCTATCTGTAACTATCCCAGTCCACCTTGCTATATCCATACCTGAATATGTCCTCCCTGTGCCTAGTCCTGATCCTCATCCATCTGACCTGTACCTGTGCCATTTACCTACCCAGTATGAACTTGCGCCTGAGTAACTGCATCTGTAATCTCACAGGACTGTAGCTGTCTCGTGTTCCTGTCCCAGACTTGCTTATGCCTTACCATTCCACTGACCAGTTACTGGCCGGTCCTGCTTCCTTGTCCCCCATGAGGGTCAGGTGCCATGACTCCGTGGGTAAGTCCTGGAGTAGCACCTGGCATTCACCTGAAGTCAAGACTAACCCCACCATGAGGAGCTCTAGCAAAGAGTCAGGTGCTCTCTTAGTTACACCCCTCCAGGCTCTCCCCGGACCGTGGCACAGTGATTTCATAACCACGTGGGTAACTGCATTCTTATACATACCATAAATGTCTGATAGATATGTGTCCCACCTCTCAAAGGTTTAGCATCCCTATAATTATGCATATGTCTGAAGCAAACATAGGACAGGCTCAAATCAAACCTGGGAATCACTGAGTAGACAGTTTCTCCTTCTGCAAATTAGATCTTGGCTCTCTGTCAGTAACTCACACACCTTCTCAGCACCGTCCTACTAACCGCTCTGCTTCTCCACATGTCAGGACTTCTAAATGAATTTGCCTCTTGCAACTCTCCCATCACAACTGCAACTTCCTGCTGTCTCCTCCTGGCTGTAGTGAGGTGTGGCCAGTTTCTGCAGGACACAGCAGGGTTAAATTCTTGCAGAGATTAGCTTCCCTGTCAGCAACTACCTCTAGTCTTTGCCTGAACTTTGGTTCCAGTTTGTGTGGCGCCCCAGGGTCCTGGTCGTCACAGTAGCATTGCTTTCCTCACAGGGAGAGTGATGGTACGCTTGAAGGCAAGAAGGAATAACTGCAACCAGGTACTACAAACATGCAACACATTCACACTCCAGGCCACCAGGGGGAGTTTTTGATCCTACTTGTTAGGTGACTCCCCATATTTACAGTACAGACCAAAAGTTTGGACACACCTTCTCATTTAAAGATTTTTCTGTATTTTCATGAAAATTGTACATTCACACTGAAGGCATCAAAACTATGAATTAACACATGCGGAATTATATACTTAACAAAAAAGTGTGAAACAACTGAAATTATGTCTTATATTCTAGGTTCTTCAAAGTAGCCACCTTTTACTTTGATAACTGCTTTGCACACTCTTGGCATTCTCTTGATGAGCTTCAAGAAGTAGTCACCGGGAATGGTCTTCCGACAATCTTGAAGGAGTTCCCAGAGATACTTAGCACTTGTTGGCCCTTCTGCCTTCATTCTGCGGTCCAGCTCAACCCAAACCATCTCGATTGGGTTCAGGTCTGGTGACTGTGGGGGCCAGGTCACCTGGCGTAGCACCCCATCACTCTCCTTCTTGGTCAAATAGCACTTACACAGCCTGGAGGTGTGTTTAGAGTCATTGTACTGTTGAAAAATAAATGATGGTCCAACTAAACGCAAACTGGATGGAATAGAATGCTGCTGCAAGATGCTGTGGTAGCCATGATGGTTCAGTATGCCTTCAATTTTGAATAAATCCCCAACAGTGTCACCAGCAAAGCACCCCCACACCATCACCTCCTCCTCTATGCTTCACGGTGGGAACCAGGCATGTAGAGTCCATCCGTTCACCTTTTCTGCGTTGCACAAAGACACGGTAGTTGGATCTCAAATTTGGACTCATCAGACCAAAGCACAGATTTCCACTGGTCTAATGTCCATTCCTTGTGTTCTTTAGCCCAAACAAGTCTCTTCTCTGCTTGTTGCCTGTCCTTAGCAGTGGTTTCCTAGCAGCTATTTTACCATGAAGGCCTGTTGCACAAAGTCTCCTCTTAACAGTTGTTGTAGAGATGTGTCTGCTGCTAGAACTCTGTGTGGCATTGACCTGGTTGCATGATAGAAAGTTAATATATTATAGAGTTAATATAGCGAATAAAAATAAAATTGAGATTTGGACTTAGATAGTATTATGTGCCAACAGTTATGAGGATATCTCATGATGCATTTTTGAATAAAATGAGTAAGATATGGTGAGCCCATGGGGGTTGGTTGAAAGTTTTGCACTTGAATAAAGAAAGTGTTTGTTTTGCACTTTGAAGCCTTAAGATAGTATACCCGTAGCGGGTCATAGCATTTCATAGTTAGTTAGTTAATATACTGTTTTCTATTCTCAAAACTATACATACAATGTAAATAGTTATTGTAACATTCAAGTGTTCTCATCTCTCATAAAGGGAAGCTCTAGTTTACACAATATTAACTTGTTTCATAAGTTTATAACATTCCAAATTCCCAAAATTGTTGTCTTTTTGCTAATCTGTATTGTTGTTCTTCTTTTCCCAGTCCGGGAGTACTGGATTTAACGGGGGGAGTGTGGCGCCCCAGGGTCCTGGTCATCATAGTAGCATTGCTTTCCTCACGGGGAGAGTGAAGGTACAGTTGAAGGTAAGAAGGGATAACTGCAACCAGGTACCACAAACATGCAACACATTCACACCCCAGGCCACCAGGGGGAGCTTTTGATCCTACTTGCTTGGTGACTCCCCATATATATATATAACTGCTAGTCTGTAGGGAAAGTCAGAGAGTTCCTGGCAGGACCAGTTAGGAGATGGACTGGATCAGTCTAAGGCAGCAGAAGGTTTTACTGAGCTGTGTAGCCCCAGTGCAGCAGTTCCTGGAAAGAGACATTGAGAAAGCCGAATACATTGCAGCGAGTGTGCAGCAAAGCAAAGCAAAGGATGTAGAGGACATCAGGGGGAGACCAGCCCGAGCAGGCTGCCTCCTTCTGAGGTGCAGAAACCGGTAGCCGGAACACCGAGGTTGTAAGGACCTCTATGAATTACATCAGAGACGGGCAGGACAGCTGAACTCTACGTTACCTGTCCAACCTAATACCCAGGAGGCATGGTGGCACCCCTCTGAGACCGGTGCATGCTAGAGTCCCTGTAAACAGCCTCAAGCCACCATTCATATGGGTTATGTCCTATCCTACCCGGGGGACAGAGAGAAAGAGAGACAACATCTGTGAGGACCTTATGTGGAGCTTTAACCCGTAAGGGACTACACCACCGCAGTGCTAGAGGAAGGCTTTTGATTTCCACCTAGGTAAGGGGACTCCTAACTTGCCTTCAAGCTGGCCTGACCCTGCCTGCCCTGTGATCTGGTGCTCTGGGCTGCAGATGTTGTAGTCTTCAGTAAACCAAGGTAAAGAGACTTCAACCTTGTGTCCTCATTCTTTACTGCACTCCTCACCATCTTCCATCTACACACTGAGAACCCTGGAGACATACTTTACCTGTGGGAAGTTATACCATCTAGCTGCCATAACATCACCCCAGAGGACTCCTTAAATCAGCGTTGGTCCACACTGACCGAATATCACAGGTGGCGTCACAAACACAAACTTTATTCCCTTTAAAGACCTTTCCCTTTTACATGGGCACCCAGGGCTACAGTCCGGGTCACAGCTACCGTGACATCCACCTGTGAACCGCAGGACCCGGTACCGAGTACCCCATGGCCCTGGCAGGGCGACTCATCTGCAGTTAGCATCTAGTTCCCAGACAAGGTGTTTTGTTATTTATCTCCTCCATTATGGACCCGGCTTGTCTTCTCATTTTATCTGATCTCTCAGCTTCTGACCCCGGCTACATATTTGAACCTGTGCTTCCTACCCCGACTTTGGAATGTCTGACTACATCTTTGTCTTTGACCTCTGTACCTCGTATCCCTGCCTTTATCGGATGGTCAGTTGCTGCAAGTCCAGGCACTGCCCTGGAGTGGCACCTGCTGGCTACCCTACTGCCCCAAACCTAACCTCACTGAGGCTCTAGTGAAGACCAGGTAGCCACCAAGTCATGTCATTTAAGGTGTTAGCCTGGCCAGTGCACGCCCACCAATGTCACAGTCTCATTTTAATTCATGGTTTCAGAAACAAATACATGTATGGGCAGCTGTAATTTTTAGAAGTTTCCAAAAAGTGTTGCTTCTAGCTTTGATGCCTAGTATCTTACTGACATTTCAAAACATTGTGGACTAGGTGAGAAGATCTTATATAACATTGTCTAGATTATGGCATCTACTTCTTATGATTCACCCAGCTGTCTTAATATATGTATGTATGTTTGGATAAAAAGGCCTCCATAAAAGACTGTGAAGTTGAGAGGCTCTCAATGGTCAAACTGCTCCTTTCAAGTTTTATTAGAAATCAGAGCTGGTAGTATGCCTTCTTGACAATAAGTTCAGTGTTTGACTGTAATAGGTCCGATGGTGTAGAAGATTGAGCTGTAGTCAATAAAAGGAATATGAACAAAGTACTGTGTTTCTTCCATCCAAGCATATGGCTGATGGATATTTAACCTTGTTCATGGTGGCATTTGTGCATATTTATGGACAGGCCACACAGGCTTAGTACTTGAGAGGCAGAATTTTATAGATGATGGCCACATGGCAGCACTATCCATTATCACCTTACCACATTTTCCATTGGTGTATAGACAATACACCTGCTCATTTATTATTACAGCCTGCGACCAACTGGTTTGAACTTTTAACAGAATAAAATTAGTAATGTTGGAGCTCCCAACATCTGACAGTCACTCTAGAAAAAAAATTAAATAATAATTGGATAATTACCATAAATCAAAGAACAGCATCTATTTTACAGAACCAACTTACAGAAGTTATTTTATTAGAGTTTTTTCACATACCTTAAAGTGATTGTGTCGCCTATAATTTTTACTAGCTAAAACCTGATAGTGAAAAATATTCTTTTCCTTCTTATTTGCGTGTGTTATAATACTAGATTTTCTGTACTGCTCATGGAGTAGCCATCCTCCCTCAGCTGCTTTTAACAATAATTTAAAGTTTTTTGAAACAGACTTTACAGCATCCCGCATGGATAGAAATATGGTAAATTGAGAAGTCCATTGGTATCAATGGTTTGCATTGTTGTTTTCTGGCACTGGGGTCCTGGGTTCAAATTTCAGCAAGGACAACATCTACAAAGAATTTTTATGTTCTCCCCATAATTGTGTGGGATTATGTGAAGATGTACAAGAAAAAAGAAAGTGCTTTGCCTACAAAGAACACCCCAGTAAGACATCAGAAGCCTATTGAAGGGAGAAAAAGAAGAAAAGGAAAATGGAGATGGGGGGATTCCTACAGAGAGGACGAGAAGCAGCTATCTACCTAATTCTACTAATACACGTAGGAACAAATGACAAAGCATAAAAGTACCTGGAAACTATATGATGAGACTTTTTAGACCTAGGAACTGAAGGAACTGAAAGAGCATGTCATCTTCTCATCCATCCTCTTAGTGGATGGACATGGACCAAGGAGATTGAAAAGGATTCTATAGGTGAACAACTGGCTACGTCGATAGTGTCATGAGCAATGTTTTTAGTTTCTTGACCATGTTTTGAATTTCTTGACCACCTGTATGATGGACTCCTTGTTAAAGATGGGTTGCATTTTAAGTAAACAGGAAAACACATATTTGATAGATAACTTGCTGCACTCATCAGGAGAGCTTTAAACTAGAGCAATATGGGATGGGAAATATACAGTATGGCCAGGAGGAAGTATGCAGCTAATGAATTCTTTTGAAAACCCTGCTATTCAGGTACGTACTGGGGCTGAGATTCAGTCCTGGCATTTGAAATTACACAGGCCCATGTTGTCCCCGTTCCCTTGAACCAGATGGATATATTACTAATATTACCCTGGATGGAGGAAAGGAAGATTTTTTACAAGACCAATATTTTTAACTAGATGGAGGCCCGATGGTATTGCATCGGGAGGGCGGTAATGTCACGATGGAGGCAGGCATGCGGCGCTGTTGCTGCCTAATGGCATCCTGTAATAATCTAATGACTTTTGAAACAGGGGACACGTGTTTGACGCCTACGCTTATATGCATTGTTTTTGTCCCAGTGATGCTGTTGCTCTTCAAGATTCTCATTTGCCCTTTGTTGTCTTTGACGTTGTGCCTTTGCTGCTTTCCTTTCATTGTCATTGGTGTACTTTTTAGGAGGAGCCATGTTGGTGTTGATATTTGCTTTTTAAAGGGTTTTTCCCACGAACAAAAGTTCATTTTAAAAATTGTCTGTGTCTGACCGTGTACAGAACATACCACAGCTCCTGGGCAGGGGAGGAATCAAAAGACAATACTGACATTACAGCAGGAGATCACAGAGGATACATTTTCTGAGGCAAGATATTGTTTAAAAACAGTCAGTGAAATATTTTACCTCACAAAATGAATCCTCTGTGATCCCCTGCTGTAATGTCAGTGTTGTCTTTTGCTTCCTCCCCTGCCCAGGAGATGTGGTATGCTCCAAACACGGTCAGACACAGTCAGTTTTTAAAATGAACTTTCGTTCATGGGAAAACCCCTTTAATGAGATCGGCTTCCTCTGTCTGTAGACATGTCGCACATCTGCTGCTGGGATTAGCCGAATGATTCACTGCGCTTGCGCAGAGTTCGCGCAGGCGCAGTAAATCAGACCGCCGCCATGTTTGTGCAGATAGATAGCGGCTGTTACATTAAAACTGTGCATGCGCTCCTCTTGTACAAAGATGGCGGCGGTCAGTGAACCATTCGGCTGATCCCAGTGGCGGCGTGTTCGTGACGGTGTTCCGCTAGTGGTACCACACAAGAGGCTGCATGAGTGTGTGTGTGTGAGTGTGTGAATGTGAGTGACAGTGTGTGCGTGTGAGTGTGAAAGTGTGAGTGTAAGTGTGTGATTGTGAGTTTGTGTGTGAGTGAGTGTGGTGCGTATGGCGTATAGAGTGTGTGTTTGTGTGTATGTGTGTGTGTGGTGCGATGGTGTTCTGTTGTTGGTACCGCACAATAGGTTTGTGCCAGCAGCAGTTTCCATATTGAGACACCTATCACTTGGGTGTTCCAATATGGCGGTCGGTGAACTTCCTCCGCTTGGAATTCTGGGATACGGTGACATCCAGGGGCTAGCTGGCAAATTTTAGCCTGGGGCAAGCACACAGCAGTGGCCCATTACGGCGGCCCATCCTTACTGTGTTTACCTGTAGCTGATTCATAGAGGGAGAAGAGGTAACAAGGCTATAAAAAGATAAAGCTGGAAAAATGATGGGATATTTGTGGTCAAATGGCGACTAAATTTTCATCCACTTCTATCAGTCAGCTACTCAGAGAGATGTCTGAGACTCTAGTTGGCACCAGGGCCAGCGTTAGGGGCATGCAGACCAGTTAGCTGCCTAGGGCCCCTGCACCTCCAGAGGCCCGAGTAAGAGGGGCTCAGTGTCGCCCCCCTGCATCGTGCATTCCACTTATTGGCTGATACAGTTGAAAGCAGTGATGGATGAGAGTGCGTCAGGTGATACTACCTCACCCATCACTCCACCTCTGCCTCTGACTCAGTGTGCCAGCAGTAGAGCTGATGATAAGCTAAGATGCCCTGTATTGTGTGTGCATTATAGTGTGTGTGTGTGTGTGTGTAAGCTGCATTATACTGTGCGTGCATTATAGTGTGTGTATGAGTGTGTCTGCTGCACTATACTGTGTGTGTCTGCTGCATTATACTGTGTGTGCATTATAGTGTGCATTATAGTGTGCGAGTATGTGTGTGTCTGCTGCATTATACTGTGTGGGGGGACTGCACTATACTGTGTGTCTGCTGTATTATACTGTGTGTGTCTGCTGCATTATACTGTGTGTGCATTATACTGTGTGTGTGTGTGTGTGTCTGCTGCATTTTACTGTGTGTCTGCTGCATTATACTGTGCGTGCCTGCAGCACTATACTGTGTGGGGGGACTACACTATACTGGACGCTGTGTAGTTGTGCAGCGTCTAATCTGCAACGTCCAGATGTTACAGCACAGTGGATGGGATCATGCCCACTATGCGTGCACAGATGCCCGTGGATCACCCGCGGAGACGGATATGTAGCGCATCTCGAGACTGCAGCATGTCTATTTATCTTGTGGAGACCCGAGGCTCTGCAAGGTACATATAACCAGTAAAATGTATTGGACGTGGTGATTTCGCACAGTTCAATGAACACATGCAGATTCCCCTGCATTCAATAGCCGGGAGCGCTTTGGACGGAGCGGACATGTGCTGCATCCAAAGCACTGTCGGTTACTGAACGTCTGCACATACCCTAAGGAGGCCGGGAAACAAGTGTCAAACCACTTCAATATTGTCGATTACGCTCGATTAGGCTACGTTCACACTAGCGTTCGGCTAGTGTGCGTCGCGCTAGCGTCGGGCGACGCAGCGGCGACGCACGCGTCATGCGCCCCTATGTTTAACATGGGGGACGCATGCGTTTTTGCTTGTTGCGTTTTCCGACACGTGCATCTTTTTTGACGCTAGCGTCGGACCAAGAAAACGCAACAAGTTGCATTTTTCTTGCGTCCGATTTTCGTCAAAAAACGACGCACGCGTCGAAAAACGCAGCGTTTTTGCGTGCGTTTGCACGCGTTTTTCGTTGCGTTGTGCGGCGCACAACGCTAGCATGAACGTAGCCTTAGCGGCCTGAACTCAGCGCAAGTAAACACAGCTGAAATGTTTCTATCTGATGGTGCAATATGTTAGCATTTGGGGACCCACTTTAAACTTTTGCCCAGGGCCCTGCTTTGTCTAAAACCGGCCCTGGTTGGCACGTGACTATAACTATGCAAACTAATACACAGAGGAATCGTGACAGTGCGTGCAGAGCGCTCTATCACGATTTAGTAACTTGCCGTGAGGGTATGTGCACACATCAGGATTTCTGGCAGAAATTTTCCTGACAAAATCCGGACATTTCTGCCAGAAATCCGCATGCGTTTTTTGGTGCGGTTTTTGCGCGGTTTTGACGCTTTTTTTTGTGCGGATTTTTTGCGGATTTTTCCAGACACTCCAATTTAATAGGAAATCCGCAAAAAATCCGCAAAAATAATGAACATGCTGCTTCTTTTTGCGGAATGCGTTTTTGTTTTTGCGGAAAAAAACGCATACATGTGCACAAAACATGCGGAATGCATTCTAAATGATAGGATGCATAATGTATGCGTATTTTAAGCGATTTAATAGCATTTTTATCGGGAAAATCCGCAAAAAAAACGCAAAAAATCCTGAACGTGTGCACATACCCTAACACACAGACTGCAGAAATTTGTCTAGAGCCCAGAAATCAGTGTTGGAAAAAAAAGTGTGTGGCTTGGAAATTGCATGTTGTCCTCATAGAATTGATTCATATACACTTACCTCCAGTCCACATTAAGAAGCTGCCATTAACTTGTTTCCTCCAAACCTGTGTAAATTTTAGTTTAGTGTCGTTTCAGTGTGTTAAGAGATACTCACTGATTGCAGCGTGTAAGTGTGGTAGTGTACTCACTAATCGCTGTCTTCTCCTGTGTCTAGCGTTGCTCCACTCCTAAGTCACCTGATGGCTATTCAAACTCTCCAGGTCACGCTGGGCTCTATGTGACACATAAGTGGCTTTTACACTATAAGTCTATGGAGCGTTAGAATGAGGCTCACAATGAGGATCCATAGGCTTACATTGTAAAGAGACGTCCAGGTCACATAAAGCATAGCGGAAGCCGGGGTCTGAAGAGTGAAGACATCACTCAGAGGAGAAGCCGAGCGGTGCTGGATAACGGAGAACACGGCGCTAGGTGAGTACATTAACACACTGACACTGCTCTAACATCTACAAGGGAATTAGGAGAAAACACGTTAATGGGAGGATTACAGGCGACAGATGGTATGTGCTGGATAATATGTTACTTGTATATTGTGCTATGAGTACAGACATCATATATTATACTATTCCCACTTTATCCAGCATATAACATCAGATGTTTATGCACACAGTATATTACATAAAGTATACTGTACAGAACAATATATGACTGGTATGTGATATACAGACATCAGACATTACATCAGTCACGTATTATCCTGTACTTACCATCGTATGTCTCTGCACATAGTATGGGCGAATCATTTTTCAGAGGGGCCACATGACACACCACGACTGTCATGGAGGCCAAACCAAAAGACTGAAATGAATTCTGCTCAATATTATTATTAACATATTAATTGCAATTCATATTAAAATATAATTATATCATAAAATATTAAAGGTCATGTGGGGGCTCTGCTTCATGTGGATGACACGTCCTACATCATCCACACAGTGTTCCCCATCATGCTCCTGTGCAGGCGGCAGGGGTCCTTCTATCTACCCTGACGAGGGAAGAGCAAAGTGCTGTTCTGCACGGTGACCAGAAAAATGCCCACAGGAAAATTGCCCACATGGAAAATTGCCCACATGGAAAATTGCCCACACGGAAAATTGCCCACACGGAAAATTGCCCACACGGAAAATTGTCCACACGGAAAATTGCCAATTGCAGCATCACAAAGTTTCAGATCCATGATATTTGAGATGCAAGGTGAAGAATGCCCACAGAAAATTGCCCACAGGCTGAATTATAGGTTAAATGCTCTGTAGGACAGGGGGATAGTATATGCATGTATACATGAGATGATCTGCAGGGCAGAATAATAAATAATTATAGGTGAGATGCTCTGCAGGACAGAGAATAGGAAAGACCTATAGGTTAAATGCTCCGCAGGACAGGGGGATAGTATGCAGGTATACGTGAGATGCTCTGCAGCGCAGAAGAATATAGAATTATAGGTGAGATGCTCTGCAGGACAGAGAATAGCAAAGAGATATAGGTTAAATGCTCTGCAGGACGGGGGGATAGTATGCAGGTATATATGAGATGCTCTGCAGGACAGAAGAATAATATAGAATTATAGGTGAGATGCTCTGCAGGACAGAGAATAGCAAAGAGATATAGGTTAAATGCTCTGCAGGACAGGGGGATAGTATGCAGGTATATGTGAGATGCTCTGCAGGGCAGAAGAATAACATAGAATTATAGGTGAGAAGCTCTGCAGCACAGAAGAATAATATAGAATTATATTGTAGGTGAGATGCTCTGCAGACCGAGAATAGCAAAGAAATATAGGTTAAATGCTCTGCAGGACAGGGGGATAGTATGCAGGTATATATGAGATGCTCTGCAGGGCAGAAGAATAATATAGAATTATAGGTGAGCTGCTCTGCAGGACAGAAGAATAATATAGAATTATAGGTGAGATGCTGTTCTGCAGGACAGAAAATAGCAAAGATCTATAGGTTAAATGCTCTGCAGGACAGGGGGATAGTATGCAGGTATGCGTGAGATGCTCTGCAGAACAGTGAATAGTATAGAATTATAGGTTAGATGCTGTGCAGCACAGAGGAATGTCTGCGAAAATTGCCCACATAAAAAACTGCCGACAAGTTTATTAAGAACAGTTTATTAAGGAGGTCTAATAACAACAATAACTTAAGTTTCTTAACCCCTTATGCTGCGATCTGAAAAGACGCGCAGCATGTCCGGAGTCGCAGGGCCGCCGCGTGCATGTTACCACGCATAGTGGAGACGGGATTTCATTAAATCCCCTCCACTATGCTGTAACATCTGGACGCTGCGTGTCTGACGCTGCGGCTCTATGCAGCGTCAGACACGCAGTGTTTCCTGCACGTGGAAACATACCCTAAGTGACAGAGCCAATTTGGTACTTAATGACCGGGCCAATTTTTGCAATTCTGACCACTGTCACTTTATGAGGTTATAACTCTGGAAGGCTTCAACGGATCCCGCTGATTCTGAGATTGTTTTTTCATGACATATTGTACTTCATGTTAGTGGTAATATTTCTTCGATATTACTTGCGATTATTTATGAAAAAAACGGAAATATGGCGAAAATTTTTAAAATTTTGCAATTTTCAAATTTTGTATTTTTATGCCCTTAAATCAGAGAGATATGTCACGAAAAATAGTTAATAAATAACATTTCCCACATGTCTACTTTACATCAGCACAATTTTGGAAACAAAATTTTTTTTTGTTAGGGAGTTATAAGGGTTAAAAATTGACCAGCAATTTCTCATTTTTACAACACCATTTTTTTTAGGGACCACATCACATTTGAAGTCATTTTGAGGGGTCTATATGATAGAAAATAATGAAGTGTGACACCATTCTAAAAACTACACCCCTCAAGGTTCTCAAAACCACATTCAAGAAGTTTATTAACCCTTTACGTGCTTCACAGGAACTGAAACAATGTGGAAGGAAAAAATGAACATTTAACTTTTTTTTGCAAACATCTTAATTCAGAACCATTTTTTTTATTTTCACAAGTGTAAAAGCAGAAATGTAACCATAAATTTTATTATGCAATTTCTCCTGAATACGCCAATACCCCATATGTGGGGGTAAACCACTGTTAGGGCGCACCGCAGAACCTAGAAGTGAAGGAGCGCCGTTTGACTTTTTCAATGCAGAATTGGCTGGAATTGAGATCGGACGCCATGTCACGTTTAGAGAGCCCCTGATGTGCCTAAACAGTGGAAACTCCCCACAAGTGACACCATTTTGGAAACTAGACCCCTTAAGGAACTTATCTAGATGTGTGGTGAGCACTTTGAACCCCCAAGTGCTTCACAGAAGTTTATAACGTAGAGCCGTGAAAATAAAAAATCGCTTTTGTTTACACAAAAATGATCTTTTCGCCCACAAATTCTTATTTTCACAAGGGTAACAGGAGAAATTAGACCACAAAAGTTGTTGTGCGATTTCTCCTGAATACGTCGATACCCCATATGTGAGGGTAAACCACTGTTTGGGCGCACCGCAGAGCTTGGAAGTGAAGGAGCGCCGTTTTACTTTTTCAATGTAGAATTGGCTGGAATTGAGATTGGACGCCATGTCGCGTTTGGAGAGCCCCTGATGTGCCTAAACAGTGGAAACCCCCCACAAGTGACACCATTTTGGAAACTAGACCCCTTAAGGAACTTATCTAGATGTGTGGCGAGCACTTTGAACCCCCATGTGCTTCACAGAAGTTTATAACGTAGAGCTGTGAAAGAAAAAATTGCATTTTTTCTACAAAAATGATCTTTTTGCCCACAAATTTTTATTTTCACAAGGGTAACAGGAGAAATTAGACCACTAAAGTTGTTGTGCAATTTCTTCTGAGTACGTCGATACCCAATATGTGGGGGTAAACCACTGTTTGGGCGCACCGCAGAGCTTGGAAGAGAAAGAGTGCCGTTTTACTTTTTCAATGTAGAATTGGCTGGAATTGAGATCGGACGCCATGTCGCGTTTGGAGAGCCCCTGATGTGCCTAAACAGTAGAAATCCCCCACAAGTGACCCCATTTTGGAAACTAGACCCCCCATGGAACTTATCTAGATGTGTGGTGAGAACTTTGAATGCCCAAGTGCTTCACAGAAGTTTATAATGCAGAGCCGTGAAAATAAAAAATATTTTTTTTTTCCACAAAAAAGATTTTTTAGCCCCCAAGTTTTTATTTTCACAAGGGTAACAAGAGAAATTGGACCCCAAAAGTTGTCCAATTTGTCCTGAGTATGCTGGTACCCCATATGTGGGGGTAAACCACTGTTTGGGCGCACGGCAGAGCTCGGAAGGAAGGAGCGCCGTTTTGGAATGCAGACTTTGATAGAATGGTCTGCGGGTATTATGTTGCGTTTGCAGAGCCCCTGATGTACCTAACCAGTAGAAACCCACCACAAGTGACCCCATTTTGGAAACTAGACCCCCCAAGGAACTTATCTAGATGTGTGGTGAGAACTTTGAATGCCCAAGTGCTTCACAGAAGTTTAGAATGCAGAGTCGTGAAAATAAAAAATATTTTTTTTTCCACAAAAAAGATATTGTAGCCCCCAAGTTTTTATTTTCACAAGGGTAACAAGAGAAATTGGACTGCAATAGTTGTTGTCCAATTTATCCCGAGTACGCTGATGCGCCATATGTGGGGGTAAACCACTGTTTGGGCGCACGGCAGAGCTCGGAAGGGAAGGAGCGCCTTTTTGGAATGCAGACTTTGATAGAATGGTCTGTGGGCATTATGTTGCGATTGCAGAGCCCCTGATGTACCTAAACTGTAGTAACCCCCCACAAGTGACCCCATTTTGGAAACTAGATCCCCCAAGGAACTTATCTAGATGTGTGGTGAGAACTTTGAATGCCCAAGTGCTTCACAGAAGTTTAGAATGCAGAGTCGTGAAAATAAAAAATATTTTTTTTTCCACAAAAAAGATATTGTAGCCCCCAAGTTTTTATTTTCACAAGGGTAACAGGAGAAATTGGACTGCAATAGTTGTTGTCCAATTTATCCCGAGTACGCTGATGCGCCATATGTGGGGGTAAACCACTGTTTGGGCGCACGGCAGAGCTCGGAAGGGAAGGAGCGCCTTTTTGGAATGCAGACTTTGATAGAATGGTCTGTGGGCATTATGTTGCGATTGCAGAGCCCCTGATGTACCTAAACTGTAGTAACCCCCCACAAGTGACCCCATTTTGGAAACTAGACCCCCCAAGGAACTTATCTAGATGTGTGGTGAGAACTTTGAATGCCCAAGTGCTTCACAGAAGTTTAGAATGCAGAGTCGTGAAAATAAAAAATATTTTTTTTTCCACAAAAAAGATATTGTAGCCCCCAAGTTTTTATTTTCACAAGGGTAACAGGAGAAATTGGACTGCAATAGTTGTTGTCCAATTTATCCCGAGTACGCTGATGTGCCATATGTGGGGGTAAACCACTGTTTGGGCGCACGGCAGAGCTCGGAAGGGAAGGAGCGCCTTTTTGGAATGCAGACTTTGATAGAATGGTCTGTGGGCATTATGTTGCGATTGCAGAGCCCCTGATGTACCTAAACTGTAGTAACCCCCACAAGTGACCCCATTTTGGAAACTAGACCCCCCAAGGAACTTATCTAGATGTGTGGTGAGAACTTTGAATGCCCAAGTGCTTCACAGAAGTTTAGAATGCAGAGTCGTGAAAATAAAAAATATTTTTTTTTTCCACAAAAAAGATATTGTAGTCCCCAAGTTTTTATTTTCACAAGGGTAACAGGAGAAATTGGACTGCAATAGTTGTTGTACAATTTATCCCGAGTACGCTGATGCCCCATATGTGGGGGTAACCCACTGTTTGGGCGCACGGCAGAGCTCAGAAGGGAGGGAGCACCATTTGACTTTTTGAGCGCAAAATTGGCTGTCGTGTTTGGAGACCCCCTGATGTACCTAAACAGTGGAAACCCCCCAATTCTAGCTCCAACCCTAACCCCAACACACCCCTAACCCTAATCCCAACCTGATCCATAATCCTAATCACTAACCCTAACCATAATCACAACCCTTACCCCAAAACAACCCTAATGTCAACCCTAACCATAACCCTAATCAAAACCCTAAATCCAACACACCCCTAATCCTAATCTCAACTCTAACCTCAAACCTAACCCTAATCCCAATACACCCCTAATCACAACCCTAACCTTAACCCTAATCCCAAACCTAACCCTAATCCCAAGCGTAACCCTAATGCCAACCCTAACCCTAATACCAACCCTAATCCAAACCCTAACCCTAATCCCAGCTCTAACCCTAACTTTAGCCCCAACCCTAGCCCTAACTTTAGCCCCAGCCCTAACCCTAGCCCTAAGGCTACTTTCACACTTGCGTCGTTTGGCATTCCGTCGCAATCCGTCGTTTTGGACAAGAAACGGATCCTGCAAATGTGCCCGCAGGATGCGTTTTTTGCCCATAGACTTGTATTGCCGACGGATGGTGACGGATGGCCACACGTCGCGTCCGTCGTGCACTGGATCAGTTGTGTTTTGGCGGAGCGTTGGCACAAAAAAACGTTCAATGAAACGTTTTTTTGTACGTCGCATCCACCATTTCTGACCGCGCATGCGTGGCCGTAACTCCGCCCCCTCCTCCCCAGGACATAGATTGGGCAGCGGATGCGTTGAAAAACTACAGCTGCTGTCCACGTTGTGCACAATTTTCACAACGTGCGTCGGTATGTCGGGCCGACGCATTGCGACGGCCCCGTACCGACGTAAGTGTGAAAGAAGCCTAACCCTAAGTTTAGCCCCAACCCTAACCCTAAATTTAGCCCCAACCCTAACCCTAAATTTAGCCCCAACCCTAGCCCTAACCCTAGCCCTAACCCTAGCCCTACCCCTAACCCTAACCCTACCCCTAACCCTACCCCTAACCCTAACCCTACCCCTAACCCTACCTCTACCCCTAACCCTAACCCTACCCCTACCCCTACCCCTAACCCTACCCCTAACCCTAACCCTACCCCTAACCCTACCCCTAACCCTACCCCTACCCCTAACCCTACACCTAACCCTACCCCTAACCCTACCCCTAACCCTAACCCTACCCCTAACCCTAATTTTAGCCCCAACTGCCGTTCTCCTGCTGGCCGGCAGATGGAGACAGATGGCAGGCGCACTGGGCATGCGTCCGCCATGTTCTTCTGCCGGCGGCCAGGAGGAGCAGCAAGAGGATCCAGGGACCTAGGTGAGTATGCTAGGGTCCCCGAATCCCCCTATTTCTCTGTCCTCTGATGTGCGATCACATCAGAGGACAGAGAATTACACTTTACTTTTTTTTTTTTTTTTGCGGTCGCCGGTAAACAGTTAATTACCGGCGATCGCAAAACAGGGGTCGGTAATACCGACCCCGATCATGCTCTTTGGGGTCTCGGCTATCACCGGCAGCCGAGACCCCAAAGATTCTCCCGGTGCCGGCCGGCGGGCGCACTGCGCATGCGCCCGCCATTTTGAAGATGGCGGCGCCCACTGGGAGACACGAGGAGCATCGGGGGAGCTAGGTGAGTATTGGGGGGCCACCTGGGACCCCTTTTCTCTGTCCTCCGATGTGCGATCACATCGGAGGACAGAGAAATTAAAAAGAGATCGCGTTTTTTTTTTTTTTTTGCTATCGCCGGTAAACGGGTAATTACCGGCGATCGCAAATGCGGGGTGGGTTAAAACCCCCCCGAATCATGTTCTCTGGGGTCTCGGCTACCCTTGGCAGCCGAGACCCCGGAGAAAATCAGCCTCTGGGGGGCGCTATGGACTTTTTCCACAGCGCCGTTAATTAACGGCGCTGTGGTTTAAGTACCCTTAGCGGCCGCTGTTAAAAGGCGTATCGGCGGTCGCTAAGGGGTTAAACAATCATTGAACACCTGCAAATAATTAGCTGCCGGGTGATTGTTCTTGACTACCTTGGGCTCCATTGAAATACAATACAGCACAACACAGGCAGCAAAGAAAATTCAGAATGGATTTCAACAAAGGTCTCTGGGCCCAGTTTACTTCTCCAGGTTCTACAGGTTCGGTTCACTCATCCCTAGTCCCAGAGTATGGATTCTGTTCTTGTCATTCCACTGTGCTAACAATAATTCCACTCTCATTGTGGTGTGTCTGGGCCTAGAGACCCTTATTCAAATCCACTCTGCATTTCCTTCCATCCTATGCCTGCCTGCACCTGCAGTATACAGTTATATGAAAAAGTTTGGGCACCCCTGTTAATCTTAAGCTTAATGTTTTATAAAAATTGTTTTTTTTTTGCAACAGCTATTTCAGTTTCATATATCTAATAACTATTGGACACAGTAATGTTCCTGCCTTGAAATGAGGTTTTTTGTACTAACAGAAAATGTGCAATCTGCATTCAAACAAAATTTCACGGGTGCATAAGCATACCTCCCAACTTTTGAAGATGGGAAAGAGGGACAAAGTTTGCGGCGCGCAATGCGCGCCGTGGCAAATTTTAGGCCACGCCTCTGGCCACACCCATTCACTAGTCACACCCATATCCACATCTCAACCACACCCATTTAGCACTGCTGATCAAACTGTTCATAAAGAATAATTATAAACAAAAAAATATGGCCACACAGTGCTCAATACTGTATAATTGCCGCACATAATGCTCCATACTGTATAATGACCGCACATGATGCTCCATACTGTATAATGACCGCACATGATGCTCCATACTGTATATTGGCCGCACATGATGCTCCATACTGTATAATGGCCGCACATGATGCTCCATACTGTATAATGGCCACACATGATGCCCCATACTGTATAATGGCCACACATGATGCCCCATACTGTATATTGGCCGCACATGATGCTCCATACTGTATAATGGCCGCACATGATGCTCCATACTGTATAATGACCGCACATGATGCTCCATACTGTATAATGACTGCACATGATGCTCCATACTGTATAATGACTGCACATGATGCTCCATACTGTATAATGGCCGCACATGATGCTCCATACTGTATAATGGCCAGACATGATGCCCCATACTGTATAATGGCCACACATGATGCTCCATACTGTATAATGACTGCACATGATGCTCCATACTGTATAATGACTGCACATGATGCTCCATACTGTATAATGACTGCACATGATGCTCCATACTGTATAATGGCCACACATGATGCCCCACACTGTATAATGGCCGCACATGATGCTCCATACTGTATAATGGCCGCACATGATGCTCCATACTGTATAATTGCCACACATGATGCCCCATACTGTATAATGGCCACACATGATGCTCCATACTGTATAATGACTGCACATGATGCTCCATACTGTATAATGACTGCACATGATGCTCCATACTGTATAATGGCCACACATGATGCCCCACACTGTATAATGGCCGCACATGATGCTCCATACTGTATAATGGCCACACATGATGCCCCATACTGTATAATGGCCGCACATGATGCCCCATACTGTATAATGGCCGCACATGATGCTCCATACTGTATAATGACTGCACATGATGCTCCATACTGTATAATGACTGCACATGATGCTCCATACTGTATAATGACTGCACATGATGCTCCATACTGTATAATGGCCACACATGATGCTCCATACTGTATAATGGCCACACATGATGCCCCATACTGTATAATGACCGCACATGATGCTCAATGCTGTATAATGGCCGCACATGATGCTCCATACTGTATATTGGCCGCACACGATACTTTGTACCGTATAATGGCCACACATAGCTACTCCTACACACGCGGCTGCGCTTCGTACACTTTGCACACACGGCTCCGCTCCGTACACCTCATACACACATGACACTACTCCGTACACCTCGTACACACACGGCTCCGCTCTATACACATTGCACACGCTCCGTATACTTTGAGCACGCATGGCTCTGCTCACCTCATACACACGTGGCTCTGCACTGTACACCTCGTACACACGTGGCTCCGCTCCATACACCTTTCACACTCTGCTCTGATCCGCACACCTCTTACACACACGACTCCGCTCCGTACACCTTTCACACACTGCTCCGCTCCGTACACACGCGGCTGTGCTCCGTACAGCTCGTACACACGGCTCCGTACACCTCTTACACACACGACTCCGCTCCGTACACCTTTCACATGCTGCTCCGCTCCGTACATCTCGTACACACGCGGCTGTGCTCCGTACACCTCGTACACACGCGGCTGTGCTCCGTACACCTCGTACACACGGCTCCGTACACCTCTTACACACGATTCCGCTCTGTACACACGCGGCTGTGCTCCGCTCATAGGGGCTTAGGCTTAGCCCTTTTATGCCTGGGGAAATAAAGCAGCCACATTGATGTGTTGTCACTCTCTCCCAGGGAGCTGCTCCTCCTCAGCAATGCACTGGACGGAGTGAGTCATCTCTGTGACATCCACTACTCACTGATCTGCATCTGTCCCATTAGCAGCCTCCAGTCCTCTCATGGTCTGCTGCTTACATTACCGCTGGCACCCAGGCTGTGTTCGGCTGTTATCTTCACCTCAGGTGTCCTCTCTCTCTCTGAAGTGTGAGGCACACTGGAAGACTCAGGAACATACCGACGGGGAAGGGGCGTGGCCTAACAAAAGGGGGCGTGTGACAGCAGCTTCTCCTGTTCTGTCTGCGGGAAGCTCTGCGTCCCGGGCAGGACAGACGGGGCAAGCATCAAATCCGGGGCAGTCCCGCACAATTAGGGACGGTTGGGAGGTATGCATAAGTATGGGCACCCCACCAGAAAAGTGACATTAATATTTAGTAGATCCTCCTTTTGCAAAAATAACAGCCTCTAGTCGCTTCCTGTAGCTTTTAATGAGTTCCTGGATCCTGGATGAAGGTATTTTTGACCATTCCTCTTTACAAAACAATTCCAGTTCAGTTAAGTTTGATGGTCGTCGAGCATGGACAGCCCTCTTCAAATGATCCCACAGATGTTCAATGATATTCAGGTCTGGGGGCTGGGATGGCCATTCCAGAACAGTGTAATTGTTCCTCTGCATGAATGCCTGAGTAGATTTGAAGCGATGTTTTGGATCATTGTCTTGCTGAAAGATCCATCCCCTGCGTAACTTCAACTTTGTCACTGATTCATGAACATTATTGTCAAGAATCTGCTGATACTGAGAGGAATCCATGTGTCCCTCAACTTTAACAAGATTCCCGGTGCCGGCATTGGCCACACAGCCCCAAAGCACGATGGAACCTCTACCAAATTTTACTGTGGGTAGCAAGTGTTTTTCTTGGAATGCTGTGTTTTTGGCTATCACAAACCCCAGCACTCTCTAACCTAATAATCATCTCCCATTCCCTCTTACCTCCCCACCCCCTGCAGAAAACTTGCACACCTAGACACCCACACACTCTCTGACTCCATCCTACCACTGGCATCCATATCCTCACTCCACAACACAGACAGTGCCGCTGCTTTCTACAATGCCACTCTCACATCAGCTATTGACACGGTTGCCCCTCTCATCCATGGCAGAGTGCGACATATCAATAGACAATCTTGGCACAATAACACCACTAAAAAGCTCCAAGTGTCCAGGGTTGCAGAGCGGCGTTGGAAGAAAACACACTCGCAAGACAACTTCACTGCATTCAAACAGGCAACACTCTTTTTAAATCTGCTCTCACCTCTGCTAAACAGGTCTGCTTCACATCCCTCATATCATCCCTATCCTACAACCCCAAACAGTTATTCAAAACCTTTAACTCCCTCCTCTGCCCCTCCACTGCCCCCTCCAACCTCCCTCATCTCTGATGAGGACTTTGCCACACACTTTAAAAATAAGATTGACCAGACAAGGCAAGTCTTCATTGTTCAACCACCACAATAATAATAATAATAACAATAATAATTTTATTATTAGACATTACAGCAACAATAGACATTACAGCATAACAGAAATCACAGTTCAAAATAGATACCAAGAGGAATGAGGGCCCTGCTCGCAAGCTTACAAACTATGAGGAAAAGGGGGAGACACGAGAGGTGGATGGTAACAATTGCTTTAGTTATTCGGACCAGCCATAGTGTAAGGCTCAGGTGATCATGTAAAGCTGCATAAACCAGTTAACTGCCTAAGTATGTAGCAGTACAGACACAGAGGCTATTAACTGTATAAAGTGTATGAGAACATGATGCGAGGAACCTGATAATGGTTTAAGTTTTTTTTTTTTTAATGGGCCACACAGGGATAGGTTAATGCGTTGATGCAGTAGGCCAATCTGAACAAATGAGCTTTTAGGGCACGCTCAAAACTGTGGGGATTGGGGATAAATCGTATTAACCTGGGTAGTGCATTCCAAAGAATCGGTGCAGCACGTGTAATGTCTTGGAGACGGAAGTGGGAGGTTCTGATTATTGAGGATGCTAACCTCAGGTCATTAGCAAAGCCGAGGGCACGGGTAGGGTGGTAGACTGAGACCAGAGAGGAGATGTACGGGGGTGTTGAGCCATGGAGTGCTTTGTGGATGAGGGTAGTAGTTTTGTACTGGATTCTGGAGTGGATGGGAAGCCAGTGTAATGACTGTGTAGAGGCATCGGTGTAACAGTTGGTGAGGAATATGATCCTGGCAGCAGCATTCAGGACAGATTAGAGCAGGGAGAGTTTGGTAAGAGGGAGGCTGATTAACCACTTTGTATACCAGACCAACGTCCAAACCCCAAAACCTCCCTATTCAACATCACTGAAGGGGGGCTTAATTGCCTCCTCTCCAAATCGCACCTTAACACCTGTGCGCTTGACCCCATCTCACCTCCTCCCCAACCTCACCACCACACTTATCCCATCCTTAACCCACCTCTTCAACCTATCACTAACTTCTGGCACCTTCCCTGTTATGAACTGGTGATTCAGAACCACAATGGACCTGGTAGTTAAGAGCACACAAAGTGACCTGATAGTTACTAATAACATAGGACGAGCTCTGAGACGTGGGAACTCTGCTGACCGCAATCCCTAATCCTATCACACCACACTAGAGGTAGCCGTGGAGCGCTCCTGACCAGACCTTGGCGCCTCGGGCACAGACTGAGAAACTAGCTAGCCCTGAAGATAGAAAAATAAGCCTACCTTGCCTCAGAGAAATTCCCCAAAGGAAAAGGCAGCCCCCCACATATAATGACTGTGAGTAAAGATGAAAATACAAACACAGAGATGAAATAGATTTTAGCCAAGTGAGGCCCGACTTACTGAATAGACCGAGGATAGGAAAGATAGCTTTGCGGTCAACACAAAAACCTACAAACAACCACGCAGAGGGCGCAAAAAGACCCTCCGCACCGACTAACGGTACGGAGGTGCTCCCTCTGCGTCCCAGAGCTTCCAGCGAGCAAGACAAACCAATATAGCAAGCTGGACAGAAAAAATAGCAAACAAAAGTAACACAAGCAGAACTTAGCTTATGCAGGCCACAAGGACGATCCAGGAGAGAGCAAGACCAATACTGGAACATTGACTGGAGGAAAGGAACAAAGAACTAGGTGGAGTTAAATAGAGCAGCACCTAACGACTTAACCTCGTCACCTGAGGAAGGAAACTCAGAAGCCGCAGCCCCACTCACATCCACCAGAGGAAGCTCATGGACAGAACCAGCCGAAGTACCACTCATGACCACAGGAGGGAGCTTGACCACAGAATTCACAACAGTACCCCCCCTTGAGGAGGGGTCACCGAACCCTCACCAGAGCCCCCAGGCCGACCAGGATGAGCCAAATGAAAGGCACGAACCAGATCGGCAGCATGAACATCAGAGGCAAAGACCCAGGAATTATCTTCCTGACCATAACCCTTCCACTTAACCAGGTACTGGAGTTTCCGTCTCGAAATATGAGAATCCAAAATCTTCTCCACTATATACTCCAACTCCCCCTCAACCAAAACCGGGGCAGGAGGATCAACGGATGGAACCACAGGTGCCACGTATCTCCGCAACAATGACCTATGGAATACATTATGGATGGAAAAAGAAGCTGGAAGGGTCAAACGAAAAGACACAGGATTAAGAACCTCAGAAATCCTATACGGACCAATGAAACGAGGTTTAAACTTAGGAGAGGAAACTTTCATAGGAATATAACGAGACGACAACCAAACCAAATCCCCAACACGAAGTCGGGGACCCACACAGCGCCTGCGGTTAGCGTAACGTTGAGCCTTCTCCTGGGACAATGTCAAATTGTCCACTATATGAGTCCAAATCTGCTGCAACCTATCCACCACAGTATCCACACCAGGACAGTCCGAAGACTCAACCTGCCCTGAAGAGAAACGAGGATGGAAACCAGAATTGCAGAAAAACGGCGAAACCAAAGTAGCCGAGCTGGCCTGATTATTAAGGGCGAACTCAGCCAAAGGCAAAAAGGACACCCAATCATCCTGATCAGCAGAAACAAAACATCTTAGATATGTTTCCAAGGTCTGATTGGTTCGTTCAGTTTGGCCATTTGTCTGAGGATGGAAAGCCGAGGAAAAAGACAAATCAATGCCCATCCTAGCACAAAAGGCTCGCCAAAACCTCGAAACAAACTGGGAACCTCTGTCAGAAACGATGTTCTCCGGAATGCCATGTAAACGAACCACATGTTGGAAAAACAATGGCACCAAATCAGAGGAGGAAGGCAATTTAGACAAGGGTACCAAATGGACCATCTTAGGCTACGTTCACATTAGCGTTGCGCCGCCGTGCGTCGGCGACGCAACGCGCGACGCACGCTAAAACGCACGCAAACGCGCGCAAAAACGCGCGCGTTTTGCGACGCGTGCGTCGTTTTCCGACGAAAATCGGACGCACAGAAAATGCTACATGTAGCGTTTTCTTGCGTCCGACGCTAGCGTCGGAAACGACGCACGTGGCGAAAAACGCCACCAAAACGACGCACGCGTCCCCTATGTTAAACATAGGGGCGCGTCGCCGCTGCGTCGCCGCTGCGTCGCCGGCGCAACAGCGACGCACATTGGCGGAACACCAATGTGAACGTAGCCTTAGAGAAACGATCACAAACCACCCAAATGACCGACATCTTTTGAGAGACGGGAAGATCCGAAATAAAATCCATAGAGATATGTGTCCAGGGCCTCTTCGGGACCGGCAAGGGCAAAAGCAACCCACTGGCACGAGAACAGCAGGGCTTAGCCCGAGCACAAATCCCACAGGACTGCACAAACGAACGCACATCCCGCGACAGAGACGGCCACCAAAAGGATCTAGCCACCAAATCTCTGGTACCAAAGATTCCAGGATGACCAGCCAACACCGAACAATGAACCTCAGAGATAACTCTACTCGTCCATTTATCAGGAACAAACAGTTTCTCCGCTGGGCAACGGTCAGGTCTATTAGCCTGAAATTTTTGCAGCACCCGCCGCAAATCAGGGGAGATGGCAGACAAAATTACCCCCTCTTTGAGAATACCCGCCGGCTCAGGCAAACCCGGAGAGTCGGGCACAAAACTCCTAGAAAGGGCATCCGCCTTCACATTCTTAGAGCCCGGAAGGTACGAAACCACAAAGTCAAAACGGGAGAAAAACAGCGACCAACGAGCCTGTCTAGGATTCAACCGTTTGGCAGACTCGAGATAAGTCAAGTTCTTGTGATCAGTCAAGACCACCATGCGATGCTTAGCTCCTTCAAGCCAATGACGCCACTCCTCGAATGCCCACTTCATGGCCAGCAACTCTCGATTGCCAACATCATAATTACGCTCAGCAGGCGAAAACTTCCTGGAAAAGAAGGCACATGGTTTCATCACCGAGCCATCAGAACTTCTTTGCGACAAAACAGCCCCTGCTCCAATCTCAGAAGCATCAACCTCGACCTGGAACGGGAGCGAAACATTTTGGCTGGCACAAAACAGGGGCAGAAGAAAAATGACGCTTCAACTCCTGAAAAGCTTCCACAGCAGCAGAAGACCAATTGACCACATCAGCACCCTTCTTGGTTAAATCAGTCAACGGTTTAGCAATACTAGAAAAATTATTGATGAAGCGACGATAAAAATTAGCAAAGCCCAGGAACTTTTGCAGACTCTTCAGAGATGTTGGCTGAGTCCACTCATAAATGGCCTGAACTTTAACAGAGTCCATCTCGATAGTAGAAGGGGAAAAAATGAAACCCAAAAATGAAACCTTCTGAACACCAAAGAGACACTTTGACCCCTTCACAAACAAAGAATTAGCACGCAGGACCTGGAACACTATTCTAACCTGCTTCACGTGAGACTCCCAATCATCCGAGAAGACCAAAATATCATCCAAATATACAATCAGGAATTTATCCAGGTACTCTCGGAAGATGTCATGCATAAAGGACTGATATACTGATGGAGCATTGGAAAGCCCGAATGGCATAACCAAGTACTCAAAATGGCCCTTGGGCGTATTAAATGCTGTTTTCCATTCATCGCCCTGTTTAATACGCACAAGATTATACGCACCACGAAGATCTATCTTGGTGAACCAACTAGCCCCCTTAATCCGAGCAAACAAATCAGACAGCAGCGGCAAGGGGTACTGAAATTTGACTGTGATCTTATTTAGAAGGCGGTAATCAATACAAGGTCTCAGCGAACCATCCTTCTTGGCCACAAAAAGAACCCTGCTCCCAATGGTGACGACGACGGGCGAATATGACCCTTCTCCAAGGATTCCTTTACGTAACTCCGCATAGCGGCGTGCTCAGGCACAGACAAATTAAACAGTCGACCTTTAGGAAACTTACTACCAGGAATCAAATTGATAGCACAATCGCAATCCCTATGCGGAGGTAGGGCACTGGACTTGGGCTCATCAAATACATCCCGGTAATCCGACAAGAACTCTGGGACCTCAGAAGGGGTGGATGACGAAGCAGACAGAAACGGAACATCACCATGCACCCCCTGACAACCCCAGCTGGACACAGACATAGATTTCCAATCCAATACTGGGTTATGCACTTGTAGCCATGGCAACCCCAACACGACCACATCATGCAGATTATGCAACACCAAAAAGCGAATATCCTCCTGGTGCGCAGGAGCCATGCACATGGTCAGTTGGGTCCAGTACTGAGGCTTATTCTTGGCCAAAGGCGTAGCATCAATTCCTCTCAGTGGAATAGGATACTGCAAGGGCTCCAAGAAAAACCCACAGCGCCTAGCAAACTCAAGTCCATCAAATTCAGGGCAACGCCTGAATCCACAAATGCCATGACAGAATAGGACGACAAAGAGCAGATCAAAGTAATGGACAAAAGAAATTTCGACTGTATCGTACCAATGGTATCAGACCTAGTGAACCGCTTAGTGCGCTTAGGACAATCGGAAATAGCATGAGTGGAATCACCACAGTAAAAACACAGCCCATTCCGACGTCTGTGTTCTTGCCGTTCAGCTCTGGTCAAAGTCCTATCACATTGCATAGGCTCATGTTTATGTTCAGATAATACCGCCAAATGGTGCACAGATTTACGCTCACGTAAGCGTCGATCGATCTGAATGGCCAAAGACATAGAGTCATTCAGACCAGCAGGCATAGGAAATCCCACCATGACATCCTTAAGGGCTTCAGAGAGACCCTTTCTGAAAATTGCTGCCAGCGCACATTCATTCCATTGAGTGAGCACAGACCACTTCCTAAACTTCTGACAATATATCTCTACCTCATCCTGACCCTGACACAGAGCCAGCAATTTTTTCTCTGCCTGATCCACTGAATTAGGTTCATCATAAAGCAATCCGAGCGCCAGAAATAACGCATCAATATTGCATAATGCAGGATCTCCTGGTGCAAGGGAAAATGCCCAGTCTTGAGGGTCGCCATGTAGTAAAGAAATAATGATCTTAACTTGTTGAACTGGGTCACCAGAGGAGCGGGGTTTCAAAGCCAGAAATAGTTTACAATTATTTTTAAAACTCAGAAACTTAGTTCTATCTCCAGAAAACAAATCAGAAAATGGAATTCTAGGTTCTAACATAGAATTCTGAACCACAAAGTCTTGAATATTTTGTACTCTTGCAGTGAGATGATCCACACAAGAAGACAGACCTTTAATGTCCATCACTACACCTGTGTCCTGAACCACCCAAATGTCTAGGGGAAAAGAAAGACAAAACACAGTGCAGAGAAAAAAAAAATGGTCTCAGAACTTCTCTTTTCCCTCTATTGAGAAGCATTAGTACTTTTGGCCTCCAGTACTGTTATGAACTGGTGATTCAGAACCACAATGGACCTGGTGGTTAAGAGCACACAAAGTGACCTGATAGTTACTAATAACATAGGACGAGCTCTGAGACGTGGGAACTCTGCTGACTGCAATCCCTAATCCTATCACACCACACTAGAGGTAGCCGTGGAGCACTCCTTACCAGACCTAGGCGCCTCGGGCACAGCCTGAGAAACTAGCTAGCCCTGAAGATAGAAAAATAAGCCTACCTTGCCTCAGAGAAATTCCCCAAAGGAAAAGGCAGCCCCCCACATATAATGACTGTGAGTAAAGATGAAAATACAAACACAGAGATGAAATAGATTTTAGCCAAGTGAGGCCCGACTTACTGAATAGACCGAGGATAGGAAAGATAGCATTGCGGTCAACACAAAAACCTACAAACAACCACGCAGAGGGCGCAAAAAGACCCTCCGCACCGACTAACGGTACGGAGGTGCTCCCTCTGCGTCCCAGAGCTTCCAGCAAGCAAGACAAACCAATATAGCAAGCTGGACAGAAAAAATAGCAAACAAAAGTAACACAAGCAGAACTTAGCTTATGCAGGCCACAAGGACGATCCAGGAGAGAGCAAGACCAATACTGGAACATTGACTGGAGGAAAGGAACAAAGAACTAGGTGGAGTTAAATAGAGCAGCACCTAACGACTTAACCTCGTCACCTGAGGAAGGAAACTCAGAAGCCGCAGCCCCACTCACATCCACCAGAGGAAGCTCATGGACAGAACCAGCCGAAGTACCACTCATGACCACAGGAGGGAGCTTGACCACATAATTCACAACACTTCCCTTCTGCTTTCAAACATGCCACAATCACACCTATCCTTAATAAGCTAACCCTCAATCCAACTGCTATGTCCAGCTATCGCCCAATATTGCTTCTCCCACTCACTTTCAAACTCCTGGAGCAGCACGTCCACTCTGAACTTTCCTCCCACCTCTCATCTAACTTGCTCTTTGACAATCTATAATCTGGTTTCCGCCCCATCACTTAACTGAGACAGCCCTGACCAAAATCACTAACGACCTATTTACCGCCAAAGCTAACGGACAATACTCTGTACTCCTCCTTCTAGACCTGTCCTCTGCTTTCGACACAGTTGACCACTGTCTCCTACTTCAGATCCTCTCCTCATTTGACATCAAAGACCTCACCCTATCCTGGATCTTCTTGTACCTTTCCAACCGCACATTCAGCGTCTCCCACTCCCACTCCCACACTAACTCCTCATCCCACCCTCTCCCTGTTGGAGTCCCCCAAGGCTCTGTTCTAGGACCCCTACTCTTCTCAATGTATACACTTGGCCTGGAACAACTCATAAAGTCCCATGGACTCCAGTACCACCTCTATGCTGATGACATTCAGATCTACCTCTGCTGTCCAGAATCCCAGAGTGTCTATCAGCCATATCCTTCTTCTTCTCTTCTCACTTCCTCAAACTCAATGTGGATCTGAACTCATCATCATCCTTCCTCCATCCCATAGATCTTATTTACCTGACATATCTATCGCAATCAACAACATCATGCTTTCCCCCGTACCGGAAGTCCGCTGCCTCTGAGTAACCTTTGACTCTGTCTTGTCCTTCAAACCGCACATCAAAACTCTGTCCACCTCCAGCTCAAAAATATCTCCAGAATCCATCCTTTCAATCTACTAAAATGCTTGTGTATCCCCTCATCATCTCCCGCCTTGACAACTGCAGCATCCTTTTCTGCGGCCTCTCCAGTCTATCCTTAACTTTGCTGCCCGACTATTTCATCTCTCTCCTCGCTACTCCTCCGCTTCCCCCCTCTGCATGTCTCTTTACTGGCTCCCATTCCCTCAGCATGTCCAGTTCAAATGACTAATACTGACCTACAAATCCATCCATAACCTGTCTCCTCCATATATCTCTGGACTAATCTCCTGATATGTTCCCTCACATAATTTCCGGTCCTCCCAAGACCTCCTTCTCTCCTCCACACTTATTCGCTCCTCATCCAACCGCCTCCAAATCTTCTCCAGAATATCCCCCATCCTCTGGAAGTTTCTGCCCCAACACATCCGACTATCAACCACATTCAGATCCTTCAGACGGAACCTGAAAACTCATCTCTTCAGGAAAGCCTACAGCCTGCACTGACCCTGCTGTCTCCTCATCACTACTGGAGATACTGCCTCACCAACACCAGAGCTCCTGCAACCCTCAACCCACTATCTCCTTCCCCATAATCCTGTAGAATGTAAGCCGGCAAGGGCAGGGGCCTCGCCCCTCTGTATCACTCTGTCATTGTTACTTTGTTTACTATAAGTGATATCTGTAACTTGTATGTAACCCATTCTCATGTACAGCACCATGGAATCAATGGTGCTATACAAATAAATAATAATAATATATGACTAAGCATAACTTATCAGCAAGTTCTTGCTTTCTCATCTGAAGACAGCATGCTGTAGGGGTTAAACCACAGATTTCTGGGATGCCTCTCTTATCATCAGTCTCCATCCTTTTGTTTACTTACAGATTAGTGCCAGGAGCTTATCATTGCTTGGACACTTAAGGTACTTTCACACTCAGCGACGCTGCAGCGATACCGACAACGATGTCGATCGCTGCAGCGTCGCTGTTTGGTCGCTGGAGAGCTGTCACACAGACAGCTCTCCAGCGACCAACGATCCCGAGGTCCCCGGGTAACCAGGGTAAACATCGGGTTACTAAGCGCAGGGCCGCGTAAAAGTAAAAATAAAAAACAGTACATACTTACCTACCGCTGTCTGTCCCCGGCGCTCAGCTTCTCTGCACTCCTCCTGCACTGGATGTGAGCACAGCGGCCGGAAAGCAGAGCGGTGACGTCACCGCTCTGCTTTCCGGCTGACCGACGCTCACAGCCAGTGCAGGAAGCAAAGCGCCGGGGACAGACAGCGGTAGGTAAGTATGTACTGTTTGTTTTTTTTACTTTTACGCTGGTAAGCAGGGTAAACATCGGGTTACTAAGCGCGGCCCTGCGCTTAGTAACCCGATGTTTACCCTGGTTACCAGTGAAGACATCGCTGGATCGGTGTCACACACGCCGATCCAGCGATGTCTGCAGGGAGTCCAGCGACTAAATAAAGTTCTGGACTTTCCTCAGCGACCAACGATCTCCCAGCAGGGGCCTGATCGTTGGTCGCTGTCACACAGAACGATTTCCTTAACGAGATCGTTGCTTCGTCACAAAAAGCAACGATATCGTTAACGATATCGTTATGTGTGAAGGTACCTTTAGTCCAACTTCATCCCCTCCTGTGATAAGCAGCTCCCTGTCTATAGACATTGTATATAAACTGCATGGTGTGGGGGGTTAGCTTGCTCAGCTCTCCTGTATTGCCAAATCTAAAACCTCTAATTGTGTAAGAATGGCTCCATCCAGTAATCTAAGTGACACATAGCTGGAATCAGGGTCTCTTTGGATACATTATGCTGCTCTCAGGTACCAAAAACCTGGTGATAAATTCCCTGTAAGTCCAAGTGAGTTCTATGAGTTAGCAACATGTACCAGGAGAAGTACATGTGCCCAGTAAAAACACCCACTTGGACTTAACTAAATTAATTGCCAAAACTTTGATTGCTAAAATCTTTGCAACAGAGAGGCGAAATGTAAAAAAACAAAACAGGTTTTATTCCGTTCTGAATTTTGGTGAAAGGTCCTTTGTAAGGAAAAATTATTTCCTAGAAAGTTCTACATATTATTGCCAGAGGAAGTTTGATTTTTAGGTTATAGTTTACTTAAAGCCTCTAAGAATTATGGTTTTTCATAAGATATTTCGATACACTTAAAGAAATTTCTAATGCTTCCAAAATTTTTGAATCACACACGTTTCCATGCAGAGTTTATAGTAACCAATAAACAAGGTCATAACAGCATTGTGTTTTTATAGTGTAGGATCTGGCGTGTAGACAGAGGGGATACTTATTCTCACTTGGTTTTATAGCCTTCTATCATTAGAAAATTCATAACAGACGAAGGACTGGAAATTTCTGCACAAAACGAACTTCATGCACTGAAGTGATTTAAAAAAAAAATAAAAGCATAAAATAGTATCTGAACCAAAATAATTACTCTCTGAGAGATCTTTAGCTGATATAGAAACACCTTCCTCTCTCTTCTGGCGGCTAAATTGGTCTTCTGTCTCACCTGTACAAGGTTAATAAAAGCACAATCTTAAAATTGTAGCTGACATACTGGAAGGTTCAATTGTTATTTTTATTGACAATAGTAAAGGGGCGGACTGGTTAAGAAAATCCAATTTTAAATGCACTATTAGAGATTTCGTATTTACTAGAGGTGTCCAAAGTTCAGGATTCCCATCTCTTGGCCAAATCGGAAAGCATTTACAAAGAGTCTTGTTTTTTTAGGACCCTCCTGTATTTTGTTACATAGAAAACCTATTAACATGAAAGTGTAATGCTGTGAAATGCCTAATTCCTCTGATAGTGGCACTATAGGGAATTTGAACACTTACTACCAGGAAACTGAGGATCTCAAAAGACTGACAATTTGTGATCATCCTATTGTCAAAATATCCTTGTAATAAGTGTGAATTGTCCAAATTAGAGAACCTCTTGCAAATGTCAAAGAATGCAAGGAACTGTTGAAATTATTTTTGTTCGTTTTTCAAAATAAAATGTTGTCAAATAAGTCTATACCAGGGGTAACTTGCGTTTGGCTATCACATTAATGAATGGCCGCCTTACTGTAACCTTAATGGAAAAAAGTATAGATGCTGAAAGCAAGTGATTTACCGTACATCAACTTTACATCAACTTTAGTTATAACAAAGCGATTTAGCATCACAGAGATACCGTAGTCCAGCATCTACTTTCATACTTCATGGCCAAGTTGCATCGGCCAATATCCTGGACGCCTGTTGTGATTACTACTGATGACATTGCAAGGGCCTAAAAATTGCAATAGATGGCCAGTATGCCAAAATCTAAGTGCCAGCAGAGGAAGTTCATACAGCCCTGGTCCTGCAGCCATAGATTACCAAAGTAAACACTACACCAGGGTAGTGTAAGGTTTTTTGTTCATCCCTAGCACTTATCAATATGGCTCCCATCCAATTAGTATTACTTAGAGCAGACTTTCCTTATACTAAGGTCACCAGTTTCTTCACCACACAGAGCGAGTTGCATTGCCTATGCATACATGTCAACTACTGTGGTCTTATTATACAACACACTCATTTTCTCCATTGTCGTGCACAAATGTTTGACCTAATAACAGGGACCATGTGTAAGCAGAGAAGGAGCAGACACTTAAGGTGAATTTAGATGGGGCGATAATTGGGGAACGAAATTTTGTAGGAATGCTTGATCACGATCATTGGCCCATCTAAACACCAGAACAACTAGCAAAATGTCTATTGTCTGTACAAGTCCCCTCTATAATTTGTAAAGCGCTGCGGAATATGTTGGCGCTTAAAATAAAATTATTATTAATATTATTATTAATGAAATGCATCAGTTTTAATCAAGCGTAAAAATCACTGATGATCATCATGATGTTGTATACACAGAAATTTTGAGTACATAGAATTGTGGTCTGCCGGTCTAAATAAACCATTAAATGTTTGCATGTAGCTGATCAACAAATGTTTGTTTCACAGTCTTGACAGTGTAGTGTAAATCCGGCATTTAAAGGTTCATGACAACAATCTAATGCTATCGCTAGGGAAGCCTCTTCTAGTTGCACATTTGGCGGACTTCCTAGAGTGGCCATACACAGGGAATATTCTGAAATCAGCTGCAGGTGTTGTCTCAATGGCACACACATCCTTGATTGCAGAGGACTCCACTTCAGAATTTATATTCAGATTTTATTCCTATTTTCTTCTAATATAATGGATATGTTCTTACCAATATTTTTTAAAATATACTTGAAATTCATAAAGCTTAAATAAGTTAGTTGTGACCTATGACAATTTTAGTAGAAAATCATGATGATAGTTCTTTTAAGATTAAGTAAAGGGTCCTCTAATCTCTCCAAGATTCACCATCAAGTGTTCATTGCACTTAATCATGATACAACTAGTTGCGGCCACTTGAAGATGTAACAGAATATCGTTCCACCACTGACATCCTCCATTAATCAAACACTCCTATGTATTTCCAATACATCTACTCGCAGCTTGTTATCCTTCTCTCTGCAAGAATCTTTATATTACAGTGACTGAAAATATCACTTTTATGGCATGTATAAAGACATTTTTTAAATTCCCCGTGAAAGAATTTGAATATACAAGTAGAAAGAGCACAAAATGCTTAAGATCTTTCTTTCCCAGAATCGGGGGGACTTATGTTTCCTCATAAATAAGACAGGGTCTTATATTATTTTTTTTGCTCTGAAGGATGGGTTAGGGCTTATTTTCAACATTTATTCAAATATAATCATGTCATCACACACTCATATACACACACTGCAAATACAGTACACACCAGTCTGTCTCTTCTTCAGTTCCTGTAGACTCCCTCAGTTAAAGGACCTTTGGTGACACCAAGGTGATGTCACCAAAGGTCCTTAAGCAGTTTTAACCTTGGAATAGAAGCTCTGGGGCCTCTAAGAGAGTGAGAGCCCTGAGGGATTGCCTAGTTTGTCTTCTCCCAAATAGTATCCTTATTTTTGGAGCAGGGTATTCCACTGGCTATCGCCACTTCTCATGGACAAGCCATTAAGCAGGGAGTCAAGAAGTCCAGGGTCAAATATTATGAATGCACATTAAAGGCAGAGAGGGCAAGACATAAAAGTAACATGTAACAGTTTGAAGTCAGCAGTCCAAAATGGTGTGGATTGAAACAAAGGGGTTAGTCAAGCAAATGCAAGGACCAAGGTCAGACAGCAAAAGACCAGACCAGCAGAACACTAAAGCACAAGGAACGTGCTCCACTGAGCAAAGCTATGACTGGCAATGGTCTGATCATTGCCATCCAGCTAAATAGCCAGGCAATCACCTCGAAGGGATGATACCTGGAGGAACCCAGCCTGCTATTGGTCTGATACGCAATCCTAAATTGGCATGGTGACAGCTCAGCATGACCCAGCCTCTGATTGGGTAATGGGACTACACCTAATTAGCATGAGAATAGTCAGCATGATTTGGGATGCTGAGCTAGTCCATTCACAATACTGACAGCCAAGTACACCCCTGCGATCTATTGGGTGGCCGGATTGTCACTCCCTTTGTACCTAGGATACAGTAAGTGGTGGATTTGTGACAGTACCCCTCTCCAAGGAGGGTCACAGGACCCCCAGGTTTCCCAGGAAACCTTAAATGGAAGGCCTTGACCAAATGATTGGCCTTCAAAGATCGAGTTGGTAACCAGGATCTCTTCTCCGGTCATTATTCCTTGCAATTAACAAGATATTGGAGGGAATTTTGAACCCTTCATGAATCTAAGAGTCATCATGTATAAAAGACTCCCTCTCCCTTAGGGAGTTGCCAAAGCAACAGCATTCATTAGTATGCAAACACAAAACCCAGCTGAATTTTAAATGCAGGAAGGGGCTATCACCCAGTGGTGGTCCACCCTCAATTCAATTGGCCCCAACTCCATAATATTGCATACCAAGATAGGAGGACACAGAGTGCATAAGTGCATATAAAATTTTTGTAATTTTATTTGTCTATCAAAAGATATATGTATAAAAAACATTACAATACAAAAACACATTTAGGGAAACACAGAGATATTGAGGTCACTGTCTATAGTTGTATAACCATGCACTCACACATGATATCAAACAATCACATGGATTCAGTGTTATTATGTTAATGCACCAATACGGGTCAAAAAGGCACTAGGTCAGGCAATCGTATCTATATATGTATATGTATCAAAATGTGCATCATAATTCAAAACACCGTGCCAAAACCTGATAAGGTGTATCCCACCAGGGGCATGAAGGTGCTGCAAACAGTGTCTATTACAAAATTGCACATGCCCCGCAATCTACCCAGAAAGGGAAAGAGGGAAGGGAAAAAAAGGTGCTATAGAGCAGTATGTCAGGGGAAGGTATCATACCATGGAGCAAATGTATTTAGTGAAAGTAACTATGTACTATACATATCGCTCTGCGGCCCTTACCCAGAAGCAAGACAGTGACCCCTTCAGTCAGGTGAAGCAGTCCCGACGTACATTATGCGGGCGTAGCATCCCGCTTTCTCAAGGGAATGTACTAAAAACAAGTGAAACCACAAAACACCTGACCGGGTAGGATGGCCCAGCAGAGCACATAAACGGATAATAATATTTCAATATAGGGAATTTTTATCACAGGAAGGGAAAAAGTGTCAATGTCTCATTAAGACCCCTTGGGGTCACAGTATCCAGAATGACCATCCATTTGGTTTCATCTGGGCCAGGATTTTCTTATTGTTACCCCTGATACCAAGATGTAACACGTCGATCCCATGAAAATGAAAGTTCTAGCGTCACTGTTATGATATTGTAAAAAAGGGTGTGGAATGGTCTTAAGGTCAGAGGGATCAGACACCTTCATGGCTGTGCCAATGTCCTGCACATTCTCCCGCACTCTCACCCTCCGCTCCCTTGAGGTAAGGCCAATGTACATTTTTGGACATCCACATGACACCCACCCACCCACATGTGTCATATGACCCTCTTCCCATTGGAAAAAATAAAGTTGGATCCAAAATGGCGGACTTCAAAATGGCCACCATGGTTACCACTCATCTTGAAAAGTTTCCCCCTCTCATATACTAATGTGCCACAAACAGGAAGTTGATATCACCAACCATTCCCATTTTATTTAGGTGTATCCATATAAATGGTCCACCCTGTATTTTGGTCTAATTCCCATTTCTCGTACAGCAAGTTAACTATATAAGGAGGATCTAATAGTTCACAGCTCATTATAGCTTCCTAGAGAAATTTCAGCCCCTACTACCTCCTGTGTATAGCCCTTGAGTCTCATTTGTCAATGAAAGTTGCAATCGGCAGCAACTTATTATATCGACATAGATGGGCAGGAAAAGTGATTACATATTGTATGACCACATCTCAGTTAAAGAAAGTGCAACTAGTGGCCACTTTGCATTTGAACCCTACATATTATGCTGTGGCTATATCATTGATAGTTAAATATCATAAGACCATATCCACCGGACAAGAATCCTGTGAGCCATTCCCTACCTGCAGTAATCCATGGCCCAACCTTTAGACTTGCAGAACCAATGAAACATCATTGTTGCAATGTGATACACACATGACATCCTGCTAGGACTACTAATCAGAGGAGGCACAGGGGATTCTTCCAGGCAAGAGTTGGTTCGCATGTTTCCCATGTGGCGGCCATGGACTATTTACCCAGCCATTGCACCAGGGTCCTGCAAATCGATTTGCTCATCTGTAGTTATGCATGTGTCCACTTTTTCACCCATATGATGTAGCTTTTGTCTTTCGCTTATTGGGGATTATTTTGAAAGGTGATACTTGAAAGAGCCTATAAAACTATTTTGTCAGTAGGTAAATGGTTTATCTAGTTTGGAAAACCATCTTAAAATACCCAATTAGTGAACTATGGAGTTAATAGAAAGGGTTGCATAAGACCCAAAGACCATTTCTCAGTCTCATACATCTTGTATGACTGTACACAGTAAGTGTTCACGTATATATTATAGGTAATGTGATTACAATGAAGTTCTGCTCCCACTTAACAATTATGTGCCATTCTCCTGTCCCCCTCACAGGGTGCACACAAGAAGCTTTGATCCCCTCCTGTATTAGTAGGTGCAGATTTGATCAGTTTGGTAGACAATCCTCAGATTACAACCCTGGAGAATTTGTATCACAAAGGCTTATTCTCAAAGCAGCCCAGACAATATCCACTCAATACAAAGCAGCTGAAGAATTTTCCTGGTGAATCCAAGGAGCTTTTTTGTCTTCTTTTCTAAACGGGCCTTGAAATGATGAAATTATCCCCCCCACCGTTCTCCCCTTGTATTCACTCTAAACCCGCAGAAATAAGATGGAGTTTTCTTTGGAGCCAATTATGGGAGAGAGTTTCAATTAAGACATTTGGCTCAAATGAAAAGAGTTGGGATGACATAGCATTTAGCTGTCAGAAACAAGAGAGAATCCCTAAGTCTTACTCTCATTATTGGAGGAACCTAATTCCAGATGGGATATTGAGCAGTGTATTGTATATTATATTCATTGGTGATTACAAACCCCTAATCAGTAGTGTAACTTGAAGCCTTTGAGTCCCAGTGCAAAATATTCAACCATGCCCTCAGTTAACATGGGTATTTAATAGTATTGGTCTGTTCTTATGGGCCAAAGGGATTTTTGAGCCCCATATTCTCCTGTGCCCAGGTCCAACCCCGGCACTCACAGCTGTTGCACAACTGCCTGTAGTGCATGCTTAAATTACTGGAAAGCTTGTAATTGCTCATAAAAATAAAAAATAAAAAAAATACATGTAGGGAAAAGGAGAGAGAGAGTACCCTACTGAACATAAGAGCTTACAATTTACAGGTGAGAAAGAGAGGATCCCACTGATAATATGAACTTACACTCTACAGGGATCAGAGGACACCGCTGACCATAAGAGCTAACACTCTACAGAAAACAGATGAACCCGCTGGTCATAAAAGCTGACACTGTACAGAAGAGAGAGTCTTACCCAGTGACTCTGGAGATGAAAAATGACTCTGCTATACAAACGGTGCCCCGCTTGGAGCCGCAGACCCTTGATGACCCAGGTAATGACCACCACCACTGTACAAGGTATGATAATCCGTAAGATGCCATAGCTGCAGGGCATTATGGGAAATAGGGCAATGCAGAATGACATTAGCCCCATCTCTAATGCTTCAGGAGTGTGGAAAATAGTTTTTTTTATAACCCCGAACTGAATTTTTAAAGGGATTGTTCATTATTTATTTATTTTGCTTTGCTTATATGGCACTATCGTATTCAACAGAATTTTACATACATTATCATCGCCTACCCCATTGGGGATCACAATCTAGATTCCTTATCAGTATGTCTTTGGAATGTGGGGGGAAACTGGAGTAACCAGAGGAAACCCAGACAAACATGGGGAGAAAATAAAAACTGCTTGCAAATGTTGTCCTTGGCGAGATTTGAACCAAGACTCTAGTGCTGCAAGACTGAGCCACCATGTTGCCCATACACTACTAGGACAACTACTTCTTGAACTAAATGTTTGGCCCTGATAAAATAAAAAAACCTATACTCACCTATCTAACCACCAATCTAACCCAAGAAGAGGTGCGAAACCAGCTAAATAAGATTAAAATAGATAAATCGCCGGGTCCGGATGGCATACACCCACGAGTACTAAGAGAACTAAGTAATGTAATAGATAAACCATTATTTCTTATTTTTAGGGACTCTATAGCGACAGGGTCTGTTCCGCAGGATTGGCGCATAGCAAATGTGGTGCCAATATTCAAAAAGGGCTCTAAAAGTGAACCTGGAAATTATAGGCCAGTAAGTCTAACCTCTATTGTTGGTAAAATATTTGAAGGGTTTCTGAGGGATGTTATTCTGGATTATCTCAATGAGAATAACTGTTTAACTCCATATCAGCATGGGTTTATGAGAAATCGCTCCTGTCAAACCAATCTAATCAGTTTTTATGAAGAGGTAAGCTATAGGCTGGACCACGGTGAGTCATTGGACGTGGTATATCTCGATTTTTCCAAAGCGTTTGATACCGTGCCGCACAAGAGGTTGGTACACAAAATGAGAATGCTTGGTCTGGGGGAAATTGTGTGTAAATGGGTTAGTAACTGTCTTAGTGATAGAAAGCAGAGGGTGGTTATAAATGGTATAGTCTCTAACTGGGTCGCTGTGACCAGTGGGGTACCGCAGGGGTCAGTATTGGGACCTGTTCTCTTCAACATATTCATTAATGATCTGGTAGAAGGTTTACACAGTAAAATATCGATATTTGCAGATGATACAAAACTATGTAAAGCAGTTAATACAAGAGAAGATAGTATTCTGCTACAGATGGATCTGGATAAGTTGGAAACTTGGGCTGAAAGGTGGCAGATGAGGTTTAACAATGATAAATGTAAGGTTATACACATGGGAAGAAGGAATCAATGTCACCATTACACACTGAACGGGAAACCACTGGGTAAATCTGACAGGGAGAAGGACTTGGGGATCCTAGTTAATGATAAACTTACCTGGAGCAGCCAGTGCCAGGCAGCAGCTGCCAAGGCAAACAGGATCATGGGGTGCATTAAAAGAGGTCTGGATACACATGATGAGAGCATTATACTGCCTCTGTACAAATCCCTAGTTAGACCGCACATGGAGTACTGTGTCCAGTTTTGGGCACCGGTGCTCAGGAAGGATATAATGGAACTAGAGAGAGTACAAAGGAGGGCAACAAAATTAATAAAGGGGATGGGAGAACTACAATACCCAGATAGATTAGCGAAATTAGGATTATTTAGTCTAGAAAAAAGACGACTGAGGGGCGATCTAATAACCATGTATAAGTATATAAGGGGACAATACAAATATCTCGCTGAGGATCTGTTTATACCAAGGAAGGTGACGGGTACAAGGGGGCATTCTTTGCGTCTGGAGGAGAGAAGGTTTTTCCACCAACATAGAAGAGGATTCTTTACTGTTAGGGCAGTGAGAATCTGGAATTGCTTGCCTGAGGAGGTGGTGATGGCGAACTCAGTCGAGGGGTTCAAGAGAGGCCTGGATGTCTTCCTGGAGCAGAACAATATTGTATCATACAATTAGGTTCTGTAGAAGGACGTAGATCTGGGGATTTATTATGATGGAATATAGGCTGAACTGGATGGACAAATGTCTTTTTTCGGCCTTACTAACTATGTTACTATGTTACTATGTTACCTCCCATGCTGGCACCAATCCATTGGTGTCAGCACTTGTGGTCCCAATGCTGTGGAATGGCATTTGGTACCTGGCGCCCAAGTCATGCCAGTGTCACTATTCCCACCTCCATATGGATTGAACATTAAGAGGAAGTCAGGGATCAGCTGCAGCGAAGACTTCCTTTTCATGTTCAATCCATACGAAGGCGGGGATAGTGATGCTAGCGTTGATTGAGTGTCGGATTCACGTGTCACAATAACTGCATGGGAACCCCGGGACTGTGGGTGCTGACACCGCAGGAACAGTGCCAGCACGGGAGGGAAGTATAGGCTTTTATATTTTATTAGGTCCAAACATTTAGTTCAAGAAAGGGTTGTCTTACTAGTTACTAGTGGATAACCCATTTAAAATGTTCAAATTTATGTTAAATCCCAAATTTCAGGAAATTGAACTCAAACTCGATCCTTCGCGAAACGATACACTCATCCCTATTTACATCATATCTGTCTGACCCAAAGTCAACATGTAATTATGTAGAAGTAATGAATATATGGTCTTATCTACATTTCTGTCTAGGGGTACATTTTTTTTCTAAGAATGAGTATATAAAAAGATTTCCTCAATGAGCCTAAACCTACAGCATTACCGTATATACTCGTGTATTTTTTTAGCTGAAAACGCTCCCCTTGGCTTATACACGAGTCATTGTCCAGAAAGCTGGCAGGGGAGGGGGAGCGGGGAGCCGGCAGCTGTAGGACAGTGACAGCTGCCGCCGCCGGCTTCCAGAAAACATCAATACTCACCCTCCATCGCTGCATCTCCTTCCCTGCATCTCTGTCCCAGCACCGGCAGCTCGTCCTGTTCCTGTGCTCAGCGGTCAGGTGGTATCGCTCATTAAGGTAATGTATATGCACGCATCTCCACTCCCATAGGCGTGGAGTGCATATTCATTACCACGTGACTGCTGAGCACAGGAACAAGGAAGATCTGCCGATGCAGGGATGCGTGAGGAGGGTGAGTAGGACGGGGGGTGTGAGCCATGCGGGACTGTGGGAGCCATGTGGGGGACCGTGGGAGCCATGCAGGACCGTGGAACCACACATACCAGGTCAAAACAGGGGAGCCACATACCAGGACAGGATGGGGTTGCCACACACACTAGGAAAAAACTGGGGAGCCACATACCAGGACAAAACGGGGGAGGCACACATACCAGGACAAGACGGGGAGCCGCATATACTAGGACAAGACAGAGGAAGCCACACATAGCAGGACAGGACTGGGGGAGCCACATACTAGGACAGGACAGGGGGAGCGACACATAGCAGGACAGGGATGAAGGCCAATGCATACGCGGCTTATACTCGAGTCAATAAGCTTACCCAGTTTTCCGTGGAAAAATTAGGTGCCTCGGCTTAACCTCAGGTCGGCTTATACTCGAGTATATACGGTATATTTGAGTCTAGTTACGTATTTCTGAGCACAGATAAATGGACCAAGAAAACATTAGTCTATGGCATAATAGGCACTTGCGTAATGCTATTTTTAAAATATATATATATTTGTTGGATTGTGTTGTGTCAGTCCTTTTACTTCTCTTTTTAACGTAGACTTGAAATGGAAAAATAAAAGAACATACAGTATGGCAGAGGTGGAAAACAGCTGGAAAAAAGCAGTAATAAAGCAGCAAAAATAGCACAATGACTGTAATCTGGATTCAGTGTGGGTCATAGACGTGATTGTTGTTACTGCAGAAATCAATGTCTTATGTAAGACATTAGTGACCCAGGGCAAAGACCACATTAGTTGCCCACAATATACATTGTACAACATGAAGCAAAATCTTTGCCGCAACCTGGAATAAATAGGTAATCATTTATTTTAGAGCATTTAATATATATTTAAAAGTGTAAAATAAAGTTAAAAATTTCCCCATATTGGATTCTACTATTCATTATCAGAGACACTTACGTAAATGAAAAAAGAACCCAAAATGCTTGCCATGGGTAACGTCTCCAAATTTTTCTTTCCACAAGCTTTCTAACTCTCCCCAATGTATTTAATGCAGGCTTTGAGTTTATTGATTTGGAGCTTGGGCGCTTTACATAAGATCAGCATTGGGTGTTCCAGACCCATTCATTTCATATTAATTAAATATGGGTTAACACAAAAAATAAATTGCAGTTCTTTTACTTCTTAAATCCGTGTTTCCAACAATTCCTAAACCCCCATTGATTTTTATTTTAAATGGAGGCAGCAGTGATGTCAATGGCAGCAATATGGCACTTTTGTGACCAGTAATTTCCAATAATGGTTATATTTCACTGCAGGGTATCTACATTGGAAGTATACATTTTTTACATCATTTTTTTTTAAATAATTACAGTATTTGTAGTTGAACAAATAGAGATTCCCTATAATCTGCTGGACCCCACAAAATGTTCTTCTGCAAAACACCAGTAGGGTAAAAAGATAATAGCATTATCTATTTATGTAATTACCTTAAATTGTCTGTCATCCACTTCTGTCTGGACGTCCTCGAATCCCACAATCCAAAGCGCTGCACAGGAAGTAAACTGACCGCCATATTGGAATACTCGAGTGATGGGTATTCCAATATGGCACCTGCTGGTGGTACCAGGCCCTTGCGCAATACCACCAGCGGGTCATCTCTGGACCCCCCGCTGCTGGGACTCTCCGCCGCAAGGACCCCTCCCCACCGCTGGGATCCAGACTGCTGCTGGGATCCAGCCCGGCGACGTCACAACCCTCTCAATGCGATAGAATTGGCCCACCATCTAGTAGCAAAATAAAGACTCAGACTTGGTTCACACTAGTCATGAATCGACCATCATAACAGATCTAAGTGCTACCACACAGAATCATCACCTACAGAAAGGTCTTTTTACTTGGATGATGAGTATAGGGCACTTTGTTCTATTGAATTCCTGGTTTCAGACATGTTTCACTTACAATATTATGATTTATTTTGGTTATTGTAGACATTTTGGCTGCTTCTGAATTTATTTTGGAAGAGTTGCCTGTACAAAGGAACAAAATCAGTTTGTCAATTCTGACTATGTTGAAGACTAATTAATACACTACTGATGCCCTGGAAAAGGGGTAAATGCAGATATTTTAAACAATATAGATTTATACCCTTTTCAGGGTAAATGAAGATCTATGAATGAATCTGCTATAAAATATAAAGTCTACTATACGTGGGATTGCAGTTGTGGAGGTGCTACACCATATACTCCACTTTATAGACAGAATTCTCTTATGTAGATTTCTATGGACGATCCGTGTATATATGCACAAGAAACATACATAGATTTTTATAGCCTGCGTCTCATAGTTTTGTCAGGCAGCATGCATAGATTACTATGGACTACACCACAGTGATGTGAGGGGAATGATAAAGATAGAGATCAGGAAAAATTTGAATTTGCTTGTTTGCACCGATTTTACCAATTAGAAGAGGAATTATTTTTCACGAATATAATGTCCCTTATTATGCTCTTGGTTTTCTCCTGGAAGAGTGAACAGGAGTCCTGAGATGAAACGCGCAAAGGGACGAAGGACCGGACAGCGGCCAGGGAGCATCAAGATCATCCAGTGAAGTGGCCAGGGAGGTACGTTCTTTTTTTCCTTCAAACCTTTTGTCAGTCCTTTACTGTTCAGCAAGCTGGTCGCCTCAGCTAAATTTGTGCAGAGCTAATTACAAAAAATACATATTCTCCAGAATGCCGATTTAAGTAAAATTTTGTCAACGCCAATCAAATAAAATATTATCTATAATTTTGTAATATTGCTTTCTTAACAGCCTTTGGCCTGATCTCCAGCCATAGTGACTTGATGAATGAATGATTTGGAAGCCTAGATAGGTCCACCAGGATCTTCTTCAACATTTTCTTAATAGGATCAAGCAATCGGGTTGCTGGTCTTCATTTTCAGCTTGTTCCCAGGGCCGCCATCAGGGCATTACTGCCATTACTACAGTATGGGGCCCGAAGAACAGTAGCAAAAAGGGGGGCCTGGATGCGCTGGCAGCCCGGGCCCTGCTCCCTTGCTACCGCTGGTTGGGCCCCAGGCGCAATAGTTCATGGCCGCTGCAAGCCAGATATAACAACACTGCAGTGATTTAAAAATACAGCTACAGTGTTGTTAGTGCATCTGGCGTCCAGAAATGGGTGCTGTACCTTTAATCAGCTGCAGGCCCAAATGCACCATGGTCCTGACGCCGGTCTTGTGACATGCTGCACGCTCTTCTTAATGTAGTAGGAGCAGACATGTCATGTTTGTGGGAGACAGGAGAAGATACTGAAGTCGGCGGTGAACAGGGAGAGGAGGCGGGCAGTGTGTGAGGACTCAGAGGAAGCTGCAGAGAGGAGTGAGGTGAGAGAGGAGATGGGAGTCTGCTGAGGTGAGGAGAGGGGAGGCTGCTGAGGTGAAGAGATGGGAGGCTACTGAGGTGAGGAGATGAGAGGCTGCTGAGGTGAGGAGATGGGAGGCTGCTGAGGTGAGAAGATGAGAGGCTGCTGAGGTGAGGAGATGGGAGGCTGCTGAGGTGAGCAGAGAGGAGGCTGCAGAGGTGAGGAGAGGGGAGGCTGCTGAAGTGAGGAGAGGGGAGGCTGCTGAGGTGAGGAAATGAGAGGCTGCTGAGATGAGAAGATGAGAGGCTGCTGAGGTGAGGGGAGGCTGCTGAGGTGAGGAGATGGGAGGCTGCTGAGGTGAGGAGATGAGAGGCTGCTGAGGTGAGGAGATGGGAGGCTGCTGTGGTGAGGAGAGGGGAGGCTGCTGAGGTGAGGAGAGCAGAGGCTGTTGAGGTGAGAAGATGGGAGGCTGCTGAGGTAAGGTGAGAGGCTGCTGAGGTGAGGAGAGGGGAGGCTGCTGAGCTGAGGAGATGGGAGTCTGCTGAGGTGAGGAGATGGGAGTCTGCTGATGTGAGGAGAGGGGAGGCTGCTCAGGTGATAAGATGGGAGGCTGCTGAGGTGAGGAGATGAGAGGCTGCTGAGGTGAGGAGATGGGAGGCTGCTGAGGTGAGGAGATGAAGGCTGCTGAGGTGAGGATAGCGGAGGCTGGGGTAGAGCCAGGGCGGAGTCTCAAGGGGGCCAAAAAATGATTACAGTATGGGGCCCTGAAATTCCTAGTGGCAGCCCTGCTTGTTCCTTCTACTCTTCCAACCATAATGTCCTGATGACCAATATTGCTTAGCTTAATTAATAATTATGTTCTTCTTAGTATACCGGTATGTCATACTGCATTGCACATTTCTTTGTTCAACTAGGGAGAACCGTTTGGAAAACGATGATTTCGCTCAGCGACTTCAAGTATGTAACCAAAGGACACTGACCGTGATCCAAGAAGTATCGTTTCTCCTTGTGGAGAGTGACATGATAAGCATGTTGAGGTGAGGAGGCTTAAAGTCGCAATGCTCCTCTGGGAAATATGCAAATTGTCTCTTCAGAGAGGAAGAGAACTAGAACTCTAGTGCCACCTATTGGAAGTAGCAATCCTAACAGTCAATGTCGACCCTATACCAAGCCTTGTCACATGACTTAGGATAATAGTCAAACCAGAATCTCAATTTGCAGACACTGTGTTTCGGGGTACTGCCCCTCGTTAGTGCAAAGTGGAGAAAAGTTTATCATAGGAACAGAATGTTGAACTTTTGAGCATAAAATGATCCTTGAAATCCTGGAAATTATTCCTACCCTTTGAGGAACAAGCCTACCCCTATGGTCTCCATGCTCATGGTTTTTTTTCCTATTATCTTTATTTATCTTTTTAAATTGTTTTTAAATGTAGCTTTATTGCTAAATAAATTTCATTTTAATTCAAATCACCTGTGAAGACCAAATCTTTTACCGGGAAAGACAGATTTATTGTTCAAGAAGCAGAATCAGGTTCCTGTGGAGCTTTTCTACATATATGTAAGACCATATGCAAGCAGTCATAAAACATAGTAAAAACGAATACCTGAGCATGATTCCTCTGGTGACCTATAGTTTTAATTTTTTTTTTTTTCCTGTGAGATTCTGGCACGAAAAGCATAATCTCCCTGTGTCAATGAGATTGAATCTTCCAATTAAAGATCTCAGATGATGGGGAAGTTCAGCGAAGTAGAAGCATCTTATCTCGAAACGACTTGAGCTCATTTACCAGCATTTAGCCAATTAGAGATCGCAATGTGCTGAAATGAAAAGTACCATAAGCTTCTTTCATGTTACACGTATATATGCATAAAACCTTATTTTGCAAATCCCTGCAAACAATCCAATCAGGAGTGGCTGCTTCTCTGCCCTCTTAATGAGGTGTAGACTACACGAAACGCTGTGCTTGCTCGTGAAGAGACGCACAAGATCTCTTATGAGCCAGGAGCTTATTACGGCTTATTAGAGAGACAGACAGGCAACATGATGAGATTCAGAGAGAGGTCTTATTGAGGAGAACTAGAACAAGCCCATAGGAAATGCCTTGTTTATATGGAAGCAATTAAAAGGCAGTTAGCGGATGCTAAACCTTTCGGAAACATGTCCTCGGTAGAAATCAGCATTGGCAGGCGAGTTATCTGTCAGCTCATATCCTGCTCGCCCTCTGTTCTTATTCCAGCTGTAGATCCCACTCCTTTGTAATGGGAGTTTGGTTGATGCATGAGCTGAGGTTTTCCATAATGTCTGCCTATCTGATTTCTCCAGCTATATGTCGTAATGGTATGTAACGTAACACAATATAAAACAATCCCAGCAGCCGCAATAATAAAGAATCTGGGGTAGCGCTCCTGCTTTATTCTTAAAGAGCGAACGTGACAAATATCTCTATGCAGCAAAAACAAAAGCAAGAATACCTACACGCGTACGCTGCACAGGAGCGCTCTGCTGATGTCTGCTCTCAATAACTCACATTTACCTACAAATTGTAAAGCTGGCCATATATTTGTAACATCATATGGCTGCTTTCAGAACAACTTGATGTTCATGGCTGGTCAATGAATATTGTCAGACTAGATAATGAATTAAAAAGGAAGGCAAAGTGAAAAATCAATCTCTACCTTGATTGGAAGCCTGGGCTTTGGAATAATTGACAATGACTGCACCCAACAATGACCCTTAAAAACAATGTGTCAGGTCAACTTTTCTAAAGCTTCACATTATAGACAAAGGTATTGGGACACTTCTTAATCACTGGATTCAGATCTTTGATCCAGGAGTGTATAAAATCCAGCCCCTCATTATGCAGTCTGCCTATTTTACACATCTGTGAAAGAATGGCTTATTCCAAAGAGATCATGGATATCGGCGTAGAGCCGTAATAGGACATCACAATTGTAAGAGGGCAGTTTATGAAGTGTCTTCCCTCATAAGTATTCCACAATCAACTGCAAGTGATACTGATGAGAGGAATGATTAGCATCATAGTAACATTGGGAAGCACATAAAGTCATAGTTCAGATATGTTATACCCACTGAGATTACAGGATGAATGCAATTCACACAGTGATGTCACAGTACAAAGATATCGGAGCAGAGGATTTCATCAAATAATGATGTCTCAATTCAGAAATAGCGCAAAAAGTAATATCTTATTATAGAAATAATGCACAATGAGGCCACAGCACTTTTCTTGGCCTCACACCGATCTACATTGAAAGGCTTTTGCATCTATTTTATCATCTATATTCACCACCAAATGCTCCTAGTCTTTGACTGGAGATGGGCACTATGACTGCTGCAATCCTGCTTCCCTTGCAGTAATGTTAATGTTTTGGCTCCTACAATACATGAATTTGAGATCGTTAAAAGAAATGTCTTAAACACAGAAAATAACCAAGCAGAATCATTTTTTCTGTATAGTGAGTGCACTGCTCAAAAAAGTAAAAGAAACACTAAAATACCACTTCCTAGATATCAATGAATGAAATAATACAGTTGCATATCTTTATTCAATACATAGTGGAATGCGTTGAGAACAATAAAACATACAAATTATCAATGTAGATCAAAATGAATATCCCACGGAGGTCTGGATTTGGAATGATGCTCAAAATCAAAGTGGAAAGTTAAATTACAGGCTGATCCAACTTCACTGGAAATCAGAGGCGTAGCTAAGGGTTCAGCTCAGGGGGGGCGAACCATCTGAGTGGGCCCCTAAACCTTGATTACAACCATGGTGGCACACTTTAATCATGGGTATATCAGACAGAGAGAGAGCGAGACAGACAGAGAGCGAGACAGACAGAGAGAGAGCGAGACAGACAGAGAGAGAGAGCGAAACAAAGAGAGAGCGAGACAGACAGACAGAGAGAGACAGACAGACAGACAGAGCGCGAGACAGAGAGAGCGCGAGACAGACAGAGAGCGAGACAGACAGAGAGCGAGACAGACAGAGAGCGAGACAGACAGAGCGCGAGACAGACAGAGAGAGCGCGAGACAGACAGAGCGTGCGAGACAGACAGAGAGAGCGAGACAGACAGAGAGAGCGAGACAGACAGACAGAGCGAGACAAACAGAGAGCGAGACAGACAGAGAGCGAGACAGACAGAGCGAGTGAGAGACAGACAGAGAGAGAGCGAGACAGACAGACAGAGAGAGAGCGAGACAGACAGAGAGAGAGCGAGACAGAGAGAGAGCGAGACAGAGAGAGAGCGAGACAGAGAGGGAGCGAGACAGAGAGAGAGCGAGACAGACAGAGAGAGAGCAAGACAGACAGAGAGAGCGCGAGACAGACAGAGAGAGAGACTGAGAGAGAGCGAGACAGACACTGACAGAGAGACTGAGAGAGAGCGAGACAGAGCATGAGACTGAGAGAGACTGACAGAGAGCGAGGGAGACTGACAGACAGAGCAAAACATCCGTTTTGCAAGAAACCTCAGGGACTTGTCAGGAGGGGAACCGTGTCCTGCCTCCTCCTCACTGCACAGTGCAGTCACCTCCAGCCCCCTGCAGCCTGAGCTCCTACCTCGTCCTATCTCCTGTCCTGCTCCTGTGTGCAGGGCTCAGGGAGGGAGGAAGCAGCATCCTGGAGTCTCTTCAGCAGACAGTCCACGCAGCCAGCAATGTGTGTGTGTGTCTACAGCATGCTCTGCTGGAGGCAGCAGGTACAGTGCCGGCACCCAGCGTCCCCCAGCACATGCTCCTCTACAGAACAGACCGCGGCAGTGCAGGGAGATTCTGTCCCTTCTCTACCGCAGAGCTCAACTATATTGGCGTGCACAGCAGGCATATATAGTTAAGGGTAGCGTAGCTCCAGGTGGGCCGCCTCTGAGCTCCGTGCCCGGGGCAACCGCACCCTCTGCCCCCCTGGTAGCTACGCTACTGCTGGAAATGCATCAAGATAAGGAGATGATGCTCAGTAGCGTGTGTGGCCTCCACGTGCCTGTATGACCTTCCTACAATGCCTGGGCATGCTCCTGATGAGGCAGCTGATGTTCTCCTGGAGAATCTAATCCCAGATCTTGATTAAAACATCAGTCAAGCCTTGGAGAGTCTGTGGTGCAATGTGACGATGGTGGATGGAACGAGACATGATGATGTCCCAGATGTGCTTGATTCGATTCAAGACTGGGAAACGGGCAGGCCAGTCCATAGCATCAATGCCTTCCTCATGCAGAAACTGATGACATAATTCAGCCACATGAGGTTTAGCATTGTCATGCATCAGAAGGAACCCAGGACTCACTGGACCTGCATATGGTCTCACAATGAGTCTAAGGATCTCATCCCGGTACCTTTTGGCAGTCAGGGTACCTCTGGCTACTACATGAAGGGCTGTGCCATGCAGCCCTCCAAAATGATGCAACCCCACACTATTAATGACCCACTACTAGTAATGAGCGAGTGTACTTGTTGCTCGTGTTTTCCCGAGCATGCTCGGGTGACCTCCGAGTATTTATGACTGCTCGGAGATTTAGTTTTCATCGAGGCAGCTGAATGATTTACAGCTACTAGCCAGCTTCATTACATGTGGGGATTCCCTAGCAACCAGGCAACCCCCACATGTACTCAGCCTGGCTAGTAGCTGTAAATCATTCAGCTGCCACGATGAAAACTAAATCTCCGAGCAGTTACAAATACTCGGAGGTCACCCGAGCGTGCTCAGGAAAACCCGAGCAATGAGTACACTCGCTCATCAATACCCACTACCAAACCGGCCATGCTGGAGGATGTTGAAGGCAGCAGAACGTTCTCCACAGCATATTCAGACTCTGTCACATGTGCTCATTGGGAACCTGCTCTCATCTATGAAGAGCATAGGGTGCCAATGTCGAATTTGCCAATCTTGGTGTTCTCTGGCAAATGTATTGGGCTGTCAACACAACACCTAATTGTGGACATTAAGCACTCATACCATCCTCATGGAGTCTGTTTCTGATAGTTTGAGCAGACACATGGATGTTAGTGGGCCACTAAAGGTCAATTTACAGGGATTTGGCTCTGCTCCTCCTGTTCCTCCATGCAGCTGCTGGATTGCTGCCCTCTTATGGTCTCCTCCAAGACTCCTGGTGTATGGCTTTTCTTCTGGTATCTGCTCCATGCTCTGGACACTGTGTTGACAGACACAGCTATCCATCTTGCCACAGTTTGCGTTGATGTGCCATCCTAGTTGAGTTGCACTACCTGAGCAACTTCTGTGGGTTGTTGACCCTGCTTCATGCTGCTGCACAGTACCTATAGGGGTGAAAGCAATGACAAAATGCAAAAGTGACCAAAACAACTGCCAAAAAGGATGAGAACAGAGAATTGGTCTGTGGTCACCCCCTGCAGGACCACGCCTTTATAGGAGTTGTCTTGCTAATTGCCTATGATTTCTACCTTTTGTCTGTTCCATTTGCACAACAGCAGGATACATTGATTCACAATCGCTGTTGCTTCATAACTGGACAGGTTGATTTCACAGAAGTGTGATTGACATGGAGTTACATTGTGTTGATTGTGTTCTCTTTACTTATCTGGGCAGTGTATATTAAATTTAAAATGGCATTATAGGCTATATGTATATGTGCTCAGTATTATTATCTTTACTTCTAGTTGTAGTAAATTTAGTGGTAACATATTTTTAAGACATTTTTGTTACATAAAGCAGATTTACTAGGTGAGGTGGATCCTCTGAGTCCCAGTTTCGGGTGAGCACACGGGCCATGGGCATCTGTACAGCAGGCAGGTGTAGCATGCAGGAAATAGCTAGCGGAGTTTCTGTAAGCCACAGGCAGACACATAGAGACAAACAAAATCTTAAATGGGTCCTCGAAGCTGCAAGTAGATAGGACGTCCAGAAGCCACGTGCTGAAAGTCTTAGAGAGGTCTAGGAGACCACTGACAGGTAGCTGGGTTACTGGGGGCCGCAGGCAAAAAGATGACGTCTGAAAGACCTCTGAAAGGTAGCAGGTGTAATGGAAGTGGCAGACAAACAAGTGAAGTCCTAAAGAACTGTGACAGGGTGACAGGTAGCAGGTTTACTTGAAGCTGCAGACAAGTGAAGTCCTGAGGACCACTGACAGGCAGCGAGGTTACTGTAAGCTGCAGAGTAGTAAATCAGGGACTGGAAACCGCAAGGGACCAGGAGACGGCCTGGAGCCTGTGGACAGGAAGTGTGCATAGACAAACCCCAAAGTTACTAGATTCCAGTGATGTATCATTTGCTGGTCTGCATACTGTTATTTTGATACAATCACTGTTTTGTCTGCTGCAGATCTAGCAGTGCCCAAAATGCTGAGCTCTATATAACCCATCCCACACCACTGATTGGCAGCATTCTGTGTATACCGTACACTGACAGAAAGCTACTAATACGTGGTGGGGGGGCAGGTTTACACAAAGCAGAGACAAGAGACAACTCATCCTGCAGTGATATTCTGCTGATAAAACACTGATTTTATGGAAACAGCGACGCACAGCCCAGTAAGTAACACATCGTTGGAATCAAGGTTTCTGCCCTTGCATCATGCTGCTCTCAGATCACATAGCAGAAATCTAGGGACATATTCCCTTTAAAAGTAGCACAGTATGTTTTATACAGTATGATTGGTGAATCCAGCAATCTCTTCATCATTAACAGGTCCGACAATAGCTTATGATGCAGCTGAAATACTATTTTCATTTTGTAACAATGATTAGATTAGAATGTCATTATTAATCTAACAATATTGTAATGTCTTTCATAAATCTAGAGGCACAGAACGAATCCAAGACTGAAGCATGAACCCTCATAATTACAACGCTTTCATTCTGGGAATATCCATTCCATCCTCTACAGCATGTTAATAATGGCCATTGTATTCAGGGTTGTACATATTTAATTCTGGAACTTTATACATTTCAAAGGAAGAAGAAATCTTGTGATTTAGACTTCATTGACATAAAACTTGTATTTCCAGTTGTGATATTACACAGTCATACATCCATCACCACCTATGTATGACGATTCCTTGACTGTTATTCTGTTCACTTTTGCCTGTACTTATCTCCGCTATATCAGCTGCATTGTGTATGGGGTGTCTGAGTGAATCTGATATCCAAAAATTGCTTCCCTCTCCATCTCCCATTCTTTACACTGCATCTCTGCTTGTTCTGATTGACTACAGAAGGCCAGTTTATAAAGTAAAAACATGGGTCTAAATATACATAAAAGCAGACATCTGAATGAAGGCTAAGGGACATGGATGCTATTGTCTGTCCATTGCCATTTAAAGAAACATTTGTATCCTCTATATATATTACAATTATCCTATTGTATTGCATTGTGTACTTACAATTGCTCATTTTGCCTTTCTAACCAGTTAATTCTTCCCTTTTCCATCAGGTCTATGACATCACATGATTAAAAACTGACTAGCTGAATCCTTTTAAGCTCTATGTAGAAACAGGAGGTCAATTTTTCCTGCATGAGTTATCATTGCAAAAGTTCCTGGCAGGGGGAAGAGCGGAGCAGCTGGGTCAAGAGTGGAAGAGGGTGATGATGACTCATGCAGGGAAAAGAAATTTCTACATAGAGCAGAGGAAAGAGAAGAATTTATGGGTAGAAGGGCAAAATAAGCAATTGTAAGTACACAGTGCCATATAATATGATGATTAAAATATATTAACTTTGATTGGATGGCTTTCTTAATGGATAGGAGAAGCCTGGAAATTTGGGTTAACAATATTTTATTTTTATACAGACCAAAAATGGATGAAAATTATATTCAAGACACGATGAAAAAAGGTCTGCTTTTTTTTCTTCCTTGCATGCAAAAAAATCAAAAGGGCAGTCCGAATAAAGCTCAATACTATAGGATGATGCAATATCTGCATCAGTTATAACCCTTCACTTCCAATGTCATAGAGAAATATACATCAGATGGTAAAGTGGAGCTAGTGTCAGGAATCTCACAATGCATAGGTTAAAAATACTGATGAGAAATGAGCCGGCAGCATATCTGAGAAAATGTAACTGAAGGCTGAGTGTTGTGTGGGAAGGAAGATTGATGCTTTCAAATCTGCATTTTCAGCACCGGCTTATACAGTTTTATGATCTGCAATTCAAAGAGCCTGTTTTTCAAGATGCCGAACCTCACTTCTGGCATGAATCAGTAGATTTTCTCCTTGTGTTTGTGCTCGCCCCACTGGGAATAGCAGTCTTATCCCGGATGTCTTGTCTCTTGGACAGTGAATGAGGTGCATTGAGTCTGTAATTCACACCGACTGGCAGCCTCATCAATACAGACTTAGACCAATTAGTTGCAGCTAAGGTGCCAAGTGGACACTTATCTGTTTGTCACTGGCTAGCAGGACCGCCATTTCCTGAACCATGTGGATTTTTTTTTTTCATCCTGTATACAATGAAATTCAATGCTTGCTTGGCAAAGGTGAGAAATCTCTTCTTCGGGAAAATTCTCCTACCACAAAAAATCCAATAGGCGACGACAGTGAAGAAAATGAGTTTAAAAATCAAATTACTTAGAGAAAAGATCTTTTAGAAAGCGTATTGTAATAAGAATTATTCCGGAGAACAATTAGAGCTGCATGTACAAAACCGCACTAATGGCAAAACGAAGAATAATCTGTTGTAATTAAGGCAGCTCAGATATTGCCAAGAGGATAGAAGCGCAGGATCTTCCTTTATCCTACAGAATACCCTCTGCTCCAAATTCACTGCATAGATGTTATGTACCATCGTCTTATTTCAGTATTATGTGTCAGATTATAAAGCATATTCTCTGCTAATAATTAGCATTACCTCGAAATTAAAGACTTTTGCTCTACAGTGGGGAGGTGTCATATTTAATTACATGGCAGAAGCCGAACAGTAGGGATGAGTGGACCTGTGGAACTTTGGGTTCTGGTGTTCAACCTGAATTTTAGTTCAAAGTTTGGTTCGGGTACCAGAATTGTACCTGAACTTGAATTAGAACCCAAACCCTATTCAGAACAATGGAGACCTGAACTTTGGATCCGGAAAAATACAACTCTCTTTCTCTTTTTTGCTTTTCTGGTTTTAGCTTTGCATATAGCAAGGCTCGTTAAAGGGTGGACATTGACTTTTAGGCCATGTGCACACATTCAGTATTTGGTAAGTATTTTACCTCAGTATTTGCAAGCCAAAACCAGGAGTGGAACAATCAGAAGAAAAGTATAATAAAATCACGTCACCACTTCTGTATGTATCACCCACTCCTGGTTCTGGCTTACAAATACTGAGGTAAAATGCTGACCAAATACTGAACGTGTGACCGTAGCCTTGGGATCGTTACTTCCAATAGGTGGTACTAAAGTTCAAGTCCTTTTCCTTTCTGAAGATGCTATTTGCGTGTCCTATACACATGAATGGAGAGATAATGGTTATACACAACCTTACAGAGGCATTCATTTCTAACCACAGTGAGGAGGATCTGAGGTTTAGGTCCCCTGTTCTAGTTATCAGTGGGGGTCAAATCAATGGGACTCCCCAGCATCATGCATTTGACTCCTATTCTATGATAGATTTCTTTTGTAGAAAAACACCTTTAAATTACTTCAAATGTTTCGTTTTCTATAAGGCTTCTGCAAAGACAAGGCCAAGACCAGATCAGTTGTATACCTTACTTTTATTGATGGCTAAAGTCTGTACAAGGATCCCCTGCGTGTAGGTTACATAAACTAAGGGTAGAGTCACAAGACCATTTTTTCCACATCTGAGTAAAGGGTACGATTATTCTGATCACACTTTGACCAGAGTTTGCTCAGAGATCAGTTTTTTGCAGATGTGGAGAGGAAAAAAAGGAATTTCACCTCCTTTCTGTCAGTCAATGCTTTGCCAGTTTTGATCCAACACTAGGATCAAAATGGGACATGTCTCCGATTTTTTCTGTGGACCACTCTGTTCGGGGAAAAAATCGGACATGTGCACAGCCCCAAGAATATCACAGGTACGAGTGCTATCCATGAAAACTACGGATACCACTCATCCAACAAAATCGGTCATGTGAAGAACCAAGAGTAGTAGTGTCAACCAGCATCAGGGAGGGGCCATATTTCAATATTTGATTTTTTGATTTGGCACCCATCATTAAGTATACATCTCTGAATGGTAAGTACATGACTAGACTAGAGCATAAATCAGTATGGAGGAGAAGGAACAGCCATAACGGAAATAAACTTTAGACTATGAAAAACATGCAAAGTTCTGCCATTTAGAGAAGCCATAGATGCCTGCAAGTGAATGAAAAAAGTGTCACTTGTGCTGAGAGTGCCTTCTCCCCATAGGTTTCTATGAGAATATGCACTTGCTGCCTCTTTACAGATAAAGTGCTCTTGAAATCTTTACAAGTCCCTGTGCAGACTGAGTTCTTGACATCCTAGGATGATGCTTCAAATAAATGAAGATAATTTGATATTATTAAATTCCAGACTGGTAACTTTTGGTAAGATGCAGCAGCTTTTTATCTTCCAGCTTGATTAAAAATATTGTAACAGATTTCTCCTTCTTGTTTTAAAGTGGAACCAAAAAAAATGTATTATGCCTAATGCAATCATAGATTTCTACAAAGCAAGCAAATATATAAGACTCGGACAACACACATACCTTAGATACAGCAGTGATTGACTCTGAGAGTCCACTGCATTTGCTTGAGCTTTGCAACAGTTTCCTGTAAATGCTTTTCATGTGAAATTAAAAAACAATATAAAAGCAGTGTTGAAATATATAATTGCATGCAACTTTTCTTTGTCCTTGAACATCTTCTTCTCTAGTTCTCTTCCCATCAGTGCAGACGTGATTTGAATGACCAAAATATTATTTTCAAATCTTGAAGGGATCTGTAGGAAGATATAAATCCTTGTGGTCCATTATTCTGAAAGAGATTGTATTAATAATTAAAAGGGGTTGTCTCTATCTGACTGTAGACTTGTGACTTCTCACATCGCATGCATGGAGCGCTGTGCGGATTCTTCAGTGTCGGGGCTGGGAATGACGGGCACATGACCACAAGTATGAGATTTCCATACATGCAGTCACATGCCAACTAGATGGGGTAGCCTCAATCAATGCAAGTGCATTGAGTGAGGACGGACACGTCTAGATGGATGTGGCCGGAAGTATGCAAATCACATACTTGCAGTCACATGACCGCCAGCTCCTGGAGCTGCATTGGAGAATCTGCACAGTGCGTCATGCATGCCTATGTGAACATTCACAAGTCTGCAGTCACGTAGAGTGTCTGCAGACTTATACCTTAAGGTCAGACAACTCCTTTAATTATATAATCATTTATTTTCAAAACAAAGTACAATGTACTGTTTTAAAATTTAATTGTTTTATAATTTTTTTTTTCTGCAGTCACTGGGGGCTGCCATTTTTATTTGATGGTATGTAAATGTCTGAGCAAGACACTTAAACATCAGGTATACGGCAGCCACAGGTCATAGGAGACCACATCTCCTATACTGTGGCAGTCTCAGCTGAGGACTATGCATGTCCACTGGAGTACTCAGTTTACAGCTGCGTGGGAAGCCATTTTATTGTAGCCCAGTGCTATGTGCTGAGCTACATTTCCCCCCTGTAGTGTCACCAGTACTCGCAGTGCACAGCAATGAGTGGTAATTGGAGGTACTGGCATCAGAGCACTGGAGCAGCGCTGAGCATTGGTCAAGTAGCCTGGCAGTGTGCTACCAATGTCAGGCTGCTAAGTTGTTCTCTCCCCTGGAAGAAGTTACCTATATAGCCGTGCTTTGAGCAGTGAGAGCATGGCTGCAGCAGTGTCTTCTTCCAGCGATGAGAGGAGCTCAGGAGTCTGCTATTAGTAGTATATAAAGGCACGGATGATTGACCTCGGGGAGACCAAAACATCCAACACCGCGGAGACACCATCACGTGTTTCTCAACGCAGTGATCCAGCCAGTTTCCTACTCCACACTGATGGGGGGCAAAAACCCCAAAACAGCTGTCTGTGGATGGATACCATGCTTGGCATAGGTGGTTTTCCTTTATTGGATGCTGCCCTTCCCTTGGTTGTTCCTTCCCGGGGAAAGGCCTGACTATTCACTGCCTGGGTTGAGAAACACGTGATGGTGTCTCCGCAGCTCCTCTACATGTTATTAGTAGTACACTGAAAGCCTGCTCAACCTGTGCTCACCGCTGCTGTCACTGCTGCAGTGTTCATAGCACAGCTGTGAAATTCTTCACATTGCTGTGCTCTGAACAATGAAAACTGGCTAAGCTCTGCTATGGTAGTGTAAAGGCTCAATCAATCAATGTATCTATGATACATGGAAGTCTGAATGAGGCTTTACTGCTGTGTCTACAAAGGGCAGATGACTGTCACTGGCTAAGATGCTCGGCACATTCAACTTCAATATATAGAGAGAGTGCAGTAACCAGCCCAGGCGATCAGACGGTCAAGGGTTCAAGTCTCCTAAAGGGACTACTGAAGAAGTCAGTAAAAAGTGCGAAAAAAAAGTTTAAAAACATAAAAAAAAAACTAAAAAGTTCACATCACCCCCCTTTTGCCCAATTCAAATTAAAACAATAAAAAAAATAAAAAATAAACATAGTTTGTATTGTTGGTTTCATAAATGTCTGAGCTATCAATATAAAAAAAAAATAATCTCATTGGTAATCATCGTAACAAGAAAAAAAATCAAAAAGCAACATTGCAGCAAAATGCAATAAAAGCCATTCAATAAACAAAAATGTCAATAAATAAAATAAATCAATAAAAATATCACCTCAGGGCTAAAAAAAATAAGTCCTCACCCAGCAACGCTGCGCACCTCGGAAAATGGCGACATAAGCAAAACATTTTTTTCTTACAATTTTCTGATTTTTTTCACCACTTAAATGAAAAAACCATCTATACATGTTTGGTGTCTCCGTACTTGTACTGACCCGAGGAATCATTCCCTCAGGTCAGTTTTACCATATAGTAAACATGTTAGATAATAAAATAAAAATGCAATTGTGGAATTGCACTTTTTTTTTTCAACTTCACAGCACTTGTATTTTTTTTTTCCGTTTTCCTGAATATTATATGATAAAATCAATGGTGTCTTTCAAAAATACAACTCGTCCTGCAAAAAAAACAAGTCCTCACATGGCCATATTAACAGAAAAAAACAAAAAAGCTTAGGCTCTGGGAGTCGGTGAAGGAAAAAAATTGAAGGTGCAAAAGCGGAAAATCGCGTTGTCTTGAAGGAGTTAATGTCTTGCCTTTTTGTACTTATTCCAATAGACCCATAGTGAAACAATTTGGTAAATGAACCCACATAAGTTCACATTGTAATTTAGTCTAATACGAAGCTGCTATGAAGGCGGCAACTTTATAAGAGTTTAAAAATCCAAATTTAATTTGGGATAAAACAGTGACTAATTTGACAAAAGTGATGGTTATAAAATCAAAATGGAAAACAGTTTTACAGTTAAAGTGAAATTCTAATTTTACATACGTTTTATTGCTTTAAACATATGTTTCTGTATAATACAAAGTCCTGTTAAAACATTGAGTTTGGCATTATGACGAATAATCAGACTTCTTATTTAATTCACGGTCCTATTAAACACAGTGAAGTTTGCGTAATGCTGTTGCTTAATTTTTTTTTTCATGTCATTTGAAAGGAAAAATCGAACGGAAAAGAAGAAAAGAAAAGCCATCTTGTAATATACAGGGCTTATTTAAATGAAAGATTAACAATGAAACCAAATGAGTTTTTGTAATATCAGTTATTGGAATATTATTGAAAACATGCCTTTAACGTGAAATAAGATTATGCAATAATATTATATTAAAAAAGATTAGTTTTTTTATTTTATTGCTCTCGTATGCTTGGATGATAACACTGCAATACAGACGTAATCTTTTGTATTAGAAAAGTGATTGGGAGATTGGATCTTCATTGTTCAAGTCTCATAGTAACATAGTAACATAGTAACATAGTTAGTAAGGCCGAAAAAAGACATTTGTCCATCCAGTTCAGCCTGTATTCCATTATAATAAATACCCAGATCTACGTCCTTCTACAGAACCTAATAATTATATGATACAATATTGTTCTGCTCCAGGAAGACATCCAGGCCTCTCTTGAACCCCTCGACTGAGTTCGCCATCACCACCTCCTCAGGCAAGCAATTCCAGATTCTCACTGCCCTAACAGTAAAGAATCCTCTTCTATGTTGGTGGAAAAACCTTCTCTCCTCCAGACGCAAAGAATGCCCCCTTGTGCCCATCACCTTCCTTGGTATAAACAGATCCTCAGCGAGATATTTGTATTGTCCCCTTATATACTTATACATGGTTATTAGATCGCCCCTCAGTCGTCTTTTTTGTAGACTAAATAATCCTAATTTCGCTAATCTATCTGGGTATTGTCGTTCTCCCATCCCCTTTATTAATTTTGTTGCCCTCCTTTGTCTCGTGTTATGACTGAAAAAAATTGGTAAGAAATATGTACAGTATAACACATGAAAAGCATTAAAAATGCCTTTTCCCCTTGTGCATTGCTTTATTATGTTAAAAAATAAATTGAATTTCTGCATCAATAAAGACCCCCCTAAAAAAATTATTATTCTGTTTTTAACTAATGAAGTCTCTAATTCATCAAGACAGTCAATGTCCCGATTCATCAAGACCGTCAATGTTCACACAGGTCTTGATGAGGGGGAGTCAATGACCTATATTTACCTTCATTCGCGGTGATGCGCCCTCTGCTGGTTGTTCCTCAAGCGTGGGAACTTTCCTAGAAAGCTCCCAGGCTCAAATTCATATGAGGACAACCAGCAGAGGGCGCCTCACCGCAAATGAAGGTAAATATAGGTCATTGACCTACTTTACCTTCATTCCCCAGGGTTTTGCAGCCAGGAGCACCGCTGCATTAAACAGAGCTCCTGGCTGCAAAATATTTTAACCCCTTCAGATGGATTTACATCATGGGACCTTACAGATCTTCGGAAGGTATGTATATTGTTGGTTTATTATTTTTTCTTTGTTACAGAGCGAGGGTCTTCAGATGGATTGAGCGTAGAATAAATTATTACAACAACCGTTGTTTTTATTTCATTAAAATAATTTTTAATAATGTGTTTGTCTTTTTTTAACCCTTTACTAGTATTGGATTAATAATGGATATGTGTCATAATTGACGCCTCTCCATTATTAATTTGGCTTAATGTCACCTTACAATAGCAAGGTGGCATTAACCCTTCATTACCCCATATCCCACCGCTACACGGGAGTGGGAAGAGAGTGGCCAAGTGCCAGAATAGGCGCATCTTACAGATGTGCCTTTTCTGGGGTGGCTGGGGGCAGATGTTTTTAGCCGGGGGGGGGGGCAATAACCATGGACCCTCTCCAGGCTATTAATATCTGCCCTCAGTCACTGGCTTTACTACTCTGGCGGAGAAAATTGTGCGGGAGCCCACGCCAATTTTTTCCGCAATTTAACCCTTTAATTTAATAGCTAGAACGGCCAAATTTTGCATATACACACTACTAACATTAGTAGTGTGGAATATGCAAAAAAATGGTGATATGAGATGGTTTACTGTATGTAAACCATGTCTCATATCATGTCGGGTTTAGGAAGGAGATAGCAAAAGTCAGCAATTGAATTACCGGCTTTAAAGCTATCTCGCGCTCTATGAAATATTAATATATATACATATATGTGTCTCACTGACATATATATATACAGGTCCTTCTCAAAAAATTAGCATATAGTGTTAAATTTCATTATTTACCATAATGTAATGATTACAATTAAACTTTCATATATTATAGATTCATTATCCACCAACTGAAATTTGTCAGGTCTTTTATTGTTTTAATACTGATGATTTTGGCATACAACTCCTGATAACCCAAAAAACCTGTCTCAATAAATTAGCATATTTCACCCATCCAATCAAATAAAAGTGTTTTTTAATAACAAACAAAAAAACCAACAAATAATAATGTTGAGTTATGCACTCAATACTTGGTCGGGAATCCTTTGGCAGAAATGACTGCTTCAATGCGGCGTGGCATGGAGGCAATCAGCCTGTGACTCTGCTGAGATGTTATGGAGGCCCAGGATGCTTCAATAGCGGCCTTAAGCTCATCCAGAGTGTTGGGTCTTGCGTCTCTCAACTTTCTCTTCACAATATCCCACAGATTCTCTATGGGGTTCAGGTCAGGAGAGTTGGCAGGCCAATTGAGCACAGTAATACCATGGTCAGTAAACCATTTACCAGTGGTTTTGGCACTGTGAGCAGGTGCCAGGTCGTGCTGAAAAATGAAATCTTCATCTCCATAAAGCATTTCAGCCGATGGAAGCATGAAGTGCTCCAAAATCTCCTGATAGCTAGCTGCATTGACCCTGCCCTTGATGAAACACAGTGGACCAACACCAGCAGCTGACATGGCACCCCACACCATCACTGACTGTGGGTACTTGACACTGGACTTCAGGCATTTTGGCATTTCCTTCTCCCCAGTCTTCCTCCAGACTCTGGCACCTTGATTTCCGAATGACATGCAAAATTTGCTTTCATCAGAAAAAAGTACTTGGGACCACTTAGCAACAGTCCAGTGCTGCTTCTCTGTAGCTCAAAAGTGGCTTTACCTGGGGAATGCGGCACCTGTAGCCCATTTCCTGCACACGCCTGTGCACGGTGGCTCTGGATGTTTCCACACCAGACTCAGTCCACTGCTTCCTCAGGTTCCCCAAGGTCTGGAATCGGTCCTTCTCCACAATCTTCCTCAGGGTCCGGTCTCCTCTTCTCGTTGTACAGCGTTTTCTGCCACATTGTTTCCTTCCAACAGACTTACCATTGAGGTGCCTTGATACAGCACTCTGGGAACAGCCTATTTGTTGAGAAATTTCTTTCTGGGTCTTACCCTCTTGCTTGAGGGTGTCAATGATGGCCTTCTTGACATCTGTCAGGTCGCTAGTCTTACCCATGATGGGGGTTTTGAGTAATGAACCAGGCAGGGAGTTTATAAAAGCCTCAGGTATCTTTTGCATGTGTTTAGAGTTAATTAGTTGATTCAGAAGATTAGGGTAATAGGTCGTTTAGAGAACCTTTTCTTGATATGCTAATTTATTGAGACAGGTTTTTTGGGTTATCAGGAGTTGTATGCCAAAATCATCAGTATTAAAACAATAAAAGACCTGACAAATTTCAGTTGGTGGATAATGAATCTATAATATATGAAAGTTTAATTGTAATCATTACATTATGGTAAATAATGAAATTTAACACTATATGCTAATTTTTTGAGAAGGACCTGTATATATATATATATAGACAGTATATATGTTTTTTTTTACACATGGATCCCTTGTATATCCGTATGTCGGTTTTGCAAGCCTGCGAGAAAAACACGCAGTACAGATGCCATACGGATTACATACGGAGGATGCCATGCGCAAAATACGCTGATACACCCTGCCTACGGAGGAGCTACGGACCACTATTTTGGGGACTTTTCAGCGTATTACGGCCGTAATATACGGACCGTATTGTCTTACGCTGAGTGTGACGCCGGCCTTAGTAGTATGCTACATTTTTCTTCAGATGGGGCTGCGGTACAGCTGCAGTAAAATCTAAATTTCCTCGCACCCCAGTATTTGTTTAATTTGAACATTTCCTCACCTTTAGGTAGATAATAAGAAATTGTTCTGTGCTGCGTTGTTCCCTGCTAGTTCCCAAGGTAAGGCTTTACTGTAAAACAGGCAGACTAAAGAAATAGATATATGCGCACATATTTGTTGGACTAGAGATATAAAAGCAGATCACTTTCAGTCTCTAGTACTTGTTGAGGTTCCTGGAGTATTACATAAAACGTCTGCCATCGTGATGCATTGTGTTCCTATCTCTGCTGGATCAAAGAGATACTTGTGCAGATAAAAGCGAAATAAACAGTACGTATATCCCAAAGCTTCCTACATAGTAAACTATTAATAGGAGAATTTCTATCCCCTGTAAGAGTCAGTATAGCGGAACGGAGAGCACAAATTGTAAATATATGTGACATTACAAAAAAAAAGAAATCAGCTACTTCAAGTCTTGCCAGGCAATCATTTTTGGTCTTAAGAAGAGGATTAAAGTTGCACTTAATAAAAATCTGGCTGCATGGATATTTTATCCTTTGCATTGTGGCTGCTGTATTTATAATGCCCGGGATTGTCTGATGTATACTCGTAAAATTCAGTCATGTCTGGACTTCCCTGACTGACAACCTGCAGACACACCTGGAGCGCAGCGCCCAAACCACACACCCTGAATAGCAAAGGTAAAATAGTAATTACAACAAGTCTTCAAAGAAGTAAGAAAGGAAATAGTGCACCCTGACAAGGGGAACCATTCCTGTGTTTCATGTACATACACATATCCAGAGATCATTACCACTATCTCAGCTCTGCCACATCTTCTGGTATTTATTATAGGGATCCTAAATTGGCCAATAAATTTGGGATTAAAGGCAGCATTGGAGTTTATCTTTCTGGGAGTTTTTTTAAACTATTCTTTGTTGCACAGAGTAACAGACCCTTGAGATCCTTGTAAAAAATAACAGTGGAATCATAAAACTGTATATTTTTATTAAATAAAACAGAAGTCAAATTGGTCTCAGATTCACCAAGCAACCATTAAAAAGACAATTTTTTACTAGTGCATTCCCCTTTCTACCATGAAGGATCAGAGCAGTAATATTATATATATATATATATATATATATATATATATATATATATATATATATACACATATATATATATATACATATATATATATATATATATATGTGTATATACATATATATATATATATATATAAAACCAAAACCACATGGGCCACCTGCATAGCGAACAAGTCTGTAGGAACCTGTTCACACCACCAAAGAACTTGAAAACACAAAAGCGCACAGAGAGGTCAAAAAATACTCTGTTGTAAAAAAGTCACAGTAAATAAGCAAGTGCTAGTCAAGAGATGAAAAAATACAGGGTATTTAGTTAATATGTTTTTTTTTGCAAGAAAAGTATGTGAAGCTGCTCCACCAATCGCCAAGGTATACCCATAATAGAGCAGTCCTGTCTAATGTATATAATCCATATCTGATGTATTTAAAAACCTGATCATCTGTATAGTACCTGTATGAACAGGGCTCAGAGAGAAAATATCCACGTTGAACATGCGAGATGGAACAGCTACAATGCAAATAACCCACAGAGGAGTGGTGAACTCCCCAGTCTTGTAGAAACAAGAGAACAATTATAAAACCAAAAACACATGGGCAACCTGCATAGCGAACAAGTCTGTAGGAACCTGTTCACACCACCAAAGAACTTGAAAACACAAAAGCGCACAGAGAGGTCAAAAAATACTCTGTTGTAAAAAAGTCACAGTAAATAAGCAAGTGCTAGTCAAAAAATGAAAAAATACAGGGTATTTAGTTAATATTTTTTTGCAAAAAAAGTATGTTAAGCTGCTCCACCAATCGCCAAGGTATACCCATAATAGAGCAGTCCTGTCTAATGTATATAATCCCTATCTGATGAATTTAAAAACCTGATCATCTGTATAGTACCTGTATGAACAATAATATAATTGTTCTCTAAGGCTGTCAATAGATCACAAGGCAATGCTGAGTCTGCCAGAACAGAAATCACTTCTACAAAGTGGCTCTATTCTATCTATTCATGACATCTCCATGCCATCAAAAAGGTTCTGAATAGAGATTATTGTGACAATCTCAATAATCTCTTCATGACTAGTTAGCGAGTGTGTTTTTTTGTCTTCTTCCAAAAGCCATAACTTTTTTATTTTTCCATCGAGGGCACGAGGGCTTCTTTTCGAGAGACAAGTTATAGTTTTGAGTATCAGCATCATTTTTACCACATGGTGTACTGGAAAACGGTAAAACAAATTCCAGGTTTGGAGAAATTGTGAAAACAACGCAATTCTTAAATAGTTTTTTTGTAATTGTTTTTACGGCGTACATTGTGTGGTAAAAATGACCAGCCAATATAATTCTCCTCATCAGTATGCTTATGGTGATACCAAACATGTCCCGTTTTGTTGTTATTTTAGTGGTTAAAAAAACAGTAGTTTAAAAGTAATGTTTTTTTGGGTTGTGGTGCCAATTTCGGAGCTGTGTAACAGCTTATTTTTGTAGGACGAGCCGATATTATGGCTGCCGTCACACTAGCAGTATTTGGTCAGTATTTTACATCAGTATTTGTAAGCCAAAACCAGGAGTGGAACAATTACTTGAAAAGTATAATAGAAACATATGCACCACTTCTACATTTATCACCCACTCCTGGTTTTGGCTTACAAATACTGATGTAAAATACTGACCAAATACTGCTAGTGTGACGGCAGCCTATTACTGACACCATTTTGGGTTATATGTGATGTTTTGATCACTTGTTACAACATTTTTGAGCCAAAAAATGTTGCCGTTCTTGAATTTTTTTGTTTACGGTGCTTTTCAATCAGGCTAATTATTTTTATATATTGATAGATCAGAATTTTCAGAATGCAACTATACTTATTTTTAATAGGAAAAAGGGGGTGATTTGAACTTGTTTTTTTTCACATTTTTTTTACTTTTTTTTTTTTACTTTTCACTGTTCTTGAGAGGTCCCTTAGGGGACTTGAAGCTGCAATTGTCTGACTGCTTGTGCTATCTACAACAATGCCACAATGCCACAGCATTTCTGTATATAGCAAAAATTACAGTCTGCCACAATGTCAAAGGCTAGGTTTCAAGGGAGCTTCGTAATTACAAGACAGAGGTTTTCAACAGACCCACTGCTGATAAAGCAACCCATCACAACATCGGTGCTTAGAATGATGTGCGCCCACATGCCGGGGCGCTGTCATGCTACCCATGATTGTTAAAGGCAGGTCTTAGTTGTAACACATCTCCATTACCTGCTAGGTATGGGGCGGGCTCACCCCGTGAGCCTGCTCCATATGCAGCACCCCAGGGTCCTGGTCGTTGCAGTAATGTCATTCTTCCACCAGGGGGAATGATGTTACATCTGAAGGCAATAAAGGAGATCTCTTTATCAGGTAACATAATGCATGCAACATGTTCACACTCCAGACCAGAAGGGGGAGCTCTAAGCCGGTTTAAGGTGAACTCCACTATAAAAACATCCTGATCTGGAGGGAAACGGAGTTCAGAGTTCAGTTCCTGCCAGGAAGACAGAGGGGGAGGACGGAGTACTGGAGCCTGATGTGCTGCAGCTCCTGGAAGAAGACACTAAATTGAACATATTGCAGAGAGTATGCAGGAAAGCAGAGCACAGGAGAGGAATATCGGAGGGAGACCAGCCAGGAGCAGGCTGCTTCCTTCTGAGGCGCAGAAATCCGGTAGCAAGAACACCGAGGGAGTAAGGATCTCTACATTTCACTTCAGAGACTGGCAGGACAGATAATTCCACGTTGCCTGCCCGACCTATATCCATCTGGGGGACAGAGAGAGAGACATAACATCTAGAACACCAACAACAGTTGTGAGGACCTTATGAGAGGCTCAGCAGTAAGGTACTACAACATCCAGGTGCTAGAGGAAGGTTACTGATTTCCAACTGGATAAGGGGACTCTGGATTTGCCTTCAGACTGGCCGGACTCTGCCTACCCTGTGATCTGGTGCTCTAGACTGTAGACGTTGAAGCCTTCAGTAAAAGTAAAGAGACCTCAACCTTGTGTCCTCGTTCTTCACTGTGCCTCACACCATCCACACACTGGGAAGCCCTGGGGACACCCTTCACCTGTGGGAAGGTATAATAATAATAATCTTTATTTTTATATAGCGCTAACATATTCCGCAGCGCTTTACACACATTAACATCGCTGTCCCCGATGGGGCTCACAATCTAAATTCCCTATCAGTATGTCTTTGGAATGTGGAGGAAACCGGAGTACCCGGAGGAAACCCACGCAAACACAGAGAGAACATACAAACTCTTTGCAGATGTTGTCCTTGGTGGGGTTTGAACCCAGGACTCCAGCGCTGCAAGGCTGCAGTGCTAACGGCTGAGCCACCGTGCTGCCCCATGGTATACCATCTAGCTGCCATAACATCACCCCAGCGGACCCCAAGGCAGCGTCGGTCACCCCGACTGAATACCACAGGTGGTGTCACAAACATTATCCCTTTAAAGACCTTTCCTCCCATTTACAATGGACGTCCCGAGGGCCACGGACCGGGTCAGCCACCGTGACATCCCCTTTGAGAACCGAAGCACCTGGTACCGAGTACCCCACGGCCCATGGGGGCTCTCCACATACATCCGCTTCTGACTTGCGCCGTACATGTACAGAGGATGTTGTGAAGGGGTAAATACTTAGATTGATTAAACGTTTGCCAACGCAAATGTTTATGGATGCTAAATATGTTTCATTATTTATTTTTTTCCTGTATTTTTACACTGTAAGAAGGGTACGATGTGAAATATTTTTTAAGAGGTGCCTGTTATTTTTTAACAGAGTGAGACTGGGATCGCCCACCTTTATATCGAGTGTCAGAATTTTAACGTGACATTTAAGTAGATAAACTGCAGTGATTGGCGCTAACTCTGGTCGCAGTTGCTGGCAACAGATGCTGGCATCCTATCGGTATGGTAGAGGTTCAGCTCCTGAGCCTGCTCCATACATCCACAAATGATGTGTAACATAAATGTAATTCACATGTCGGAAAGTAGTTAGTCAACCTTTTCATCAGCCTCGTGTCATCTTTATGGGCTTATGTGTATTGCTCATGTAGATTTTAGCATAAGAAACAGTATAAGTGTATCCATATCACATTAGTAGGCAGCTGGTATGGGATGCAATGAATGGTAAAGTCAAAATCTGGTCAAACTTTGACCCCGTTCTCAATGGACAGTGTTGACCAGCATAGGACTCTACTGGTCTGACATTGCATTTGGCTGTTCCCCTACACTGGATGTGTTATACACAATATGTGAAGTCATTGCTGCAGATTTAGACTAAACAGACTAGACTAGAGCATCTTAAAATGTACAAGATTTATAAATGGGACTCTAAATTTAGAAAATCTTAAATCTTTACATTTTAAGATCTAACTTTACACCACCAATTAGTTGGTTAACTTTGGTTTACGTAGTTTACATCACAAATTACTTTGATTTTTACTGGCTTACTATGCCAAATTTTGTGGGAGATCACAGGTTAGAGAATCCAACCAAATTCAGCAAAATGGAGGCCAGCTGGCCATCATAATGCTGGATTAATGTGGGTTAGGAAAGAGTGAACAAATAATAAACTATCATAACCCCTCACCTATTCCTTATGCCACAGCTCTCTGTTGGTCCTCTTCTGGCTTCATAACGATTAGAGTTGAGCATTCCGATACCGCAAGTATCGGGTATCGGCCGATATTTGCGGTATCGGAATTCCGATACCGAATTCCGATACTTCCCGCGTATCGGATACCGGAATCGGAAGTTCCCAGAATTCAAACTGAACGCAGCAGCCAATGAGGAATGATTGGAAGTGTGGGCACATCCTGTTTAGCATGGTGGGCATGTAAGTACTGGCAAGGCTGTGATTGGCTGCTGAAATGATGTCACTCTGCACTATAAAAAACGCTGCCGCCATTTTGCGCTCACTCTGCTGTGATTTCAGTTAGGGACAGGACGCTGTGTTCTAACTGAGGGCCAGTTGAGATAGCTAATTGCTTTATTTTCCTTTCCAAAGGCTAATTTAGCAAAACGCTGTGTGTTCTTCACTGTTCACCTTGCTCTTGCCTTGCAGCGCTGTTTTAACAGCGTTCTGCAAGGTCTCTGTGTGTGTGTGTGTGCAGCTCACTCTGTAGTCTGTGTGCAGCCATATACCCGGTTGTATTCAGCTCAGGGGGGGTTCACACTGCCTCACACAGTTGTCCTTTTTTGCTCATAGTGCAGCCTGCTGCACATTTTTTCTCAAATTTCCTATTAGTGTTTTTCCACCCGTCTCCAGCTAAATTGTGGAAAAACACTACATAGGATAACCTAGAGGGGGTTTTTTGGGCCTTGCAGCGCCATTTACGGCTGTCTGCACAGTCTCCGTGTGAGCCCAGCTCGCCCTGTAGTCTGTGTGCAGCCATAGCTGGTTGGATTCAGCTCAGGGTTCGTTACTGCCTCATACCTTGAGAAAAATTTTCCTTTTTTTCAAATAGTGCAGCCTGTTTAAAATTTAAAAAAAAAAAATTCCTATTAGTGTTTTTCCACCCGTCTCCAGCTAAATTGTGGAAAAACACTACATAGGCTAACCTAGAGGGGTTTTTTTGGGCCTTGCAGCGCCGTTTACAGCTGTCTGCACGGTCTCTGTGTGAGCGCAGCTCGCACTGTAGTCTGTGTGCAGCCATAGCCGGTTGGATTCAGCTCAGGGTGCGTTACTGCCTCATACCTTGAAAAAAAATTTCATTTTTTTCAAATAGTGCAGCCAGTTTAAAATGTTAAAAAAAAAATTCCTATTAGTGTTTTTCCACCCGTCTCCAGCTAAATTGTGGAAAAACACTACATAGGCTAACCTAGAGGTTTTTTTTTGGGCCTTGCAGCGCCGTTTATGGCTGTCTGCACGGTCTCTGTGTGAGCGCAGCTCGCCCTGTAGTCTGTGTGCAGCCATAGCCGGTTGGATTCAGCTCAGGGTGCGTTACTGCCTCATACCTTGAAAAAAAATTTCATTTTTTTCAAATAGTGCAGCCAGTTTAAAATTTAAAAAAAAAAATTCCTATTAGTGTTTTTCCACCCGTCTCCAGCTAAATTGTGGAAAAACACTACATAGGATAACCTAGAGGGTGTTTATTGGGCCTTGCAGCGCCGTTTACGGCTGTCTGCACGGTCTCTGTGTGAGCGCAGCTCGCCCTGTAGTCTGTGTGCAGCCATAGCCGGTTGGATTCAGCTCAGGGTGCGTTACTGCCTCATACCTTGAAAAAAAACTTCCTTTTTTTCAAATAGTGCAGCCTGTTTAAAATTTAACAAAAAAAATCCCTATTAGTGTCTTTCCACCCGTCTCCAGCTAAATAGTGGAAAAACACTACATAGGATGACCTAGAGGAGGTTTTTTGGGCCTTGCAGCGCCGTTTACGGCTGTCTGCACGGTCTCCTTGTGATTTAAACTAGCTCTGTACCCGATCTGCAAAAAAAAAAAAAGTAAAGTTCACCAAACACAACTTAACACTTGTGTAGGCCACATTTGAAAAATAATAAAGTTTAGTCCACACTTTACAACATTAGTGTTTCTTACACCTGTTAGGAGGAGCATTTCAGGAATAAGCACACTAAGGCCTTAGTACTTTTCTGCTTATCTTTATCTGTCAACCAAGATGAAGAGGGCAGGGAGTAAGGCACGTGGGCGTGGGCGCGGAGCAGGGAGAGGAGCAGGGAGAGGACGTGGTGATTCTGTGCCTGCTGCGGGCGCCGGTGACTCGTCGTCACTCAGTTTCAGCAGGGAACAGTCCTTCATGCGCAGCTTTGTCGGAGAGCGCCGTGCACCGCTGCTGCGTGAAGACCAAATTGAAGCCGTTGTCGGGTGGATGGCAGCTAACGCCTCGGCATCGACTTCAGTTAGTGCCACATCCTCTCAGGCACAGACCACTGGAGAGCAGCCATCTGTCTCTTCACCACCTGCCAAATTGGCCAGGCAGTCAGAGAGCCCAGGACAGGAGCCGTCTCTACTTCTGTTCTCTGAATCTCTTGGCTTGGAAACAGGGGGCCAGCCAAGCAGCATTAGAGAAATGGAAAAAGAGGCAGTGTGCAGTGATGCCCAACAGCTTTGTCTCTCTGACTCTGAAGAGGCGGGTGGGCCAGTGCCTCCGGTGACCACAGCACAGTACGCATCTGATGATGAAACTCAGGTGCCGCTTTCTGGTGCGTACTGTGCTGCTGAGACTACCCAGGAGGAGCAGTTGGTGGCAGAAGGTAGTGGAGATGATGAGGTCGTTGACCTATCGTGGCGTGAGGAACAGGAAGGTGGTGGGAGCAGCTCTGAGGAAGAGATTCCCCTTACGGGCCAAAGAGGGAGAGGGAGGGGGAAGACTGCGGAGCCTGTAGCCTCCACTTTGGCACCCGTTAGGAGCCTGTCTCTTTCCAAAGCCAAAAAGGGCGCTCCCAAGACTTGCAGTGCCTGGTCCTTTTTTGACACAGTTGCAGATGACATTTGTTTTGTCAAATGCAAGCTGTGTCATTAGAAAGTAAAAAGAGGGAAAAATGTCAGCAACCTCAATACCACAAATATGTGGAAACATGTGCGGACCAGGCACGCGGTGGAGTTACAGAAACAGACTGAAGATGTAGGCCAACCAACAGCGGCAGCTACCACCTCTTCAGCTCGTGTTGCCTCTTCCTCCAGCTCACGCACAGCTGGTTTGGCTTCCTCCCAGGATCGCCATGGAAGAACCTCTGGCACTGTTGTCCAGAGACCTTGTGTAATTCCACCCACAGCACCACCTTCCCAGTCATCCTCACACTCCCAGTCTACTCTACAGCCATCGGTAGTACAGGCATGGGAGAAAAGGCGGGCATTCTCGGCCAACCACCCCCGAGCACAGGCTCTGAATGCAGGCATTGCCAAACTGTTGTCCCTGGAAATGCTCTCGTTCAGGCTGGTGGAGACTGACAGCTTCCGTGACTTGATGGCATTGGCAGTCCCACAGTACAAGGTGCCCAGCCGCTTTTACTTCAGCAGGCAAGCTGTCCCTGCCCTGCACAGGCATGTTGAGGGAAACATAAAACATGCGCTACTGAACGCCGTCAGTAGCAAGGTCCACCTCACCACCGATGCGTGAACCAGTCAGCATGGACAGGGGCGATACGTTTCCCTCACTGCCCATTGGGTTAATGTTGTTGAGCCAGGTACAGATCGTGCGAGTGGCGCAGGACGTGTCCTGCCCACTCCAAGGATTGCAGGAATCCAGTCTGTACGCATTGACTCCTCCTCTTACACAAGTTCCTCAGAATCAACTCTGCAGGATCCGTCACAGTCCACCTCCACATGGACCCGTGAACGTTTACCTATGACCGACATGAGCACAGCCGTGGCCAAACGTCAGCAGGCCGTCTTGAAACTAGTTTCATTGGGGAATCGAAGCCACACAGCGCAGGAGCTCTGGAATGCCATCAAGCAGGAGAGCGATGTGTGGTTACTGCCAGCGAATCTCCAGCCAGGCATGGTAGTGTGTGACAATGGCCGAAATCTGGTGGCAGCTTTGGCCCTTAGCAACCTCACTCACATCCCATGTCTGGCACATGTGCTCAATTTGGTTGTGCAGAGTTTTCTGAGGGACTATCCGGATCTTGATGCCCTGCTGCACAAGGTCCGCTTAGAGTGTGCTCACTTGCGGCGTTCCAGCTTGGCCAGATCCCGCATTGCTGCTCTGCAGCGCCGATTCCGCCTTCCGGAACACCGCATCATATGTGACCTACCTACCCGGTGGAATTCCACGTTACATATGTTGGAGCGGTTGTGTGAGCAGCAGCAAGCAGTTATGGAGTACCAGCTGCATCAGGCGCAAAGAAGTCGCAGTCAGCGCCGATCAGACTTCACAACCACAGAGTGGGCCACTATGAAGGACGTCTGCCAGGTTTTGCGTCCTTTTAATTATTCCACGCGGATGGCAAGTGCAGATGATGCACTAGTCAGCATGACTGTCCCCCTTATCTGCCTGCTTCAGCAAACTTTGCAAGGGTTAAGGGATGATGTTGTGGAAGAGGTGGAGGATGAGGAGTCACCTTTTCCATCAGCTTCTGGAGAGTCAGCGCCACGTGGTTCCTCACAAAGGGGTACGCAGGGGCCAATTTGTGAGGAGGATGAGGAGGAGTCAATGGAGGAGGAAGAGCTCCGTCCAGAGGAGGGAGCGACACAATTGTCCAGTGGTCAGTGTGTACAGCGAGGGTGGGGTGATGACGAGCGGGCAGAGATCATGTCTCAAGCAGGGGACAGCGTTTCTGGGCCAGTTGGCACTCTGCAGCACATGGTGGATTTCATGCTGCAGTGCCTGAGAAACGACCGCCGCATCGACCACATTCTCAACATGCCTGATTATTGGGTGTTCACCCTCCTCGATCCTCGCTACCGGGACAACGTCCAAAACCTCATCCCAGCATTGACCCGGGAGCGTCAATTGCGGGAGTACCACGACACACTGGTGAATTCCATCATCTTCTCCTGTCCAACTGAGAGGAGTGCTGCTAGTGCTTTACAAAGCAGCTCAGTGCGTCGAGGCAGTGGGGGAGGCTCTGCCCAAAGAGGGAGCAGAAGCAGTGCCTCTGCCCAAGGCAAGCCCAGTATGGCACAACTCTGGCACACTTTTGTGTGCCCGCCCCAAATGTCTACACCATCACCGGCGGCTCCAGTCAGCAGGAGGCAACGGTTCCGTCAGATGGTGACAGACTGCATGGCTTGCCCTCTTACTGTACTCCCAGACGGCTCTTCCCCGTTCAAGTTTTGGGTCTCTAAGCTGGATACATGGCCAGAGCTAAGCCAGTATGCATTGGAGGTGCTGGCTTGCCCTGCGGCTAGTGTCTTATCGGAACGTGTCTTTAGTGCCGCAGGTGGTGTACTAACAGACCGTCGCATGCGACTGTCCTCCGATAACGTTGACCGGCTTACTTTCCTGAAAATGAACCAGGCCTGGATCTCGCAGGAATTTGCCACTCCTCTGCCTGATTAAGTAATTGGGTGTCATCCAGGTCTCCTGCTGTGTTCATCTTTCTACCAACTGAACTGCTATTCCTGGGCTCCAACACCGCCAGTTGCGGCTCAGAAGTGCAGGCTGCACAGTAAAAACATACGACCCAGTGTTATTGGGTTTCAGTAACGTCAGCTGATCCCCAGCTGTGTAGCCGGCAATGTGTCCTGCGACCGCCACGCTGGCACAACAACCTAAATGTAAGGGAACCTGTCTCCCCCCCCCCGTCGTTTGTTACTGAAAGAGCCATCTTGTGCAGCAGTAATGCTGCACAAGGAAAAGGTAGCTCTTTTGGTTTAGCTCCTTGCACACACAGAACTTAACACTTATAAAATGTGTTCACTGATACCGTTATACCGTCCCGGAGCTGGGACTTTCCTTCGTAATGTGACGCAGCACAGCCGTCATTCCTACCCCCTTGGTGCCATGCGCTGCCTCCTCAGCGTTGTTTTAAGCTGTCACGGAGCCTGCGCTGTTCTGTTATCCCTTGGGCATGCCCTATTTGCGCTGCCTGTCTTCTGACATAATTTGGTGTCAGGCTGGCTGCGCCTGTGCGGCCGCGCTGCCCGAGATCCCGCCTCGCAGTGTCTTCTGATTGAGTCACACTGGGGGCCTGGGATCCATGGGCATGCGCAGTGCATATGCTAGCCTCTCACTCCCCTTCTTCACGCTTCTTCAGACTAGGCGGCGTCAGCTGATCCCTAATAGCATGCCACGGCCGTGACGCCGCACAGTCTGAAGAAGCAGGAAGGAGGTGAGTGAGAGGCGATGATATGCACTGCGCATGCCAATGGATCCAAGGCCCGCAGTGGGATTACGTTAGACGACACTGCGAGGTGGGATCTGGAGCAGCGTGGACGCACAGGCACTGACAGCCTGACACCAAATTATGTCAGAAGACAGGCAGCGCTAATTGGGCATGGCCAAGGGCTAACAGAACAGCGCAGGCTCCGTGACAGCTTAAAACAATGCTGAGGAGGCAGCGCACGGCACCAAGGGGGTTGGAATGACGGCTTTGCTGTGTCACATTACGAAGGAAATTTGCACCTCCGGGACGGTTGAACGGTATAAGGGGACACATTTTTAGTGTTTACTTCAGTGTTTGCAAGGAGCATAATTAAAAGAGCAACCTTTTCCTTTTGCATCCTTAGTGCTGCACAAGATGGCTCTTTCAGCTACAAACGTCTTGGGGGGGGGGTTAAAGGTTCCCTTTCAACTTGCTCCAATCAGGCTTCGGCCTACACTCTGTTCCTCTGCTCCTCCTGCTGACCCTGGGCTCTAACACCGCCAGTTGGTGCCTGGAAGTGCTGTGTGCACAGTTAACAGTCGCTCCTCTGTTATTGGGATTCAGTAACGTCAGCTGATCCCCAGCTGTGTGTGCGGCAATATCTCCAATCTGCTCCTCCTGCTGTCTCTGGGCTCCAACACCGCCAGTTGGTGCCTGGAAGTGCTGTGTGCACAGTTAACAGTCGCTCCTCTGTTATTGGGATTCAGTAACGTCAGCTGATCCCCAGCTGTGTGTGCGGCAATACCTCCAATCTGCTCCTCCTGCTGTCCCTGGGCTCTAACACCGCCAGTTGGTGCCTGGAAGTGCTGTCTGCACAGTCAACAGTCGCTCCTCTGTTATTGGGGTTCAGTAACGTCAGCTGATCCCCAGCTGTGTATCCGGCAACGTGTCATGCGACCGTCACGCTGGCACACCTAAAATGTAAGGGGAACTGTCCCCCCCCCCTAGGGAAAGGTCGCTCTTGAAATTATGCTCCTTGCAAACGCTGAACTACACACTCATGTAATGTGTCCCCTCACACCGTCCAACCGTCCCGGAGGTTGGACTTTCCTTTGTAATGTGACGCAGCACAGCCGTCATTGCTACCCCCTTGCCACCGTGCGCTGGCTCCTTAGCGTTGTTTGATTCCGTCATGGATCCTGCGCTGTTATGTTATCCCTTGGCCATGCACAGTTTGCGCTGCCCGTCCTCTGACATCATTTGTTGTCGTCCTGGCTGCGCCTGTGCGTCCACGCTGCCCGAAATCCCACCTCGCAGTGTCGTCTAATGTGATCCCACAGTGGGCCTGGTATCCATGGCCATGCGCAGTGCATATACTAGCCTCTCACTCCCCTTCTTCACGCTTCTTCAGACTAGGCGGCGTCAGCTGATCCCTAATAGCATGCCACGGCTGTGACGCCGCACAGTCTGAAGAAGCAGGAAGGAGGTGAGTGAGAGGCGATGATATGCACTGCGCATGCCAATGGATCCAAGGCCCGCAGTGGGATTACGTTAGACGACACTGCGAGGTGGGATCTGGAGCAGCGTGGACGCACAGGCACTGCCAGCCTGACACCTACATGATGTCAGAAGACGGGCACCGCTAACTGTGCATGGCCAAGGGATAACATTACAGCGCGGGCTCCGTGACAGAACCAAACAACGTTGAGGAGGTGGCGCACGGCACCAAGGGGGTTGGAATGACGGCTTTGCTGTGTCACATTACAAAGGAAAGTCCCACTTCCGGGACGGTTTGACAGTGTGAGGGGACACATTATATGAGTGTGTACTTCAGCGTTTGCAAGGAGCATAATTTTCGGAGCCACCATTTTCCATGTGCAGTATTACTGCTGTACAAGATGGCTCTTTCAGCAACAAATGCCTGGGGGGGGGTTAAAGGTTCCCTTTCAACTTGCTCCACTGCAGGCTTCGGCCTACACTCTGCTCCTCTTTGATTCCCTGGGTTTAAACACTGTCAGTTGCCACCTGGAAGTGTTGTCTACACAGAAAAAACACTAGGTGATGTGTCAGTGGGGTTCAGCACCGCCAGCTGTTCCCCTGCTGTGTAGTCGGCAACGTGTCCAGCACAAGCCACGCTGGCACAACAGAACAAAAGCTGCCACCAGTGCAGGCTTCGGCCTACACTCTGCTCCTCTCCTCCTCCTGCTGACCCTGGGCTTAAACACCGCTAGTTTTTGCCCGGAAGTGCTAGCTGCACAGAGAAAAACACCAGCCAATGTGTTAGTGGGGTTCAGCAACGCCAGCTGTTCCCCTGCTGTGTAGCCGGCAACGTGACCTGCAAACGCCACGCAGGCACATGAACTGAAATTAAAGGGAACCTGGCCCCACCCCCCCAGGTGTTTCTATGTATAACAGCCACCTAGTACAGCAGTACTGCTGCATTTGTACAAGGTGGCTGATTTTTTATCCTTGCCCACGTAGAATTAAACACGTAAAATATGTGTCTCATTACAGACCATTACAATGTCCCTGAGGTGTGACTTTCCTTTTTAATGACACGCACCACCCCCCTTGGTAGCGCTGCCCGTCTTCTGACATCATTGGTTGGCTGCCTGTGCCTGTGCGTCCGCCCTACCCGACACAACCCCCCTCGTTTCATATATTTTGGCTGCGATGGTGTGATTGATGGGCATGTGCAGTGCATATGTTCGCCTGTCTTAACTCATCTCCTTCCGCCTTCTTCAGACTGTGCGGCCTTCTGGCCGTGGTAGGCGATATGGGATCAGCTGAGGCCGCCCAGTCTGAAGCAGGTGTAAGGACATGTGTGAGCGGCAAACATATTTACTGCACAAGGCCACGAATCCCAGCCACGCAGTGTGATTTTTTGAAAACACACTGCGGGCCTGGGATTCATATCCATTGCTAGCCGCAACGGCCAACATGAAATGAGGTGAGAAGACAGGCAGCGCTCACAGCGCATGGCCAAGGGATCACAATAGCGCAGACTCCTGTACAGCAAATAACAACGCTCAGGAATCTGCGCCCACCACCTAGGTGTAAATTTTGACACCTGTGCTGCGCCTCCTTAAATAGACAAGTCACGCCTCCACTACTGTTTGACAGTATAATGGGCTAAATAGTGTACGTGTTTTATTCAGCGTGTGCAAGGAGCAAACTAAATAGAGCAACCTTTTACTTGTGCAGCATTAATGCTGCACAAGGTGTGGCTCTTGTACCTTGCAACACTTGAGAGGGGGTTAAAGGTTACCTTTGAAATTGGTTCAACTAGGCTTCGGCCTACACTCTGCTCCTCTCCTCCTCCTGCTGACCCTGGGCTCTAACACCGCTAGTTTTTGCCCGGAAATGCGAGCTTCACAGAGAAAAACAACAGCCAATGTGTTAGTGGGGTTCAGCACTGCCAGCTGTTCCCCTGCTGTGTAGCCGGCATCGTGTCCAGCACAAGCCACGCTGGCACAACCGACCAAAAGCTGCCACCAGTGCAGGCTTCGGCCTACACTTTGCTCCTCTCCTCCTCCTGCTGACCCTGGGCTATAACACCGCTAGTTTTTGCCCAGAAATGCGAGCTTCACAGAGAAAAACAACAGCCAATGTGTTAGTGGGGTTCAGCACCGCCAGCTGTTCCCCTGCTGTGTAGCCGGCATCGTGTCCAGCACAAGCCACGCTGGCACAACCGACCAAAAGCTGCCACCAGTGCAGGCTTCGGCCTACACTTTGCTCCTCTCCTCCTGCTGCTGACCCTGGGCTCTAACACCGCCAGTTTTTGCCCGGACATGCGAGCTGCACAGAGAAAAACACCAGTCAATGTGTCAGTGGGGTTCAGCAACGCCAGCTGTTCCCCTGCTGTGTAGCTGGCAACGTGTCCTGCAAACGCCACGCAGGCACATGAACTGAAATTGAAGGAAGCCTGCCCCCCACCCCCAGGTGTTTCTATGTATAACAGCCACCTTGTACAGCAGTACTGCTGCATTTGTACAAGGTGGCAGACTTTTTCTCCTTGCCCACATTTAATTAAACACGTACTAAATGTGTCTCATTGAGACCATTCCACTGTCCCTGAGGTGTGACTTTCCTTTCTAATGATACGCAGCACCACCCTTGTTAGCGCTGCCCGTCTTTTGACATCATTGGTTAGCTGGCTGCGCCTGTGCGTCTGCCCTGCTCGAAACAATGCCCCTCGGTGTCTTATTTTTTTGGACAACGAGGATGTGATTGATGGGCATGTGCAGTGCATATGTTTGCCTGTGTTCACTCATCTCCTTCCGCCTTCTTCAGACTGGGTGGCCTCATGACCGCGGCATGCGATAAGGGATCAGATGAGGCCGCCCAGTCTGAAGCAGGTGTAAGGACATGTGTGAGCGGCAAACATATTTACTGCACAAGGCCACGAATCCCAGCCACGCAGTGCGATTTTTAGAAAACACACTGTGGGTCTGGGATTCATGTCCATCGCTAACCGCAACGGCCGACATGAAATGAGGTCAGAAGACAGGAAGCGCTCACAGCGCATGGCCAAGGGATAACAAGAGCGCAGACTCCTGTACAGCAAATAACAACGCTTAGGAAGCTGCGCCCATGCACCAAGGTGTTATTTTCGACACCTGTGCTGCTTTTCTTTAAAAAGACAAGTCACGCCTCCACTACTGTTTTACAGTAGAATGGGCTAAATAGTGTACGTGTTTTATTCAGCGTGTGCAAGGAGCAAAATTAAGAGAGCAACCTTTTACTTGTGCAGCATTAATGCTGCACAAGGTGTGGCTCTTGTACCTTGCAACACCTGAGGGGGGGTTAAAGGTTACATTTGAAATTGGCTCAACTAGGCTTCGGCCTACACTCTGCTCCTCTCCTCCTCCTGCTGACCCTGGGCTATAACACCGCCAGTTGTAGCCCGGAAGTGCTAGCTGCACAGAGAAAAACACCAGCCAATGTGTTAGTGGGGTTCAGCACCGCCAGCTGTTCCCCTGCTGTGTAGCCGGCAACGTGACCTGCAAACGCCACGCAGGCACATGAACTGAAATTACCCTGCCACCCACCCCAAGGTGTTTCTATGTATAACAGCCACCTTGTACAGCAGTACTGCTGCATTTGTACAAGGTGGCTGACTTTGTCTACTTGCCCACGTTTAATTAAACACGGAAAAAATGTGTCTCATTACAGACCATTACAATGTCCCTGAGGTGTGACTTTCCTTTTTAATGACACGCAGCACCCCCCTTGTTAGCGCTGCCCGTCTTCTGACATCTTTGGTTGGCTGGCTGCGGCTGTGCGTCCGCCCTGCCTGAAACCACGCTCCTCGTTGTCTTACTTATTTTGACTGCGAGGGTGTGATTGATGGGCACGAGCAGTGGATATCTTCGCCTGTCTTTACTCATCTCCTTCCGCCTTCTTCAGAATGTGCGGCCTCATGGCCGCGGCATGCGAGAAGGGATCAGATGAGGCCGCCCAGTCTCATGCAGGTGTAAGGACATGAGGGACAGGTGACAAAATTTACTGCGCAAGGTCACGAATCCCAGCTCTGCAGTGTGACTTTTTTAAAAGACACTGCGGGTCTGGGTTTCATGGCCATCGCTAACCGCACCGGCCAACATGAAATGAGGTGAGAAGACAGGAAGCGCTCACAGCGCATGGCCAAGGGATAACAAGAGCGCAGACTCCTGTACAGCAAATAACAACGCTCAGGAATCTTCGCCCAGCACCTAGGTGTAAATTTTGACACCTGTGCTGCATCTCCTTAAAAAGACAAGTCACGCCTCCACTACTGTTTGACAGTATAATGGGCTAAATAGTGTACGTGTTTTATTCAGCGTGTGCAAGGAGCAAACTAAATAGAGCAACCTTTTACTTGTGCAGCATTAATGCTGCATAAGGTGTGGCTCTTGTACCTTGCAACACCTGAGAGGGGGTTAAAGGTTACCTTTGAAATTGGTTCAACTAGGCTTCGGCCTACACTCTGCTCCTCTCCTCCTCCTGCTGACCCTGGGCTCTAACACCGCCAGTTTTTGCCCGGACGTGCTAGCTGCACAGAGAAAAACACCAGCCAATGTGATAGTGGGGTTCAGCACCGCCAGCTGTTCCCCAGCTGTGTAGCTGGCAACGTGACCTGCAAACGCCACGCAGGCACAACAGAACAAAAGCTGCCACCAGTGCAGGCTTCGGCCTACACTCTGCTCCTCTCCTCCTCCTGCTGACCCTGGGCTCATAACACCGCCAGTTTTAGCCTGGAAGTGCTAGCTGCACAGAGAAAAACACCAGCCAATGTGTCAGTGGGGTTCGGCACCGCCAGCTGTTCCCCAGCTGTGTAGCCGGCAATGTGCCCTGCAAACGCCATGCAGGCACATGAACTGAAATTGAAGGGAGCCTGCCCCCCACCCCCAGGCGTTTCTATGTATAACAGCCACCTTGTTCAGCAGTACTGCTGCATTTGTACAAGGTGGCTGACTTTTTCTCCTTGCCCACGTGGAACTCAACACGTACAAAATGTGTCTCATTGAGACCATTCCACTGTCCCTGAGGTGTGACTTTCCTTTGTAATGATACGCAGCACCCCCCTTGGTAGCGCTTCCCGTCTTTTGACATCATGGTTAGCTGGCTGTGCCTGTGCATCCGCCCTGCGTGATACAACGCCCCTCGTTGTCTTATTTATTTTGTCAGCGAGGGTGTGGTTTATGGGCACGAGCAGTGCATATGTTCGCCTGTCGTCACTCATCTCCTTCCGCCTTCTTCAGACTGTGCGGCCTCCTGGCCGCGGCATGCGAAAAGGGATCAGCAGAGGCCGCCCAGTCTGAAGCAGGTGTAAGGACGTGTGTGAGCGTCGAAAATATTTACTGCTCAAGGCCACTAATCCCAGCACCGCAGTGTGACTTTATGAAAAGGCAGTGTGGGTCTGGGATTTATGGCCATCGTTAACCGCAGCGGCCAACATGAAATGAGGTCATAAGACGGGCAGCGCTAACAGGGCATTGCCAAGGGATAACACAAGAGCGCAGACTCCTGTACAGCAAAAAACAAAGCTCAGGAAGCTGCGCCAAGCACAAAGGCGTTATTTGGGACACCTATGCTGCGTCTCCTTAAAAATACAAGTCACGCCTCAACTACAGTTTGACTGTAGAATGGGCTAAATTGTGTACGTGTTGCATTCAGCGTGTGCAAGTAGACAAATTAATAGAGCAACCTTTTACTTGTGCAGCATTAATGCTGCACAAGGTGTGGCTCTTGTACTTTGTAACACCTGAGGGGGTGTTAAAGGTTACCTTTGAAATTGGTTCAACTAGGCTTCGGCCTACACTCTGCTCCTCTCCTCCTCCTGCTGACCCTGGGCTGTAACAACGCTAGTTTTGCCCGGAAGTGCTAGCTGCACAGAGAAAAACACCAGCCAATGTGTTAGTGGGGTTCAGCACCGCCTGCTGTTCCCCCACTGTGTAGCCGGCAAAGTGTCCTGCAAACGCAACGCAGACACAAAGCTGACTCCAGTGCACGCTTCGGCCTACACTCTGCTCCCCCTGCTTACCCTTTGCTCCAACACCGCTAGTTGGGGCTGTAGGAAGACAATGTTTGATAGGCAAAGCATCCGGGTTCCAGCACCGCCAGCTGGTTCTCGGCAGTGGTTTTGTCACAGGTACTCCCTCGTGCCAAACCTGGTTTCAGCACCGTCAGCTGTTTCCGGGTTGTGTCAAGCTCACTGAGACGCCTATGCTTGCCCCGTCGTGGTGCGGTCGGGTTAGCCAACTCCAGGGTGCCTCCAGTTTAGGAGCTTCCTATGTGGGCTGCGTGAACTGGTAGTCAAGGCTGGTTCTGTAGTGCCAGTAGACCCAGCTCCCCCTGTAGGACTGTTGGGGTTCGGTAACTGCGGCTGCCTCGCGGCCTAGCTGTTCTCTCCTCTCCTGTGGGCCTTCGGGTCCACCACCTGGTTCCAGCACCGTCAGCTGGTTCCGGGCCGAGCCTTTGGCTTAGGTGCCTCCTCCTGGGTATCCGAGTTCCGCCAACGCCAGGCGATCCTTGGTAGTGCTTTTAAGCGCGGGCACCTACAGCTTAGTAACCGGGTTCCAGCACCGTCAGCTGGTCCTCGGTCGTGCCATTGGCTCTTGCACACTGGGGCAACGCATCTGGGTTCCAGCACCGCCAGCTGGTTCTCGGCAGTGTTTTTGTCACAGGTACTCCCTCGTGCCAAACCTGGTTTCAGCACCGTCAGCTGTTTCCGGGTTGTGACAAGCTCACTGAGACGCCTATGCTTGCCCCGTCGTGGTGCGGTCGGGTTAGCCAACTCCAGGGTGCCTCCAGTTTAGGAGCTTCCTATGTGGGCTGCGTGAACTGGTAGTCAAGGCTGGTTCTGTAATGCCAGTAGGCCCAGCTCCCCCTGTAGGACTGTTGGGGTTCGGTAACTGCGGCTGCCTCGCGGCCTAGCTGTTCTCTCCTCTCATGTGGGCCTTCGGGTCCACCACCTGGTTCCAGCACCGTCAGCTGGTTCCGGGCCGAGCCTTTGGCTTAGGTGCCTCCTCCTGGGTATCCGAGTTCCGCCAACGCCAGGCGGTCCTTGGTAGTGCTTTTAAGCGCGGGCACCTACAGCTTAGTAACCGGGTTCCAGCACCGTCAGCTGGTCCTCGGTCGTGCCATTGGCTCTTGCACACTGGGGCAACGCATCTGGGTTCCAGCACCGCCAGCTGGTTCTCGGCAGTGTTTTTGTCACAGGTACTCCCTCGTGCCAAACCTGGTTTCAGCACCGTCAGCTGTTTCCGGGTTGTGTCAAGCTCACTGAGACGCCTATGCTTGCCCCGTCGTGGTGCGGTCGGGTTAGCCAACTCCAGTGTGCCTCCAGTTGAGGAGCTTCCTATGTGGGCTGCGTGAAATGGTAGTCAAGGCTGGTTCTGTAGTGCCAGTGAGCCCAGCTCCCCCTGTAGGACTGTTGGGGTTCGGTAACTGCGGCTGCCTCGCGGCCTAGCTGTTTTCTCCTCTCCTGTGGGCCTTCGGGTCCACCACCTGGTTCCAGCACCGTCAGCTGGTTCCGGGCCGAGCCTTTGGCTTAGGTGCCTCCTCCTGGGTATCCGAGTTCCACCAACACCAGGCGGTCCTTGGTAGTGCTTTTAAGCGCGGGCACCTACAACTTAGTAACCGGGTTCCAGCACCGTCAGCTTGTCCTCGGTCGTGCCATTGGCTCTTGCACACTGGGGCAACGCATCTGGGTTCCAGCACCGCCAGCTGGTTCTCGGCAGTGTTTTTGTCACGGGTACTCCCTCGTGCCCAGCCTGGTTCCAGCACCGTCAGCTGTTTCCGGGTACTGTCAAACTCACTGAGACACCTATGCGTTGCCCCATCGTGTTGCGGTCGAGTTAGCCAACTCCAGGGTGCCTCCAGTTTAGGAGCTTCCTATGTGGGCTACGTGAACTGGTAGTCAAGGCTGGTTCTGTAGTGCCAGTAGGCCCAGCTCCACCTGTAGGACTGTTGGGGTTCGGTAACTGCGGCTGCCTCGCGGCCTAGCTGTTCTCTCCTCTCCTGTGGGCCTTCGGGTCCACCACCTGGTTCCAGCACCGTCAGCTGGTTCCGGGCAGAGCCTTTGGCTTAGGTGCCTCCTCCTGGGTATCCGAGTTCCGCCAACGCCAGGCGGTCCTTGGTAGTGCTTTTAAGCGCGGGCACCTACAGCTTAGTAACCGGGTTCCAGCACCGTCAGCTGGTCCTCAGTCGTGCCATTGGCTCTTGCACACTGGGGCAACGCATCTGGGTTCCAGCACCGCCAGCTGGTTCTCGGCAGTGTTTTTGTCACAGGTACTCCCTCGTGCCAAACCTGGTTCCAGCACCGTCAGCTGTTTCCGGGTACTGTCAAACTCACTGAGAAACCTATGCGTTGCCCCGTCGTGTTGCGGTCGAGTTAGCCAACTCCAGGGTGCCTCCAGTTTAGGAGCTTCCTATGTGGGCTGCATGATTTGGTAGTCAAGGCTGGTTCTGTAGTGCCAGTAGGCCCAGCTCCCCATGTAGGACTGTTGGGGTTCGGTAACTGCGGCTGCCTCGCGGCCTAGCTGTTTTCTCCTCTCCTGTGGGCCTTCGGGTCCACCACCTGGTTCCAGCACCGTCAGCTGGTTCCGGGCCGAGCCTTTGGCTTAGGTGCCTCCTCCTGGGTATCCGAGTTCCGCCAACGCCAGGCGGTCCTTGGTAGTGCTTTTAAGCGTGGGCACCTACAGCTTAGTAACCGGGTTCCAGCACCGTCAGCTGGTCCTCGGTCGTGCCATTGGCTCTTGCACACTGGGGCAACGCATCTGGGTTCCAGCACCGCCAGCTGGTTCTCGGCAGTGTTTTTGTCACAGGTACTCCCTCGTGCCAAACCTGGTTTCAGCACCGTCAGCTGTTTCCGGGTTGTGTCAAGCTCACTGAGACGCCTATGCTTGCCCCGTCGTGGTGCGGTCGGGTTAGCCAACTCCAGTGTGCCTCCAGTTGAGGAGCTTCCTATGTGGGCTGCGTGAACTGGTAGTCAAGGCTGGTTCTGTAGTGCCAGTGAGCCCAGCTCCCCCTGTAGGACTGTTGGGGTTCGGTAACTGCGGCTGCCTCGCGGCCTAGCTGTTTTCTCCTCTCCTGTGGGCCTTCGGGTCCACCACCTGGTTCCAGCACCGTCAGCTGGTTCCGGGCCGAGCCTTTGGCTTAGGTGCCTCCTCCTGGGTATCCGAGTTCCGCCAACACCAGGCGGTCCTTGGTAGTGCTTTTAAGCGCGGGCACCTACAACTTAGTAACCGGGTTCCAGCACCGTCAGCTGGTCCTCGGTCGTGCCATTGGCTCTTGCACACTGGGGCAACGCATCTGGGTTCCAGCACCGCCAGCTGGTTCTCGGCAGTGTTTTTGTCACGGGTACTCCCTCGTGCCCAGCCTGGTTCCAGCACCGTCAGCTGTTTCCGGGTACTGTCAAACTCACTGAGACACCTATGCGTTGCCCCATCGTGTTGCGGTCGAGTTAGCCAACTCCAGGGTGCCTCCAGTTTAGGAGCTTCCTATGTGGGCTGCGTGAACTGGTAGTCAAGGCTGGTTCTGTAGTGCCAGTAGGCCCAGCTCCCCCTGTAGGACTGTTGGGGTTCGGTAACTGCGGCTGCCTCGCGGCCTAGCTGTTCTCTCCTCTCCTGTGGGCCTTCGGGTCCACCACCTGGTTCCAGCACCGTCAGCTGGTTCCGGGCAGAGCCTTTGGCTTAGGTGCCTCCTCCTGGGTATCCGAGTTCCGCCAACGCCAGGCGGTCCTTGGTAGTGCTTTTAAGCGCGGGCACCTACAGCTTAGTAACCGGGTTCCAGCACCGTCAGCTGGTCCTCGGTCGTGCCATTGGCTCTTGCACACTGGGGCAACGCATCTGGGTTCCAGCACCGCCAGCTGGTTCTCGGCAGTGTTTTTGTCACAGGTACTCCCTCGTGCCAAACCTGGTTCCAGCACCGTCAGCTGTTTCCGGGTACTGTCAAACTCACTGAGAAACCTATGCGTTGCCCCGCCGTGTTGCGGTCGAGTTAGCCAACTCCAGGGTGCCTCCAGTTTAGGAGCTTCCTATGTGGGCTGCATGATTTGGTAGTCAAGGCTGGTTCTGTAGTGCCAGTAGGCCCAGCTCCCCATGTAGGACTGTTTGGGTTCGGTAACTGCGGCTGCCTCGCGGCCTAGCTGTTCTCTCCTCTCCTGTGGGCCTTTGGGTCCACCACCTGGTTCCAGCACCGTCAGCTGGTTCCGGGCCGAGCCTTTGGCTTAGGTGCCTCCTCCTGGGTATCCGAGTTCCGCCAACGCCAGGCGGTCCTTGGTAGTGCTTTTAAGCGCGGGCACCTACAGCTTAGTAACCGTGTTCCAGCACCGTCAGCTGGTCCTCGGTCGTGCCATTGGCTCTTGCACACTGGCGCAACGCATCTGGGTTCCAGCACCGCCAGCTGGTTCTCGGCAGTGTTTTTGTCACAGGTACTCCCTCGTGCCAAACCTGGTTTCAGCACCGTCAGCTGTTTCCGGGTTGTGTCAAGCTCACTGAGACGCCTATGCTTGCCCCGTCGTGGTGCGGTCGGGTTAGCCAACTCCAGTGTGCCTCCAGTTGAGGAGCTTCCTATGTGGGCTGCGTGAACTGGTAGTCAAGGATGGTTCTGTAGTGCCAGTAAGCCCAGCTCCCCCTGTAGGACTGTTGGGGTTCGGTAACTGCGGCTGCCTCGCGGCCTAGCTGTTCTCTCCTCTCCTGTGGGCCTTCGGGTCCACCACCTGGTTCCAGCACCGTCAGCTGGTTCCGGGCAGAGCCTATGGCTTAGGTGCCTCCTCCTGGGTATCCGAGTTCCGCCAACGCCAGGCGGTCCTTGGTAGTGCTTTTAAGCGCGGGCACCTACAACTTAGTAACCGGGTTCCAGCACCGTCAGCTGGTCCTCGGTCGTGCCATTGGCTCTTGCACACTGGGGCAACGCATCTGGGTTCCAGCACCGCCAGCTGGTTCTCGGCAGTGTTTTTGTCACGGGTACTCCCTCGTGCCCAGCCTGGTTCCAGCACCATCAGCTGTTTCTGGGTACTGTCAAACTCACTGAGACACCTATGCGTTGCCCCATCGTGTTGCGGTCGAGTTAGCCAACTCCAGGGTGCCTCCAGTTTAGGAGCTTCCTATGTGGGCTGCGTGAACTGGTAGTCAAGGCTGGTTCTGTAGTGCCAGTAGGCCCAGCTCCCCCTGTAGGACTGTTGGGGTTCGGTAACTGCGGCTGCCTCGCGGCCTAGCTGTTCTCTCCTCTCCTGTGGGCCTTCGGGTCCACCACCTGGTTCCAGCACCGTCAGCTGGTTCCGGGCCGAGCCTTTGGCTTAGGTGCCTCCTCCTGGGTATCCGAGTTCCGCCAACGCCAGGCGGTCCTTGGTAGTGCTTTTAAGCGTGGGCACCTACAGCTTAGTAACCGTGTTCCAGCACCGTCAGCTGGTCCTCGGTCGTGCCATTGGCTCTTGCACACTGGCGCAACGCATCTGGGTTCCAGCACCGCCAGCTGGTTCTCGGCAGTGGTTTTGTCACAGGTACTCCCTCGTGCCAAACCTGGTTTCAGCACCGTCAGCTGTTTCCGGGTTGTGTCAAGCTCACTGAGACGCCTATGCTTGCCCCGTCGTGGTGCGGTCGGGTTAGCCAACTCCAGTGTGCCTCCAGTTGAGGAGCTTCCTATGTGGGCTGCGTGAACTGGTAGTCAAGGCTGGTTCTGTAGTGCCAGTAAGCCCAGCTCCCCCTGTAGGACTGTTGGGGTTCGGTAACTGCGGCTGCCTCGCGGCCTAGCTGTTCTCTCCTCTCCTGTGGGCCTTCGGGTCCACCACCTGGTTCCAGCACCGTCAGCTGGTTCCGGGCCGAGCCTTTGGCTTAGGTGCCTCCTCCTGGGTATCCGAGTTCCGCCAACGCCAGGCGGTCCTTGGTAGTGCTTTTAAGCGCGGGCACCTACAACTTAGTAACCGGGTTCCAGCACCGTCAGCTGGTCCTCGGTCGTGCCATTGGCTCTTGCACACTGGGGCAACGCATCTGGGTTCCAGCACCGCCAGCTGGTTCTCGGCAGTGTTTTTGTCACGGGTACTCCCTCGTGCCCAGCCTGGTTCCAGCACCGTCAGCTGTTTCCGGGTACTGTCAAACTCACTGAGACACCTATGCGTTGCCCCATCGTGTTGCAGTCGAGTTAGCCAACTCCAGGGTGCCTCCAGTTTAGGAGCTTCCTATGTGGGCTGCGTGAACTGGTAGTCAAGGCTGGTTCTGTAGTGCCAGTAGGCCCAGCTCCCCCTGTAGGACTGTTGGGGTTCGGTAACTGCGGCTGCCTCGCGGCCTAGCTGTTCTCTCCTCTCCTGTGGGCCTTCGGGTCCACCACCTGGTTCCAGCACCGTCAGCTGGTTCCGGGCAGAGCCTTTGGCTTAGGTGCCTCCTCCTGGGTATCCGAGTTCCGCCAACGCCAGGCGATCCTTGGTAGTGCTTTTAAGCGCGGGCACCTACAGCTTAGTAACCGGGTTCCAGCACCGTCAGCTGGTCCTCGGTCGTGCCATTGGCTCTTGCACACTGGGGCAACGCATCTGAGTTCCAGCACCGCCAGCTGGTTCTCGGCAGTGTTTTTGTCACGGGTACTCCCTCGTGCCCAGCCTGGTTCCAGCACCGTCAGCTGTTTCCGGGTACTGTCAAACTCACTGAGACATCAATGCGTTGCCCCGTCGTGTTGCGGTCGAGTTAGCCAACTCCAGGGTGCCTCCAGTTTAGGAGCTTCCTATGTGGGCTGCGTGAACTGGTAGTCAAGGCTGGTTCTGTAGTGCCAGTAGGCCTAGCTCCCCCTGTAGGACTGTTGGGGTTCGGTAACTGCGGCTGCCTCACGGCCTAGCTGTTCTCTCCTCTCCTGTGGGCCTTGGGGTCCACCACCTGGTTCCAGCACCGTCAGCTGGTTCTTGGCAGTGTCTTTTGCTCTTGTACATTCTGCTCCCCATCCTGGTTCCAGTACCGTCAGCTGGTTCCGGGCAGAGCCTTTGGCTTAGGTGCCTCCTTCTGGGTATCCAAGTTCCACCAACGTCAGGTGGTCATTGGTAGTGCTTTCAGGCACGGGTACCTCCTGCTTAGTAACCGGGTTCCAGTAACGTCAGCTGGTCATCGGTAGTTCCATTGGCTCTTGGACCTTCGGCTACCCATCCGGGTTCCAGTACCGTCAGCTGGTTCTCGGCAGTGTCTTTTGCTCTTGTACCTTCTGCTCCCCATCCTGGTTCCAGTACCGTCAGCTGGTTCCGGGCAGAGCCTTTGGCTTAGGTGCCTCCTTCTGGGTATCCGAGTTCCGCCAACGTCAGGCGGTCCTTGGTAGTGCTTTTTAGCACGGGTACCTCCTGCTTAGTAACCGGGTTCCAGTAACGTCAGCTGGTCCTCGGTAGTTCCATAGGCTCTTGAACCTTCGGGTAGCCATCCGAGTTCCAGTTCCATCATCTGGTTCTTGGCATTTTCTCAGCCTTCTTGTACCTTCTGCTACATTTCCAAGTTGAAGACCCTAAAGTCGACGACCCGGAAGACCACCCCGATGACGACGACGACAACCCGGAAGACCACCCCGATGACGACGGCGGAGACGACGACGGCGGAGACGACGACGGCGGAGATGACGACTCTGGAGACGACGACATGGAAGACCGAGAAGCAGAAGAACAAGAGGCTGCAGAACAAAGAGCAGAAGAACATTAAGCATAACACTTAATATCAGAGCAAAAGATATTATCTAAATTATATGCAGAAGGAGACTAAGCAGTGTATGGGGGTGAGTCCGTTCCTCCTCGTGGTGCCCCTGGATAAAGCCTGATGCTGCAGGCCAAACTGAACGCGGACAAATGTAACTTTTGTGACTGGCAGAACGGAAGGTGTAATCTTCCAACTTTTATAGATAACAACAACGGGAATGCCTGTCACAAATGAGAATATGATGAAGAAGTAGAATAGGAAGAATAATACAGTTGAATAAAATGAATATGTAGAATAGGAAGAATAATAATAGTTGAATACAATGAATATGAAGAATGTAATAAAAAAAAAAAAAAAAGGTAAAGGATGAAGAAGAAGATGAATAAGGTGAAGAAGAAGTTGATGTCAAAGATGCTGATGATGATGAAGATGAAAGTGTGGGAAAAGTAAAAAAAAAAAGAAGGGGAAGGGCGTGGAATAGTGAAACATCAATATCTGACAAAATAAAAAAAAAAAATTACATAGTCAATATCTTTGTCACTCCGAACGTCTTTAAAAAAAAACAAAAAAAAAAAAACATGCTATTCTATTTGATTGGGCTAAACCTCTATGACTTTAATGTCTCCGCCACCTCCCCAAATACATCCTGCATTATTCTTAGTTGTTTTCCTTCATGTAGAATGAACCTACAAGGAAAGAAAGGGTTTATTTTAATTCCGATATTTTGGTCCCATTGACTTGCATTGGGATCGGGTATCGGTATCGGCGATATCCGATATTTTTTGAATATCGGCCGATCCTATCCGATACCGATACTTTCCGATATCGGAAGGTATCGCTCAACACTAATAACGATCCTTCTGTAGCTCCAATCTCTTCTTGATTCTTTGTTGCTAGGCCTTGATGCATGTTCTGATGTGAAGATGTCACACCATGGGGTCATCTGGGCCAGCGTTGGAAGTGCTAGCATAGAAAGAAGTGGAGATCTCTGTTGGAATGGAACAGATGCCTTAGAAAGTCAATGGAGGACTGGAACAGAGCCTCTGCAGCAAGAACAGGTAAGGGGTTAGTTGAGAATGATTATTTAATGTATTCCACACCCTTCCTAGCCCATCCACTTAATATTCTTTGAGGTCAGGAGACTTCAGAATATAATGACCTGCTCTTTTAATTAGGGATCATTCAATTTGCATCAAATAAAGTTGGTAGAAATCGAATTTCCGGAAACTGAGCGAATCTGCCGAATTCTAATTTTACCACAATTTTCATCCCTAATAATTATCCTTATTTACATACAGATGACTAAAGAAAAATTAATTGCACTACGCTCTTATACTGCAAATTAACTTGTAAAATATGCATAAAAATATGTCAATAGGTCATCCAGACTGCTGCATGAGGAGTCCTTGGTGGGAGCATGGAGGATGGATAAAGACAGCTGTGTGTTTGAGGAAATGTTCATGTTGTTATTTATATCAGAATGGTTTTGATGGGAGGATGGAATGCCCCATAACTGTGCAAATAGAAAGTCAAATAGCCTCAAGGCTATGATCACTGAGGAGACCCTGCTGAAGTAAAGGTCACAACCTCGATTTGGGTTTTCAAGTGTTTTCACGTGTGGGACAACTCAGGAGAGACTTGTCAGTGACAAAAATAATCAAAAAGAGAAGAGACAGATGGCAAGTGGAGCACTACTGTGCAGCCATTCAGCTGTGTGGAACATATAATTAATAGCATACAGCACAATTTCTGGTTATAATTATGGTTTGGCATAATTCTAAATTTGTAGGCACTTCTAGCAGTGTCGAGGCTTAGGGTGAGAAACAAATTTGTACATTGATTTCAACTTTCCTATCCACAAACATTTCAGGCATTTTACATTTTCAGAACAATGCAGGGTTATGTGCAAGTGTCATATACACAGCTGGTTTTCCATCCAGATTTTCTGCTCTGTATTACAGTAGTAGGATTGTGGATAAAAGTTTATAAAGTCACATACACATTGCAAAACCCAAAAAAAGAACTTCCTACTACCTGCGACATTCCAGGCGGCGCCTCTTCTGATTAGTAATGTGATACGGTAATGACGTCATGGGGGACTACTAATCAGAAATGCTGAAGGTGGTAGGAGGTTGGCAGGGTTCTGATCCAGTGACCACTTTCCACCAATGTGGCCGTTGGACCAGGATCCTACAGGTCTTTTTGCTTGTCTATATTCTGCAGCACAAACCTGTTTACACGAGGAGATGTGCTGCCCGCCTGCAGAAAAGATGCAATTGTCGATTGCACATTATAATTAAATGGACAATACAAAGAAATGAGCATTCCTTTGTTGGGAACCTAATATGATGTGTGGTCGTCAGAAAGGTACCAGTCACACCCAGGCCAGAGGGCCTTCTGTCTCACAGGATGCCACAGCTGAAAACAGTATTTGCTGTGTAGAGGTCCATTACAGATTTTTCATATGCCCATGTGAGAAAAGATTCATGCTTCTTTATAAATCTTTTGGGACTTTGGAAGAGTCATCGTTTCATAGTTGCCAGGATTGTTATGTACTTTGCCCCCAAAATGAAGAAGGTCTCAAAAACACACTAAATATCCTCTGCTAGTATTTTCATTGTCTTTGTGGAGGACACTGACTTTGTATTAAATTCCTCTTATGTTTTGCACAGAGATTCTCACTCAAAATAATGAAACTGAGCCAGGATCTAATAAAACTTGCTAAATGTAGAATTAGAGAGCGGGATTGGAATTTGGTCCAAAAATCTTAATGTAACAGCAATTATCTCTTAAATTGCTATCAGAGTATAATGAAGAACTTCTGCCCAATTCTGACTTTACTGGCAGAAACCTACTAGATGGATGATAAATTTTACCTGTTACATACAGAATTTACATTACTATTGATCTAGCTCCAAGAAATAGGAGGCACTGTGTAATCCCGGAGCGGGCCTGGTAGTTCTGTAATTCTGAATGACAAGGGCAGGTGCTAAGAATCCATGATGAACATGAATGGCATTATGATAATCTTCCACCAATTATCATGAACTAATGCTCTCATTTAGCAGTGACACTCAATTAAACTGATGGAGGCAGATATTTTGTGTTTATGAGCGTTCCCTGAAAATGAGTGTGTTTTGAAGCGAATGACACATTAGAGGATTTCTAAATTCCTCAGGCACACAATGCTGTAACCAGTTCATTGCTAGTTTTTTTTTTTTCAAATTGTTTTTAAGCAAACTAATATAGCAGCACATGACTTATACATTGCACAGAAGACAAGGCGAAGATAACCATGCAGCATCTTTTGATGCTAATATGACTTCTGTATAGTATTCTAAGATGTAGGAGATATACCGGTAGTGACATCTGGCCCCAGGATAAGACTGATGACATGAACTTTATACCATCAATATCCCTTTACACTACAAAATATATCTTCGTGCATTAGCAATTGTTTGGACTATTATCATTATCCAATTTTCTGACTTTTTAGTCCACCACTTATGTAGTACTTGAACAGAATTACAACTGAAATCCAAAAAAGCAGCTAAATCAATTATAGATCCCCTGACAAGTTTTATTAAATGGGTTTAGTTCCCCCAAATTAACAATTTTGGATCCTGTTTTCATAGAACTCTGCATTCTGCGTTCCTCTAATATTCCTGTTGATGATTTATTAATGCATTGATAACTAGATTGCGATGCTGAGTTATTACGCTACACGGAGGTGAGATGACGAGACGTAGTAAACCCAATAGTGGACCCTCTGGGTCACGGTCCCAGAGCCCCCCAGGGCGAGCAAACCTGATGGATGCGCCCCCTATACAGGGAGCGTTAGGAGCAGGCCCAAGGAGGGTGGTACCGCAACTGCCGGAGCCAAAGGGACGACTGGGTGAAGCAGCGGAGCAGGAACGCACAGGGAGACGAGGCGGAGAGCTGAAAAGGAAAAACACAATATAAGGACAAGGCAAAACCAAAACCCAGCAGGAACAGGGAACAGGGGATAACCGGAGGAACAGGGAGAAACCGGAGAAACGGAACACAGAGAGTAATCCTAAGGATGGGCCCAAACACAACGCTGGCGCTAGCAGGAACGCTACAGCGAAGATACACAGGCGCTTACCGGAGGAAGCGCCGAGCAGAAATACCCGGTGGGCGCCGCCATATTGGAGGCGGAGCCACCGGGTCACAACCTCCCAGCAGGCAGAGCGGCGGAAGAGACCCTACGGCGCATGCGCGGACCGCAGCTGCGCCGAGAAGCAGAGAAGCCGAGCCGACCAGAAGAAGAAGGGACGTTAGGAGCGCGTCGGCCGGACAGGTAAGTATCGGCGATCGTGACATGAGTCACTTCTCATGTACAAGCCGTGAGTTGAGGAAGTCAAGAAGTCCAAGGTCAAAAACCAAGAGGGTATATCCTAAACAGAAGGAGAGAGACAAAGGCGTACTCAGGTCACAGTCAAGGTCAAATTTCCAAGATCAGAGTGCATTAAGGCAAAAAGGTAATACAAACGAATAGTCAAAAAGCAAATCCAAGGTCCAGCATCAAAGACCAGAATATCAGAGTACAGAGCACAGAGCAACCCACCACTGAGCTGAAAACTATTATGAGCAATAGTCCCAGCATAGCCGGCCAGCTAAATGGCCAAGCAATCACCCTGCAAGGGCAACACCTGGAGGATTTACAGCAGGTCCGGCCTAATTGGGCTGCAAAGAAATCCCATACACAAAACTGACAGCTCAGCATGCCTCTGCATACTATAAGATGACCAATCCATCACAATGCTGATAGCCAGGGAAGCCCGTGCAATCTATAGGATGACTGAGCTGTCACTCATTGCGTCCCTAAGACACAGTGAGTGGCAGGATTGTGACAGGACAGCCTCTTGTAGTGGGGCCACGGGATTCCACGTTTTCCAGGAAATTTCAAATGTTAGGCACTGACTAACCGATCGTGACATCGGAGTTCATATTTTATCAGTAAAAGGTGAATGTTCCTACACTGTGAGTCACTGAATGCACTGATTGGACAATGTCAGTAAGTATTTAGGGACACACCCCAATGGGGTGTGAAATCTGCTGACAGATTCCCTTTAATTCTACCTTGTTTTGTCATCGCTACAAGTACATTCCTAATGATGATTACTTTTTCCGTCAAGAACCTTTCATATACAATATAGACACTACTCTGTGTTACAAATTACTAGACTACCGTTAAGCTAAGCTATCAAAATTGATGTATTTCGTATTTTATAGGTTGTTAGACATTATATCATTCTAAAATACCAGCATTATTTCCAAAATAGCATAAACTGACTCAACGACATTTTATACCGGTTATTATTTCTTTAATAACAAATTTGTCAAATATTGTTACCATTTGCAAAAGCAGCGATCAATCCTAATCCCACCTGACAGGACTAATGGGATGTTGTATACTTGTAAAAGGCCACATGAAAGAGCAAGGATCAAGGTAGGAATGGTTTTAGACATTCACAAGTATTATGATGGCCCGGATGATCTTGTTGGATTACTCCAGATTAGCGTTCAGGACAACAACAACAGAGAGTTGGCAAATGATCATGTTTAGGGGGTGGTGGGTAGAATTCCTTATGTCTTGTCTGAAAGGAATGTGCAAAGTGCCCCTACAATCAGTTGTGGGAATGCATTAGCACTGATCAGCTCCAAGAATATCCACATTATACCAGCATTAGGAGGGATTTACATGGGTGTGAGGTGTGTGTCTACCTGCTCGGGATTTAGCAATGGCGGAATGACAGCAGCGACTGTTTATACATTAGTGGTTGCAGAGTGTAGCCAGGAGGATCAGAGTGTTGACTGTGATGGATGTTGACAAAGCAGATTGTTAAAAACACCGTCCTGACCCCCAACCTTAAAGAGTGAAATCTGAGTCAGCATGTTGCAAATGCTACTGTCTGGTAATGGCTGCAGAGCTCCCTTGTTATTGTGGATTAGAGCATGTACGAACTGGTAAAACGAGGCAGATGCTATTTATATTATCGCAAGCGCAGGAAAGTTGGAGCTGGCTTGCAAACACTGAAAATGTAGAAATCTTACACTTTCTGTGAGGGCTGAAAGCCTGGCCAAAATTTAAGACCCTTTATTCTATGTCTTTAAGACAATGCACTTCTTAAGGCAAACATTAAGTTTACGTATTCATCATCATATAGTTCATATCATATAGATATTTTGGCATTTTTTCACCTAAATATGACCTTTTTTTAACAGACTTTTGATTCATTTTTAGTGAATTGTTTTGAAAAAAGACATATTTAAAGGGAATTTATCATCAGAATTTAGGCCCCTAAACTGCTGCCAACCTGTTTTCCAGGACAGTGATCTTTAATGATCTTTAGTCTTCTGGCAGATATGGCACAAAGAAGAAAAATAAATCATGTATTTATAAGGTAGATGGAAGTCATGGGCATGGAGCTGCTCTTCTTAGCAGTTGAAGAGGCCACACTGCGCTTTACTTAAGGGGGGGTGATTTGGGACTAACACTAATTTAATCCTAAATGTATATCTGTGTAATGTAATGCCCCCGTACCCTCAAAATTTACATCATTTTTGGTAGCAAAGCTGGATTTTGCTTTCCCTGCTTGCCGGATTCTCGCCTTACAATGCACACTCACAGTGTGCTCTCCAGCTTGATAATCAGTGCTCAACGAAGGCGGAGAAGGAGCACACTGTCACTGTGCATTAAAAAGAGTATTAAACAGTGACAAGATTATGCTGAGCATGTTGAAATTGACAAACACACTTGCTTAGTAGAGCAGGGACTAGCTCAGCCCCTGGAACAGCGGTCACTGATGACGCTTTGTTTCAAGGTGGGGACAGAGCTACCTGATAACATATTTTTTGAGTATTCCAGGATGCACAGGGGATTCTCAAATGAAATGCCATCAAACAGGAAGTTGGTAAACAATATAAAGGAGTTAAATACATAGTAACATAGTAACATAGTAACATAGTTAGTAAAGCCGAAAAAAGACATTTGTCCATCCAGTTCAGCCTATAATACAGCAGAGAGGGAATGGTATGAAGTTTTTAATTAAAGTATATTAGAAAAGCAATCAGGTTTTTACATCAAATAGGCAGAAATTTAAGAAAAAATCAGTGTTAGTTTCGAACCAACCCTTTTATTTACCTCACACAGGCCTCCTACCGCACTACAAGCCACCCGGGCATCATCTGGTACTGACCATGGCTTATCTGTGCAGGCCTCATGGCCAAACATCTTTAGAGGTGGCTTTTGATGATGCATCATAACCAGGTCATTTTCATTCAAGACAGAAGTTGAGCTTCACTGCTCTTGACTTCTTATTCCTAAACTGATTTATTTTTCTCTTTTTGATGAACCTGTCACCATCTAGAGCAACAGGTTAATGGCAGCCTGAAAGGGGGGGTGCAGGTAAGAAAGGTTCCCTTGATACAAGTCAGAGAGAAATATGCAGGTTCTAACCATGGAGATTATTTGCTTTAAGCCTCTTTCAGCCTTCTGTATTGCTCGTCTATGTCCTATCAATGCTTTTCATGGATACTACAAGTACCTATTTTAGTCTATGGAGCAATTTTAGTGTCGGTGTTTTTTCACAAATTGTATATTTGTGCAAAACTCATGGAGACATGTCCATTTTTTTTTACCAGCAGCACGAATGAAAAGACCAAATACAAGTCTATGTCTATGGAAAACATGTATAGCACATGGATGGCAACAGTGTGCTCTATGTATATTATACTGCAAAGTATGAGAGAAGTTGTGTTATTTATTTAATGATCTATCCATGCGTGAAAATGCCGGTGGACTCACAAACCAAACTCTTTTGACAATCAGGTCCAAAATACTGATGACACTGATACCATTTTTTTTGATTAATTGAAAAAACACTGACATCTGAATGAGGCCTGACAAATCCAATGATCGCGGATTGCCGATGGGTTGCCATGGCAGCTGGATGTGTGCTGCAGACCCCTGTGCATGCTATGATGGTGCTTCTACAGTATGAAGACCAACCTGTAACTGTCCTTCATAAGAGATCGTAATTTTTACTATAAAATGTTTTCAAAAATATAGAAAAAGCGAAAAAAAATTAACGCACATTTTCTAATATTGAAATAAAGATATGAAAGAATTAAAAATACACATTTAGTATCACCAAGTCTGGGAAATTCTTGTCTATCAAAATATAAAATTAATTGTCCTGATCAGTAAAAACTGTAAAAATAAAAAAAAAATCGAAATTAGAGAATTGCATTGTTTTTGGTTGCCACAACTCCACAATAAAAATTTCCAATTTGTATTATTATTTGAATAAAATAAAAAAAAAATGTGCCAGTTTGATATTGTCGGAATCATACTGACCTGGAGAATCATATTTCATATTCATATTTATTGCAAAATGAACTTCATAAAAAAAAAAAACCAAGCAAAAAGCAATGGCAGAATTATGTTTTTTGGCGATATCGCTATACTTGGAATTTTTTACCGTTTTCGTGTACATCGCCTGGTAAAATTAATGGCGTCATTAAAAATGTAAATATTGTTCCACAAAAATAAGACATCATAAGGCTATGTCCTCGGAAAAATTAAAATCGTTATGGCTATTGGAAGAATGGGTGGAAAAAAAAACCGAAAGAACAAAAACAAAAAATCACTTAGTCTTTAAGGCCACTTTCACACTAGCGTCGGCCCGTCGCAGTGCGTCGGACCGCCGTACCGACGCATCCTGTGCCAACGCAGCACAAAGGGGGCAGCGTATGCATTATTACAATGCATCCGCTGCCCCATTGTGAGTTGCGGGGAGGAGGGGGTGGAGTTCCGGCTGCGTGAGTTGCGGGGAGGAGGGGGCGGAGTTCCGGCTGCGCATGCGTGGTCGGAAATGGTGGACACAACGCACCAAAAAATGTTACAAGCAATGTTTTTTGGTGCCGACGGTCCGCCACAACACGACGCAACCATAGCATGACGGCTGCGACGTGTGGCAATGCGTTGCAATGCGTCGCTAATACAATCCTATGGAGAAAAAACGCATCCTGCAAACAACTTTGCAGGATGCATTTTTTCTGCAAAACGACGCATTGCATCATGGGTCGTACGACGCTAGTGTGAAAGTAGCCTAAGGGGTTAAATTGAAGGAAAAATCTAACTGGAGATTTTTTATTCAGAGAAAGTAGACGATTCAGCATAAGTAGCTTTTATTCTGCTTGTGTTCACACGCTGAAGACTCAAGGACCAGTAATACACTGCAATGAACCTGGAATTCTCACCACCATCGAACATGGTTTTTACTGTAGGTTTTGTTGACAGATTGAGCAATTTCAAGTGCACATATTATTAAGAAATTCATTTCCCCGTAAGTAAAGGTATATATTTTCTGCAACTAAAAAATCGGCCAGAATATGGTGGAGATGAGGAATGAGCTTTTCTTCTATTATATTGCCTGGGTCATGTCCAGAAGTGGCTCGCCTGCTGGCTTCTCAAATAGAGGACAGAGATAAAGGGATAATATCTCGTTTTTTTTCCTATCGGTTCACTGCAGGGGGAAAAGTGAACAATTTGGGAGAATCTCCAGAGAACAGATAACCGTGATGAGTGCTAATTCTGGATACAGTATTGTAGGATGCTTGCGCAGAGATGATAATGTTCATGTGACCTTCATCCTAATGGATACATCCTGTGTCATGAATCACTGTCGACAGGAAAGAATGGACAGCGAGTGTTAATGACAAACCATGTTCCTGCAGTATTACCCTGGGATTACTGGACCTCAATGGAGATCAGATCTAATATAACCTTAACAATAATTGAAAATCTATTTCTTACTCAGCCTAGTAAAAAATGAAAATGTAACGAATACTGCAGAAAAATCATATAAACACACATCAATGAAAGAAAGCAACAGAAGATACCAATAAACAATTCTAATAAAGCTATTAAAGGGAATCTGTCAACAGAATATCAAACCCCAAACAATGTTTCTGTGCATATAGCTCTTTCGAAGACAAGTCCAGCAATAACTATACAGTGGACAGTCCATTCCTCTGCTACTGAGAAATGTATATGTAAATTAGTCTGAAGTGCTATTGTAGATCTGAAGCCTACGGCACTCCATCTCTATTCTCCATACCGCTCCGCCTTCTCCTGCTTGACTGATGGCTTCTCTGCCTGAAGTCACACAATATAGTAACTGTCATTTAAGCAGGAAGAGGTGGCACTGGCCAGGTAATAGAGCTGGAGTGACAGGGGCATCAGATCTGACGTAGCTCTTCAGTCTCATTTGCATATAAATTCAAATGTTTTTTTCTCAGTAATGAAGGAAAGGACCGGCCATGTAAAGGTATTGTTGGACTTTTCTTAGAAAGAGCTACATGCACAAATAAATAGTTTGGGGGATGAAATCCTGCTGAAAGATTCCCTTAAATAGCTTTATTAGAATGTTTTTTTAGATAGCAACTCCTATTGATTTTTTTCCTTTGTTGTAGGTTTTATATGATTTTTAATACAGAAGTTGAATTAAACGGATTTTCTTATTTCATATAGTGCTCAAAAATTCCTGAAAGTTCTTATACCTGATAATATAAAATGTGAAAAATCATTAATTGAAGGCTAAAGTTTTATTTAATTAGCACCTGAGATTAATTATTATCTACATGACTTTTTTCCACAGCAAGCCCCTTTGGTACACAATCCCATTAGTTCATAGCTGAACGGTTTGCTGGAGAGCTGGTGGATTTCCCTACATTACTTTAGACCTAATAGGCCTCATTAAAGGGCTTTCTGTAAACATTAAAAGGGGTTTTTCAAGGTAATTCAAAATGTTTAAGATAATAAAGTAAAATATACTCACCTTTTATCATTCCACACCAAGTCCCTGATGCTTCCCACCTTTTCTATCCACATTGGCTGTAGATGATATAGCCTGTACACTTCACATGACGTTTGCACCAATCACCGACCTCGGGCTCTTTACCATTGAGGTCATTGATTGACCTCAGACACACATGGGGTATATGGTCTGCTGTAAACAGAAGACGGCATAGCGAAGGAGAGCTAGAATCACCTAGGACTAATAGGTTTGTGTATGTTATTTCATTATTTCACATGTGTTGCTGCCTAAGTGCAGCTTTTGGATTTTCTTGGACAACTCCTTTAAACCATATTTGTTTTTCATGCTTTATACTCAAGTAGCATGAATGGGACCAGAGATGTGTTTCCTTTTTTGTTTGGAATCAAGTGGTGGCATTGCTTTGCACATGCTGTTAAAGGCTGAGAGGGCGTTTATTTCCCACCAACCTGCCCGGTGACATTTTCAAGACTTTCTATATATGACAGTAAGCAAACCAAGGTGCGACAGATAACAGACAGACATCTTTATCCTCCACATTCAGCCGGCATCGCCTTCATTTATCTTTAGGACCTGTTGGAGATGTGGCCTCCAACAACCTGTCAAAGACTATAAGGATCAAGCAGGCAGTGCACTGCAGACCCCCCACACACTGCTGTGTGCCCTCCAGATAAGCAGTTTCCCTTCCAACTGTCACATTGCATTCATCTGAAGTCACTTCTGCATCCCACAGACAAGGAGCTGTATATGTGTAAAATTCCACACATAGCAATATTACAGTATATTCTTACATGTTCTTGAACATTTGCAGTAATCCAACATTACTATAAGTAAATTATTTGTTCCATCACTTTCTTTTGACATTTTGCATAGTCATGGCTATGTTTTTCTTCACCAGAGCAAAGGTTCAGATTGCTGTCAAAGCCCTTTACTGAAATATCCTGGCCAAGGTAGGTTAGTATAACCCACCTACAGCTTCGCCTTCGGTACCCAGCTCCAAGGGCACATGTCTAGCAAGTTCCCTCTCTATAGCCAGACCCATGCTCTCCAGAAATATAAGATTAGTTGTTAGCATAGGTTCACGCATATACAATGTTCTCCAATGAGCACTACATTGGGTTCATGTCTGACTCTCCAAAAAAACAGCGCCAACGGAGTCATTCACTTCGTTGAAACCAATGGAGTCACCGTGAACACTGTCTGACCTCTGTCCTACCAGAATTCGTCATTTTTCAGACATGTTAAAAAAACATGGTCTGCGACATTTTAGTACATGTCTGAAAAAGTTGACGGAGGCCAGACAGCATCTACAGTGGCTTCAGTGAAGTGAATGGCTCCATCAGGGATCTGCCTTAGTTCCCAGCGGATTCCTTCTCAACGGAGAAACCAAGCCATAATGGTAATTTAATACATGTAGTTATTGTAGATAAATAGTACAATTCTCAAGATAAGAAACAACTTGTGAAGTTCCTCAATAATCCACTTATGTCAAGCATCAAAAAATGCATTTTGTTGTTTTATCTCTACTGAATATTATCTAATCACAATTGTTTGTATTACTTGATGAGCTTTTTACAGTGCAGACTGACTTCTACTTGTACAAGACCTTTCTACCACAAACAAATTTCCCATTTGCAACTCTTTGGTGTCATATTGCTGTACATGTTAAGGTGGTCATATCATAAATCTCATAGCCAAATGATTATTGGGCCAACGGCTGTTCCTCCAGTCTCATCACAAGCATGCATATATATTCAGTCGGGGAGAAGGCAATAAGTTGATGCCAGACAATTCTAGTAGCAGTTTATCTCCAGCGAGAACAAAAGGATTACCACCGACATCTGCTGTTGGGCTAGTCAGGACACACGTATAGGATGGTAGGTCATTCTTACCAAAATGTTAGGCTTGGGCTGACATTCATGTAAAATGTGAGGCCACCGTTAGGGTACCGTCACACAGTGGCATTTTGATCGCTACGACGGCACGATTCGTGACGTTCCAGCGATATACTTACGATCTCGCAGTGTCTGACACGCTCCTGCGATCAGGGACCCCGCTGAGAATCGTACGTCGTAGCAGATCGTTTGAAACTTTCTTTCGTCGTCTAGTGTCCCGCTGTGGCGGCATGATCGCATCGTGTAACAAAGGTGTGCACGATATTGTATACGATGTGCGCATAGTAACCAACAGCTTCTACATCGCAAATACGTCGTGAAGTTATCGCTCCAGCGTCGTGCATTGCGAAGTGTGACCGCAGTCTACGACGCTGGAGCGATATTGTTACGATGCTGGAGCGTCACGGATCGTGCCGTCGTAGCGACCAAAGTGCCACTGTGAGACGGTACCTTTAGACCTTTTTGATTAAATAACCTACCACAGAAGTTTATACTATAAAACTAAAACCGCAACCTGTATAGAGATAATTACAAATATATGGCCAGACTTCTAATTGGCAAATTTATCATTCTAGAACCGTATTGGCCCCTAAAAAGTCCCAATTTTGCTTCTATACAGTTCCTTAATGATATAAAATGTGGATTTCATTAAAAGGAGGAACAATGAGAGCACAAATAGTTAATGTCTTAAGCCAACAGCAATAACTTCTAGTTGATCCACTATAATACAGCACTCTACCTGAGCAGTGGGCATCCTATTACACTTAGTCACCCATTGGCACGTCTCTTCTAACTAATGGAAATTCTCTTAATCCCCTCCAAAAAAACCTCCCGAATCTTAACCTGGAATGTTTTGAGAACTTTTGGATCAACATTTGTAATGGTGAATTATTTATGTGTTTATTGTGCAATAAATCTCTCACAGAATGTGGGGGAGCTTTTCCTAGGAGGGGTGTGGGACACCATAGACAATAACGTAAAAAGTTAGTTTGGAAACTTATAATTACAGGGAGTCACTTTCCATTGTTCCCTATGTATTGCTTACGGATAAACAGCTACACCTTAATCTGCTGAGATACATTCCTAACGCACATACCTAACACCCCAGTCCATCAAGAAGGGTGCAGTAACCATTGTGTTATTGGTAAAATGCCTGGATTATAGAGCAATTAAATTACATCAAAAGGACAAATCCCAGTTTCATTATTCGCAATCACATGGATTGCACAGGCCTGTACTAACAGGATAAGTAACAAATATTTGCATTTTTCCAATTTTCAATATTTGTTATCTATAAAATATAGCATTATGGAAGCAAGCCATTCTGTTAGAGGCATGTCTCCATGTATGTATCAGAGTGGGAGGAAAATGAATACGAGTCTGGTTAATATTCAGAATGGATAACTAGACAGGCTGGGCATCCTTATTACCAATTTCCTTCTAAAACAGGAAAGGAAAATATGCTGAAAAACCTCGCACGTGGGAAAAGTTCTTTTTGTTATTTTTATAAAGCCACGTTCACACTAGCTGTATTTGGTCAGTATTTTACCTCAGTATTTGTAAGGCAAAACCAGGAGTGGGTGATAAATACAGAAGTGGTGCATATGTTTCTATTATACTTTTCCTCTGATTGTTCCCCTCCTGGTTTTCGCTTACAAATACTGATGTAAAATACTGAACAAATACTGAACGTGTGAACGTGGCATAAAGCAAAGTTGATTGCATTCTACACAAGCGCAGGTCTCCGTAAAGCACATTCCGTAGCAGCAAAACATGTGCCTGACTGCTGGAATCTTTCTGAAGATTTTTGCTATGTAATTTGGGAGCATATGATATAGCGGCTAATAGCCTGATTGCGGCAATGTGTAACTTACTAGGCTGTGTGTTGCCGTTTCAATAAAAAGAGTATTTTATAAGCAGGAGATTATCACTGCAGGACTAGCTGTCTCCTGCCATGTAGTTCTCCTGTGCTCTGAAACCCGGTCCACACAACTGATTAACAGCGTTTGTCAATATACAATGTAAACAGAGAGCTGACAATCAGTGGTGTGGGCAGGGTTATACCGGGCTCAGCATTCAGAGAACTGCTAGAGAAAACAGTGAATGACAGTATGCAGACCATTAATTGACACGTAGCTGGAATCAGTGTCTTAGACCCTACATCAGATTTTTATAGCAAAAACCTGCTGACAGATTCCCTTTAAGGTGAATATAAATGAGATGTTCTTGGATCATTAGTGATCATAGATGTACTAATATACAATTGGATTGCTGGATGTTTGCTGGCCTGTTTACACAGGCTGACGAGTACTGTTGGGAACAGATTGATTACTAATACAATTTTCCAGTGCCCACATAGTATCATGTAATTTACAGCATGTCCTCTGTTAACACACGGTAAGGCATTCCTGATAACAATTACTTTTATGCTAGTCTATAGGATCCAATCAACAGACTAGCTGACATGGTGCACAGATTGTCATATAGTGAGTGAATGCTTATAGGGATTGTCTACTACTCGGACAACCCCTTCTGAATCCCTGTGTTTCTACCTTGTCAAGTAATAACACCTATACTCACCTTTGGCACTGGTGCTTTTCCAGCAGTGTTGGCACTGGATCTCCCGGGGCTTGCATGACATTGTAATGTCACGCAATCACTGGGACCAATGTGTGCTAATTTTGCTGTTCTATGGTCGTTATTGACATCCGGAGTAAGTGAGAGCACTGCTGCTCTTTCATTTCCTCTGGATGTCATAATTTGTAGTAGTAGTATAGTAGTATACAGTAGTAATAGTAGTAGTAGTATAGTAGTAGTAGTATACAAGGATATTTTTGTACAGCTGATTTATAAGCAAACAAGTGGGATGGGAATTAAACAGCAAACCTTTCTGTCCTCTGTGACTGTATATTTCACCATAATGAGGGTCTTCTATCAATTTTTAATTCGAAGCCCCTGTTTAACTTTTTGCTCCATTGACAGAAGTAATGAGATTTAACTAATGAATTACGGTATGTTTTCGCACATTCTGCAGAGGTGCCCCTTTTGGGAAGATTACAATGAGCTAAGGGAGATAACCTCTTTGCTCCATGGAAATGCATTTTTGACATGGTTAAATTGTCTTGGCCAGGTACCACTAGATGTCCTGTCCTGGCACGATTTCTCCCATTTAGAAGTTTATTTTGGTGATTTGCGGATTCTTATAAAGTCTATCAGTTTACCTCATTGGCTCCTAAACTACAAAATTCAGTTTAGCAAATATGAAAGAGATGAAAAATCAGCAGTTATACTATCATTTTTTTACGACAGGGAATGAGAAAGGGGAGGGTGAAAGAGCGCCGTCTCAGTTAAGAGGCAGCGGTGGCATGAACCTGCACCAGGAGGCCCATTTTATTGCTGGGTCTTTTCTCTGTAAGCTTCTGTTAAGATGGTTAAATTATTAAGTTCAGTAAAGCTTTGATATGATATTTTCTAAACTTCCATGCACATTGATTTTTGTAGTTCATGGACTCAACAGAGATCTCACTAAATAATAGATGTTCTGCAATATATTTTACAACATTTTTCTTTACCGAAATCAATTTACCCTACAGGAAAAAAAAATCACTGGGAAATATCCGACCGTGATCAAAGACTCATCTACATAAGAAACGGTTAAATTGGCACATAAATATTTATATTCTGATGTCTCCCACCCACTAGTCTACAAAGATATAACAATAAGCAGCATATCGCTTTGCTCAAGGGAAACAATCTTTTGGTTAAGATGCCAAGACTGTTTTCTCCAGACGAACTGATGGAAGCCATTACTTCCTGTGCCATCAAGTAGTTCTTTGACCCTCGCACTCTTTACTCATTTTGTAATTAGATTATGAAAATAACAGGCAAAGCAGAGAACTGAAGTCTTTTGTTTAGTGATAGAGGCTTAAAACGGCAGATATACCCTAGATTGGTTCCTACTATTCCTACTGCTTCATTGTGCCAGCAACAAAACCATGTGACATTGGTGATATACACATTAGCTCTGTGAATAAACATGATTGAAGGCTTCAAATTGTATCTTCTAACAAAATTGTTTCAGACATGAGTTTCTGGCTCACTATTAGATAATTATTATATCCCCTGCTTGTTAATGCAGATTTCTAGAGATGAGCGGATCTTTTCAAATTCAAGTTCACCGACTTTGTCAAATGTGGTAAATAACTGTGCACGAATCACAATACTGGATAGTTTGCAATTGCCCCTAAAGTACACATAAGGAACAGGAAAGAGAAAGAATCCTGATAACCATAAAAACTTAAACTTTACAGGTGACAAAGAGAGTATCCTGTTGGCCATAAGAGCTTACACTCTACAGGAGAGAGAGGACCCCACTGACCATAAGTGCTGACGCTCTACAGAAGAGAGAGGACTTCACTGACCATAAGAGCTTACACTCTACAGGAGAGAGAGGACCCCACTGACCATAAGTGCTGACACTCTACAGAAGAGAGAGGACCTCACTGACCATAAAAGCTGACACTCTACAGGAGAGAGAGGACCCCACTGACCATAAGTGCTGATACGCTACAGAAGAGAGAGGACCTCACTCACCATAAGAGCTGACACTCTACAAGAGAGAGAGGACCACACTGACCATAAGTTCTGACATGCTATAGGAAAGAGAGAGAGGACCCCACTGACCATAAGTGCTGACATTCTACAGGAGAGAGAGAGAGGACCCCACTGACCATAAGTGCTGACGCTCTACAGAAGAGAGAGGACTTCACTGACCATAAGAGCTTACACTCTACAGGAGAGAGAGGACCCCGCTGACCATAAGTGCTGACACTCTACAGAAGAGAGAGGACCTCACTGACCATAAAAGCTGACACTCTACAGGAGAGAGAGGACCCCACTGACCATAAGTGCTGATACGCTACAGAAGAGAGAGGACCTCACTCACCATAAGAGCTGACACTCTACAAGAGAGAGAGGACCACACTGACCATAAGTTCTGACATGCTATAGGAAAGAGAGAGAGGACCCCACTGACCATAAGTGCTGACATTCTACAGGAGAGAGAGAGAGGACCCCACTGACCATAAGTGCTGACATTCTACAGGAGAGAGAGAGAGGACCTCACTGACCATAAGTGCTGACATTCTACAGGAGAGAGAGAGAGGACCCCACTGACCATAAGTGCTGACACTCTACAGAAGAGAGAGGACCTCACTGACCATAAGAGCTTACACTCTACAGGAGAGAGAGGACCCCACTGACCATAAGTGCTGACATTCTACAGGAGAGAGAGAGAGGACCCCACTGACCATAAGAGCTTACACTCTACAGAAGAGAGAGGACCTCACTGACCATAAGAGCTTACACTCTACAGGAGAGAGAGGACCCCACTGACCATAAGTGCTGACACTCTACAGAAGAGAGAGGACCTCACTGACCATAAGAGCTGACGCTCTACAAGAGAGAGAGGACCCCACTGACCATAAGTGCTGACACTCTACAGAAGAGAGAAGACCTCACTGACCATAAGAGCTGACACTCTACAAGAGAGAGAGGACCACACTGACCATAAGTTCTGACATGCTATAGGAAAGAGAGAGAGGACCCCACTGACCATAAGTGCTGACATTCTACAGGAGAGAGAGAGGACCCCACTGACCATAAGTGCTGACATTCTACAGGAGAAAGAGAGGACCCCACTGACCATAAGTGCCGACGCTCTACAGGAGAGAGTGGACCCCATTAACAATAAGTGTTGACACTCTACAGGAGAGAGAGGACCCCACTGACCATAAGTGCTGACACTCTACAGGAGAGAGAGAGAGAGGACCCCAGTGACTATAAGTGCTGACAATCTATAGGAGAGAGAGAGGACCTCACTAAGCATAAGTGTTGAAATTCTACAGGCGAGAGAGAGGGACCCCACCGACCATAAGTGCTGACACGCTACAGAAGAGAGAGGACCTCACTCACCATAAGAGCTGACACTCTACAAGAGAGAGAGGACCACACTGACCATAAGTTCTGACATGCTATAGGAAAGAGAGAGAGGACCCCACTGACCATAAGTGCTGACATTCTACAGGAGAGAGAGAGAGGACCCCACTGACCATAAGTGCTGACATTCTACAGGAGAGAGAGAGAGGACCCCACTGACCATAAGTGCTGACATTCTACAGGAGAGAGAGAGAGGACCCCACTGACCATAAGTGCTGACACTCTACAGAAGAGAGAGGACCTCACTGACCATAAGAGCTTACACTCTACAGGAGAGAGAGGACCCCACTGACCATAAGTGCTGACACTCTACAGAAGAGAGAGGACCTCACTGACCATAAGAGCTGACGCTCTACAAGAGAGAGAGGACCCCACTGACCATAAGTGCTGACACTCTACAGAAGAGAGAAGACCTCACTGACCATAAGAGCTGACACTCTACAAGAGAGAGAGGACCACACTGACCATAAGTTCTGACATACTATAGGAAAGAGAGAGAGGACCCCACTGACCATAAGTGCTGACATTCTACAGGAGAGAGAGAGGACCCCACTGACCATAAGTGCTGACATTCTACAGGAGAAAGAGAGGACTCCACTGACCATAAGTACCGACGCTCTACAGGAGAGAGTGGACCCCATTAACCATAAGTGTTGACACTCTACAGGAGAGAGAGAGGACCCCACTGACCATAAGTGCTGACACTTTACAGGAGAGAGAGAGGGATGACCGCACTGACCATAAGTGCTGACACTCGACAGGAAAGACCATAAGAGCTTACAATCTATAGGAGAGAGAGAGGACCTCACTAAGCATAAGTGTTGAAATTCTACAGGAGAGAGAGAGGACCCCACTGACCATAAGTGCTGACACTTTACAGGAGAGAGAGAGGGATGACCGCACTGACCATAAGTGCTGACACTCGACAGGAAAGACCATACGAGCTTACAATCTATAGGAGAGAGAGAGGACCTCACTAAGCATAAGTGTTGAAATTCTACAGGAGAGAGAGAGGGACCCCACTGGCCATAAGTGCTGACACTCTACAGGAGAGACAGAGGACCTCACTGACCATAAGTGCTGACACTCTACAGGAGAGAGAGAGAACCCCACTGACCAAAAGTGCTGACACTCTACAGGAGAGAGAGAGGACCTCACTGACCATAAGTGCTGACACTCTACAGGAGAGAGAGAGAAACCCACTGACTATGCGTGCTGACACTCTACAGGAGAGAGAGAGTACCCCACTGACCATAAGTGCTGAGAGAGAGAGAGGAGAGAGGAGAGAGAGGATCGCCCTGACCATCAGTGCTGACACTTTACAGGAGAGAGAGAGGGATGACCGCACTGACCATAAGTGCTGACACTCGACAGGAAAGACCATAAGAGCTTACACTCTACAGGAGAGAGAGAGGACCCCACTGACCATAAATGCTTACACTCTACAGAAGAGAGAGAGAGGACCCCACTGACCATAATTGTTGACACTCTACAGGAGAGAGAGAGGACCCCACTGACCATAAGTGCTGACACTCTACAAGAGACACAGAGGACCCCACTGACCATAAGTACTCACATTCTACAGGAGAAACATAGGACCCCACTGACCATAAATGCTGACACTCTACAGGAGAGAGAGAGGACCCCACTGACCACAAGTGCTGACACTCTACAAGAGACACAGAGGACCCCACTGACCATAAGTGCTCACATTCTACAGGAGAGACAGAGGACCCCACTGACCATAAATGCTGACACTCTACAGGAGAGACAGAGGAACCCACTGACCATAAGTGCTGAGACTCTACATGAGAGACAGAGGACCCCACTGACCATAAGTGCTGACACTCTACAAGAGACACAGAGGACCCCACTGACCATAAGTGCCGACGCTCTACAAGAGACACAGAGGACCCCACTGACCATAAGTGCTGACACTCTACAAGAGACACAGAGGACCCCACTGACCATAAATGCTCACACTCTACAGGAGAGACAGAGGACCCCACTGACCATAAATGATGACATTCTACAGGCGAGACAGAGGACCCCACTGACCATAAGTGCTCACATTCTACAGGAGAGACAGAGGAACCCACTGACCATAAGTGCTGACACTCTACAGGATGGTGATGAAAATGTGAAAAAAATGCAAATGCACCATTGATTTCTTGTGTTCTATTTTTACGGAATTCATTATGAGGAAAATATGACCTGAAAACGTGACTGCCATGGTCAGTGAGATTACAGCAATACTAATTTTGCATGTATTTTTTTCTAATTGAGTTATGTAAAAAAATTCTGAATTTTGTAGAAAAATTGTATTGTTTCCTGTTGCCATGTTCTGAGGTTCTTAACATTTTTATCTTCTGATAACAGAGATGTGTTGTTTTTTGTGTAGTGAGCAAAAGATTTAAATAAAATACTTTTTCTAAAGATCTGTTTATGCGTGCGTGTAATGTAATAAAGGGACTGTTAGGCAGGGTTTTCACATACGCGGACACAACTCCTGGTGGTTTCGGGGCACGGGGGATCTGACAGGTTCCCTTTAAAGAAACAGTAATACAACATGGGTCACATATTACATACTATGTTGCTTGAGATCAGTGACTCCCAAGCATCTTGAATACTGGAAGATGTGTGCAGGACATTATAGTGGTATAACGGGTAATCCCAATAAGTGGTCGCACCAGTCACATACAATACAAAAGGCATCATAACTCAACAATGGAAGTTATGATGGTAGATAAATAACACATGGCCACTGATTGTCAGAAATCAAATGCTGACTGCTTGTATATAAAGACTAGGGCAACAGCGGGAACAGCAATTTTCTTGAGGACTGAAGGTGGTGGTGTACTAGTTCGTGATCATCCGGCAATGGCAGGATCGCCCTGCTGTTCTTGACAATCCACCTATTTCTAGTTGTCAGCAATAATATGTATAATGAATCAAGCATAAGAAAGCATTTAACCATGTTATTGTAGAGTTAGTCATTGCATTAGCTTTAATGTGGTAACAAAGAAGAAGTAACTAAAGATAGGAGGCTGAACCTGTTTGCCTCTTACTTGTCATACATATGAGTCCTCTCTTTGGCTTTGTTGTAAAGGTAGAAGCCATTACAGCTTTATGTCAAGGATCATGTCTTCATATTTATGTGCTAAACATCCAGTCTTGGTTAGTCACATAGTCACAACAACATAGCTTGGTCATGTTCTAGGTCTTTTCTCTTCTTATTACATTATATCCTATGAACTGGACTGAGTGGACCATGATTTCCATCTACGGAAGAACTGCCATGCTTTACTGTCTTGAGGCAAGACCATGACTTCCTTCAGGAGGTCTAATCCATGTGCAGATATATACAGCATCTATGACTTCCGGTTGCAACACCAACATAACCTGCCCCTTGATATCTATTCTCCTCCATCCTAACACCTAAATAACCAATAAAAACACGGACGCATAAGTTTGGATAATTTGGCCACAGCAGCCTTTATTTAATAAAAGCATTAAAACTTTGCTTAACCCCTTAACGACCAGAGGTATTTTTTGGTTTTGCATTTTCATTTTTTGCTACCCTTCTTCCCAGAGCCATAACTGTTTTATTTTTTGGTCAAAATGGCCATGTGAGGGCTTGGTTTTTGCACAACGAGTTGTACTTTTGAACGAAGCATTGGTTTTACCATGTCATGTACTAGAAAATGAGGAAAAAATTCCAAGTGCGGTGAAATTGCTAAAAATGTGCAATTCCACACTTGTTTTTTGTTTGGCTTTTTACTAAGTTCAATAAATGCTAAAACTGACCCGCCATTATGATTCTCCAGGTCATTACGAGTTCATAGACACCGAATATGTCTAAGTTCTTTTTTATCTAAGTGGTGAAAAAATTTCCAAACCTTGTTAAAAAAATTTGCCATTTTCCGATACCCGTAGTGTCTCCATTTTTCGTGATCTGGGGTCGGGTGAGGGCTTATTTTTTGCGTGCTGAGCTGACGTTTTAATTGATACTATTTTGGTGCAGATATGATCATTTGATCACCCGTTATTGCACTTTAATGCAATGTCATGGCAACCAAAAAACCTTAATTCTGGCATTTTGACTTTTTTCTTCCTACACCGTTTAGTGATCAGGTTAATCCTTTTTTTTTTAATTGATAGATCGGGCGATTCTGAACACGGCGATACCAAATATGTGTATGTTTGAGTTTTTTTCTATTGTTTTATTTGAATGGGATGAAGGGGGGTGATTTGAACTTTTATATTTTTTTGTTTTTTGATATTTTTAAAAACATTTTTTTTTACTTTTGGCATGCTTCAATAGTCTCCATGGGAGGCTAGAAGTTGCCATAAGCTGAACGTCTCAGCTACATAGAGGCGATGATCAGATTGCTAATTATTCACTTGCTATGGGCACTGACTAGGAGACCTCTGGTTGTCATGCCAATCCAGCGGTGACCCGCGATCATATGACGGGGGTCACCAGTGGGCGGATTTTCAGCGTGATTTCCGGAAGCACTTGTTAATTGCTGCTGTCACAGTTTGACAGCGGCATTTAATGAGTCAATAGCCAAAGGTAGATTGCGATTCCACCCGCAGCTGTTTCGGCCACATGTCAGCTGTTCAAAACATGTGGGCTTACCGCTGGAGCCCACATCAAAGGGAGTCCAGTGTGGGCATACTATTATGCCGAACATCGGAAAAGGGATTAATAAAGGGGTTAATAAAATGATAAGATTTTGAAGCTGCAAAAATCCAGTTATTACCAAATACAACCCCATAAACCATAATTACTCACAGCCACAACCCCACAGGCTCAGGAACACCATATCCCAAAGGGCTCATTTCAAATATCAAAACTTATAGGACCCAACACTCCGTTGCTATTTATTTATATAGCACCATTAATTCCATGGTGCTGTACATGAGAAAGGGGTTACATACAGGGTTATAGGTATCATTTACAGTAAACGAATTTACAATGACAGATTGGTACAGAGGGTAGAGTACCCTGTCCTTCTCGACTTAAATTCTGCATCCTTATCCTAAGGTATCCCCCAGAACAATATAGAGCCAACATCAAGGACCCCCAACCGCTTTTAGCCACCATGGCCCAATAATTGCATCTTGGTAATACCAAGTCCCTAAATAGCCCTAAAAATTATGGAGGGCACACTACAAATGACCGTGAGTGTGGGATAATACCAAACCCTCCTGCTACTGCCCTTTATAAAACCCTTACTGTTCCCCCTAAGAATGACCCCACCTTGCTCCAACCCATAGTCATGTTGACCTCCACTCATTGTCAGGGCTTTATTCTTTCAGGTCAATAAAACCCCATACAGCTGCGAGGTCTCCACAGTTCCGGGGCCCAGCTGGGAAGGCAGCCTCAGTGACTGGTGGAAACCTCGATAACGTCACTGCTAGATACTGATGCTGCGCTCGTAGCAGCTCATTCCTCAGAGGTTTTCAGCCTGGATTGTCACATCTTGGCACCGTCCAGGTTGAAAACTGTTTATCCCCAGATATGGATTACGGCGTGGGACAGGTTTAGAACTGTTTATCCCCAGATACGGCGTGAAAAAAAAAAACACAACACAAAAATTGAGCTTAACTTGAGTTGGTACACATGCCGAGGTTAAACGGATGTTCACATTGGCCACAAAACATTAAAACCTACAAGAGAAAAAAGTAAACGAAAACCCTGATGTAACTAAGTAAAAAAGCAAAAGTGCATTTAAATGACACAGAGTTTTTAGTAATACGAATTTTTGATCAAAAAGTAGCACAAAAGCCATCCCACCGCATCAAGGTAACTCTGATAGGGACAGTCATACACTGTCTAATATTAAAACCTTACCATGTGTCAATGTTGACCTCAGTGTGAATAAGAGCAGACAAAAGGATTGAGCCCAACCAGTGAAACACCAGACTGGGGAAGCCTTATATAGTCTCTAGCTCAGAAACAGGGAGGCCATACCCCGGCTTGCACAGAATGTACTTTTGCTTTTTTACTTAGTTACCTCAGGGTTTTCGTTTACTTTTTTCTCTTGAAGGTTTTAATGGATTACGGCGTGAGACAGAACGACAGACAGGTGAGGGATATAGTTGTTTTTTATTTTTGTTTTTTTACAGGAGACTATGGCTTCAGTGGAACGGTTGATGTCGTGAGTATGGTTTAATTTAGATTAATTAAAGATGTCTGTCATTCTTTCAATTAAAATACTTTATTTTGGATGTGTGTTTATTTCCAATATAACTATAGAATTAGTATTAGATAGACGTATTATAGATGCCTCTCCATTACTAAGCCATGAGCTTGATGTCACTGGACAATATAAAGGTGACGGCAGCCCAACAAATATGAACCTCACTTGCCACCACCACAGGTCAAGTGGGAACAGTCATAGACGTTGGCATTAATTCATGACTTGTGCAGAGAAAATTGACCTCGTGTTTCTACATATAGATTAGAAGGATTCAGTTAGTCAGTTTTTAATCACATGATGTCATAGACCTAATGGAAAACAGAAAAATTAGCTGGGTAGAAAGTCAAAATGAGCAATTGTACGAACACAGTGCTGTACTACTCACTAAACCAACTTTGCCCTGTTCCCTCCTTCCAAATATTATTTTGAATCTGCACCCTACTATTCTTCTGTCTCCACACCCTCCATGCACATGATATCTGCACTTGATACTTGACTATTGCACTTAAACACACGGGCTGATGACCGGATCATGCAGCTTTGTATGAAAATCCCTATTTATTATAATTGCGAGACCTGAAATAACAAGCACTTTTCACTTATTGTGTCCCCCCATTTCCTTGTAGATTGTAAGCTTGCGAGCAGGGACCTCACCCCTAATGTCACTGTTTAAATTGTCTCAACTCGTACCGAATTTATTGTTTGTACATGTCCCCGCTTAATTGTAAAGTGCTGCGGAATATGTTGGCGCTATATAAATAAAAAATATTATTATTATTATTATTAGAATATATAATCTGATGACTGCAATATATTAAGAGGTTATACATTTTGATGGGAGGAAGAATGCTTCTTTAAGGCTCACACCACGGTATTGGCAGCTATTTTACAGAGAGTTATCCTCTTTCTCTGTCTATGGACAGTTTAACCCCTTTCTGACCTCGGACGGGTCGTTGAGACCTCTATGGTTACTGATCGCCAGTAGCTGTGAGCGCCACCCTGTGGTCGGCGCTCACAGCACACCTGCAATTCTGCTACATAGCAGCGAACAGCAGATCGCTGCTATGTAGCAGAGGCGATCGAGTTGTGCCTGCTTCTAGCCTCTCATGGAGGCTATTGAAGCATGGCAAAAGTAAAAAAAAAGTTAAAAAAATGTGAAAAAAATAAAAAAATATAAAAGTTTAAATCACCCCCCTTTCGCCCCAATCAAAATAAATCAATAAAAAAAATATCAAATCTACACATATTTGGTATCGCCGCGCTCAGAATCGCCTGATCTATCAATTAAAAAAAGCATTAACCTGATCGCTAAACAGCGTAGTGAGAAAAAAATTAGAAACGCCAGAATTATGTTTTTTTGGTCGCCGCAACATTGCATTAAAATGCAATAACGGGCGATCATAAGAACATATCTGCACCAAAATGCTATTATTAAAAACGTCATCTCAGCACGCAAAAAATAAGCCCTCAACCGACCCCAGATCATGAAAAATGGAGACGCTACGAATATCGGAAAATGGCGCAATTTTTTTTTTTTTAGCAAAGTTTGGAATTTTTTTTCACCACTTAGGTAAAAAATAACCTAGTCATGTTAGGTGTCCATGAACTCGTAATGACCTGGAGAAACATAATGTCAGGTCAGTTTTAGCATTTAGTGAAGCTAGCAAAAAAGCCAAACAAAAAACAAGTGTGGGATTGCACTTTTTTTGCAATTTCACCGCACTTGGAATTTTTTTCCCATTTTCTAGTACAAGACATGGTAAATCCAATGATGTCATTCAAAAGTACAACTCGTCCCGCAAAAAATAAGCCCTCACATGGCCAAATTGACGGAAAAATAAAAAAGTTATGGCTCTGGGAAGGAGGGGAGTGAAAAACGAACACGGAAAAACGAAAAATCCCAAGGTCATGAAGGGGTTAAATTATATCCTGGGTTTTTAGTGTAAGGGGATGCTGTGTTAGTACGAATGCCTACAAGGACTGTGTCACAATAGTTCCCTTTTTTATTGTTAGAACTTTTAGGAGTCAGATGAAAACAGACTACATATTGAAAGGGTTTGCTTGTGATGGGACAATCCTTTTAAGGTAATATAGAAAAGTGAGCATCAATACTAGAAATGAATGCATATTTCTATTTTTGATTCTCCTTTGTTGCCTTACTTAGGTCATAGCCCATATCAAAGAAAACAGCTAGATGAATCATAGCGCAGGGATATAGTGTGTCTCGTTATTTTATGATCTTTCACAGGTTTGCTTGCTTGCGTGGTTTATGATGTTCTGACTCAAACACAACATAAAAAAATAAAACTTTTTATTGACTGACATAATTACATTTATTATATGACATCACATTTTTGTTTTGTAGTATACTGTTGGAAGTGGTGACGGCCTCCATATTTGGCTGAGCTTCTCCCATTTGCTTAAAGGGGCATTTACAATGCAAGATAATCATGAATGAGCGCTGTTAAAAAAGCTTATTACATGATTATATTGCCATGTAAACAGACGGCTGATCAGCTTTTTGCTCATTTATTGGGTTTAAAATGATCATCGGTCACGACGGTGCATAATCCTGTGGATACAAGACTCGCACTGCCGAGAACTACGGTAGGCAATGTGCACTGAGCAATCTAGTATAATTCTAGTATAGGCCACTAAGTGTGCATCATTCCCTTTGATGTGCTTGTGTAAACAGGCATTAAAAATTCACCTATTGGCGGTTGTTTCATGATACTGATAAGGCCTATTAAACAGACCGTAAAGGGGTTTTCCCATAAACAAAGTGCATTTTAATATATGGATCTTGGAATAATAATTTCCACAATTGGATGTTTTTAAAAAAATGTTCCTGTGCTGAAATAATCTTATAAATGTGCCGCTGCTGCAGTATGTGCTATGGTCAGTACTCATTACAACTGGCCAATATGTGCTCTAAGTACCTTCATATGATAAATATATTCTATATAGCAGTAATACAGCCTATATGTCACATATTCAATGTTTGCAGATATCTTACAGAAAAGATAAATATCTTTGTGCCGTGTTAGACAGTAGTATATTTTTGCATATATCTTTCCACTTACAGAGAGCTGATGTATTCTTTTGTATGTTTCTGACATAACAAATAACTGTAATCATTGTGCCCATATTTTATTCCATATGTTCAGTACTAGTGTTAGAAAAGCATTAAAATAAATGCAAAATATTGAAAAGCATTAGGCCGGGGTCACACTAAAGAGGACTACGGACGTATGAGAGGCGCAAAAAAAACCGCATTGCACACTGACCAATGATTCTCTATGGGGCAGCTCCTATCTGCCGTTTATTTCTCGGCCGTATTTTACGGGCATAGAAAATCGCAGCATGCAGCATTTGTCACCGTATTGCGCCAAAAATATGCCAATGAAAGTCTATGGGGACCAGAAAAATACGGATTACACACGGACCAACAGTGTGACTTGCGAGAAATACGCAAGCGGTGTTCTATAGAAAAGCCGGCAATTCAGTGTGGTGTACAGTAAAATCACACTGGTTAGAATAGAATAGATAGAATAAATATCTACACATAGTATAGGTATATATATATATATATATATATATACAGTATATATATATATGTCATTGACACATATATATATATAAATATATATTTAATGCAGAGCTAGATAGCACAAAAGCCAGTAATTCAATTATATAAATATATAATAGACTGCATATATGTTTTCACGAATATTTGAGCCCATGGATCCATTCGATGTCCATTTTGCAAGCCGTCGAGAAAATCTCGCAGCACGGATGCCATACGGATGAAACACGGATCATTTTTGGAGAAAAAAATCGCATCCTCGCGTTGAATACGGATCACTGTTCAGGAACTTTTCTGCGTATTACGCCTGTAAAAAACGGACCAAATTTCCCTATGTTAAGTGTTACGCCGGCCTTAAAGTGCAGTGCACCCAGGACACATAAGGTATTCATTCCTCTCTGGCCACCATGACTTGGTAGATAAATCCTACAGATGACAGGTAGCCCAGCACTGTGTGTTTATTGTGAAAGTGCTCTTTTGACAAAGGCTTTTTTAGCTTGAGATCCCAATTGGAAGTGAAATATAAAGTTAGGCGCCAAGCTTTCCAGGTTTGGTCAGTGATAACGAGTGTTAATCTTCAAAGAGATAGCATGCTCAACAATGGTATCACAACACAGCTGTCCATTTCAAAGGCCGCAGCCTGTGGATATTTTGGCTCAGGATACAAATTCCTGTCCCCTTCCCAATCCCTTATACTGGCCTGTCACCTCAGTATCTGGAGTCTTCTGTCCACACTTTTCAGCACCAGCAAGGTGACAACAACATCCACAATGAGAAGTCAATTATTACGGCTGCTGTTACTGATAGAAATGTTTCCTCCGGCATGTTTAGTTCAGTACATCGCATACCACATCAGTCACTTGTAAGGTTCTTTTAAGGTATCATTTTTTGTGAGCCCCTTGGTACATGTCCTCTGTGGCAGCATTGATCGTTTTTTCGTTACGAACGTGTTTTTAATATCCAGACTTTGTTACCTCAACTTTTACATATATATTTACTGTAAATTGAGGTCATTGTATTTTGTGGATTTTAATAACAGATGCCTGAGATGCGGTATCAGCAATTAGATAACGGCTTTTATCTCTTCGTGAATATGTGAGTGAAATTGAACATTGGGAGGAATATTGTTAGCACACTAAGAGAAAGCATAGATAATGTCTGGCCTGTTTGACCTATTTTGGATAATATTAATGGGTGACTAAACCAAAAACATAAATAGATGAAAAAGTGCAATGTGCAAGACGAGATGATCATAAAATTCACAAATATGTCTGTAAATATTCTGTAGAATTGGCAATATTCTAGCTAAAGTGGTGATTCTGTAAGAGTATGTCAGGGACAAGCATGCTCTTCGTCCCGTCCTACTAAAGCAGATGTCCTTTTGTGTAGTAAAAATGTTTTTTCAAGTGCATAGAACCTCACGGGCACTGCTATGAATGTTGTGATCTGAATAATGTTCTAAAAGGTTTTATTATTAATGTGGGTGACTCATGTTTATTGCTCATATATGTTTTATGGTATTGTAATAAGATTAGGGAAAGTATTAAGGTAAGAAATTAGGACATAGATATATGGATAAGATAGAGTTAAAAGGATAGTTAGTAATTGGGGACTACAGTAACTCAGGAAGTAGTTAGATACAGTAAGGTAATAGTTAATACATTTGGGAACGGCCGCCCATTAGGAAGCGGCACGTGCCGCACGGCTATTATAAAGGGAGACACTTCCTGGTTAGGATAGATAGAGTTAGAGATAGATGAAGAGTTAAGATAGTGAGAGATTAGATGAAAGGCAGATTAGGCCAGTGGGCTGATTAGCATGAAGAAGTACGGAACCTTTGAGAGCAGCATGTTGAAGGCCACCACTAATTTCTTCCTTCCCAGAATATCCGGGGCCTATGGCCCGAATTATGTATGCAAATAAGTGCCTTATTCACCTCCCAAAAGGAGAGGCCAGATGGGAAACCATGTCAGGGAAGTGGTCCAGAAAGCATGTGAGATGAGGAGCCAGATAGAGTATCTCAGGGGCCAGAGGTGCAAGGAAACAAAGGGAGAGTTCAGGCTGGAAAAACGGACAGAGTGAAAACCTACTGTACTGTAACAGCCATTGAACACCCGATGTTAAGTACAGTTGGATTGTTAAAAATGGACACAGAGCTTGTCATTAAATATATAGTGGAATTGAGAACTGGGATCGCGGAACAAGCAGAGTCTACAAACCCAAAAGTGAGTGTTATACACTACCCACAAACCACAAGACAGACAGGACATTATTTGTTTGTAGGATGCCAGGGTGTGGGAACAGCAGCCCCTTGCCCATGACTACCATCCTGTGCCCCCTACAATTCTCAGGCAGCAGCAGACATACTATTGCTGCAAACTGCACAGCCACCCAGGTGATCAGGGGGTAAGGGAAGCTACTTCCTTCTCCAAATCAGGTAGAATTGTACAGTATAGGAAACTATGACACAATCATAATGAGGCAATGCAACCAAACAAGATATCTATACAGTGTTATATATGTATATTTAATAATAATACTAATAATATTTATTTTTATATAGTGCTAACATATTCCGCAGCGCTTTACATTTTGCACATATTTACACTGTCCCTTTTATATTATAGCTAGAGGACAATTTATCGGTAATGCGTAGTCCCAATACCTCAGTCAGATGAAATGAGAGTGACTCTTGATGGGCCAGATGGATGTGCCAGAGGCTGGATCAGTAAAGGGCAGAGAGCTCCACTCCGACTCAGATGCCAGCAAGGTGGAGGTGGGGTACTGGTATGGGCTGGGATCATCAAAGATGAACTTGTGGGACCTTTTCAGGTTGAGGATGGAGTGAAGCTCAACTCCCAGACCTACTGCCAGTTTCTGGAAGACAACTTCTTCAAGCAGTGGTACAGGAAGAAGTCGGTATCGTTCAATAAAAACATGATTTTCATGCAGGACAATGCTCCATCACATGCCTCCAACTACTCCACAGTGTGTCTGGCCAGTAGAGGTCTCGAAGAAAAAATAATGACATGGCCCCCTTGTTCACCTGATCTGAGCCCCATAGAGACCCTGTGGTCCCTCATTAAATGTGAGATCTACAGGGAGGGAAAACAGTCCACCTCTCGGAACAGTGTCTGGGAGGCTGTGGTGGCTACTGCACGCTATGTTGATCGTAAACAGATCAAGCAACTGACAGAATCTATGGATGGAAGTCTGTTGAGTGTCATCATAAAGAAAGGTGGTCACTAATCTTTTGGGGGTTTTGTTTTTGCATGTCAGAAATGTTTATTTCTAAATTTTGTGCAGTTACATTGGTTTACCTGGTGAAAATAAACAAGTGAAATGGGAATATATCTGGTTTTTATTAAGTTGCCTAATAATTCTGCACAGTAATAGGTACCTGCACAAACAGATATCCTCCTAAGATAGCCAAATCTAAAAAAACCACTCAAACTTCCAAAAATATTAAGCTTTGATATTTATGAGTCTTTTGGGTTGATTGAGAACATAGTTGTTGATCAATGATAAAAATAATCCTCTAAAATACAACTTGCCCAATAATTCTGCACACAGTGTATATATATATATATATATATATATATATATATATATATATACAGTATAGACCAAAAGTTTGGACACACCTTCTCATTTAAAGATTTTTCTGTATTTTCATGTCTATGAAAATTGTAAATTCACACTGGAGGCATCAAATCTATGAATTAACACATGTCGAATTATATACTTAACTGTTGTGAATTCTGCTCTTGGGTTCCCTCTGGTGGTTATGAGTGGTAGTGCTGCAGTAGTTGAATCGCAGCATTTATCAGGTGTATCCATTTTTTGCAATTTGGGCTGGGCTATTTAAGTCCTGCTTTATCCTTTAGTCAGTGCCAGTTGTCCATTGTTTTTGGAGGATTCACATCCCTTCTGGTCTCTCCTGATTGCTGTGCTTTTCTACAAAGATAAGTCCTGGCTTTGTTTTTGCTGTCCACCTGCTGTGGACCTTATAGCTCTGTGCATTTTCTTGTTTTGATTTTGTCCAGCTTTGTCTGTGAAGGATTTTTTGCAGCCTAGCTCTGTCTCTGGAGATGCAGATATACCCTCCATGTCTTTAGTCAGATGTGGTGTTTTGTATTTTCTGTGGTGGATATTTTCTAGTGTTTTAATACTGACCGCATAGTACTCTGTCCTATTCTTCCTTTTTAGCTAGTATGGCCTCCTATGCTAAATCCTGATTTCATGTCTGTGTATGTTATTTCCCTCTCCTTTCACAGTCAATATTTGTGGGCGGCTGTCTATCCTTTGGGGGTTTTCTCTGAGGCAAGATAGGTTTCCCGTTTCTGTCTTTAGGGGTAGCTAGTTCTTAGGCTGTGTCGAGGGGTCTAGGGAGTGTTAGGTACCCCCCACGGCTACTTCTAGTTGCGCTGCTAGTTCAGGGTTTGCGGTCAGTAAAGGTACCATCTTCTCCAGAGTACGTCTCATGCTGCTCCTAGGCCACCAGATCATAACACTTAACAAAAAAGTGTGAAACAACTGAAAATATGTCTTATATTCTAGGTTCTTCAAAGTAGACACCTTTTGCTTTGATTACTGCTTTGCACACTTTTGGCATTCTCTTGATGAGCTTCAAGAGGTAGTCACCGGGAATGGTTTTCACTTCACAGGTGTGCCCTGTCAGGTTTAATAAGTGTGATTTCTTGCCTTATAAATGGGGTTGGGACCATCAGTTATGTTGTGCAGAAGTCTGGTGGATACACAGCTGATAGTCCTACTGAATAGACTGTTAGAATTTGTATTATGGCAAGAAAAAAGCAGCTAAGTAAAGAAAAATGAGTGGCCATCATTACTTTAAGAAATGAAGGTCAGTCAGTCCGAAAAATTTGGAAAACTTTGAAAGTGTCCCCAAGTGCAGTTGCAAAAACCATCAAGCGCTACAAAGAAACTGGCTCAGATGAGAACCGCCCCAGGAAAGGAAGACCAGGAGTCACCTCTGCTTCTGAGGATAAGTTTATCTGAGTCACCAGCCTCAGAAATCTCAGGTTAACAGCAGCTCAGATTAAAGACCAGGTTAATGCCACACAGAATTCTAGCAGCAGACACATCTCTACAACAACTGTTAAGAGGAGACTTTGTGCAGCAGGCCTTCATGGTAAAATATCTGCTAGGAAACCACTGCTAAGGACAGGCAACAAACAGAAGAGACTTGTTTGGGCTAAAGAACACAAGGAATGGACATTAGACCAGTGGAAATCTGTGCTTTGGTCTGATGAGTCCAAATTTGAGATCTTTGGTTCCAACCACCGTGTCTTTGTGCGATGCAGAAAAGGTGAACAGATGGACTCTACATGAGTGTTCCCACCGTGAAGTATGGAGGAGGAGGTGTGATGGTGTGGGGGTGCTTTGCTGGTGACACTGTTGGGTATTTATTCAAAATTGAAGGTATACTGAACCAGCATGGCTACCACAACATCTTGCAGCAGCATGCTATTCCATTTGGTTTGCGTTTAGTTGGACCATCATTTATTTTTCAACAGGACAATGACCCCAAACACATCTCCAGGCTGTGTAAGGGCTATTTGACGAAGAAGGAGAGATGGGGTGCTACGCCAGACCTGAACCCAATCGAGATGATTTGGGGTGAGCTGGACCGCAGAGTGAAGGCAAAAGGGCCAACAAGTGCTAAGCATCTCTGGGAACTCCTTCAAGATTGTTGGAAGACCATTTCCGGTGACTACCTCATGAAGCTCATGAAGAGAATGCCAAGAGTGTGCAAAGCAGTCATCAAAGCAAAAGGTGGCTACTTTGAAGAACCTAGAATATAAGACATATTTTCAGTTGTTTCACACTTTTTTGTTAAGTATATAATTCTACATGTGTTAATTCATAGTTTTGATGCGTTCAGGGTGAATGTACAATTTTCATAGTCATGAAAATACAGAAATATCTTTAAATGAGAAGGTGTGTCCAAATTTTTGGTCTGTACTGTATATATATATATATATATATATATATATATATATGTACTGCTCAAAAAAATATAGGGAACACTAAAATCCCACGACCTAGATATCACTGAGTGAAATATTCCAGTTGTACATCTTTATTCATTACATAGTGGAATGCGTTGAGAACAATAAAATCTAAAAATTATCAACGTAAATTACAACTAATATCCCACGGAGGTCAGGAGTTGGAATAAAGCTCAAAATTAAAGTGGAAAATGAAGTTATAGGCTGATCCAGCTTCATTAGAAATGCCTCAAGACAAGGAAATGATGCTCAGTAGTGTGTGTGGCCTTCTCGTGCCTGTATGACCTCCCTACAATGCCTGGGCATGCTCCTGATGAGGCAGCAGATGGTCTCCTGAGGGATCTCTTCCCAGACCTGGACTAAAGCATCCCCAACTCCTGGACAATCTGTGGTGCAACGTGACGTTGGTGGATGGTGCGAGTCAAGATGTCCCAGATGTGTTCAATAGGATTCAGGTCGGGGGAATGGGCTGGCCAGTCCATAGCTGCAATGCTTGCAGGAACTGCATGCAGGAACTGCTGACATACTCCAGCCACATGACGTCTGGCAGTGTCCTGCATCAGGAGGAACCCAGGGCCAACCGCACCAGCATATGGTCTCACAAGGGGTCTGAGGATATCATCTAGGTACCTAATGGCAGTCAGGCTACCTCTGGCAAGCACATGGAGGGTTGTGCGGCCCTCCAAAGAAATTCCACCCCACACCATTAATGATCCACTGTCAAACCGGTCATGCAGAAGGATGTTGCTGGCAGCAGATCGCTGTCCATGGCGTCTCCAGACTCTGTCACATGTGCTCAGTGTGAACCTGCTTTCATCTATGAAAAGCACAGGGTGCAAGTGGTGAATTTGCCAATCCTGGTGTTCTGTGGCAAATGCCAAGCGTCCTGCACGGTGTTGGGCAGTGGATGTCTAGCACTCAGACCATCCTTATGGAGTCAGTTTCTAACCATTTGTGCAGATACATGCACATTTGTGGACTGCTGGAGGTCATTTCGCAGGGCTCTGGCAGTGCTTCTTCTGTTCCTCCTTGCACAAAAGCTGAGGTAGCGGTCCTGCTGCTGGGTTGTTGCTCTCCTACAGCCCCCTCCACGTGTCCTGGTGCACTGGCCTGTGTCCTGGCAAGCAAGCCAAAAGAGACCACCATACAGTCCATAAAAGTAAAAGTATGAAAATCTTTATTTAGACAATAAATAGAATATGTGAGAGAGAGGTGCTCCACAAAAAGTGCAACCACTGTGAAAAACTACAGCTGCAGCAGGAGTACACAGAACCAGGGAACCACCTATCACATCAATCAAATTAAGATAGTGGTACATTTACCCCTCCCCATTGCACAAACTAGTCAGGGGGAGAAATCTATATAGATTGTGAACATATCTGCCCATAATAAAGATGCAACTCATCAGTAGAGATAATGTTGTCAAATTATCAGACCAAAGGCAATGCGGTTTTGAATGAAGTTTTACCCACAAAGGGACATATCGGTAGCCAATGGAATGGACATTACCTTAGAAGCGGTGCAGATATGGGGGTTCCCGAGGTGTGTGCGCTCACCCTGATGCACGTTTCGGACACTCTCCTTCTTCAGGGGACGTCTCCTGGTAGTGCCTCCTGCCTCTTGACACTACGCTGACAGACACAGCAAACCTTCTTGCCACAGCTCACATTGATGTGCCATCCTGGATGAGCTGCACTACCTGAGCCACTTGTGTGGGTTGTAGAGTCCTTCTCATGCTACCAAAAGTGTGAAGGAATAACCAACATTCAAAAGTGACCAAAACATCAGTGAGAAAGCATTGGTACTGAGATGTGGTCTGTGGTCCCCACCTGCAGAACCACTCCTTTATTGAGGGTGCCTTGATAATTGCCAATAATTTCCATCTGTTGTCTATTCCATTTGCAGAACAGCATGTGACATTGATTGTCAAACAGTGTTGCTTCCTAAGTGGACAGTTCGATTTCACAGAAGTTTAATTTACTTGGAGTTATATTCTGTTGTTTAAGTGTTGCCTTAATTTTTTTGAGCAGTATATATATGTATATAAATATATATATATATATATATATTGATAAGAACATATGCACAATAAGTGCATACACACCCGCGCTATGTCCTACGTTGCTTTTAAGTAATCACACTACCAATGCAAAGCTGCGGCAAGTAGGGTTGAGCGACCTTTACTTTAATAGGATCGGGTCGGGTTTCACGAAACCTGACTTTTTCAAAAGTCGGGTCGAGTGAAATCGGCCGATCCTATAAAATAGTCAGGGTCGGGGTCGGCCGAAACCTGAAACCCAATGCAGTGCATTGGGTTTCCATGGTTCCCAGGGTCTGAAGGAGCGGAAACTCTCCTTCAGGCCCTGGGATCCATATTTAAGTGTAAAATAAAGAATCAAAATAAAAAATATCGCTATACTTACCCTCTGACGCGCCCTGGTACTAACCGGGAACCTTCCTTCCTTCGAATCAGCGCTTTCAGGACCTTGCGGTGACGTCGCGGTGACGTCGCGGCTTGTGATTGGTCGCGCGGCCGCCCATGTGACCAATCACAAGCCGCGACGTCACTGCGACGTCACGTAAGGTCCTGCAAGCGCTGATTCTTAGGAAGGAAGGCTGCCGGAAAGAAGCAGGGCGCGTCCGAGGGTGATTATATACCTAATAGAAATATACTCACCCTCGGACGCGCCCTGCTTCTTTCCGGCAGCCTTCCTTCCTAAGAATCAGCGCTTGCAGGACCTTGCATGACGTCGCAGTGACATCGCGGCTTGTGATTGGTCGCGCGAGCGGTCACATGGGCGGCCGCGCGACCAATCACAAGCCGCGACGTCACCGCGACGTCACCGCAAGGTCCTGGAAGCGCTGATTCGAAGGAAGGAAGGTTCCTGGTTAGTACCAGGGCGCGTCAGAGGGTAAGTATAGCGATATTTTTTATTTTAATTCTTTATTTTACATTAAATATGGATTCCGATACCGATTTCCGATATTGCAAACATATCGGAAATCGGGATCGGAATTCCGATACCACATTCAGAAGATCGCCGACTTCATGGCCGACCCCACACAGGGGTCGGGTCGGGTTTCATGAAACCCGACTTTGCCAAAAGTCGGCGACTTCTGAAAGTGGCCGACCCGTTTCGCTCAACCCTAGCGGCAAGCTGTGCGCGGGTCTGGCCCTATGGCTGTGTTTTATTGATGACATCTTTTTTATTTGGGAGGGTAATGACGACTCTCTACAACAGTTTTTAAATGATATAAATAAAAATGATTTTTTTCTTGAATTTACAGCCACAACAAGTAGAGAGAACGTACATTTTTTAGAAGAAGACTCCCGCACACAGCCACCGAAAGGAAAAAGGGAAAAGCAGAAACCCGTCAGCTAAGTAGCTTCGCCTCTTATATTCCCGCTTGTTTAACTGTTGTCTCAGTGCTGTCTGAGACTCCTGCATCTCATACCAACGTATCTAGCTGCAACAGATAGACATGAAGCAGTGGTAACTAGCTTTGCCTCATGCATTATCATTTCTTTGACTGTCGTCTCAGCGCCGTCTGAGACTTTTTGAATTCTACATCAACTTATTTAAGTTGCATGAAGCAGCGCATGACCTGGGAACTGTGTACTTGCGCATATTAGGAACAGGTACTTAGTAACCTCTAACTCTGCAATTGTGAAAGACTGTGATATTAACTAAGGGATATATATATATATAGGTTATTTTTTCTTTCAGATTGATACCCTGAGTGCATTATTCTACATAACAGACACCTCGAGTACGAGCAATCCAGCTCTTGATCACAGAACAACACTATCAATGTGTGTATATATTCATGCACTCAAATAGACCACTTTAACATATACCTAACAAATACCCTTACTTTTCTTTTTTAGTAAATACATTTATACTATCTTTGATCTGACCTGTGCCACTATCAAAATCGTCCATCTCATTCCATCAAGCAGGTAAATTTCGCATTGGTAGTGTGATTACTTAAAAGCAACATAGGACGTAGCGCGGGTGTGTATGCACTTAGTGTGTACATGTTCTTACCTTTTTAGCCTTTTACCCTAGTAGTGATATAGGGTTCCACCTGCTGCAGTCCGCCTCTTTCAAATGTAACAGCGCCACTATCCTTCACTACTACATATATATATATATATATATATATATATATATGTATATATATATATATATATATATACATTTTTTTTTTTTTTTAAAAACTATTTTTTTCACTTTTTGCATGCTTCAATAGTCTCCATGGAAGACATTTATTAATATAGGATTTAGACCTTTCATTCCTGTTGTTCAATCTCACGTTGTTACCCTTGAAAGTGAAGAAACAGTAATATGATGAAACACGTAATAAGCTACATGGATAAAGATACATTTATTTATTTACCAGCAATTCAGAGATATGTCTATATCTATAACTAGATAATACATTACTGGGAGCTCTGACACATTTATGACTGAGGAGAGGCAGATCTCGGTGGATTAAGAGAGATTAGTGAGAATGACACAATATTACTGAGGTATTATTATAATGTGATTTGCTCAGCAGTGTTTCTCCATTACTTTTTTATCGGGCTCCTCCATAGCAATGAATGAAGGAGATAATGTTTTTTTATCCCATCATAATCCAATGCAGCTGAGGTCAGTTCTCCTGTATACCGCATGATGTATAAGCTTATAGGAGGGCTGGACCTTTGTGGTCAGCGATGCGGAACACCCTTGTTATAGGTGAAGTCGGCTCTCACTTGTGCTAAGTATTTACGAAATATAAAATCAAGATTTGCCATTGTGTTTAAGAAACTATGCCATTCGATAAAATGTTCATATGGGTTATATAAGGATCATGTTTGCATATTTAATTGTAGAGACAAGCAAATCTTTTGAAATTCAAATTTGCAAGAATTTTCCTAAAAATTGTATTGTTGGCGAATTGATTTACCATGAATACCAAGAACACCAATTACCCTGAAAAGATGCACTGCCTTATACAAGTAATCAATTAATATGTAGCTGACGGAATAAACATACTGGTTTACACAATTACCATAAGGCTAGGTTCACATTGCGTTAGTGCAGTCCGTTCAACGCATACGCTAACGGACTGCACTAACGCAAGTGCCGAAAAAGGATCGTGTTTATGTGATCACGCTAGCGCAGATGCTCTATCTGCGCTAGCGGTGACGAATCCAAAAACGCTGCAGACTGCATCCGAGGGTCCGTCACAGAATGACGGCACATCACTGACGCATGCTGATTATGACATGCGTTAGTGATGCGCTGCATAATGGCAGTCAATGGGTGCGTTAACGGATCCGTTACATAGCGTTAGTGCCACTATGTAAGGATGCCGCCAGCGCACTGCCAATAACGCAATCTGAACCCAGCCTAAGGCTGGGGTAACATGGCCATTGATTCTTTCATGTGAGAGAATCAGAGCACATGTGTGGAGAAAATGGAGAACTTAATTTCTCCATCTTCTTCATTCTATGCGTCAATGGATGTCAGACTGCATTCGGATGACATATGAGTGCAGTCCGATGTTTCATATGAACCCATAGACTTGTATGGGAGCGTGTGATTTGATCATCGGATGCACCCGCAACATGCAGTGATTGTTTTCTCATGCCAAATTGCCATGTGAAAAAAAAAATCGTAGAACTGCACTGCCCCATAGTATAAGACTGGTGTGAGTGCTATTGAATAAAACATTGGATAGCACGCGGCCGTGTTATACACTCATGTGAGCGAGGCCTTCAATATCAATATGTTGGCCATTTTTCCCTTAGAATTATATTTGGTATACTTACTGTGAAAGTAGTTACTTGATAAACTCAGCATAACTTTTTTTAGCACCCAAAACCTAAATACAATTACGGTAACTTTTTCTACCAGCCATATTGGCTGATTAACCGAAATGTATGACTTATTTCATTTAGTTTTATTAACTAGATGCAAGGTTGTAAAATGAAATTGTGTAATAGTCTTTTAATTGTAGCTAATTAGTTTCCTTCCACTTCCCTCCCTCCAGTATTGTTTGTATAGACAGACCTGTGCTCTGTGGCAGCTGGAATGAATGAACATAATAGTCAGATAAAGGTTATAGATTATAGAGGGTGACCAAGCTCAGAACAAAAATCAGCAGTCACTCTATGTGACTGCTGACTGTCGAATAGTGACAGTGTGTAGAGCACATGCTATTTCCAATGGGATAGATATATGACCAATTTTTGGCGTTATTTCCCTATTGGGGGCATTATCATATAAAGAGAGTTTTTTGTTGTTTTAGTTTGATTTACTTGTTTGTATATTTTTAACAAGGGTGGATTTTAAAGCATATCAAATAAAGATTATTTTTAAAGGGTATATAAATATTTTCTGTCAAATATTGCCTATGTGAGTGATCAGTCACATGACCGCATGTACAGCTGCTTCTCACAAAATTAAAATATCATCATGAAGTTAATTTATTTCAGTTTTTTCAAACAAAAAGTGAAACTTGTATTATATAGAGTCATTACAAACAGAGTGATCTATTTCCAGTGTTTATTTCTGTTAAAGTTGATAATTATGGCTTACAGCCAATCAAAACCCTAAAGTCATTATCTCAGTAAATTAGAATAATTAACATAAAACGCCTACAAAGGCTTCCTAAGCATTTAAAAAGCTCTCTTAGCCTGTTTCAGTAGGCTCCACAATCATGGGCAAGACTGCTGACTTGACAGATGTCCAGAAGGCAGTCATTGACACACTCCACAAGGAGGGTAAGCCACAAAAGATCATTGCTAAAGAAGGTCACAGAGTGCTGTGTTCAAGCATATTAATGCAAAGTTGAGTGGAAGGAAAAAGTGTGGTAGAAAAAGGTGCACAAGCAAGCGGGATAACCGTAGCCTTGAAAGGATTGTTAAGACAAGGCCATTCAAAAATTGAGTTGTTGTTTCAGATGCTGGGGTCATCTGAAGGTAATTGTCTATGCTGCGAAGATACGAGATGTGCAGCATCTGAAACAACAGAAGCCTGTGCTAGCATTTCTTTTGCAGTGTTGCTATCAGTGTGTCAAAAGTGGGAGAAGAGGGTTGCATTGACAATCCAACACAATGGGCAGCACTTTGAACACATTTTATAAGTGGTCATAAACTTGTAAATTACTCATGAAAGAATAAAGTTACGCTAAAACCAAGCACACCTTTGTTTTTCTTGTGAAATTCTCAAAAAAGTTTGATGTGTCACATGACCCTATTCCCATTGGAAAAAAATAAAGTTGGATCCAAAATGGCCGACTTCAAAATGGCCACCACCCATCTTGAAAAGTTTTCACCCTCCCATATACTAATGCGCCACAAACAGGAAGTTGATATCACCAACTATTCCCATTTTATTTAGGTGGGTCCATAGAAATGACCTGCCCTGTATTTGCACACTTCTAGTAATGTGCTGACGAGCTGCTCTTCCTAATTTTCTTAATGTTCAGTGAAAAGTTGAGAGAAGCAGGAAGAAAAGCTAGATGTCATGTGATCTTTAGTATGAAATCGCATATGAGTGAAGTGGCCATGTAATGGCTGCTGGAACTAGATAGCATAGGTGAATTCTGTCAGTGAGTATATTGCATACTGTTAGGATTGGCTACAGTGCTTCATTTTAAAATGAAACCGTTTTTCCGGGTTTGAGATGAAAGTCTGCAGTCACTTTATATGACTGCAGCTTCTGAATTCTCACAGCGCACGCACTGCACACTTTTAGGATTCTCCTTTGCTGATGGCAAGAGTGGACGGTCATGTGAGCACAATTATGCGATTTGTATACTCCTGGCCACATTATGACTAGACTTCTCTGGCCACACATGTCTAGTGGGTACATGACCGCATGTATGCAAATCGCATTCTTGCAGTTTTGTGACCACCAACTCTCATTAGCACAGAAGCACATAGGCGGATAGGCCTATAATTGTACTCGCGTCTGAACGGTGCAAGTAAAATTGATCACTCGAAGCCGCTGCACCTTCTCTGAGCTGGCTGCCAGTTTGTAAGCTGGCTCAGGTAACTGAAACCACTATGGAGGGAGGCAAAATGCAGCTTCAGAGGAGATACATCAGATGGCATCATCTGGCGGCCCCACGGCCCCACCCTGCTGGCTGTGCCTGAGGCAAGTACCTCACGTTTCCCTCTAGATACATCACTGGTTGAAAGAGGATAGTGTCATATTTGCACCCCGCTAAACAGTGAGCCCCAATAGTCGATGTTAGTGGTGGACCTTGGGCAACCCAGTCCAACATTGGTCTTATCTGAGTTTTTAGTGTTAATATCATGTCTTATCTAGAACTCTAGCAGTACAATAGTGCTAAAGAAAAATTCCCACAAATTGTTGTCGTCCAATTCAGAGGCGTAGCTAGGGTTTTTAATTAGGGGGGGCGAAGCTTCTGAGTAGGCCCCTAACCAGTTAACCTTGATTACAACTCAGTGATGCGCCCCTAATAGTGGAAGAGAACCTCAGCAGATGACAGCGATGTTGCTGAAAATAATCTCTATACAAAGACTAACATGGATATTACCGCCATATGGTCAGTGGTAGATACCAGTCCTACAGAACATGTAAGAGATCACAGCACAGTTACAGATAATGACTTATCACTTACGTTCTTTCTGATGGAATCGTTCATTTTTCCCGTCTTTTCCATCTGGCCCAGACCGACATGACAACTTCTTCCAGACACGATTCGGCTGCAGAGATTACAACAAAGACACATTTCACTTCTCATATTCCAGTCCCATCACCATCTATTCCCAGCCTGCACAAACTCCTCATCCTACTGATACCCCAATACTGAGCTGCTGCTGCTGTATGTGACCCTATTGCTGCACCTACTGTGAGGTTCCCTGTGCCTTCTATATTCTAAAGCACCCCTCTATAATATAGTAATGCCGGATGCAAGTGCCCTAGAAAACAGTGCCCAGATTTTGAACCCTAGAAAGAAATATTGCCCTCTGTGTGCCCCTTTGATAGTCACAGTAACCTGAGTTCCCCTATGACAATAAGTGCCCACTTTACAATTAATAATGTCCCGAGTCTCCCCCTGTACATCTCCCCTATACAAAGTATGATGCTCTCTTGAACACAGTATAATGCCCCCTCACTGTATAGTACTACCCACACAGTATACTGACCCCTTAGTAGCCCCCAAACTGTTTGATGGCTCCAACACTGTAAGATGACTCCCTCACTGTAATCTCCACACTGTATGATGGCCCCCTAGATAGCCTCCATATGGTATAATGCACCTGATAGTCCTCAATAAAGTATAATGCACTCCCATAGGCCTCCACATAGTATAATGCACCAGATAGTCCTCAATAATAATAATTTTTATTTTTATATAGCGCTAACATATTCCGTAGCACTTTACAGTTTTGCACACATTATCATCACTGTCCCGGATAGGGCTCACACTCTAAATTCCCTGTCAGTATGTCTTTGGAATGTGAGAAGAAACCGGAGTACCCAGAGGAAACCCAAGCAAACACGGGGAGGACATGCAAACTCCTTGCAGATGTTGTCCTTGATGGGATTTGAACCCAGGACTCCAGCATTACAAGGCTGCAGTGCTAACCACTGAGCCACTGTGCTGCTCTATAAAGTATAATGCACTCCCCATAGGCCTTCATATAGTATGATGCACTTCCTACAGGAATATTATATATTGTACAATGCACCCCCATAGGCAGACTCTATAGCATAAGGCAGCCCCCATACGCAGACTCTAGCATATGGCAGCCCCCATAGGCAGACTCTATAGCAGTGGTCCCCAACTCCAGGCCTCGAGGGCCACCAACAGTGCAGGTTTTCAGGATTTCCTTAGTATTGCACAGGGGTTGGAATCATCACCTGTGCAGATGATCACATTACCACCGATGCAATACTAAAGAAATCCTGAAAACCTGCACTGTTGGTGGCCCTCGAGGCCTGGAGTTGGGGACCCCTGCTCTATAGCATAAGGCAGCCCCCATAGGCAGACTCTATAGAACAAGACAGCCCCCATAAGCAGACTCTATAGCGCAAGGCAGCCCCCATAGACAGACTCTGTAGTATAAGGCAGCCCCATAGGCAGACTCTGTAGCATAAGGAAGCCCCCAATAGGCAGACTCTGTAGTATAAGTTAACCCCCATAGGCAGACTCTGTAGTTTAAGGCAGAACCCCTATAGGCAGACTCTACTGTAAGGTAGCCCCCCATAGGCAGACTCTGTAGTATAAGGCAGACCCCCATAAACAGACTCTGTAGTATAAGACAGACCCCCCATAGGCAGACTGTAGTATAATATAATAAAATAAATAAATATACTGTATACTCACCTCTCTTCTTCCTGGCTGTTCCGAGCATCTGCTCATCTCCGAACAGCGAGCGCCAGATAGTGACGTCATCATGCCCGCTGTCAGTGTCTGTGTCAGACGCTGACAGGGGGTTGATAGGAGAAGGAGCCCGCTGTCAGTGTCTGTGTCAGACGCTGACAGGGGGTTGATAGGAGAAGGAGCGTAATGTGGTCAGCTGTATCGGCATCTAGCCGATACAGCTGAACCTGTGATGACAGGTGGGGAGCCCACTGCTGGCATCGGGCCCTCCCGCCTGCTCAGGGGCCCCGTAGCGGCCGGGTGGCAGAGCAGGGAGATCGATTCTCCCTGCTCTGCGCAGAATGTAACTTTATTGGCGCACTGTGCACACGCCGATACAGTTACAGTAGTGTAGCTCCGGGTGGGCCCCCTCAGAGCACGGGGCCTGGAGTGATGGCCCCCTCTGGCCCCCGGGAGCTACGCTACTAGTCCAATTTCTTCTTGCATATACTCAATAGGCCAAACTAACCCTGCACATTCTTCTATAAAAAGTCTGATTTTTATTTATAGAACATGTATACAGTGCACTATAAACATATTGGAAAAATTGGAGAAAAGGCCTCTTGCCTGACACATTTAGACCCTACAGTCCTTATTTAAAGTCCATTATTTACGAAGTGAGTACACAAGCTTCTTAAACTCTTGTGCTGCACACAAGCACATCCCTCTACTTTATGTGTGTGACGTGCATACATTATAAATCAAAATTATTGTATTCATATTAAAAATAAAATGAGACCAATGAGACCCATTATGGCAGGTATTGGTTCTTTAAATTAGAATATATGTCAATGGGTGAATGCTTTATGGCAACCTGTGGTTCCATTTTGTCACAGACTCATTTGGAAGATACCTAACATATTTTTCATTCTCTGGATCATATTATTTGACAAAGTCACTTCTCGTGAATCTCATGGGATATGGAGTCACTACTGTATATTCATACATTCCCCATGGGATTAAAATCAGTTGCTTATTTTTTACAGAAAAATTACAATTTCCTTCAGATTATATTGCTAGTGCGCTTTAATACCTTTTACGCATAAATATGTTTTTTCAATAGCAAATACTGTCTACAATCTGTAGGCTCATGTATGGGTGCTAAATTATCACCATCATTCTCTAAAGTTAATGTAGCACGTTGGGAACAAAAATATGCATATGCTGACATCGACTCCTTATTTTTTAGATCTGGTGTGGTACCGTTGCTACATTGATGATATAGTCATTATTTTGGCGGTAGACATTGTGACTCTACTGTATGTTATAAGATACCTCAATGATTGCCTTTAATCTACAAATTACTTATTTTTTAAGTAAAAATGAAATAACAATTTTGGATTTACAGTACTTCTGTAATCTAATTGTGTCCATGGAAAGATGGAAACAAAAACTTATCGCTAGTCCATGGCAGGAAATACTGTTTTAAGCAAATCCTATTCTGTGAATTAATAAGAGCAAAATGAAATTGTTCTTTTAACACATATTACTATGTAGAAAAGGAGCAGATATGGTGGAGATTACAGAGTTTCAGCAATTCAAATTGGATTTTAACTAGAGCCAATTACATTGGCGGCAAAAAACACAAAATAATTAATTCAGTACACCAAATCAAGAGTCATACACAAGATTACAACAAACAAAATTTACATTTGCCACTACTTCCTGCAAAGATAATTCTTCTATAAAGAATATAACGTTGAAGCATGTCCCTTTGCTGAAAGAAGATGACGGTATTAGAACTATTTTTGAGTATGTAATTTCTCAACCAAAAAATGCCTACATTGAACAGTCTGTCTTGTTTAACGCAGACAGGTTTCTTTTTACAATGGGTAGGATACAAATGTTCATGCTGTAGATATGGTAAAAAATGCAGGCTATAGATAACACTAAGGACAATTAAATCTATAAAATCTTGCAGGTTGTTAATTGCGACTGTACATATACAGTATAAAATATACATTGCACTTTATACTACAAGTAAGTTGAATACAAAGATTCTTGGGACTCCATTGGTTCACACTCTGAATTCATCTAACATGTCAAACAGATTTGCAATGATCATGGTGGCGATAGGTCAGATTTTTTGTTTGCTGGTATTGAAAGATCTATTGTGGTAATATGTTTTTTTTTTAAATATAGAGGTAATTTTTGGTTGGATTATTGGGCACAATAGAGCTGTAACTTGACGTTCTCTGCTTAATGTTTCACAGTCGGTACAAATACAGGTCCTTCTCAAAAAATTAGCATATAGTGTTAAATTTCATTATTTACCATAATGTAATGATTACAATTAAACTTTCATATATTATAGATTCATTATCCACCAACTGAAATTTGTCAGGTCTTTTATTGTTTTAATACTGATGATTTTGGCATACAACTCCTGATAACCCAAAAAACCTGTCTCAATAAATTAGCATATCAAGAAAAGGTTCTCTAAACGACCTATTACCCTAATCTTCTGAATCAACTAATTAACTCTAAACACATGCAAAAGATACCTGAGGCTTTTATAAACTCCCTGCCTGGTTCATTACTCAAAACCCCCATCATGGGTAAGACTAGCGACCTGACAGATGTCAAGAAGGCCATCATTGACACCCTCAAGCAAGAGGGTAAGACCCAGAAAGAAATTTCTCAACAAATAGGCTGTTCCCAGAGTGCTGTATCAAGGCACCTCAATGGTAAGTCTGTTGGAAGGAAACAATGTGGCAGAAAACGCTGTACAACGAGAAGAGGAGACCGGACCCTGAGGAAGATTGTGGAGAAGGACCGATTCCAGACCTTGGGGAACCTGAGGAAGCAGTGGACTGAGTCTGGTGTGGAAACATCCAGAGCCACCGTGCACAGGCGTGTACAGGAAATGGGCTACAGGTGCCGCATTCCCCAGGTAAAGCCACTTTTGAGCTACAGAGAAGCAGCACTGGACTGTTGCTAAGAGGTCCCAAGTACTTTTTTCTGATGAAAGTAAATTTTGCATGTCATTCGGAAATCAAGGTGCCAGAGTCTGGAGGAAGACTGGGGAGACGGAAATGCCAAAATGCCTGAAGTCCAGTGTCAAGTACCCACAGTCAGTGATGGTGTGGGGTGCCATGTCAGCTGCTGGTGTTGGTCCACTGTGTTTCATCAAGGGCAGGGTCAATGCAGCTAGCTATCAGGAGATTTTGGAGCACTTCATGCTTCCATCGGCTGAAATGCTTTATGGAGATGAAGATTTCATTTTTCAGCACGACCTGGCACCTGCTCACAGTGCCAAAACCACTGGTAAATGGTTTACTGACCATGGTATTACTGTGCTCAATTGGCCTGCCAACTCTCCTGACCTGAACCCCATAGAGAATCTGTGGGATATTGTGAAGAGAAAGTTGAGAGACGCAAGACCCAACACTCTGGATGAGCTTAAGGCCGCTATTGAAGCATCCTGGGCCTCCATAACATCTCAGCAGTGTCACAGGCTGATTGCCTCCATGCCACGCCGCATTGAAGCAGTCATTTCTGCCAAAGGATTCCCGACCAAGTATTGAGTGCATAACTGAACATTATTATTTGTTGGTTTTTTTGTTTGTTATTAAAAAACACTTTTATTTGATTGGATGGGTGAAATATGCTAATTTATTGAGACAGGTTTTTTGGGTTATCAGGAGTTGTATGCCAAAATCATCAGTATTAAAACAACAAAAGACCTGACAAATTTCAGTTGGTGGATAATGAATCTATAATATATGAAAGTTTAATTGTAATCATTACATTATGGTAAATAATGAAATTTAACACTATATGCTAATTTTTTGAGAAGGACCTGTATAAATACTTTAAAGGAGTTGTCCAGTACTAGGACAACCCCTTCTTGATTAAAATGTTTGACCCCCATAAAATAATAAAGCCTATACACACCTCCTATGTCGGTGCTGTTCCTGCGGTGTTGGCAGTCGCTCTCCCCGAGAGTCTCGTTTGGTTGTGACACATGACGCCTGAGCCCAAATAGCACTGGTGTCACTGTCCCCGCCTTTGGACAAATCGATCATGAAGAGGAAGTCTAGGCTGCAGCTCATCTTGGACTTCCTTTTGTGTCATAACAACGGCACGAGAGCCCCAGGGAGAGTGAGTGCCAACACTGCAGAAACTCATCCATCACGGGAGGTAAGCATAAACTTTATTATTTTATCGGGGCCTAGCGAGGAGTATGAGAAGAGGTTGTCCAAGTACTGGACAACTTCCTTAATACCTCCAAAATGACAAAAACTTTCTAGGAGGGATGCACAAATGTCTTTTAGAACATTTCATAATTGGTTTTGATTAAAAACCACTAATGCTTTCTTCATTATTCAATGGAGGGAAAATATGACCAGAACACAAGGACTTAAATAATAATAAAAAAAAATATAAAAACCATGATAAAACTGACAAAAAAATCTCCAATGGTCAAAACCAAAGGAAAAGCACTCAGGAACTGATTGAGAAAATGACACAAAAGACACTTCACACAAAAGATTCCAGAATTTTTTAACAGGAAATATATCTTGGTACCATGTTAGCCAGTACATAGAAAACAAATAGTTTTTTAAAGCATCTTCATCTTGAAAAGCCCAGAGTTTAACCCCTTAAGGACCAGGGGTATTTCCGTTTTTGCATTTCCATTTTTTTGCCCCCCTTCTTCCCACGCCCATCTTCCCACGGACATAACTTGTGAGGGATGTTTTTTTTGTGGGAGAAGTTGTGCTTTTGAATAGCACCATTGATTTTAACCATATCATGTACTGAAAAATGGGAAAAAAATTCCAAATGTGGTGAAATTGCAAAAAAAGTGCAATTCAATAATTGTTTTTTGGATTTTTTTTTACCGTATTCCCTAAATGCTACAACTGACTTGCCATTATAATTCTCCAGGTCATTACGAGTTCACAGACAGCAAACATGTCTAGGTTCTTTTTCATTTAAGTGGTGAAAAAACATTCCCAAATTTGTAAAAAAATTTTTTTTACCATTTTCTGAGACCCATAGCATCTCCGTTTTTGGGGATCTGGGCCTTGGTGAGGGCTTATTTTTTGCGTGCTGATCTGTCATTTTTATTGATACCATTTTTGTGTGTATACAGTCTTTTGATCACCCGTTATTGCATTTTATTGCAATGTTGCAAAAAACGTAATTCTGGCATTTTGATTTTTTTCCCGCTATGCCGTTTAACAATCGGGATAATTTTTTTTTATATTGATAGATCGGGGGAGTCTGAACTCGGTGATACCAAATATGTGTATATTTGATTTTTCTATTGTTTTATTTTGAATGGGGCAAAAGGAGAGTGACTTGAACTTTTATATATATATATATATATATATATATATACTAGCTATTGAAACTATCCTACTCCCGGGTGGTGAGCATTTATATTGGTATATGGTCTCCATCCTAGTATGTGCTGCTTCCATCCTGCGCCCTAATCTTGTCATGTGCTGCTACCATCTTGCGCCCCCATCGTGTCATGTGCTGCTCCCATCCTGCGTCCCCATTCTGTCATGTGGTGCTCCCATCCTGTGCCCCATCCTGTCATGAGCTGCTCTCATCCTGCGCCCCTATCCTGTATTGTGCGCCTCCATCTTGTCATGTGCTACTCTCTTCCTGAGCCCTCATCCTGTCATGTGCTGCTCCCATCCTGCGCCCTCATCCTGTAATGTGCTGCTCTCATCCTGCACCCCCATCGTGTCATGTGCTGCTCCCATCCTGTGTCCCCATTCTGTCATGTGGTGCTCCCCTCCTGTGCCCCATCCTGTCATGTGGTGCTCTGTTGTGAATTCCGCTCTTGGGCTCCCTCCGGTGGTTGTAGGTGGCACTTTTGTGAGTTCTGCTCTTGGGCTCCCTCCGGTGGTTTTAAGTGGTATGGCTGCTCCTTGGATTTAGCAGTCTGCAGCTGCTTCCACTGATTGTCTTTCTGCTCGGCTATTTATGCCTGGCTCTTCCCTTCAGCCAATGCCACTTGTCAATGGTTCCTGGTTGGATTCACATCTCTCTTGGATTTCCCTGTTATCCTGACCAGTTCAGCAAAGTTAAGTCCTTGCTTGCTCTTTTCTGTCCACAGGTTGTGGACTTATTCGCTCTGTGCTTTCTATGTTTTGTCCAGCTTGTCAGTATGGATTAATTCAGTTAAGCTGGAAGCTCTGGGAAGCAGATTTACCCTCCACACCTTTAGTCAGGTGTGGAGATTTTTGTAAACTCTGTGTGGATTTTTTGTAGTTTTTAATACTGACCGCACAGTATTCTATCCTGTCCTATCTATCTAGCTAGACTGGCCTCCTGTGCTACATCCTAGTTTCATTCTGTGTATGTCTTTTCCCTCTCCACTCACAGTCATTACTTGTGGGGGGCTATCTATCCTTTGGGGATTTTCTCTGAGGCAAGATAGTTTTCCTGTTTCTATCTTTAGGGGTAGTTAGTTCTCAGGCTGTGAAGAGGTGCCTAGGGAGTGACAGGAGCATCCCACGACTACTTCTAGTGTTGTGTTGAGCTTAGGGACTGCGGTCAGTACAGGTACCACCTCCTTCAGAGCTCATCCCATGTTGCTCCTAAACCACCAGATCATAACAGTGCTCCCATCCTGTGCCCCATCCTGTCATGAGCTGCTCTCATCCTGCGCCCCCATCCTGTCTTGTGCTGCTCCCATCCTGCGCCCCCATTCTGTAATGTGCTGCACCTGTCCTGTGCACCCAATCTGTAATGTGATTCTCCTATCCTGCGCCCCTATCCTGTCATGTGCTGCTCTGATCCTATGCCCACATTCTGTAATGTGCTGCTCCCCCATTCTGTCATGTGCTGCTCCCATCCTGAGCCCCATCCTGTCATGTGGTGCTCCTATCCTGTGCCTCTATTCTGTAATGTGCTGCACCCATCCTGTGCCCCATTCTGTAATGTGCTCAGTGGCGTAGGAAGGGGGGTGCGGGGGGGGCGGTCCGCCCCGGGCGGCACAATGCGGGGGGCGGCCGGCGCTGCAGGAGAAGAAAAAAAAAAAAAGACGCCCCTTTAAATCTTCGGGCGGCGCCGTCCGCCGCCACGACCAGGGCCAGCTCCCCCCACCACCGGACCCCGCCCCTCGCTCTATACTCACCTCTCCTGGTTCCTGCGGCGCCGGCAGCTACAGCGTCCTCTGACTCTGCGACGTCTCAGAGCAGAGGGCGCGATGACGTCACTACTGTGCGCGCCGCTCTGCCTCTCTGTCCTGAGCGTCGCAGAGCCGGAGAGACGCTGACTGCACCGGACCTGCGCTAGGAACGGGAGAGGTGAGGATTTTACTTTTTTTTTTTTTCTTTATGTCTGACTGGGGCTGGGGCAATGCTGGACACACTGGGGCAATACTGGAGACCATGGGGCAGATTGCTGGACACACTGGGGCAATACATGAGACCATGGGGCAGATTGCTGGACATACTGGGGCAATACATGAGACCATGGGGCAGAATGCTGGACACACTGGGGCAATACAGGAGACCATGTGGCAGAATGCTGGACACACTGGGGCAATACAGGAGACCATGGGGCAGATTGCTGGACACACTGGGGCAATACATGAGACCATGGGGCAGATTGCTGGACATACTGGGGCAATACATGAGACCATGGGGCAGATTGCTGGACACACCGGGGCAATACAGGAGACCATGTGGCAGAATGCTGGACACACTGGGGCAATACAGGAGACCATGGGGCAGATTGCTGGACACACTGGGGCAATACTGGAGACCATGGGGCAGAATGCTGGACACACTGGGGAAATACTGGAGACCATGGGGCAGAATGCTGGACACACTGGGGCAATACAGGAGACTATGGGGCAGATTGCTGGACACACTGAATACTGGAGACCATGGGGCAGATTTCAGGACACATTGAGGCAATGCTGGAGACCGTGGGCAGACTTCTGGACATACTGGGGCAATACTGGAGACCATGGGGCAGATTGCTGGACACACCGGGGCAATACTGGAGACCATGGGGCAGAATACTGGACACACTGGGGCAATACAGGAGACCATGGGGCAGATTGCTGGATACACCGGGGCAATACTGGAGACCATGGGGCAGAATGCTGGACACACTGGGGCAATACAGGAGACCATGGGGCAGATTGCTGGACACACTGGGGCAATACTGGAGACCCTGGGGCAGATTTCTGGACACATTGAGGCAATGCTGGAGACCCTGGGGCAGACTTCTGGATACACTGGGGCAATGCTGGACACTGGGGCAGATTGCTGGACACACTGGGGGTAATATGCTGGACACACTGGGGCAATGCTGGACACTGGGGGTAATATGCTGGACACACTGGGGCAGACTGCTGGACACACTGGGGAAAGGCTGGACACTGGGGCAGATTGCTGGACACACTGGGGGCAGTGCTGGACATACTGGGGCAGATTGCTGGACACACTGGGGGTAATATGCTGGACACACTGGGGCAGATTGCTGGACAACATGGGGGTAATATGCTGGACACACTGGGGCAGATTGCTGGACAACATGGGGGTAATATGCTGGACACACTGGGGGCAGGACTTGAGGCATGGGCAGAATGTAGATACGGGGCATGATTGGAGACACGGGGCAGGATTGGATCATGGGGCAGGACGGATACGATGGAGGCTGGTGGGGCAGGATGTGGAGATCATATGGGGTAGAATGGATACTCATGAGGGCAGGATGCGAGAACATATGGCTGGAGCCAGGAATGAGAAACGGGGCCAGGGTGGGGAATATTATTACCATAGGGGCTAATTAAGGGATATTATTACTGCAGTGATGTATTTATTTTATTTTTTGAGTGTACTGTTTTAAATGGGGGGGCGGTCCTGTTACTGTGCAGAGTGACACTATATCACCTTTTTTTCTTCATGTGATGTAATGTAGAAGTTGTGAAAAATTAAGTAATGTGTTCTGCAAGCAGAGCTCGAGATAACTGTGTTATTTCCTGCAGAAACGAGTCCTGGCTGGAAGGAATGATGGCGGTCTGTGCTGGATGAAAGATGAAGGACTTCACCTAGAGACGTCACTGGTGAGTCAGTGTTACCTATACACTGACACTATACACTGTATACTATATAGAGGTCCTGTGTATAATGTCACCAGTGATCTCTGTATTACCTCTACACAGACACTGCATACTAAGTACAGATCTCCTGTGAATACTGGCACTTATGGTGATAGTATTGTGGGTTTTTTTTTATTACTGATCAGTATTGTAGTATTCAGTCACTATGTGGTGGTAATATGTGGTCTGGAAATGGTGTTGTGGTATTTGTCCCTTGTATGTAGTATTATTCGGTCACTATGTGGCCTGGTCATGGTGTGGTGGTATTAAGTCACAGGTGTGGCATGTGGGGGTGACACCATTAGGCCCAGTTTAAGTTCTACAAAACAGGAAAACCGTTTTTGGTAACCTTTGTGTGTATTGAGCCGGGGGGGGGGGGGGCGCCAAACTCGGGAACAGCCCCGGGCGGCAAAAGCTCTAGCTACGCCTCTGAATGTGCTGCTCCCCCATCCTGTCATGTGCTGCTCCCATCTAGCCCTCCTATACTTTAATGTGCTGCTCCTATCCTGCACCCCCATCCTGTCATGTGCTGCCCCATCCCGTGCCCCATCCTGTCATGTGCTGCTCCCTTTCATATGCCCCGAACGCTGATCCGTAAAGGGTGATGACCCCCATAAAATGCTCCATAGTATAATGTGCCCCGTATGCTGCTCCATAAAGGTTGATGGCCCCCATAAGATGCTCCATAGTATAATATGCCCCGTATGCTGCTGTGATTTAAAAAAAAGAAAAAAATGACAAACTCACCTATCGTCACTGGGCGCCGAGTGCCTGAGCAGGCGGGGACACCAGCGCGCTATGGGGGTCAGGTGCCCGAGTCGCCGCTGGCTCAGGCCCCCATCACTTGTTATATTCACCTGTCCCCGTTCCACTGCTGCGCGCCGCTCTGTCTTCTGGGTCCTCTGGCTGTTACTGTTCAGGCAGAGGGTGCGCACTAACCACTTCATCACGCCCTCTGACCTGAATGTCACAAGCAGAGGATGTAGAAGACGGAGCGGTGCGCAGCGGTGGAACGGGAACAGGTGAATATAGCATACTCACCATCCTGGCACGTTCCTGCTTCTCCATCGGAGATTATGATATGCGTTCACTGCTTACGCATACAGCGATCTCCTGGGCTGCGTCACTCTGTGGGGTCCAGACTGCGCAGGCATTTGCGCTTGCGCAGTCTATAAAGGGGACAGACAGAGTAACTCTCCTAGTGTTATATTATATATATATATATATATATATATATATATATATATATATATTTTAATATTTCTAAAAACATTTTTTTTAAACTTTTTTCTTGCTTCAATAGTCCCCATTAGAGACTAGAAGCCTGCGATCATCCGATCGTTTGTGCTACATAGAGCAGGTCTACATCCCTGCTCTATTTAGCAGAAATGCTCGCTTGCTATAAGCGCTGACCACTGGGCGGCGCTCATAGCTATCCAGCTATGACAACCACAGGGGTCTCCTGCTGACCCTGGGTTGTCATGCCAACCCATCGGAGACCCACGGTCATGTGACACAGGCGCCGATGGGAGGAGGTAATGACTCACTTTCTGCGTGTGCATGCCACCGTCAGAGTTTGACAACGGCATTTAACATGTTTTTTTTCAGCCGCAAGTAGATCGCAATTCAATTAGCTGTTAGGGGCACATGTCAGCTGATCATATCAGCTGTCATGTGCCGGAAAACGTGCGGGCTCATGCCCAGAGACCGCAACAAACAGGGGGAGGCATTCAATGATGGACTCTGCCCGTCATTGGACATTACGTGGTTAAAGACGACTCATGCATATTCCCAAACGAGACGCTAGAGATACAATTTGTTCATTTTAGAAGAGAGATAGTTAGCATAAAATATGTTTATTATAAAATTCTCATTTTAAAGATATGTCATTTTCTGATGATGCACTCTCATAAATAAGACAATGGTGTATTTCCATTTGCATTTATAGAAAAGTCCCCCGCCTCAGACTGCCTTATATCTAGACACAGAAGAGAGAGCGGTACAGTATTCTTTTTCCACAGGTCACCGATGTGTGACTCCCTGATAAGTATCATTTGTGATCTGTAACTGTGATACTCTCGCAGCAGTGAAATTGCTTGCCTTAGTGAGCTATTAGAGAGAAAACATTCTTCCTGTTAAAACAGTATACCCACCATGGAGACTACAGTACCTTAATGGAAATAAACTATTGACTGGAAATTAAAAGGGTTTTCATAATAACATAGGAGTAATTTAATTGAAAGCCAACAGAACACTTAGAGCAAATGTATTTCGTGAGAAGTAATTAAATGTCTTAGGGAATTTGAGATCCGTGTTCGTACAGCTGGGAAAGATAGCAGCACCAAATATTATAGGTTTAAAATGGAAAATATTTTGGACAAAAATTCTAATTTGCAAAACATTTGCTGGGTATTTTGGCTGTGATTTCACTGTGAAAATGCTGGAGTAAATGGATCGAGTAAGTGGATAAAATTTTGAGCATTACACGGGCACTATCAGCCCCAATTCCAACCAGAGGTTCACTACTTCTGCCAAGTGTAGACTAAGGGTACTTTTGCACTGGCCAATAATCATGGAAAAGCATTTCTAAAATCACTTGTTTTCTGATTATCGACCTGTTTAATCAGGCTGCCAATCACCCAACGAAAGAGCATAACGCCCATTCATCTGTCGTAATGAGTTTTAGATCCAGCAGGTGAAATTTATTCCCTCACTAAAGACAGATTTTTAGACTGATTTGAGCAGTGTTTCAGACTAAATGATCCGTACAGAAAACACAATATTTCCCATCTTCACCTTTAGTGTTGATTTATGAGAAAAAAATAACGTTCAAGGAAGATCTAAAAAGTATTCAGAAAATAATACCGTAATTATGGATATCATATGCTACATTTTTAGGTGTAATATCCAACAGAATTTGGGCACAGTTTCTTAGTAAATCTCTCCCAGAGATAGTACTTGCGTCATGTCTGACACTGGTGTTTTCAAGCTGAATGTATACAAATCTATACATTTATTATTCCCATGGATTTCTTTGGGAGGTACATGTTAGGCAGTGGGAAGCCGGTTGTCAATCAGATTGACAAAGCAGAGTGGAAGAAAAGCCGCCGTTCTGTCAACATACAGTAACGTGAGCTGAAGTCGCTTATTTGCCGGCAGGAGTGGTCTGTGACCATTCTGTGCTGGCAGAGATTGGCGCTGGGCACAGCAGGCAAGTAGGTAGAAACTACAACAAAAGAAAGGAACATATGCAGCCATCACCCAGCTTGAAACTGTTGTCTTTAATAGTCCAATAGGCTGGTTACAATCATTGCATACAGTTCGGCAGAAAACGGTGAAGGTGCGGGGGATGTGGATGGGACGACGGCCGTTTCGCGCGGTATGCGCTTCTACGGGTCCATGTGAAGTTAAAATGATGTCACTTCCTTTATATAAGGTCTGAACATCAACAAGGGTTAATATTATTGCTACAAAATTTTTTCAAAATGCTTTTCACAACAAATATTAATACAAATTCTATTTACGCCGATTGCATTAATGTAAAGAATTACGAAAATTACAAAAATATAGCCATATCTAACTTGTCATTCAGACCTATAGGTCCTTGAGCATTTGTGTTCATTATCCATTTTGCTTCATGTCAAAAGGTACCGTCACACTCAGCAACTTTACAACAAGAACGACAACGATCCGTGACGTTGCAGTGTCCTGGATAGCGATCTCGTTGTGTTTGACACGCAGCAGCGATCTGGATCCCGCTGTGCCATCGCTGGTCGAAGCTAGAAGTCCAGAACTTTATTTTGTCGCCAGGTCGGCTTGTATCGTCATGTTTGACATCAAAAGCAACGACGCCAGCAATGTTTTACATGGAGCTAACAACCAGCGAGAACGATAAGTGAGTCGCCATTACGTCACTGGATCGCTCCTGCATCGTTCTGGAGTTGCTGTGTTTGATGTCTCTACAGCGACCTAAACAGCGACGCTGCAGCGATCGGTTCGTTGTCTATATCGCTGCAGCGTCGCTGAGTGTGATGGTAGCTTAAGAAGCAGGCTGTTGTGATTACCTCACTTGGGAGGGAATTTAACAATTTCAAGCCTGGCAAACTGCAGTAGCTCTGGATTTCCATTGTGCTTTTCTTGCATGTGTTTTAATAAGCGCATGCAGCCTTTGCCTGTTAGCCCTCCCGTCAGGCGCAATAGATCTGACAGGCACACAGTAATTAGTTTCACTTCTCTCTCCTTGCCCACTTATCAGAAAACCCCACCCCTCCTAGTTATCTCCTGACTCTACAGGCTCTGAGAAACCTGATATCACAGTGACTCAGCAGACCTTCTAGTGAGCAGATATCAACACTTTGGCTTCTCAGGCACATTGCGCCTGATTTCAACACAAATTGAAAGGTTAGTATTTTCTTTTTTTATTCATCACGATTGTGTATTTAGCTAGTTTTATGAAGGATTAATGCTAACTTAGTGTACATAAGTACTGTTTTCTTAGACAAAAGGAGGGTGGCTTCTAAGGCACATTGCGCCCTAACACATACTCTTTCTCTCTTGCTTCAGATTTTCTGCTGCAATGGCCAGAAAACAGTATGATTCATCTAAAACCCTTCATTTAGAAGAAATGAAGATTTTGTTGTTAGAAGATGATGAGGAAGAACCAGCAGTAAGGCCATGTTCACACAGTGCGTTTTTTTCTGCGGAACCGCAGCGTTTTTGCCGCTGCGGTTACGCAGCTGTTTTCCATGCAGGGTACAGTACAATGTACCCTATGGAAAACAGGAACCACTGTGCACATGATGCGGGAATCGGGAAAAAAAGCCGCGCTGAATAGCCGCGGTAAAAAAGAAGTACCATGTCACTTCTTTTTTCGGAGCCGCAGCGGTTCTGCACCCATAGACCTCCATTGTGAGGTCAAACCCGCAGTAAAACCCGCAGATCAAAAATATATCTGCGGGTTTTATTGCGGTTTGTGGTGCCGAACCGCTGCAGCAGGAAGTGTGGGGAAGCGGGCGGAAGTGCGTGGGCGGAGTGTGGCTGCCCCGATCCCACCCCCCATGCTCCGATGCCCCCCCCGTGCTCCGATGCCCCCCGTGCTCCGATGCCCCCCTCCGTGCTCCGATGCCCCCCGTGCCCTAATCTCCCCCCCTTATACTTACCCGGCCTCCCGTTGTCCGTCCGGCCGTCTTCTCCCTGGGCGCCGCCATCTTGCAAAATGGCGGGCGCATGCGCAGTGCGCCCGCCGAATCTGCTGGCCGGCAGATTCGTTCCAAAGTGCATTTTGATCACTGAGATATAACCTATCTCAGTGATCAAAATAAAAAAATAGTAAATGACACCCCCCCCTTTGTCACCCCCATAGGTAGGGACAATAAAAAAAATTAAGAATTTTTTTTTTCCACTAAGGTTAGAATAGGGTTAGGGTTAGGGGTAGGGGTAGGGTTAGGGGTAGGGTTAGGGGTAGGGTTAGGGTTAGGGGTAGGGTTAGGGGTAGGGTTAGGGGTAGGGTTAGGGTTAGGGGTAGGGTTAGGGGTAGGGTTAGAGTTAGGGTTAGGGGTAGGGTTAGGGGTAGGGTTAGGGTATTTTCAGCCATTTTAACCCTAAAAAACTTCCTAGAAAACACACAGACTCTGCATAGAAAACTGCATAAAAAAAGGATCAAAAAACGCATAAAAAAAGCACCAAAAAAGCACAAAAAAAAGACCAAAAAAAGGACCTGCGTTTTCTGCCAAGAGCTGCGGTTTCAGTCCTGAAAAAAAAAGGATGGAAATCAGGAACGTGTGAACATACCCTAACTGAGGATTTAGAGGAATCTAGTGACATTTCATCTGAAGATGAGGTAGCAGAATGTAACACTGATTCTGGAAGAGAGCAGGATGGTGATGACACTGATACAGAGGAAACAGACACAGATCTAGCTTATTATTTGGGCAAAGATAAAAATACAAAGTGGAACAAAAAGGCACCCAAGAACAAACAGCGCAGAGAATCCCACAATATTATTACACACCTTCCTGGAGTTATTGGAAGTGCTAGAAAAGATAAAACTGCAGTGGAATGTTGGAGTAATCTAATTACAGATAGCATGTTGGAAACTATTGTTCGGTTCACTAACCAGTATATTGACACAATCAAAGAGCAATTCTCCAGAGAGAGGGACATCAAAAACCCTGAATTTATTGAACTCAAGGCATTTATTGGCTTGTTATACCTAGCTGGTGCTTTCAGAGCAAATAGGCAAAGTTTGGAGGAGCTGTGGGGGACAGACGGTGATGGCATCGAAAAATTCAGCCTTGTGATGAATCTGAAACCATTCAAAGTCCTGATCCGTTGCCTCCGTTTCGATGATCAAAGTACCCGGACAGAACGAAAAGGTTATGACCGGCTTGCACCAATTCGGGACATATTTCAACAATTTATTATGAATTGTCAAAAAAGCTATTGCCCGGGGCAAAACCTCACTATTGATGAGATGCTTCCAGGTTTCCGTGGAAGATGTGGTTTTCGGCAATATATACCATCGAAGCCAAACAAATATGGAATTAAAATTTTGGCCATCGTTGGTGCAAGGATGATGTACACTATGAACATGGAAGTTTATTGTGGAAGACAGCCACCAGGTCCTTTCAATGTGAGCAACAAGCCTAGTGATGTGGTAAAGAGAATTGCTGAGCCAATGTTTGGATCTGGTCGAAATATCACTGCTGACAACTGGTTTACTGACTTTGATCTGATTGATTTTTTAAAAACGAAAAAGCTGTCATATGTGGGAACTGTTAGAAAAAACAAAAGGCAGTTGCCGCCAGATTTTCTATATACAAAAGGCAAACAACAGTATAGCACTATGTTTGGGTTCAGTAATGGAAAGATTTTAGTTTCTTACATCCCACGCGAGAGGAAAAATGTGATTTTGGTCTCTTCATTACATAATGATTACACCATTGATCCAGAGTCTGGGGAGCTAAGGAAACCAGAAATCATAACTTTTTATAATTTGACCAAAAGCGGCGTTGACACTGCTGACCAAATGTGTGGCAATTTCAATGTAAGTCGAAATACCAAACGCTGGCCGATGGTAATCTTCTTTACAATGCTGAATGTGGGTGGCATCAACTCACAAGTAATTTACCTCGGTAATGAACTTAAACAAATGCGCAGAAGAATGTACCTAAAACAATTGGCTAATGAACTGGTGAGTGGAGAGCTAAGCCTAAGAAGTACAAAGACGGTTGGAATGCCCCTTGCCCTGCAACATCGGTTGAAGAAATATCGTCCCAAGGACGTTCCAGAACAAACACCGACTCTACCACCTTCTAAAAGACGCAGTTGTACTACCTGCTCATTTGTATCTGGTTTCAGAAGGCTTTCTAAATATGACTGCAAAATATGTAAAGAATCAATCTGCCTTTCCAATGCAACTTTCGTCTGCCAGCCTTGCTTTTCTAAGTGTACCTGTGCTGCTTCTGCTGCAATTGAAACCACTGAAGATGAGTAGAAAATAATTAAGTAACATCTAAGTGCAATATCCTTTAAGTTTTTTTCCATAATTTTATATTTAAGCAATAGTTAAGTAAAGATAACTGGAGCCTATTTGGCGGTACTACCGAAAAGTGGTACTTTTAGTTTTAATAAGTTTATGGTTAATAAATGGGTTTTTTTGCATCTGATTTGGTGTAATCTCTTTTAATACATTCCTATGAAGGTCACTGACTACTTCTATAGTCCTGAAATTGAAATATGTAGCTACTATAGGTAGTTTTCTGACCTGTGCTTGTCAGGCACATTGCGCCTGAACTGACGAGAATCTATATTGCGCCTGACGGAGGGTTAGTATGGAATTGTAATGTTCGCGAAATCTAGTTATTAGGGGTCGAATGGTTTTCCCTATATAGTAATATTTGCAGGGACAGAATAATACATAGACAACAAATTTACTCTTGCAGGTAATAAAATCATGAATTATGTGATTTATCGGTCCAATTTTGATTGCAATATTTAATTTATGCAGATGACAGAAATTACAATTGCCACATTTAAAATTGCCTTTTGGCATATCTTTATTTAACCAATTGCTTTGTGTTAGCAATAGTCTGTTTTGTACTAAAAGATCACTCAAATTTTTTGTACGCTTGTAGGCAAATTGTGGATTCATTAATGTAATATTTGATTGTTCCCTATCACTTTGTAAGATGTGTTAGTTTTTTCTGATTGCTGCATACTTTTTTTTATCCATTGTAGTGTGCATAAAGACAAAAGTAAATCTCTGGTCGTTTGTCGAGTGGTGCATTAAACATTAAAAAATGTTTTTTGATAAGATTGATTTGAGATAGCTTTTCTGCTCTATTTTTGGCTTCATTCAGAAGCTTCGGGGGGTACCCTCTATTACTGAACTGATTTTTTAGCTCTACAACTTGTTCTTTATAAATATCGTCATTATTATTAATTTTTCTGAGTCTGACCATTTGACTATATGGAATGCTCTTTTTGGTGCGCATTGGATACGCACTGTTACAGTGCAGCAAATTATTTGTCGCTGTTGGTTTTCTAGACTTTCGTATTTATTTCGCCATTGTTTATGTCTATTTGGACATCTAGAAATTCTAATGAATTTTTTCCAAAGTTCGAGGTGAAGCGCATATTTTCGTCATTGTTGGTATTCAAAAAAGTGACAAAATCATTAAAAACCTCTTCTGACCCATCCCAAATTATGAAGATTTCGTCAGCAAATCTCAAATAGGTTTTTATATGTTTTAGGAAAGGGTTACTCATAGTTGTGATGAATTTTTCCTCGAAAGCTGCGAGGAATAAATTAGCATAAACGCACGCGGCTGGCGTACCCATTGCTGTACCTGTCTTTTGCAGGTACCACTTGTTGATGAACTTGAATGCGTTATAGGAGAGGACAAATTCTAAGCTCTCTGTTATGAAGGAAATAAAACCTGGATCTTTGCCAGTGTTTAAGATAATTTTATGTATGGCGTCGAGTCCCTTTTTTTGTGGGATTCTAGTATACAAATTCACTATGTCAATGGACGCTAGTGAAAAAGTTGTTTGCCATTCTATATCCTTGAGAGCTAATAAGAAATCGCCACTATCTTTAACGAATGAAGGAAATAGGTAGAAACTACCTGTCTGTTAGTTTTTAGGTCTATGGTAAAAAATAATATAGTCCTGGATACACTTTAAGATTGTCTAGTTTATACTTAGAGAAGATTTTTTGACAGTGCTGACTTTCAGGCTTTCATTGACCAAATGGCAAATATGAAGTGAAGTTAACAGTATAAAACGTGTAAATTACAACGAACAGGTCTCATTTTCCTCATAAAGTGTGGTATTTTATTATGATTTAATATGATAAATATGTAAATTTTTTCTTAATTTTCCTCCATTAATCAGCACAGCATATACTATTGGACTATGCATGCAAAATGCGTCAGATAAAACGTGCCAGATAAACATTAACCCAAAAACCCTCACTTGTCATGCGCATATAATTAATATAAAGCAGAACCCTAATTAACATGTAATGCAGAATTGTACAGTAGAGCATTAACACTAGAACTACTGATGGAGTCATTTTGACTCCTTTCGTTTTTTATTTCTCTTCTGTGACTACATTTTTCAGAATTCCGGCTTGAAACTCGGTGACTTTTCCTCAAATATGATGTGAAAAAAGATTTTGTGAGAATAAATAATTTTGGTAAAAAATTTGCGCGTTTTTTTCAAAATTTACCAAGAACTACTGAAGGGAGTCATTTTAACTCCCTACTATATTTTGAGGTCCTTTTGTCACTAAATGTTGCTATAAAGTTTTGTGCATAATTTTTTCACTCTGTCTTATTTACCCTGATGTTCATATAGATGTAGTTCAATTTACATGTCAACTTTTCACATTTTCCTTGTGTTTTACCTGCTTGTATTACTGTGTAATGCTGAACAAAATAGCTTGTTTACTCTAGGCTCTTATCTTATGCTAATGAAGGGTGGTTTTTTTCTAAGGTCCTAGCAGGAGACAGTATTCTGGATAGTAACTTTACTTTCAGTTCAGCTGAAGAGACAAAGAGAACAGACGCAGACATACGAGCTCTGAAGACTCATACAGGTATGAATTGTTATTAAATAGTTTAGCTGTCTGTCAACTGATTCAGCCCACCTACTTTTGAAGGTGGCAGAACAGTTATTATTTCTTTTAGTTTTCATTTCATTTCTATTTTTCAGCAAATAGGAATTTGTGAGGAATATGGAGAGAAGACGTTTGATAAAGCCTCAGGATATTCTGGCTACTTTGCAATCCATACCGGAGGATGAATCGGAATCCGAATTGCAGGAACATGTATTTGATTCTGACAGTGATGAAGATTTCATTCCTCAGAACATATCAAGTGAATCTGAAGACTCAGAAGGAACAAATCCAGAAGGTAAGTAGTTATGTGTATTTATTTGTTCTTCCACACACTGAGTTAGGGCCTGTGCACACTAGCAGAATTCTGGCTGAATAGCCATCTGGATATTCTTGCCGCATTACAGGCCGTACCTGCCCGCTCATGCCTGAAGCTCTGCTCCGAACCCCGGGCTGGAGCCGCTGTCAGGGACAGAGCAGCGCTTGCTTACGCGCGAGCACGGCTCCGTCCCAGACAGCGGCTCCAGCCCGGGGTTCGGAGTGGAGCTTCAGGTATGAAACTCCGCTCTGTACCTGAGCGGGCAGGTACGGGCCGGATTGTGGTGAGAATATCCGGTCGGATATTCCGCCGCTAATCCAGCCAGTGTGCACGGACCCTTACAAAACAAAAATTCTAAATATTCATCAACTTTTTTCCAGATATTCCAAGCACATCAACTGGGGATCGGGCTCATGCAGTTATGTTGCCTCGTGACCATCCTCCTGGTCGTGGACAGAAAAAATCAGCAAAACGTCCTAGAAATGAAAGAACAACAGATAACGATGGCGGCGAAGGTAATGCAACAACAAACACCAGAGAAGGCGAATCTGAAGGAATACTAGTTTCAGCGGATGGTATTCAATGGAAACCTGTTGAAATTGGACAACACTTGCCTGGTAGGCGTGACAGCCAAAATATTCTTCGAGAAGCACCTGGCCCTACAGGATACGCCAGAAGAAATATCATTATCGATAGTCCTTTGAGCGCATGGCGTTTATTTTTTGATTCATATATATTGACACATATAAAGAACTGTACGCTTGCAGAAGCATGCAGGAACAATAATTTACAGTTTACTCTATCTGATGAGGAGCTAGATGCATTCATTGCGATATTCTATGCTCGTGGAATATCTGGCACGAACCGTCACTCGATTAGCAGTATTTGGTGTAATGACTGGGGAATACCGTTTTGCAAAGCGACAATGTCTAGGGACCGCTTTGTTGAAATTATGAGGTTTCTCAGATTTGATGAGAAATCTACTCGATCGGAGAGACTGCAAACGGACAAGTTTGCTCTATTTTCTACTGTGTGGGACAGGTTTATTGAAAATTGTATTGCGTGTTACAAACCTGGCCCATACATAACGGTGCATGAGCAACTTTTCCCAAGCAAAACTAGGTGTCCATTCACGCAGTATATGCCTTCCAAACCAGATAAATATGGCCACAAATATTGGCTAGCTGTTGATAAGGAGAGCAAATATCTGGCAAATGGCTTCCCTTATCTAGGCAAAGATGACACACGCCGTGCTGAGGACCGTTTAGCTGACCATGTGGTAATGAAGTTATTGGCCCGTTTTTGAAAAAAGGTCGCAATGTTACAACCGATAATTATTTTACTTCAGTAAAATTAGCTAAACAGCTAAAAAGCAAAGGAGCAACCATCGTGGGAACACTGAATAAGATAAGGCGAGAAGTGCCTAAAGAAATAAAATCCATGAAAGAGGAATTGTACAACACTAAAGTGTTTAGAAATGAAGACAATTTTACACTTACAGTATATCAAGGAAAGCCCAACAAAAATGTTGTCATTTTGAGTTCCATCCATCCAGATGTTGTTGTTGCGTCTGATTCCGCTAAAAAAACTCCAGAAACGGTAAAGTTTTACAATGAAACAAAATATGGAGTAGATGTAGTGGATCAGATGGCACGAAAATATACCACACGAACATCCACAAGGAGATGGCCTGTTCATGCATTTGAAAATGCCTTAGACTTTGCGGGTATAAATGCATGTATAATATTCAAGGAGATTACCCACCAAAAAATGTCACGCAAGGCATTTTTGCAAATGCTTGTGAGAGAGTTGAGTGGTCCTTATGTCACAGATAGGGAAAAGGGTTCCACGTCCCAAGTTTCTACATGTTCAGAAGTGATGGTTCAAACAAAATTTTGCCAGATCAAAGATAAGTGCAAGAAAAATAGATCTGTCGGCAATTGTAAGACTTGTGGTAAGTCTTTGTGTGGGCAATGTACTGCCATAAATCAAAGGCAATGCCTAAAATGCGAAACACCAAATGTTTAGAAGGTGAATTCTGCGCCATATTTTCATTTTTATGCTCCTCCACCTACATTTTCTCTGCTTTTTGTTCTTCAGTTGTTGTTTATATGTGTGCACTTGAATAAAAAAAAATGTTTGAAAAACGTCTATTATAATTATTGTTATTTTCTGTAGAAAAATAAGAAAAGCAGAAAAAAAACAATCAAAAGCATTACTGTTGGATCTCACAATAATAATACATTACAAAAAATATAATTATTAATAAATATCCACAAATGAAACTCTAAAAATAAACGAAAACAAGCAAGGAGTCAAAATGACTCCTTTCAGTAGTTCTAGGCGGGGTCACGAGTCCAGTAGTCCTTGTGTTAAGTATAATCATTCCACAGTGAGCCAATTACATTCACATTTAGTATATTTCTTTACTGGCCTGGGTGAGAAAAAAAATCACTATTCAGCAATCCTAGGCATTTCTGTGTAAAAGCATATTGACTGTGCCCCATTGTGCTGCGGACTCTCGCCTTATGTTCACGGCTCTTCTATATTATCTAGTGCAGCATTAATGTGAACAGTCACTTGAACATGCATCTGTGCAGAATTTCCTTTGAAAACATCTGCAGCCAAAGGGGTGAATACTGCAATGGGATTCATTTATAGAAGTTGTAAGTTTGGACAAAACTATAGTTTTAATAAATAATGAGTAACACAAATGAGTTGAAAAAGCTGCATACTTAGCTTCGCTCAATGCAACAAGTCAATGCCATAAAATGCCTCAGGCCCTAATGCGACTTCTGAGAGGTCACTTAGTTTTGTATCTCCATATACTGTAAAACCGAGCATTTACTGTAACTCATTTCTTTCAAGCAGGGATTGTGTTCAGTTGAAAAAAATGTGGATTATTTTGGCTGTTTTTGATGGTTTCTATATCTAGAATAGGTGCTCGATGTTAGATGGGTGGTCTCCCGTACCTTATAGACATTCTGTACCTTGGGCTGTCTAATCAGCCTAATTAGAAGGTAGCTGAGAGGGCTACTTAATGAAAATGTTTTATTCACCCAAAAAACCCAGTCCATCAAGGGACGGGCTTAGCCACTGTCTGTGGCAGTTACCATAATGAGAAATGGTTTCCATGGTGGTATATACCGTGCTTGGCATAATGAGTACATCACAAGACATTTGTTAGAAAACCTTTCCTTTCACAGTCAATATTTTCTATGAAATTACTACAAAATACTCCCACAAATGTGGGCCATTGTTTGCAAGATTTGTTATTTTGCACACCCCCAAAAAATAAATTCTCTTAAAAAATGTATTCAAGGCCATGTTGCAAAAATGAGTGCACTTCAATGAAAGTCTGAGGAACAAAGCTAAAATTTAGCCTACATAATTTTAATTAACAAGAGTTTAACTACAGGTAAATCTAATTACTCATTACACAGGTGTCCAAAAGACAGATGACTCTAAAAGGGCATTACTTAACAAAGAAAACCCCATCTGATTAATGCTGTCAGCAATGGCACCACATGGAAGAGAAATGTCACAAGACCTGAGAAAGAAAACAACTTATTTACACAAGAAAGGTGAAAGCTACAAGAAGATCAGCAAAGTTTTACTTATCAGCCAGAATACTGTAGCAAAAGTGATACAATTGAACAAAGATGGAACTGGAACCATCTCACAGAGACGTCCAGGCCAAGCACAGAAGATTAAACCAAAACAGGAGCCTCTTATGATAAGAGGGGATGAAGAAAATTGACATATGCAAGTTCACTGCAGTTAGCTAAAGAAGTTGAAAGCCACACTAGTGACACAATACTGCCTACACTGTAGAGGAATGGTAAGCATGGGTGGCATCCACAAAGGAAGCCTCTCTTAAAACCAATGCACAAAAAAACACCTACAATTTGTGATGGCCAATGCTGAAAAATATGAAGACTATTGGGACTCTATACTTTGGAGTTATGAGACCAAGAGAAATGTTTTTGGAACTGATGACTCTAAACCTATGTGGTGTTGAAAAGGTGATGAGGACAAAGAAAACTGCATGGTCCCTACAGTGAGACATGGTGGTGGCAGTATTCTTAAACTAAATTAAACAGATTTTACAGTATTTAATGGAGCTTAAAAAAAATCCCAACAGTTTAAAATAAACAGAAATTGAACAGAAAATATCCAGAATTGTTATCAGAAAAGTATTAATAGGGAATACTATTGGACCTTTATCAACATTAATACCTGATAGATTAAGAACATCAATTAATGAAGGGTTAATATGGGTAATTTGGTTAGTGAAAAGTTTTGATAAATACACCATCAAAGTGTCAAATCTGTTTAAGTTGCAGTATAACTATATTTATTGAGAGTAATTTAGACTTTAATAGTATAATAGATTTTATGGGATTGTGCAATAATGTATTTTAAATATGTTTATGTGTATTTTCTTGGTATTACTAGGTCAACATTGATTCCTAAAAAGCTCATGGGTAACGTCCTGTCATTAAGTAACTGAAGTTTATTCTATATTGATTGTCAACATTTTGGAAATTGTTCTTGTGCTCAGTGCGATATTGACTAAAATCTTCATGAAAATCTTATTTTTGAAAGGGTGTGCACTCATTACTGCTGAGCACCGTACGTCTGTTTTGATGTGCAGGTTAGGGTCGGAACCTGTGATAGTTAGGACAATATTTATGAATGGTGTTAGCACGACATTAAAAAGGATCTGTCACCCATCCTGAAATGTCTGTTTCAGGAAATCAAAAAGCACAAAATATGAACGGCACTAGGTGTAATCGCAGCAGGCGGTGTAGCCGCAGCCTGAGGATTCCACTGCAAGACTCCAATAGCACGTATATAGTCTGCAATGTTCGGGTGGTGCTCAGCATAAAAAGCAGTGAACAAATATCCAAGGAGAAAAAGGAAAATGCGGCACTCACCCAGGTAGATTGCGAATCAAAGTCCTTTATTCATCATAACGTAACAACGGACATAGTAAGGAGAGGCGGCTGGGAGAGATCAGCGGTGCGGGGAGAAAGAGCAGGACTACGATCGTTTCGCGCTTGTGCGCTTCCACGGGTCCCGTGGAAGCGCACAAGCGCGAAACGATCGTAGTCCTGCTCTTTCTCCCCGCACCGCTGATCTCTCCCAGCCGCCTCTCCTTACTATGTCCGTTGTTACGTTATGATGAATAAAGGACTTTGATTCGCAATCTACCTGGGTGAGTGCCGCATTTTCCTTTTTCTCCTTGGATATTTGTTTCAGGAAATACTCATAATAATACAATTATTGAGCATCTTTTCTCTAAACCGTGTGTTTTGCCATTTGATGAATACAATGATATCTGGGTATTAACATATCAATTACCATTTATGAAAGAGGAGTGTTCCTAGATAGTCTGAAAGCACAGAAATCTCTGCATGAAATAGGAACTTTTTGCTGCCCATTCTGAGGCCCGATTTTTATTGTGATGCCACCAAACACAATTAAACAGTAATAAATCACATTGTCAAAGGCAGTTCACACACCGGGACTCAGGTAACCATTCACTCTTGCTTATGTTCACTAAAAGGTGAATTCATCTAGGTCTAAAACAGATGGGGGAGGGAAAGGGAAAGAAGAGGAAACAAGGAAAAAGAATTACTAAGTATCAGATATACAGTATCAACTTATATAAAGAAAAATAACAAAGGTGTTGGCAATAAAGATGACTGGATCTTCCAAAATTCAAATTCAGCAAATAAGGGAAACTTACCAAAGAGATTCAATTTGTATAGAAATTATTAAATGCAAATTGAATCTTTTTTATTATGCCCTGGGGTCTCTCCCTATTCTTCCTTATTATGCTCTGAGTCCTTGGGCAAAGCATATGGTAGCATCATGTAACATAATGATGTCATGACGTGTGACACAATGACTTGGCTTGCAGGAATGTCAGAGGCCTAGTCGGCTTGAAGCCATGGCCCATTTTCAAGCAGGCCAATGCACATGTGCCCCACAGGGAAAGGTGATAATCAGAGGCTTGGAGAACCGAACCGAGAACTCTGGGGTTGGCGGAACAGGTAAGCAGAAATTATTATTTTTTTCTTTTTTTCCGCACCCTATGTGGCTTAGTAAAATGGCAAACAGCTGTATGCAATTTTTCTGAATTCATTCTGGAGAATACAAAATTTTGTAAAATTCAAAGAAAATTCAATTCTACTGAAATGAGTTTGATCATCTCAATTTGACCACAATTTAGACACTGAAGACCTATGATTGGCATAAGTAATCAGTATTAGATTGGTGGGGCCCGACAACCTGCACCAACACAGATTTGCAATTTTCAGCTTTAACAACCCTGGCAAGAACCAGGGGTGCACAAAATGTTTTGGTTCAAGGGCCGAGTTTCTGTACTGTGCCTATCTTATCACATTAGATGCTCCAATTATTGCCTCGCTCTTTCCGATGCCCTGGTGTTTTGGCAATTGGGGTAATGGGGCTTGATGTTGAGGTCAGCTGTAAAGTGTCCAAAGACACAGCTGACATCAAGCCCTGGTGTTAGTAATAGAGAAGTGTCTAAGTGTCTATCAGACACCCTGATTACTAACTCAGTAATAAAAAGGAAACACACTGAAAAAAATACTTTATTTAAATAAACAATCTCCGATGCTTTCCCTGGTTCACCACTTTATTAAAGAAAAAAAAATCCCATGTAGTCCAGCGAATGGAAACCTGAATAGAACATACACACGAAGCTCAGAAAAATAAAACAAAGACACTTTCCTTCTTTATTAAAGGGACTCTGTCACCTGAATTTGGAGGGAACAATCTTCAGCCATAGGGGCGGGGTTTTCGGGTGTTTGATTCACCCTTTCCTTACCCGCTGGCTGCATGCAATCTTGCTTTGCGCAGGCGTGTACTATGGAGGACAGAGAATGAACTTCAATCCAATATTGCAGCCAGCATGCAGCCAGTGGGTAAGGAAAGGGTGAATCAAAAACCCCAAAACCCCGCCCCTATGGCTGAAGATTGTTCCCTCCAAATTCAGGTGACAGAGTCCCTTTAAAGGTCTCATGCAGGTCCAACTTAGTTCACTGAATCTGACATAGTCCAATCGAATCCAGCGATAGATATATCGATAGATAGGTAGATCTATAGATAGATAATAGATAGATAATAGATAGATAGATGATAGATAATAGATAGATAGATAATAAATAGATAGATAGATAGATAGATAGATAGATCTATTATCTACCTATGTAATATCTATCTATCTATCCACTATCTATCTATCTATCTATCTATCTATCTATCTATCTATCTATCTATCTATCTATTATCTATCATCTATCTATCTATTATCTATCATCTATCTATCTATTATCTATCTATCTAAAGATCTATCTATCTATCTCTCTATTATCTATCTTTCAGCTATCTAGTGTATCTATCTATCTATCTATCTATCTATCTATCTGTGTGTGTAAACATTATTCTTCAATGGAGTATTTAAAAGAAGAGGCTGGACAAGGAAATTACATCACAATTTTTTTTCTTATATCTTTTTTTAACTTATAAAAACACACACAAATCCGCATGAAAAAAACGCATGAAATACGCATCAAAAACGCATAAAAAACGCAGGTGACCTGACAGTGACCTCAGATGCAGATTTTACCTGCGTCAAATCCTGAGCAAATACTAAGCCATTCCTGACCATGGAAACATGCCCTTATATCTCAGGTCAGTAAAACATACTTAATCTGTGGTCATTAAGGGGTTACAGCTTTGGGCTGTAGAAGGGATAGTCCATTTCATTTACTTCCTAGAAAGTATGGACTGTGCAGCTCCCTACTGAAGACATCTTCCAAGCACTCAGGAGACTGACCATAACAAAGTCCAAAAGCAGATGGAAAATAGATGGTACCAAAGGACAAACACAGGGTGCTGTTAGCCATCATCATATTAGCATCAGAGCTTCAAGTACAGTAGGGTACATAGACTCAAGACATCTGTTGGTTCTGCAACAATCACCGGAACACCAAGCGCCAAACCTGTATATAATGGAGGTGGGGTAGACAATGGAGCTTGCAAAACGTTGAAAATCTGCACAATCTTGACTAGAGAGTCAGAATGACTAGTGCTAAAGTAACTGAAAAAGTGACTGACTCCCCCCAAAATATAAAAACATACATTTGTGCGATGCCATAGAGTTCCTACTTTACAAAGTGAAAAAAATATTTTTTTTACTATAGGTACCATCAACCCTTTCTGTAAATTATGAAGGACAGGGAGATGTTTTTCATTAATCTGATTGACTGCTGAAATTACCCTACATGTTTTCCGCACAAGGAATTTCTAAAACCATAAACCATTCAGGTTCAGAAAGGTAGTTGTATAACCTGCAGTGAAGATGAGGCTTATTAACCCTACTCATTCTGCATTCTTCACAAAGCTTCTGGTCTAAAATTACCACATTTTCTAACAGTGTTCAGACATGTCTCCAGACTAAGCAAACACTTGTACTAATCCATTTAATACAGTGCTACATACAGAATAATATCACTTGCATACTTTCCATCATTCCAAGAGGAAATTTTAGAGCAGAAAACAGAGTTTACCTAAGCCAAGCCCATTATCGACTCTGCAGAGCCAATAACATACTTTACCGTAATATCCCTCATTTTACCGTCTTTCTCTCTAATTGAAGACATCTTTACATTTGTTAAAGGAAACAGTGTTAATTAAAAAGGGGTTAAATTATATTAACATTCTAAATACTTTCTGATTATTCCCTTGCGGCCATTGTTTGGGTTGGTCATTACTTCTATTTACCCTCGTGCACGAGTGTGTGCGCCAACCATAGTGGTCGCTCAACATTCGGCCACATGACATGTAATGCTTGTAATCGACATACAGTATGATCACTAAGAACAAGGTAATGGTGAATATTATTTATATATTATTTTACCACGTGTATTTATTTTTCTACCCCATAATATACTTTCAAAGAAAGAATGTACAATCTTTTCTGGTGTGAGGCCCGTGAGAGCCACCATGTAAGATTGATCTAATCCCAATTTATTGCATATTGGATTAATATTTTATGACTGTGTTTAATACAAATATATTCTGTTCTGATTCTGCAGACGTATGACCACTGCAGCCAGTCACTAAGCATATTTTACCGCTGCACGCTGTTGGAAAAGCAAACTTGGAGACTGTAAATGGATATAGAAGCACTACAAAGGAGTGGTGGGAGATCCACTTTGTCCAAGAGCCATAACTTTTTTAGTTTTCCGTCAATATGGCCATATGAGGGCTTGTTTTTTTGCTGGCCAAGTTGGACTTTTGAATGGCACCATTCATTCTACCATATAGTGTAGTGGAAAACAGAAAAAAATTCCAATTGCTATGATATGGCAAAAAAATGTGCAATTCCTCAACTGTTTTTTGGGTTTTTTATTTAGCATGTTCAGTACATGGTAAAATTGACATGGAAATACAGTATGATTCCCCTGGCCAGTACATGTATGGAGATACAAAATATATATAGTGTTTTTAATTTAGGTGGTGAAAAAAATTGGAAACTTGTAAAAAAAAGTTTCCCCATTTTCCAAGACCTGTAACTTTTTCATTTTTTGGGATCTGGGGCTGGGTGAGGTCTTATTTTAGTGCCCTGAGATGATGTTTTTATTGATACCATTTTTGGGGTAGATGCGATGTTTTGATAGCTTTTTATTGCAATATTGGTGGCCAAAAAACATAATTCTGGCATTTTGATTTTTTCTCGTTGCACCTTTTTTTCTTTATTCTTTACTGTCTTTAATAGTCCCCTTAGAAAACTTGAAGCTGTGATTGTCTGATCACCTGTGCTACACATGGCAGTGCATCAGCATTACTTTGTATAGCAGAAATGACAATCTCTTATGAACGCTGGCCATGGGCCGTCGTTCACAGGAGCACTGTACTGATAGGCGGCCCCAGGCTTTTGTGACAATCCATTGGCATTCCACAATCACATGACTTGGGGGCCGATGGGCGGGATGAATAACAGGCTTCAGGTCGGCGAGTGTTAAATCCCGCTGTTAGTGATTGGCCGTGGAATTTAACTGATATACAGTGGCAGGCAGAGCACTGCTCCACCCGTGGCTGTTAGAGGCACTTGTTGGCTGATTAAATCAGCCATCAAGTGCGGGGAAAGATGGGGGCTTGGCATGAAAGACCACATCAAATGCAGGAACATTAACTTTGATGTACATGTATGTCAAAGTTAGTGAAGGGATTAAAGTAATTGTAATGAGCTTATTTGGGCTCTTTATCAGGTATAAGGCTTATACCTGAAGCTGTGATATGGAAACGATACAGTAGAGGTAAATTGGGAACCAAATGAACTTGATAGTGCTGATCATTGTTATAATTGAGATCATTACGTCTTCATTGTCAGCTTTTGTATCTGCTTCATATGTTTTTACTTTCTTATGTTCTTTTCATAATTTGTTTAAATTTTGACTTCACCTAATCTGACCTCTCTTTCATTATTTTAAATAGGATTGAGTTATTTCATATATATGTTTCCATATGTATGTTCTTGTTTTTTATTATTTTTCCCCTTTTTCTGCTCACTGGGAACTTATAAAGTGATAGTTATTATAAGCAGACAGAAAATGACTAAATGAGTAACAGTTGCCGATAATCCATTGTAAGCAAGTAAGACAAATATGACTAGGAAGCCCCGTCACTTAATACAGCCATGTAACCATATGGACTGGAGAAATTCAATACACATTTGTGTTTATGAAAAGTAAAGTGGAATCCATGATGAATCTTATGTCAGGATGAGGTCAAAGTTGATTCAGCAGAGAAAATATAGATAGTTTTTATTTATTTTTGCACAATAAAAAAACATATATATATATATATATATATATACATATATATATATATATATATATATATATATAACCATATATATAATAATAATAATAATTAATAATAATAATAATTATTATTTTATTTATATAGCGCCAACATATTCCGCAGCGCTTTACAAATTATAGAGGGAGAGGGGGACTTGTACAGACAATAGACATTACAGCATAACAGAAATCACAGTTTAAAATAGATACCAAGAGGAATGAGGGCCCTGCTCGCAAGCTTACAAACTATGAGGAAAAGGGGAGACACGAGAGGTGGATGGTAACAATTGCTTTAGTTATTCGGACCAGCCATAGTGTAAGGCTCAGGTGTTCATGTAAAGCTGCATGAACCAGTTAACTGCCTAAGTATGTAACAGTACAGACCCAGAGGGCTATTAACTGCATAAAGTGTATGAGAACATGATACGAGGAACTTTTTTTTTTTTTATGATAGGCTACACCAGGATCATTAGGTTAATGTGTTGAGGCGGTAGGCCAATCTGAACAAATGAGTTTTTAGGGCACGCTTAAAACTGTGTGGATTGGGGATTAATCGTATTAACCTGGGTAGTGCATTCCAAAGAATAGTCGCAGCACGTGTAAAGTCTTGGAGACGGGAATGGGTGGTTCTGATTATTGAGGATGCTAACCTCAGGTCATCAGCGGAGCGGAGGGCACGGGTAGGGTGGTAGACTGAGACCAGAGAGGAGATGTAGGGTGGTGCTGAGCCATGGAGTGCTTTGTGGATGAGGGTAGTAGTTTTGTACTGGATTCTTGAGTGGATGGGTAGCCAGTGTAATGACTGGCACAAGGTAGAGGCATCGGTGTAATGGTTGGTGAGGAATATGATCCTGGCTGCAGCATTCATGACAGATTGGAGCGGGGAGAGTTTGGTAAGAGGGAGGCCGATTAGTAGAGAGTTACAATAGTCCAGACGAGAATGAATAAGTGAAACAGTAAGAGTTTTTGCAGAGTCGAAAGTAAGAAAAGGGCGAATTCTAGAAATATTTTTGAGGTGCAGATAAGAAGAGCGAGCCAGTGATCGGATGTGGGGGGTGAATGAAAGCTCGGAATCAAGGATGACCCCAAGGCAGCGGGCATGTTGCTTTGGAGTAATGGTGGAACCGCACACGGAGATGGCAATGTCAGGCAAAGGTAGGTTAGTAGAGGGAGAGAACATGAGGAGTTCAGTTTTTGACAGGTTCAGTTTCAGATAGAGGGAGGACATGATGTTAGAGACAGCGGTAAGACAATCACTGGTGTTTTCTAAAAAGGTCGGCGTGATAACAGGAGAAGAGGTGTATAATTGGGTGTTGTCAGCATAAAGATGGTACTGGAAACCAAATCTACTGATTGTTTGTCCAATTGGGGCAGTATACAAAGAGAAGAGGAGGGAGCCTAGGACTGATCCTTGAGGAACCCCAACAGTAAGGGGAAGGTGAGAGGAGGAGGAACCAGCAAAACATACAGTGAAGGATCGGTCAGAGAGATAGGAGGAGAACCAGGAGAGAACGGTGTCCTTGAGGCCGATGGAGCGGAGCATATTGAGGAGGAGCTGATGATCCACAGTATCGAATGCTGCGGAGAGATCCAAGAGAATTAGCATGGAGTAGTGACCATTAGATTTAGCTGTTAGTAGGTCATTAGAGACTTTAGTGATGGCAGTTTCAGTAGAGTGTAAAGAGCGGAAACCAGATTGAAGAGGGTCTAGAAGAGAGTTATCTGAGAGATAGCGGGTAAGACGGGAGTGGACCAGGCGTTCGAGGAGTTTAAAGATGAAGGGAAGATTAGAGACAGGTCTATAGTTAGCGGCACAGTTTTGGTCGAGGGATGGTTTTTTAAGTAATGGATGTATGATGGCATGCTTAAATGAGGAGGGAAAAATACCGGAAATGAGAGAAAGGTTGAATATTTTTGTTAGGTGAGAGATGACAGCCTGGGAAAGGGACTGGAGGAGATGTGATGGAATAGGGTCACTGGTGCAAGTGGTTGGGCGAGAAGTTGCAAGGAGCCTGATTACTTCTTCTCTTGTAACTGGTTCAAATATATATATATACTAGATGGCAGCCCGATTCTAAAGAATCGGGAGTCTAGAATCCATATATACTTTATTTATTCAAATGTAAGAATAATACAATTAATAAATAATAGTAAGAAAGAACAAAAATAATAGGCAGTATATGGAGAAAACACCAAACAAAAGTTCAAAATTGGTGTGAAAATGTCACTGAACCACTTCACAACTAAATATATATAGTTTTGGTAAATGGTATTATCATTTTTTTGACGAAATTCGGCAGGAGCTTGAAGAGCAACGTCACTGGGCCCGCCTCCACGCAGTAGAAACTTGCTGTGAGGTAAAAATTCAAAAATCACACCAAAATGGCAGGCGGAGTGTGTCACAGTACGGCACGTTTCTGATTGGTCACTCGCAGCAGGCGGCAACCAATCAGACACTGGACACTGTTGACGTCACTTATCTCCGGACATTAGCTCCGGACATTAGCTCCGGACATTAGCTCCGGACAAAGCCACGGAAGTTGGCACAAATTGCAGGAAGTAGTATTCTAGGCAATTATATATTATATATATATATATATATATATATATATATATATATATATATATATATACCTTTAACTGGGCATATATTCACATGCAGGAGTCTGCTACAGACGCAGTCTGCTGCATTCATCTTTTAACTTCCATCTTTTAAATTACATCTTTTTAATTATGAATTTGAATTAGACTGAATTCTAGAATGCATTTGGCTACTTATCACTACTACAATATTATCATCATCTGCACCATCTAATCGAGCTGTTCTCCTCTTCCCACAGGTGTGCACTGACTTTCCCCAGCTCTTCCTGGCTCCTGAATGTCTCTGTATATTGCATTGATTTTCCATGGTATGCACTGACTTTCCCCAGCTCTCCCTGGCTCCTGAATGTCTCTGTATATTGCACTGATTTTTCTATGCTTCCCCTGGATCTGAGTGTCTGTGCAGCACATATAATCCTTTTTAGTACGCTTTCTTACCTATCATCTTGTTTCCATGACCTGTATTCTTGTCTCTCATTGTGTTATCCTGGCATCTCTTTGAGTGGTCAGTCCAACCCCTCCCTCTCTTTATGACCTCTGCCTAACTCTATGCATCTGGTCTCCCATACCCAGCCACCTCCTCATTCACACCTGATTGCCCTTAACTGGGGATATATTCACATGCAGGAGTCTGCTACAGATGCAGTCTGCTGCATTCATCTTTTAACTTCCATCTTTTTAATTATGAATTTGAATTAGACTGAATTGGACTGGAATTGACTGGAAGGTAACAGAATACCAACCACTGCGATGTTTCCGTTTCTTTTCTCTTTCACCCCCATACTACTTTCCTTCTTACAATCTCCTGCAATCCCTCCACCTAGTAAGGAACTAGTCATTTCTTCCTCCATCCTCCCCAGCCATCTCACCTTCTCCTCAGAACTGTTCCTCCACATACAATCCTTTCTCTCCAGACACTCACGGCTGCATCATGTCCTATCCTGCTCCCACCTTCTAATGCTCTGTCTGCCACTCCTCATTGCTGGTGACATATCCCCAAATCCCGGCCCTCCCCAACACATCCCCACACTCATTTCTAACCCCATGCCATGATCCTCAAACGAGGGAAGAGTAGCAGAGGGTGGTAGTGGGATTGGAGTGAAGGAGCAGGTGTCAGACAGGAGCAAGCCAACTTCTCCACCATGTTTGTTGCTGGGGCGAGGGGTGTCAGAGAGGTGGAATCCGCCATAGGAGAGCACAGCTGGAGAGGCCAAGTCAGAGGGGGTGAGCCAGGTTTCAGTGAGGCCGAGGAAGGAGAGTTTGTTGGTGATAAAGAGGTCATGGGTAACTGGCAGTTTGTTGCATACGGACGGAGCGCGCATTCCATAGTGCTCCAGGTAAGTGGACCGGGGGAGTGGCGGATGGATGAATGGGTATGAGGTTGTCATGGTTGGGAAAACGTGCGGAGGTTCATTCTGTCCGCATCTATTCCCCCTCCAACCTCCAGCTGGCTGTCATCTACCGCCCCCCAGAACTAGCCATCTCCACCTTTCTCGACCACTTCACCACCTGGCTACTTCATTTCCTCTCTGTTGACATCCCCACTATCATCAAGGGTGATTTCAATATCCCCATTGACACTTCCACCTCAGCTTCCTCTAAACTTTTATCACTGACTGCCTCCTTTGGCCTCACTCAATGGTCCTCTGAGGCCACTCACAAAGATGGCCACACTTTGGACCTCATCTTCACCCACCTCTGCTCCCTTACTTATCTCATTAACACACCCCTCCCCCTGTCTGACCACAACCTACTGACATTCTCTTCCCTCTCCTCTCCTAATGTGCAACCCCCACTCCACAAACTCCCTCGCAGAAATCTCAAACATCTCAACTTACAATCACTCTCGGAGTCCTTTCTCCCTTTCACAGACATAGCTTCCCTTCATGACACAGATGCTGCTGCCACTTTTTATAACACCACAATAACAGCAACACTCGAATCAGCCACCCCGCTCATGCATAGCAAAACTCGTACACTCAACAGGCAGCCTTGGCTGACCAGCCTGACCAAAGAATTGAGACAGGCTTCCAGGATCGCTGAGTGGAGATGGAAGCAATCCCACTCTGCCGACCACTTCACTGCATACAAGCAGTCCCTCGCCAGCTTCAAGTCTGCACTCACTGCCGCAAAACAAACTTACTTCTCATCTCTCATATCCTCCCTGTCTCACAACCCTAAACAGCTTTTCAACACTTTCAATTCTCTACTCTGTCCCCCAGCACCTCCTCCCTCCCCCATCATTTCTGCTGAAGACTTCATCTCTTTCTTTAAACAGAAGATCAATACGATCAGAGAAAGCTTTGGCCCACATCGCCCACTGCCCCACTTAGCTGCTCAACCCTGCTCCTCCAAAACCAGCTTCTCCACCATGACAGAAGAGCAGCTCTCCACCCTCCTGTCAAGATCACACCTCACCACCTGCACCCTCGACCCGCTCCTCATCCCTAACCTTTCCACGGTCTTCATCCCAACCCTAACGCACCTCTTCAACCTCTCACTCACAACAGGTGTCTTCTCCTCATCCTTCAAGCATGCCAAGATCACACCCATCCTCAAAAATCCCTCCCTCGACCCATCCTCTGTGTCTAGCTATCGCCCAATATCTCTTCTCCCTTATGCCTCCAAATTGCTGGAGCAACACGTCCATCTTGAACTGTCCTCCCTGCTCTCTTCCTGCTCCCTCTTTGATCGGTTACAATCTGGCTTCCGTTCCCATCACTCAACTGAAACTGCCCTAACTAAAGTCACCAATGACCTACTAACTCCAATGAGCAAGCGACACTACTCTGTCCTCCTTCTCCTGGACCTGTCTTCTGCCTTCGATACTGTGGAACACTCCCTTCTGCTACAAATCCTCTCATCTCTTGGCATCACAGACTCGGCCCTTTCCTGGATCTCGTCATATCTGGCAGACCGAACATTCAGTGTCTCCCTCCCTCACACCACCTCCTCAACCCGCCCCTTCTCAGTCGGTGTTCCTCAAGGCTCTGTTCTAGGACCCCTACTCTTCTCCATCTACACTTTTGGCCTGGGACAGCTCATAGAATCCCACAATATGCAGTGTCATCTCTACGCCGTTGACACGCAGATCTACCTATCTGGACCTGACCTCACCTTACTTACCAAAATCCCGCACTGTCTGCCTGCTATTTCAGCCTTCTTTTCTGCTCGCTTTCTACAACTGAACATGGACAAAACAGAATTCATCATCTTCCCACCATCTCACTCTACCCCTCCACCTGACCTATTCATCAATGTCAATGGCTGCTCACTTTCCCCAGTCCCACACGCCCAGTGCCTCAGGGTGATCCTCGACTCTGCCCTCTCTTTCAAGCCACATATCCAAACCCTTGCCTCCTCCTGCCGTGTCAAACTCAAAAATATTTCCCGGATCCGTGCTTTACTTGACCGCGACACCGCAAAAACGTTAGTGCATGCCCTTTTCATCTCCCGCCTCGACTACTGCAACCTCCTACTCTCTGGACTTCCCTCTAGCACTCTGGCACCACTTCAATCCATCCTATACTCTGCTGCCCGACTAATCTACCTGTCTCCCCACTATTCCCCAGCCTCTCCCCTATGTCAAGCCCTTCACTGGCTTCCTATCACCCAGAGACTCCAGTTCAAAACCATCACAATGACATACAAAGCCATCCACAACCTGTCTCCTCCATATATCTGTGACATGGTCTCCCAGTACCTACCTACACGCAACCTCCGATCCTCTCAAGACCTCCTTCTCTACTCCCTTCTCATCTCTTCTTCCCACAACCGCATCCAAGACTTCTCCCGTGCTTCCCCTATACTCTGGAACTCTCTACCCCAACACATCAGACTCTCTCCTACCATAGAAACCTTCAAAAAGAACCTGAAGACTCACCTCTTCCGACAAGCCTACAGCCTGCAGTGATCCTGAACTTACTGAACCGCCGCACAACCTGCCCTGTGTTTCATCACCCATCCCCTGCAGACTGTGAGCCCTCGCGGGCAGGGTCCTCCCTCCTTATGTACCCGTATGCCTTGTTATTTGCTCATGTTTAATGTACCATATATTCTCGAGTATAATTCGAGATTTTCAGCCCATTTTTTTGGGCTGAAAGTCCCCCTCTCGGCTTACACTCGAGTCATACCCGGGGGTCGGCAAGGGAGGAGGAGCGGGGGCTGTCTAGTTATTCTTACATACTCCCGGCACGGTCCCTGCAGTCCCTGCTTCTTCCAGCACTGCATCTTCTTCCTGTATTGAGCGGTCACATGGTACCGCTCATTACAGTCATGAATATGCGGCTCCACCTCCCATAGAGGTGGAGCCGCATATTCAGGACTGAAAATGAGCGGAAACTGTGACCGCTCAATACAGGAAGTTGCAGCGCCGGGAGAAGCCGCGACTGCAGGGACCGCACCAGGAGCAGGTAAATATACGGGGAGGGGAGCGCTGCACGATATTTACCTGCTCCTTGCTCCGGTGCGGCTCCATCTCCAACGTCTACTGGCAGTGACGCTCAGGTTAGAGGGCGCGGTGACGTTGTCAGTGCGGGCCCTCTGCTGAGCGTCAGTGCTGGAGACAGAGCCGCACGAGGAGCAGGTAAATATTGAAAGCGCCGGCGTCCTGAGCAAGAGAGGTGAGTATGTGATTTTTTTTTTATTGCAGCAGCAGCATTATATATTGGACAGCTTTATATGGAGCATCTATGGGGTAATAATCAACGGTGCAGAGCATTATATATGGCACAGCTTTCTATGGAGCATCTATGGGGCCATAATGAACAGTGCAGCGCATTATATATGGGGCACAGCTTTATGTGGAGCATCTATGGGGCCATAGTGAACGGTGCAGAGCATTATATATGGCACAGCTTTATATGGAGCATCTATGGGGCCATAGTGAACGGTGCAGAGCATTCCATATGGCACAGCTTTATGTGGAGCATCTACGGGGCCATAATGAACGGTGCAGAGCATTATATATGTGGCACAGCTTTATATGGAGCATCTATGGGGCCATCATGAACGGTGCAGAGCATTATATATGGCACAGCTTTATGTGGGGCCATAATGAATGGTGCAAAACATTATATGTGGCACAGCTTTATGTGGAGCATCTATGGGGCAACAATGAATGGTGCAGAGCATTCTATATGGCACAGCTTTCTATGGAGCATCTATGGGGCCATAATGAACGGTGCAGAGCATTATATGGGGCACAGCTTTATATGGAGCATCTATGGGACAGTAATGAACGGTATGGAGCATCTATTTTTATTTTTGAAATTCACCGGTAGCTGCTGCATTTCCTACCCTAGGCTTATACTCGAGTCAATAAGTTTTCCCAGTTTTTTGTGGCAAAATTAGGGGGGTCGGCTTATACCCGGGTCGGCTTATACTCGAGTATATACGGTATTTGTCTATATTTGCCCCGTATTCACATGTAAAGCGCCATGGAATAAATTGCGCTATAAAAATGTATAATAATAATAATAATATATATGTGAAGGCATTTTTTTTCCAGATGAGTTATAGTTCGCATTATAAAATAATCTGTTAGGATACCAATGTGATTTTTCTATTTTTTTGCACTTTTTTATATTTATTTAAATATTTTAAAAAAAATTTAAATTTTCATAAACATTTTTTCATTTTTTTCATCTCTACTTGACCATCTGATCTCAACACTTGTGTAACATACTGTACATGCAATACTCTTGTTTTATAGTGTTTTATACCCGACAGACTCACAGTGACTGGCAGCCTATTTGATCCTTTCTCTGGATGGATTTAGTAGGTTTCTCTACATAACAAACCTGAGGGACATTGTTAGGCTCCTGGCTTATATGATAGCAGTTCAGTGCAGTGGAATTAGAAGACGAGAGGGTCAATGAGGTGACAAAGGGTACCACTCTCCTCTGTCTGCTTATAAACCAGCCTATCACCGGTCATGTTAGTTGTGGTCATAAAACAATTATATGTATCATCTGGGTCCCTGCCTCTGATCTATCAAGAAGAGTGTCAACATCCATGAGATCAGTATAACCAGTGGCGTAACTACAAAGTTATGGGCCCCGGTGCGAACTTTCAAATGGGGCCCCCCCACCATGCGAAAATATTTTCCACCCAAATTCACATTTTCCCTATTACTTTTGCACACTATAGCTTTATTGCAAAGTTGTATAGTGTGACCTCAGTTGCATAACTATCCAGTGCCGCATCCTGGCATATATTTGTCCCCCGTACTGCCATTGTTATGTAATGTATAAAAGAAAATAAACCATTATACTCATCAGGGCCTAACATAGAAGTCTTGGGGATCCATATGAGAAGTATAATGCACCCCATAGTACTCCTTATAGTATAATACACTCCCCATAGTCCCCCATATAGTATTGTACACTTCTCAGTCCTCCATATAGTATAATACACTCCTCCGTATATTAAAATACACTCCTCATAGTGCTCCATATAGCATAATACACTCTTCGTAGTGCTCCATATAGTATAATACACTGCTCAGTCCTCCATATAGTATAATACACCCCTCATAGTCCTCCATATAGTATAATACACTCCTCAGTCCTCCATTTAGTATTATACACTCCACATAGTCCTCCATATATTAAAATACACTGCTCAGTCCTCATAGTGCTCCATATAGTATAATGCACCGCCATCGTCATCCATATTGTACAATTCACTTCCCATAGTATGATGGACCATAGTTCATCATATAGTATAATATATTCCCCATAGTCCTCGATTCAGTATAATGCAGCCCACGTATAGTATAATACAGCCACCCCACAGAGTATACTGCAGCCCTGCTATACAATACAATGTAACCCCCATAGAATATAATGCAGCCCCCCTCATAGTGTAATGCAGCCCCTCCATACAGGGGCAGTGAGAAAGACATGAGGAAATGGTGACTAGGGGGCAAGGGACAAGGACACAAGGGGGGTAGGGGAGACAGGCACAATGGTAACATAGGGGGGCTAGGGAGCAAGGAAGACAGGCACAAGGGGACACAATGGGGCCTTGGAGGCAGGGGAGGTTACAAGGGGACTAGTGGGCAAGGGAGACTGACACAAGGGGACAAGGGAGACTGGCACAAGGGGATACACAGGGACTAGTTGACCAGGGAGACTGACAAGGGGACACACAGGGACTAATGGGCAAGAGAGACTGGCACACGGGGACAAGGGACACAAGCATAAGGAGACAAAGGAGACAGTCGCAAGGGGACACACAGGGACTAGTGGGCAAGGGACACTGACACAAGGCTACACACGGGGACAAGGGATAGATGCACAAGGGGACTCATAGGAACTAAGAGGAAGGGGAGAAGGACACAATGGGACACACGGGGACTAGGGTGCAAGGGAGACAGGCACAAGAGGACACAAGGGGACTCCGAGGGCAGAGTAGATAGGGATGCAAGGGCTGCAAGGGGACAGAGGAAGATGGGGGGGGAGAAATGGGATGGAAGAAGGGGGCACAGGGATTACAAGGACAGGGTAGATGGAGAACACACGGTGAGAAAGGGGATAGGGGAGACTTGAGAGCAGGGCAGATGAGTCACATGGGGACAAGGGGCAGGGAATGCATGGGGGGTGCAGGAGGACTCAGGGCATGGGAGATGAGGAGCATTGGGAGACCAGGCGAGGAGGAACAAGGTGTGTATGGGGGGCCTGGAGGAGCACAATGACCTGAACTTGGGGACCTACTAGGACATGGGGCACGGGACAGCAGGGAGGAAACGGGGCTGGTGTCACAGGGGGCCAGGACGCTGGGGGCAGAGATGGTGACACATGGGCAGCAGACACACCTCACTTCCGCCGGTCCCGTACACCTCCATGTTCATCCCCGGATCCCCCATATGGCTGAGCCGCTGGCTTGGTCCACGTGCCCCCCACTAGCTCTGGAACCGCCTGTTCACGGTCGCAGCAGCCGCCACAGGATTTGCCAATATGGCGGCCACCATGACCTGTGCAGATGCTGCACTGCTTGGGCCCCACACACAGTGGGTGCGTGATGAAGTGATGTCATCACGCACCCACAGTGTCAGAGGCAGAGGGGAATGATGGGAGAGGGAGCATCAGCTGACGCTCTCTCCTCCATCATTGCTTTGAACTGTACCGGCATCATAAACGCCGGTATAGTTCACTGCGGCGGCTACGACGGGGGGAGTCGGGTGCCTTTGATCTATCGGGTCCCTGACTTGCCAGACTGTGGTAGTTACGCCCCTGCCTCACACACACTACAGATATCACACACACACACACACACTACATATATCACACACGCACTACAGATATCTCACACACACACACACACACACACACACACACCATATATAACACACGCACTATAGATATCATACACAAACACACCAGCTCATATACACATCTCACACTCCTCTCTGGTAAAGGGGAGGCTGATATTAACCTGCAGCTCCTCAGCGTCTCCTGCTTGCACACTGCTGTCATGTCCCGCCCCTCCCCCGCTCTCCCCTTCAGTCCCGGGGCTCAGAGCAGGAGACGCTGTCACAGTCTCACAGTGCTGACTGGAGCTGCTTCGAAGTTCCTAACTCTCTCTTACCCCGGCTGCCCCCTCCCCTTAGATACGCCTCGGACTGTTGCCGTGCAGGAGGGATCTCCTCCTGCACTGCAACATGGTGTCGGCCGGTGCTTCTAACCTGCCGGGCCCCGTCGCAATGGCGACCGCTGCGACCGCGGTAGTTACGCCACTGAGTATAACCTGGTATATCCTGCATAGAGATCGGAGTAATTCTTTCTCGTGATAGATATAGGATAGGTAAAACATAGGGTGTTACGGAATAACACACTGTGGTATAACTAAGGTATTCAACAAAATAATCCCTAAAAGGCTATGTATACCATCATAAACTTTTTATTGTTCTAAGATGTATACTATTTAAAAATAGAAACTGCATTTTTAATTGATCTTACTTAAAAGTTTTGTGTCTTCAGCTCTAATGCAATCCTGTGTGCCACAAACAAACATTTTTCTACTTATCCTGAGATCATTCTCTCTTCTATTTGTCCTCTCATTCATCCTAGAATACAATCATTACTGGGGGAGATATAGAACACAGGATGAATGCTGGAACAGACAAATTAACCGGTAGTCTGTTACCAGGGAGACACATAAACCTGTGTATAAGCTGTAAACACAGAACTTAAGTTACCATATTTTTCAGACTATAAGATGCACCAGACCATAAAATGCACCTAGGTTTTAGAGGAGGATAACAGAAAAAAAATTGAAACAAAAAATATGGTCAAGATGCAGTTATATGGAAGAGGGGATCTGCTGCTGACACTGCTGTCCCACAATTCTGTACTAATACCCCACAATCTGATATATATTTATATATATATATATACTAGCTATTGAACCCGTTCTACGCCCAGGTGGCGAGCATTTATATTGGTATATGGTCTCCATCCTGGTATGTGCTGCTCCATCCTGCGTCCCCATCCTATCATGTGCTGCTCCCATTCTGCATCCCCATCCTGTCATGTGCTGCACCCATCCTGCGTCCCCACCCTGTCATGTGCTGCTCCCATCCTGCGTCCCCATCCTGTCATGTGCTGCACCCATCCTGCGTCCCCATCCTGGCATGCGCTGCTCCCATCCTGCGTCCCCATCCTGTCATGCGCTGCTCCCATCCTGCGTCCCCATCCTGTCATGTGCTGCTCCATCCTGCTCCCCCATCCTGTTATGTGCTGCTCCATCCTGCGTCTCCATCCTGTCATGTGCTGCACCCATCCTGCGTCCCCATTCTGTCATGTGCTGCTCCCATCCTGCATCCCCATCCTGTCATGCGCTGCTCCCATCCTGCGTCCCCATCCTGTCATGCTGCTCCATCCTGCGTCCCCATCCTGTCATGTGCTGCTCCATCCTGCGTCCCCGTCCTGTCATGTGCTGCTCCATCCTGCGTCCCCATACTGCCTCTGACCCGCTCGGCCCCGCTGCCTCTTACCCGCTCGGCCCCGCAGCCTCTGACCTGCTCGGCGCCGAGTGCTGGGGGGCCTGAGCAGGCGGGGACACCGGCGCGCTGTGTGGGTCAGGTGCCGGTATCGCCGCCAGCTCAGGCCCCCCAGCACTTACTATATTCACCTGTCCTCCGTTCCACCGCTGTGCGCCGCCATCTTCCCGGTCCTCTGGCTGTGACTGGTCTGTCAGAGGGCAGCACCGGCGCGCATTAAGCGCGTCATCGCGCCCTCTGAACTGAAGGTCACAGGTCGATGACCGGGAAGATGGCGGCGCACAGCGGTGGAACGGAGGACAGGTGAATATAGCCGATACTCACCCTCCTGGCGGTCCCTGCTTCTCTGTTGGAGATCGCGGTGTGCGTTCAGTGTTAACGCATACCGCGATCTCCCGGGAGCGTCACTCTGTGAGGCCTAGACTGCGCCGGCGCTTGCGCTTGCGCAGTCTATAAAGGCTTCGGACAGAGTGACGCTCCTAGCGTTATATATATATATGTATATATATATATATATATCCAATGCAGGTATACATGGCCCTCTCACCCCCATCTTAGTATAAATGGCCCCCTCATCACCATCGTGGCATACGTGGTCCCTCCCATCACTATCCTGGAATACATGGTCCCCTCCTCCTCATTCTGGTATCCATGGCCCCTCATTCCCATCCTTGTACACATGGCCCCCTCATCCCCATCTTGGAATACATGGTCCCCTAATCCCCTAATCCCCATCATGGTATGAATGGCCCCTTCATACCTATCCTGGTATGCATGGCTCCCATCCCCATCCTGATATACATGGCCCCCATCCTGATATGCATGGCCCCCATCCCGCATCCCGCGCCTTGCTGTATCGTCCTGGAGGGAGCCTCTGACCTCACACAGGACCCCACACAGGCCCATTGGACATGTTACGGCCCCTCCTGTATTAAGTTTTCTCCTACCTGGGACAGCAGCCCCTACTGGTTTCACCGACAGGTTATGCCCTAAACAAAAGGGATCGCTTGCCCTTCCCACACTACTGCCACCTATATGCTTTTATATCAAAGGACTTGAGTAACCCCATGAATAAGACCCGGGAGGGTCGAAACGTTGGGTTCATTGTCTACCTCCAATTATGTGGCTACTATCATTTTTTGTATTATTTTTCTAAATAAAATTGGCATATACCTTTTTCAGCACTATAACAGTATTGAGTGTGCGGTAATTTTCTCTGCTATTGATTGGACATGGTCAGTTTACCAGCACCTCATTTGTCCCTGACCTGAGTGCACACCATTTTCTCTATTTGTTTACAAGAAGAAGACAGCTGCCTGAATACTCACTGCTCGCCATGCCTGGGATTATTTGCATATGGAGCACTGAATATTCACCTACTTAATAGCAGGCACAGTGTTAGCCCCAGCTGACAGCTTCCTGCTACTCTCCACGCCCATAGTCACTCCCACCTCTCAGTGCCTGTTTCAGTGTGTAGAGGTGTGTTGTGAGTTCCACTTTGGAGCTCCCTCCTGTGGTTGCTAATGGTATTTTTGCGAGTTCTGCCCTTGGGCTCCCTCTGGTGGTTTCAAGTGGTACTGCTGCTCCGTTAGGTAGCTGTGGCAGCTGCCTTCACTAATCGCCTTGCCTGGGTTTGTTATTTAAACCTGCTCTGGGCTTTAGTCCATGCCTGCTGTCAATGTTCTTGGTTGGATTTGATTCTTCCCTTGGATTTCTCATATGGCCAGTCCTTTTCTGCAAAAGATAAGTTTTGCTAGTTTGTTTGTCCATTTGTTTGGACTCTATTGCTTTGCATTTTGTCTCTTTGTCCAGCTTCTCAATATGTCTTATTCAGGCTAGCTGGAAGCTCTGGGAAACCAGATTTGCCCCTCCACACCGTGAGTCGGTGTGGAGTTTATTTTTGTAAACTCTGCGTGGATTTTGTAGTTTTTATACTGACCGCACAGTATCCTTTGCTTTCTGTCTATCTAGTTTAGTTTTGGCCTCCCTTTGCTGAAATCTAATTTCATTTCTGTGTTTGTCATTTCCCTCTCCTTTCACAGTCAATATTTGTGGGGGGCTGTCTTTCCTTTTGGGGGTTTCTCTGAGGCAAGATAGCTTTCTGTTTCCTTCTTTAGGGGTAGTTATATCTGAGGCTGTGACGAGGTGTCTAGGGAGTGTCAGGAACATCCCACGGCTATTTCTAGTTGTGTTGTTAGGATTAGGGACTGTGGTCAGTAGAGATACCACCTTCTCAGAGCTCGTTCCATGTTGCGTTTTAGCCACCAGGTCATTTCAGTGTGGCCTCTTAACCACCAGGTCATAACCGAGGTGGGAGGGATAATGGGTGCAGGGAGCAGTGAATATTCATTTCTCTTTAAAAGCGGGAACAGGGTTAGCTGCAGCAGCCTGCTCCAGCCTCCTGTGACCTGCTCGTCTCCCACTTCCACTCCCTCATCTCCCAATCCACAGCCACAACAGGCACACTTTACTATAAAATGCACTCCCCATTTTCCTCCAAATTTTTGGAGGAAAAAAGTGCATCTTATAGTCTGAAAAATATGATACTTAATGCTACACTTTAGATGCATTGGAATAAAAAAAGATTGTGAACAGTTTATTATTATTTAGGATTGTTATTTATTTTTATAATAGCATCAGTAGGAGCAAAAATATGTGCAGTATGTCAGATTTTAACAATGACAGACAGAAATATTTACACACATGTAACGGGAAAGGGATGATCTACTGCAGGGTGACATTGCACCCACACCCAACTGGTTCTGTAAAGATTAAAAGACTCCAACCTCACAACTCAAAAATACCACTTGGGACCTTACTCACTAAAAGTCCATTGAGGGGTTTGCCGTACCTCTTGAGGAACCAGAGTTTGGCACTGCCAACAAGAGGGGAAGAAACTGTATAGGAAGATAAGAAAACTCAGGGTGAGAAAATTAAAACAAGTTCATATACAGAAAGATAGAGAGGGAAAGTTAAGGAGAGCCAAAAATTAAAAGAACAATAACCTCCCAGAAACTCAAAGAGGAGAAAGGAAGAGGAACTGGGGAATGAAAGCAAATAAACTAACTGCAGGAATTCAACTGGTGTTTACAATGCAAGGAAAACCCCTTAGCTGAAGGTCTGGAACTCCTAAACCAGAGTCCACCTAGAGGAATAGCCAGCAAGGAAGTGCAGTGAAGGGTGAACATATAAATTCCAACTCAGAATGTGGTGGGGAAGACCACAATTGGAAAATGGAAAACACCTGGAGAGGCACAAACCAAGAAGGGAGAACAAAGACAATTGGACTGTGAAGAAAAAGCAATTGCTCAGCAGATAGAGGAACCAACCACATAGTAACTAGGTAGTGGATCGAATCCCCAAAACAAACTATGACACATTGCTCATAAAAGTTGTTTATGTATGGGATGATCATATACATTAGACTAGTGCTTAACACCAGCATTATATAATTTAACTGGTCTATGACTATAAACTGATGCATCATTACCATGAACTGATGAAAGAAGGAACCTGTTAGGGCTAGCGGAACGCACCGAGTAAATAGAGATGTTTATTGATATTGGTGCGTTCGCAGCCCGGGGTCCACCGTGCAGGAGTACCTGCTGTTAGCAAACGGCGGAGCTATATGGCGGTATAGACTAACTCAGTTAATTCACTGAGTAGCCGTGAAAGGAAAGCACTGTGCCCTGTTAGACTCCACAGAGGCACAGGCTAACTGCCCAAACAGAGAGCAGTTAGTGGTCACGCAAACACACAAAACTCCTCGCCGGAGGAGCCAGCATTCTAGGGGCTTTTTTCAGCCGGGTCCCTGAATACACTCAGACTCAATCTCCTCGCCGGAGGAGCCAGCATTCTAGGGGCTTATTTCAGCCGGGTCCCTGAACACACATACATGTTGTTAGGGTTGGCGGAACGCACCAAATATATTGTTTATTAAAAGGAATTGGTGCGTTCGCAACCCGGGATCCACCGTGCAGGAAAGTACCTGCTGCTAAATAATGGCGGCTCTATATGGCGGTATACACTAACTCTGTTAGCTTCACAGAGTAACCGCGAGAGGTGAGCTCTGTGCCCTGTTAGACTTTCACAGAGGCACAGGCCAACTACCCAGATGTGAGCAGTGAGTGGTCATGCATGCATACTCAATCTCCTCGCCGGAGGAGCCAGCATTCTAGGGGCTTATTTCAGCCGGGTCCCTGAACACATTTATACACAATCTCCTCGCCGGAGGTGCCAGCATTCTAGGGGCTTATTTCAGCCGGGTCCCTGAACACATACAAACACATGACCACATTGGCGCAAAGCATATAGCAAAAGACGATACTAGCGCATGGCCGTGCGGTCATGCGCAGTTTATATAGTTGCAGCACAGGAAGCTGCTACTGAAGTTTTTGCCCTTTCAGGACCTTCCAGAAGGACCAATGGAAAGTGCTGCAGTACCTGAGCATGTTTTGCCCTTTCAGGACCTTCCAGAAGGACCAATGGAATGTACTGCAGCACCTGAGCATGTGACTGAACATGTGGCCCTCGACCTCCAATGGGAGACCCTGCCCTGGGCATGCTCAGTGTGAGTAAACAAGGACTTAGTACCAGAGAGGCTCGCTCGCCGCAGATCAGTGCAGGGTACCATAGGAAAGCCAGAAAAGGCAGTAGTGACCCTATGCACCGAATCAGCCCCAGCGAGACGCTGGGAGCGACGTCTCCGCTGAGCAGAGCCCACTGCGGCCGATACCGAATGGGAGACCGCAGCAGACACGGATCGAGATTCCCCCTGTGCAGCAGAGGAAACTCGACTCCTAACATTACCCCCCCTCCTATGGCCCCCCCTCCTTGAGCCTCACTACGCTCAAAAGCTGCGATAAGCAGCGGAGCCCGAATGTGCTCCACAGGCTCCCAGGTTCTATCCTCTGGGCCGTGACCCTTCCAGTCCACCAGATAAAATTTCTTGCCACGTACCACCTTGCACCCCACAATAGCATTCACCTCAAACTCATCCATGGGTGAACCCGATGTCCCAGCAGATGACTCGGAAAACCGGGACAAATGAACGGGCTTTAAGAGGGAGACGTGGAAAGTATCGGTGATACCAAGGCGTGGAGGAATAGCCAAACGGTAGACCACAGGGCTGACCTGTTCCAGAACCTTAAACGGGCCAATGTAGCGAGGAGCAAACTTAGTGGACTCAACTCGCAGCCTGATGTTACGGGCGGCGAGCCACACTAAGTCGCCAGGAGCAAAGACCGGAGCGGGGCGCCGGTGTGTATCAGCCGAAACCCTCATTCTCTCCTTGTAGGCCCGGATGGCATCCTGTGTGCGGTCCCAGATGTCACGTGCCTCCACCGCCCAGTCTGCCACCCTAGAATCGGTGGATGACACGGGCATGGGCACAGGGACACGTGGATGCTGGCCGTAATTAAGGAGAAAAGGAGTTTGACCAGTGGAATCGGCTACGGCGTTGTTCAGGGCAAATTCCGCCCAAGGTAGCAAAGATGCCCAGTCATCCTGCCTAGCAGAGACGAAATGTCGCAAATATGTCACCAGAGTCTGGTTGGTTCTCTCCACCAACCCATTCGTCTCGGGATGGTATGCAGAGGAGAGGTTTAACTCTATGCTGAGTAAACGGCAGAGCTCTCTCCAAAACCGAGATGCGAACTGGGGACCCCGATCGCTGACAATCTTATCAGGCATACCATGCAAACGGAAAACGTGTTTAATGAACAACACCGCCAAGGCCCGTGCTGAGGGTAACCGAGGAAGTGGCACCAAATGCACCATCTTGGAGAAATGGTCGGTGACAACCCAAATAATGGAGCAGCCACGCGACTTGGGTAGACCCACCACAAAGTCCATCCCGACCATCTCCCAGGGCCTGTCTGCCACCGGTAGAGGGTAAAGCAACCAAGCAGGCCGTTGCCGAGGAGACCGATTCTGGGCGCAAGAAACGCACGCCTGAATATAGTCCTTGACATCTCGGGCCATATGCGGCCACCAGTATGTTCTCGCCAGAAGCTCAGATGTTCTCTTGGTCCCAAAATGCCCACCCACTCTGGAGGAGTGAGCCCAAGAGAGAACCTCCGGTCGCAAGTTAGCTGGTACGAAAGTCTTGCCCGGGGGCACAGACTCTAGCGAAACCGGAGCTACAGTTCTCAGGCCCTCAGAAGGGACAATAAGCCGAGGCTCCTCCTCCTCCGATGACACCACGGAGCGGGAGAGAGCGTCAGCACGAACGTTCTTCTCCCCGGAGAGGAAATGGAGAGTAAAATGGAACCGGGAGAAGAACAGGGACCATCTAGCCTGGCGAGAATTCAGCCGCTGGGCCGTTTGCAGATACACCAAGTTCTTGTGGTCAGTGAAGACTTGGAAGGGAAAGCGAGCTCCCTCCAAGAGATGTCTCCACTCCGAAAAAGCCAACTTCATGGCCAGCAACTCCCTGTCCCCGATGGAATAATTCCTCTCCGCTGGTGTGAAGGTCTTGGAGAAGAAGAAGCAAGGATGCTTCCGACCTTGAGCATCCTTTTGGAAAAGGACTGCTCCAGCACCAACGGATGAGGCATCCACCTCCAAGATAAATGGCTTATCAACATCGGGGCGATGTAGGATGGGAGCGCTAGCGAAGTGTGACTTGATCGAGAGAAAGGCTTTGGAGACCTCCTCTGACCACAACTTGGGATTTGCTCCCTTCTTGGTGAGGGCAACCAAGGGAGCTACCAAAGTTGAGAAGTGTGGAATGAACTGGCGATAGTAATTAATGAACCCCATAAAGCGCTGCACCGCTTTAAGAGAATGGGGTTCTTGCCAGTCCATTACAGCCTGTAGCTTGGCAGGATCCATAGCCAAACCCTGGGCAGAGATGATATAACCAAGGAAAGGCAAGGACTCCTGCTCAAACACACACTTCTCCAACTTGGCGTAGAGGGAGTTTGCCCGTAAGAGGTCGAAGACTTTGCGAACATCTCTCCGATGGGAGTCAATATCTGGAGAGAAGATGAGAATATCATCCAGATAGACTACGACCGAGGTGGTGAGCATATCCCGGAAGATGTCGTTCACAAAGTCTTGGAAAACAGCTGGGGCATTACAGAGCCCGAAGGGCATCACCAGATATTCATAGTGCCCATCCCTGGTGTTAAAAGCCGTCTTCCATTCATCCCCCTCACGGATGCGAATCAGGTTGTAAGCACCCCACAGATCTAACTTTGTAAATACCCTCGCTCCCCGTAGCCTATCAAACAGCTCAGATATCAGGGGTAGTGGGTACTTGTTCTTAACGGTGATGGCGTTAAGACCCCTGTAGTCTATGCATGGACGTAAGTCTCCAGTCTTCTTCTGTACGAAGAAGAACCCTGCCCCTGCCGGTGACACTGACTTCCTAATGAATCCTCTTGCCAGATTCTCCTGGATGTACTGGGACATTGCCTCCGTCTCCGGGAGAGATAACGGATAGACTCGACCCCGGGGAGGCTCAGCACCAGGCAAGAGGTCAATAGGACAGTCATAGGGGCGGTGAGGCGGAAGGGTCTCCGCAGCTCTTTTGGAGAACACGTCTGCATAGGGCCAATAGTGCTTGGGGAGAGAGGAAAGATCTGCGGGTACCTGTGTAGTAGCAACCTGAACGCACTCCCTCAGACATCTACCCTCGCAAGATTTACTCCAACCCAAAATTCTCCCAGAGGACCACTCAATATGAGGAGAATGGTAGCGAAGCCATGGTATCCCCAACAGGACCTCATCAATTCCCTCAGGAATGACTAATAGGGAGATTATCTCCTGATGTGATGGAGACACAGATAGCGTGAAAGGAATGGTTTCGTGGGTAATCTGTGAAGGTAGTGTTGACCCATTTACCACTCAAACGGTTACCGGCTTGGCGAGCATCACCAAGGGTATTGCGTGACGCTGGGCAAAAGCGGAAGACATAAAGTTACCCTCTGCCCCAGAATCCACGCATAGCTCGACCATTAGAGTGGATGGGCCTATGGTAATTGTCCCCTTGAAGGACAACTTTGAGGCAAACGTCGCCGTGTCTAGTGTACCTCCTCCAACTGCCACTAGACGCTGACGTTTCCCCGACCGCTGAGGACCCTTGGAGGCAAGGTGTCCTGACTGCTGGCAAACATGACGGACCTTATGTGCACGGGCAGACTGAGACTTGGATCCCGCTCGTGTCACCTCTAAGGCCTCATGTGACTCGGATGCCTGGACTGGAGATTCCAAAGGTTTGGCGAAGGTGGGAGCCAGCCGAAACCTCTGCCTACACTGGGCTCGCTCCAACCTCCGCTCGTTAAAACGGAGGTCAATACGAGTAGATACGGCTATGAGCTCCTCCAGTGTGGCGGGAATCTCCCTAGTGGCCAAAGCGTCCTTCACATGGTCAGCCAGCCCCCTCCAAAATACGGGAATGAGGGTTTTATCTGGCCATTCCAACTCAGACGCTAATGTCCGGAAGTGAACAGCAAAATGGCTGACCATGGTTGAACCCTGAGTCAAAGCCAGCAGTTGGAGCGCTGTATCATGTGTGACTTGAGGTCCTAAAATGACCTGTTTCAGAGTGTCCAGAAACCTAGGAACACTCTGCACCACATGATCGTTGCGCTCCCACAGCGGCGTAGCCCACTCCAACGCTCTGTCAGACAGGAGAGAGATTATGAATCCCACCTTTGCCCGCTCAGTAGGGAAACGTGCAGCCAGAAGCTCGAGGTGTATACCACATTGGCTCACGAAACCCCTACAGGACTTACTGTCCCCAGAGTATCTCTCAGGCAAAGGAAGGTGAGATAGGGTCGGAACAGAGGTGGCAGTGGGTAAAGCTGCTGCAGCCACGCTAGCAGCCTGAACAGCTATTGCGGTAACATCCACCGCCGAGGTTGCACGCTCAAGAGACGCCAACCGGCCCTCCAGCAGCTGGATGTACCCCTGCAATCGCTGTTCATCCGCCATTACTTAGCCAGATCCTGGCGCTAGTATACTGTTAGGGTTGGCGGAACGCACCAAATATATTGTTTATTAAAAGGAATTGGTGCGTTCGCAACCCGGGATCCACCGTGCAGGAAAGTACCTGCTGCTAAATAATGGCGGCTCTATATGGCGGTATACACTAACTCTGTTAGCTTCACAGAGTAACCGCGAGAGGTGAGCTCTGTGCCCTGTTAGACTTTCACAGAGGCACAGGCCAACTACCCAGATGTGAGCAGTGAGTGGTCATGCATGCATACTCAATCTCCTCGCCGGAGGAGCCAGCATTCTAGGGGCTTATTTCAGCCGGGTCCCTGAACACATTTATACACAATCTCCTCGCCGGAGGTGCCAGCATTCTAGGGGCTTATTTCAGCCGGGTCCCTGAACACATACAAACACATGACCACATTGGCGCAAAGCATATAGCAAAAGACGATACTAGCGCATGGCCGTGCGGTCATGCGCAGTTTATATAGTTGCAGCACAGGAAGCTGCTACTGAAGTTTTTGCCCTTTCAGGACCTTCCAGAAGGACCAATGGAAAGTGCTGCAGTACCTGAGCATGTTTTGCCCTTTCAGGACCTTCCAGAAGGACCAATGGAATGTACTGCAGCACCTGAGCATGTGACTGAACATGTGGCCCTCGACCTCCAATGGGAGACCCTGCCCTGGGCATGCTCAGTGTGAGTAAACAAGGACTTAGTCCCAGAGAGGCTCGCTCGCTCGCCGCAGATCAGTGCAGGGTACCATAGGAAAGCCAGAAAAGGCAGTAGTGACCCTATGCACCGAATCAGCCCCAGCGAGACGCTGGGAGCGACGTCTCCGCTGAGCAGAGCCCACTGCAGCCGATACCGAATGGGAGACCGCAGCAGACACGGATCGAGATTCCCCCTGTGCAGCAGAGGAAACTCGACTCCTAACACATGTGACCACACTGGCCGAAAGCACATAACATAAGACAATACTAGCGCATGGCCGTGCGGTCATGCGCAGTTTATATAGTTGCAGCACAGGAAGCTGCTACTGAAGTTTTTGCCCTTTCAGGACCTTCCAGAAGGACCAATGGAAAGTGCTGCAGTACCTGAGCATGTTTTGCCCTTTCAGGACCTTCCGGAAGGACCAATGGAATGTACTGCAGCACCTGAGCATGTGACTGAACATGTGGCCCTCAACCTCCAATGGGAGACCCTGCCCTGGGCATGCTCAGTGTGAGTAAACAAGGACTTAGTCCCAGAGAGGCTCGCTCGCTCGCCGCAGATCAGTGCAGGGTACCATAGGAAAGCCAGAAAAGGCAGTAGTGACCCTATGCACCGAATCAGCCCCAGCGAGACGCTGGGAGCGACGTCTCCGCTGAGCAGAGCCCACTGCAGCCGATACCGAATGGGAGACCGCAGCAGACACGGATCGAGATTCCCCCTGTGCAGCAGAGGAAACTCGACTCCTAACACATGTGACCACACTGGCCGAAAGCACATAACATAAGACAATACTAGCGCATGGCCGTGCGGTCATGCGCAGTTTATATAGTTGCAGCACAGGAAGCTGCTACTGAAGTTTTTGCCCTTTCAGGACCTTCCAGAAGGACCAATGGAAAGTGCTGCAGTACCTGAGCATGTTTTGCCCTTTCAGGACCTTCCAGAAGGACCAATTGAATGTACTGCAGCACCTGAGCATGTGACCGAACATGTGGCCCTCGACCTCCAATGGGAGACCCTGCCCTGGGCATGCTCAGTGTGAGTAAACAAGGACTTAGTCCCAGAGAGGCTCGCTCGCCGCAGATCAGTGCAGGGTGCCATAGGAAAGCCAGGAAAGGCAGTAGTGACCCTATGCACCGAATCAGCCCCAGCAAGACGCTGGGAGTGATGTCTCCGCTGAGCAGAGCCCACTGCAGCCGATACCGAATGGGAGACCGCAGCAGAACACGGATCGAGATTCCCCCTGTGCATCAGAGGAAACTCGACTCCTAACATTACCCCCCCTCCTAGGGCCCCCCCCCTCCTTGAGCCTCACTACGCTCAAAAGCTGCGATAAGCAGCGGAGCCCGAATGTGCTCCACAGGCTCCCAGGTTCTATCCTCTGGGCCATGACCCTTCCAGTCCACCAGATAAAATTTCTTGCCACGCAACACCTTGCACCCCACAATAGCATTCACCTCAAACTCATCCGTGGATGAACCCGATGTCCCAGCAGATGACTCGGAAAACCGGGACAAATGAACGGGCTTTAAGAGGGAAACGTGGAAAGTATTGGTGATACCAAGGCATGGAGGAATAGCCAAACGGTAGACCACAGGGTTGACCTGTTCCAGAACCTTAAACGGGCCAATGTAGCGAGGAGCAAACTTAGTGGACTCAAATCGCAGCCTGATGTTACGGGCGGAGAGCCACACTAAGTCGCCAGGAGTGTATCAGCCGAAATCCTCATTCTCTCCTTGGAGGCCCGGATGGCATCCTGTGTGCGGTCCCAGATGTCATGTGCCTCCACCGCCCAGTCTGCCACCCTAGAATCGGTGGATGACACGGGCATGGGCACAGGGACACGCGGATGCTGGCCGTAATTAAGGAGAAAAGGAGTTTGACCAGTGGAATCGGCTACGGCGTTGTTCAGGGCAAATTCCGCCCAAGGTAGCAAAGATGCCCAGTCATCCTGCCTAGCAGAGATGAAATGTCGCAAATATGTCACCAGAGTCTGGTTGGTTCTCTCCACCAACCCATTCGTCTCGGGATGGTATGCAGAGGAGAGGTTTAACTCTATGCTGAGTAAACGGCAGAGCTCTCTCCAAAACCGAGATGCGAACTGGGGACCCCGATCGCTGACAATCTTATCAGGCATACCATGCAATCGGAAAACGTGTTTAATGAACAACACCGCCAAGGCCCGTGCTGAGGGTAACCGAGGAAGCGGCACCATATACACCATCTTGGAGAAATGGTCGGTGACAACCCAAATAATGGAGCAGCCACGCGACTTGGGTAGACCCACCACAAAGTCCATCCCGACCATCTCCCAGGGCCTGTCTGCCACCGGTAGAGGGTAAAGCAACCCAGCAGGCCATTGCCGAGGAGACCGATTCTGGGCGCAAGAAACGCACGCCTGAATATAGTCCTTGACATCTCGGGCCATATGCGGCCACCAGTATGTTCTCGCCAGAAGCTCAGATGTCCTCTTGGTCCCAAAATGCCCACCCACTCTGGAGGAGTGAGCCCAAGAGAGAACCTCCGGTCGCAAGTTAGCTGGTACGAAAGTCTTGCCCGGGGGCACAGACTCTAGCGAAACCGGAGCTACAGTTCTCAGGCTCTCAGAAGGGACAATAAGCCGAGGCTCCTCCTCCTCCTCCGATGACACCACGGAGCGGGAGAGAGCGTCAGCACGAACGTTCTTCTCCCTGGAGAGGAAATGGAGAGTAAAATGGAACCGGGAGAAGAACAGGGACCATCTAGCCTGGCGAGAATTCAGCCGCTGGGCCGTTTGCAGATACACCAAGTTCTTGTGGTCAGTGAAGACTTGGAAGGGAAAGCGAGCTCCCTCCAAGAGATGTCTCCACTCCGAAAAAGCCAACTTCATGGCCAGCAACTCCATGTCCCCGATGGAATAATTCCTCTCCGCTGGTGTGAATGTCTTGGAGAAGAAGCAAGGATGCTTCCGACCTTGAGCATCCTTTTGGAAAAGGACTGCTCCAGCACCAACGGATGAGGCATCCACCTCCAAGATAAATGGCTTATCAACATCGGGGCGATGTAGGATGGGAGCGCTAGCGAAGTGTGACTTGATCGAGAGAAAGGCTTTGGAGACCTCCTCTGACCACAACTTGGGATTTGCTCCCTTCTTGGTGAGGGCAACCAAGGGAGCTTCCAAAGTTGAGAAGTGTGGAATGAACTGGCGATAGTAATTAATGAACCCCATAAAGCGCTGCACCGCTTTAAGAGAATGGGGTTCCTGCCAGTCCATTACAGCCTGTAGCTTGGCAGGATCCATAGCCAAACCCTGGGCAGAGATGATATAACCAAGGAAAGGCAAGGACTCCTGCTCAAACACACACTTCTCCAACTTGGCGTAGAGGGAGTTTGCCCGTAAGAGGTCGAAGACTTTGCGAACATCTCTCCGATGGGAGTCAATATCTGGAGAGAAGATGAGAATATCATCCAGATAGACTACGACCGAGCTGGTGAGCATATCCCAGAAGATGTCGTTCACAAAGTCTTGGAAAACGGCTGGGGCATTACAGAGCCCGAAGGGCATCACCAGATATTCATAGTGCCCATCCCTGGTGTTAAAAGCCGTCTTTCCATTCATCCCCCTCACAGATGCGAATCAGGTTGTAAGCACCCCACAGATCTAACTTTGTAAATACCCTCGCTCCCCATAGCCTATCAAACAGCTCAGACATCAGGGGTAGTGGGTACTTTTTCTTAACGGTGATGGCGTTAAGACCCCTGTAGTCTATGCATGGACGTAAGTCTCCAGTCTTCTTCTGTACGAAGAAGAACCCTGCCCCTGCCGGTGACACTGACTTCCTAATGAATCCTCTTGCCAGATTCTCTTGGATGTACTGGGACATTGCCTCCGTCTCCGGGAGAGATAACGGATAGACTCGACCCCGGGGAGGCTCAGCACCAGGCAAGAGGTCAATAGGACAGTCATAGGGGCGGTGAGGCGGAAGGGTCTCCGCAGCTCTTTTCGGGAACACGTCTGCATAGGGCCAATAGTGCTTGGGGAGAGAGGAAAGATCTGCGGGTACCTGTGTAGTAGCAACCTGAACGCACTCCCTCAGACATGTACCCTCGCAGGATTTACTCCATCCCAAAATTCTCCCAGAGGACCACTCAATATGAGGAGAATGGTAGCGAAGCCATGGTATCCCCAACAGGACCTCATCAATTCCCTCAGGAATGACTAATAGGGAGATTATCTCCTGATGTGATGGAGACACAGATAGCGTGAAAGGAATGGTTTGGTGGGTAATCTGTGAGGGTAGTGTTGACCCATTTACCACTCGAACGGTTACTGGCTTGGCGAGCATTACCAAGGGTATTGCGTGACGCTGAGCAAAAGCGGAAGACATAAAGTTACCCTCTGCCCCAGAATCCATGCATAGCTCGACCATTAGAGTGGATGGGCCTATGGTAATTGTCCCCTTGAAGGACAACTTTGAGGCAAACGTCGCCTTGTCTAGTGTACCTCCTCCAACTGCCACTAGACGCTGACGTTTCCCCGACCGCTGAGGACCCTTGGAGGCAAGGTGTCCTGACTGCTGGCAAACATGACGGACCTTATGTGCACGGGCAGACTGAGACTTGGATCCCGCTCGTGTCACCTCTAAGGTGACTCGGATGCCTGGACTGGAGATTCCAAAGTTTTGGCGAAGGTGGGAGCCAGCCGAAACCTCTGCCTACACTGGGCTCGCTCCAACCTCCGCTCGTTAAAACGGAGGTCAATACGAGTAGAGACAGTTATTAACTCCTCCAGTGTGGCAGGAATCTCCCTACTGGCCAGAGCGTCCTTAATGTGGTCAGCCAGGCCCCTCCAAAATATGGGGATAAGGGCTTTATCCGACCACTCCAGCTCGGAAGCTAAAGTACGGAAGCGGACGGAAAAATGGCTGACCAAGGACTCACCCTGAGTTAATGCCAGTAGTTGGAGCGCTGTGTCATGGGTGACTTGAGGTCCTAAAAAGACCTTTTTCAGAGTGCTCAGGAACAACGGAGCACTCTGCACCACATGATCACCACGCTCCCACAGCGGCGTAGCCCACTCCAACGCCCTGTCCGACAAAAGAGACACAATAAATCCCACCTTAGCACGCTCTGTAGGAAAACGTGCAGCCAGGAGCTCGAGGTGAATAGAGCACTGACTCACGAATCCCCTACAAGTTTTGCTATTTCCAGTAAATTTTTCTGGCAGCGGGAGGCGAGATAACGTTGGAACAGGGGTGGCAGTGGACAAGGTTGCTGCAGCCACGCTAGCAGCCTGTACAGCAACTGCGGTAACATCCACAGCTGAGGTTGAGCTCTCGAGAGCCGCCAACCTACCCTCCAGCTGCTGGATATACCGCAAAGATTGCTGAATGTCCGCCATTTACTAGCCAGACCCTGGCGCTAGTATTCTGTTAGGGCTAGCGGAACGCACCGAGTAAATAGAGATGTTTATTGATATTGGTGCGTTCGCAGCCCGGGGTCCACCGTGCAGGAGTACCTGCTGCTAGCAAACGGCGGAGCTATATGGCGGTATAGACTAACTCAGTTAATTCACTGAGTAGCCGTGAAAGGAAAGCACTGTGCCCTGTTAGACTCCACAGAGGCACAGGCTAACTGCCCAAACAGAGAGCAGTCAGTGGTCACACAAACACACAAAACTCCTCGCCGGAGGAGCCAGCATTCTAGGGGCTTATTTCAGCCGGGTCCCTGAACACACATACATGTGACCACACTGGCGCAAAGCACATAACATAAGACAATACTAGCGCATGGCCGTGCGGTCATGCGCAGTTTATATAGTTGCAGCACAGGAAGCTGCTACTGAAGTTTTTGCCCTTTCAGGACCTTCCAGAAGGACCAATGGAAAGTGCTGCAGTACCTGAGCATGTTTTGCCCTTTCAGGACCTTCCAGAAGGACCAATGGAATGTACTGCAGCACCTGAGCATGTGACCGAACATGTGGCCCTCGACCTCCAATGGGAGACCCTGCCCTGGGCATGCTCAGTGTGAGTAAACAAGGACTTAGTCCCAGAGAGGCTCGCTCGCCGCAGATCAGTGCAGGGTGCCATAGGAAAGCCAGAAAAGACAGTAGTGACCCTATGCACCGAATCAGCCCCAGCAAGACGCTGGGAGCGACGTCTCCGCTGAGCAGAGCCCACTGCGGCCGATACCGAATGGGAAACCGCAGCAGACACGGATCGAGATTCCCCCTGTGCAGCAGAGGAAACTCGACTCCTAACAGAACCTTCATGTAATTGGATTCAACATAGTATTTCTTCAGTAAAAAAAAATGATGTTCAATATATCTTATACCTTACACTACTGAGGTTAAAGGGGCTCTCTGACATCCTTTAATAAAGGACCAGCACTGAAAGCAAACTATGTAATATATGTCTGCTAACAATTAGTTTACAGTCTTCACTTAAATTCAGTATAAGTAACGGATGGAAAAAATAGGGCAAGTAATATGGAAGATGTAGAGATGTACGACAACGTGGTGGTAAGTTCTGAAAATCTAATGTAAAAAAAATGTATTTTCAAATTGGCCCCATTAGGCCACAAATTGAACCAATGAAATGATTATGACTGTAGCTCACAGTGAGTTTTTATTCTTTATTGACAGTGCTATTGGAGCACCACTGTTTCGTGTCAAGTCCAACCTATGATAACATCTGCAAAGAGTTTGTTCTCCTCGTGTTTGCGATGCTTTACTCTGGGTTCTCTAGTTTCCTCCCACACTCCAAATACATACTGATAGGGGATTTATATTGTGAGCACCAAAGGGGAGAATGATGACAATGCTGTAAAGGGCTGCACAATATGATGGCGCTATACAAGCAAAGCATAAACATACATTTCTAGTATGTTCAAACAGATTAATTCCATTCATTTGAATATGAGCTGCAGTAACTGAGTGTGGCCACTAACCAGTTTGATGGCGCTGTGGTGGTCTTCCAGTTCCATCACTCTGCTTACCTTTGGCCACTGCCGGAGATGCTAGCAGCTGATCAGTATTAGATGTGCCAGTTGTCAGCCCCCTACCAATCAGATATTAATGACCATATTCTTAGGAAAAGTCATTAATATTGGGCTAGAAGAAAACCCCTTGAAGTTTTAGTATAAAACATAGAAAGAAGTGTAGTGTTAGATCACATAAACAGATCTATCGAATCCAGGCAACATAAGTGTTTATCAATAATGTACTTTGAAGGAACATCTTTATATTAGTAGGTTGAACACATGGAAGATCTTCTTTAAATTGATATAGCTTAGTTCTCAACTGTGGTGCTGTATAGATATAACTATGCTTAAAGGGGTTTTCAGGTCAAAACAATCAGTCTGCAGTAACTGTGTTCTGCAGGGATTTGCTGGTTTCAGACCCAGGAACAGAGGGTATGTATGAGTTATACATACCTCCGGCCAGTGAGTGTGGCCTCATTCTATACACTTCTCTTTAGCTGAGGCTGTGTCCCATCTAGTGACACGGTCGGCCAGTGAGAGTGTCCAGCTAGAGCGTGGAGCCTCACACCATACAAGTGTATGGAGAGCGTGGTTGCGCCCACTGGCCGGGGATATATATAACTTACAGATACACTGTGTGACTGCAGAATTATCGTTTTTTGAACTTCTTTAACACATATGAGCTTGAGTATATAGGAGCACCACCATTATATCACCTATTAAAGTATTGAGAGGCTTTTGTAAAGTGTAGGGTGTTGAACATGTGTCATTAGTGATTTTTTTTAACAACAGCTAAGTATAATTTACAATTTTTTCCACATTACATGAATTTTGGACTGTCATAAACGAAAGGATCTTACTGATTTGTTCAACAGAACTATAAATGTTAGACACAAGAGGCTATAAGTGTGAAATATTGGCTAGAACTGTATATATATATGTCTAAAAGTGCCAACATTTCAAAAGTTTCATTTCCATATTTCTCATTACCTGCAAGTGTATGGTTAGAAAATTATAAAAAAATAATTGATTCTTAAAGGACCACTAAATAATGGATTGCTGTATTAGTTTCTCAATAGCAGAAACATATTACTACTAATTGTATAACTGGGTGCGAGAAACTTGAAATACAAAATACCTTGTATTATAAAGATGCTTTTATTTCACCTGATAGGAACACATACACTATTGGCTTGTATCAAGCAGCTTGATAAGCTTATTTCTTCTTATATTTTAATTCCTTGACTTGAAGAGCAAATGAAGCTCATTTTTTTGATCTAGCCAAGCTTCATCAGTAGCTATAAGATGTCAACAAATTGATTTGGTGTGAATCAAATTCATGTCAAAATTTTAGAAATTCCATCATTGCACACATTGCAGAAGATAAAGTCAACAAGAGAAGCCTCATATGACCTCGGGAGAAACCAGAAGGGTTTTCCTATAAAGAGTTTGTAAGAACCTGAGGGATTTCTTATACATTCATCAAGAAGAGCAGACACTGATGTTAAATTCGAAAGCCTGGTTCACAATCTCGGTTCTCGTCTATCTCAAAGGTGCTGGATGGAGTTGAGATCTGGACTCTGTGCGGCTGGACAAGTTGTTCAACACTAAAGTCACCCAACCAAGTGGTTATGGATCTTGCTTTGTGCACTGGGGCACTAGTCATACAGGAACAGAAATGGGCCATTTTCAAACTGTTCCCACAAAGCTGGAAGCAAACAAAATGTGATCTCAATCCTCAGAGGTGCCAAGAAATTGGAAAAATAGTATGTACTGTGAAATGCCCAAAAGTTTGGGCACCCCTGGTCAAAATTACTGTTATTGTGAACAGTTAAACAAGTTGAAGATGGAATTATCTCTAAAAAAAGGGCTAAAGTTAAAGATGACACATTTCCTTTATATTTTAGGTAAAAAAACAATGCATAGCCATTTTTGTACATTTTAAAAATTGCAAAAAGGAATGTGGGCCAATGCAAACGTCTGGGCACCCTTGGAGATTTGTGTGCTCAGACAGCTTTGACCAAGGTTTCAGAACCTAATTAGACTGTAAAGGTACCGTCACACTCAGCAACTTTGCAACAAGAACGACAACAATCTGTGATGTTGCAGCGTCCTGGATAGCGATCTCGTTGTGTTTGACACGCAGCAGCGATCTGGATCCCGCTGTGACATCGCTCGTCGGAGCTAGAAGTCCAGAACTTTATTTGGTCGCTAGATCGGCGTGTATCGTCATGTTTGACATCAAAAGCAACGACGCCAGCAACGTTTTACATGGAGCGAGAACGATAAGTGAGTCACCGTTACGTCACTGGATCGCTCCTGAATCGTTCTGGAGTTGCTGTCTTTGACATCTCTACAGTGACCTAACAGCGACGCTCCAGCGACCTAGTTTAGGTCGGATCGCTGTCTATATCGCTTCAGCGTCGCTGAGTGTGATGGTACCTTTAGAGTTATGGCTTGTTCACTACCAAACTTTTACAAGTCACGGTAGGTGCTTTGTTAGGTCATATTGTGAGCAGTCCAGAGGGTAAATCGAACAGGGCATGCTCTACACTCTCTGTAATCACGCTTGTGCGAGATTTTGGAAACCTAGACCTACTAACGCAGTTGGCATGGTGGGTTTGAAGAACCAAACATAGGTGCAACTTAACGATTCATTATACGGTGGACTAGGGGGAACATGACATATAACAAGCGGACCACTGTGGTGCGAGTTAGCTTTACAAGCTTATACCAATTAAAAGTGAGATAGTACGACAATAAAAATTACATGATCAGAAGAGGCTCAGAAATCCCCATTTCAGGCATATAATACTTGCATCACCGAAAATGACCTGATAGACTCTCTGTAAGAGATCTATGCCAATACTTTTGTCCATATAATTTATGTCTACGTGTCTTTAACAAGGGTGCCCCAACTTTTGCCAGGTGACGTGGCAGACACATTTATTTTCAGAATGAACGAAGAAATGGCTTTTCCCTTTGTGGCTTTTCCTTTACTCACCTCTATGGAAGCTGCAGAGACAGATGAACACTTAGACAAGTAGGATCAACATCTATAAAACATCTATCGCATGTCCTGTGGATATGCCACTAATGTCTGTAATAAGAATATACTTGTAGCTTTTTCGTAAATCCCACACTTCATTAGCAGAGGAATGCAGATTTTTTGGGGAGCGATCATGAAGGCTGAGGTTTGATAAAAGTAATGTTTGAGAAGTTCTTTTTCTTTCTCTCTGTAGACCTCAGTTGTATCCCCAAATGTAAATGTTACCTTCATTAAACTCCCTGTGGCACACGACACACAAAACATAATATAGAATAAAAGAAATGAGCATTGGCTTAAGAGAATTCAAATATTATGAATAAATTATAGCTAACCAAGTTGTGAAAGTGAGAGTTAGATAACAGGATAATCAAAGTGTCAGCAGGGAGCCGGCAATACTGTTTCCTGCAAATACAATAATATGTGTTCCTAATTACATTGCAGATTGTCAGAGACCGACAAAAATCCCTCACATGTTACTGAGGCATTGTGCTAAGGGAAAAAGAAGAGAATGCTGCATCACAAAGGGTATTAAGATCTGCCCTCAGAAAGAAAAAAAACACACACTCCAGCTTATGGAAGTGTTATTGTCTGTTTATAATCCGTGTCCTGTCGTCGTTTCCTTTTATAAAACTCTTATGAATTTCTGGAATCTCTCCAAAAACCTGAACCATGAATCTATGCTAATATGTTCTTTTTTCTCGGTTTAATGTTTTCTGTCAAATAGAATCTCTATTGAAACATATATTTTATTTTCTGGTGATTTGATTTAACATTACTTTTATTGTTTTAGCAATAGAAAAGATATGTAGAAGTAACATCAAATGAGGTAAGATAAAATAAAGCAACCGTGGGTGACTTTATTGTACATTATAAAAATTGAATAACATAAAGTACATAATAATTATTTCTGGAGGTATAGCTGTAATTGTACAAAGAGAGATTTAAAGTAAAGAAATGTTACTGTTAAAGATGATGGGCGAATAAATTCAAGGGAAATTTAATTCTACTTGAATCTTACAAAACTCTACAAAAACCTTTATAATAATTTGCTACTTTATAGATTAAGCAATATGTTAGTGGCCACCATCTTTCTGAACTATAAATGACCATCAGAATGTAAAAAAAATTAAAACAACACTTATACTCACCTCAACACACACCTCTCTGGCCCCTCCGCTGTCACTTGTCTCATCCTTGTCCTTGTCGAATCTTTTGATCCTTGTCGCACATGCTGAAATCCCCAACTTCGACAAGGCCAGAAGGGTGCTGTGGATATACACACAAGGTGATGCCATGGCATCATAACCTTTCATTTGCTAGCGCAGAACCCTCCTAGGTCTCATAAAACCCCAGAGTCTGAACTTAGTGTGAGAGACCCTGGTGGTTTCATAGTAACATAGTTAATAAGGTTGAAGGAAGACTTGAAGTCCATCTAGTAAAACCCATAGCCTAATCTAACATGCCCTAACATGTTGATCCAGAGGAAGGCAAAAAAAAACCCATGTGGCAAACAGTAAGCTCCACATTGGGGAAAAAAATCCTTCCTGACTCCACATATGGCAATCAGACTAGTTACCTGGATCAACGCCCTATCAAAGAATCTAGTATATATAACCTGTAACATTATAATTTGCAAGAAAGGCATCCATTCCCCTCTTAAATTTTAGTAATGAATCACTCATTACAACATCATATGGCAGAGAGTTCCATAGTCTCACTGCTCTTACAGTAAAGAATCCGCATCTGTTATTATGGTTAAATGGTTAAACCATCTTTCCTCCAGACGCACAGGATGCCTCCTTGTCCCCGTCTCAGGTCTATGAGTAAAAAGATCATTAGAAAGGTCTTTGTACTGTCCCCTCATATATTTATACATTGTAATAAGATCACCCCTTAGCCAAATGTAATAACAGTATTGCAGATCCCCAGTACTCTAATAACCTTGGTCGCTCTTCTCTGCACCCGCTCTAGTTCAGCTATGTCTTTCTTATACACCGGAGACCAGAACTGTGCACAGTATTCTAAGTGTGGTCGCACTAATGACTTGTATAGAGGTAAAATTATGTTCTCCTCATGAGCATCTATGCCTCTTTTAACGCATCCCATTATTTTATTTACCTTTGTAGCAGCTGCCTGACAAGGGCCACTAAATGTGAGTTTGTCGTCCACCCATACACCCAGGTCTTTTTCATTGATGGTTTTGCCCATTGTTTTACTATTAAGCACATAACTATACATCTTATTTGCTCTATCCAAGTGCATGACCTTACATTTATCCCCATTAAAGCTTATTTGCCATTTATCAGCCCAAGCTACTAGTTTACATAAATCCTCCTGTAATATAAAATTATGCCCTTCTGTATTGATTACCCTGCAGAGTTTACTGTCATCTGCAAATACTGAAATTCTACTCTGTATGCTCCCTACAAGGTCATTAATAAATATGATAAAAAGAAGAGGGCCTAATAGTGACCCCTGTGGTACCTCAACGTTAACTGTGACCCAGTCCGAGTGTGTTCCATTAATAACTACCCTTTGTTTCCTATCCCTGAGCCAGTTCTTAACCCACTTACACATATTTTTCCCTATTCCCATTGTTCTCATTTTGTTATTATTATTATTATTATTTATTTATATTGCACCATTAATTCCATGGTGCTGTACATGAGAAGGGGTTAAATCAAAATACAAATATCACTTACAGTAAACAAAACTAACAATGACAGACTGATACAGAGGGAAGAGGACCCTGCCCTTGCGGGCTTACATTCTACAGGATTATGGGGAAGGAGACAGTAGGTCGAGGGTTGCAGTAGCTCCGATGGTGTTGAGGTGGCCGTGTGGTTATTACAGGCTGTAAGCTTCTTTGAAGAGGTGGGTTTTCAGGTTTCTTTTGAAGGATCCAAATGTGGTGGACAGAATTCCAGAGGATGGGGATATTCGGGAGAAGTCTTGGAGGCGATAGGGTGAAAAGCGAATAAGCGTGGAGGAGAGAAGGAGGTCTTGAGAGGACCGGAGATTACGTGAGGGAAGATATTGAGAGATTAGTTTGGAAATATAAGGAGGAGAAAGGTTATGTATGGTCATTGTTAGTAGTTTAAACTATTTTATGTTTCAACCTTTTGTGTGGCACCGTATCAAAAGCTTTTGAAAAGGCCATGTACACCACATCCACTGCATTTCCTTGGTCCAGTCTGGAACTTACCTCTTCATAGAAGCTTATCAGATTAGTCTGACAGGAGCGGTCCCTAGCAAACCCATGATGATATTGGGTCATGGGGTTCTTCTTCTTCAGATACTCCAGCATAGCATCTCTTAGAATATCCGCCAGGATTTTATCCTCAGTAGAGGTTAAACTTACTAGCCTATAATACCCAAGTTCAGTTTTTGTCCCCTTTTGAATTTTGGCGCCACATTTGCTATACGCCAGTTCTATGGTACAGACCCTGTTATTATGGAATCTTTAAAGATTAAAAATAATGGTCTATCAATGACTGTAGTTAATTCCTGCAGTACTCAGAGGTGTATCCCATCCTGGCCCAGGGATTTGTCAACTTTAGAAATTTTAAGGCCATGTTCACACAGTGCGTTTTTTACCGCAGCTGTTTTCCATGCAGGGTACAGTACACTGTACCCTATGGAAAACAGGACACACTGTGCACATGGTCCGGAAATTGTAAAAAAAAAAGACGCGCTGAATAGCTCCCGGAAAAAAGAAGGAGCATGTCAATTCTTTTTCCGGAGCCGCAGCGGTTCTGCACCCATAGACCTCCATTGTGAGGTCCAAACCGCAGTAAAACCCGCAGATCAAAAATATATCTGCGGGTTTTACTGCGGTTTGATGTGCAGAACCGCTGCAGCAGGAAGTGCGGGGAGCGGGCGGAAGTGCGTGGGCGGAGTGTGGCTGCCCCCCCCGTGTTCCGATCCCGCCCCCCCCGTGCTCCGATGCCCCCCCCAGTGCTCCGATGCCCCCCCCCAGTGCTCTGATGCCCCCCCCGTGCCCTAATCTCCCCCCCTTATACTCACCCGGCGTCCCGGTGTCCGTCCGGCCGTCTTCTCCCTGGGCGCCGCCATCTTGCAAAATGGCGGGCGCATGCGCAGTGCGCCCGCCGAATCTGCCGGCCGGCAGATTCGTTCCAAAGTGCATTTTGATCACTGAGATATAACCTATCTCAGTGATCAAAATAAAAAAATAGTAAATGACACCCCCCCCCCTTTGTCACCCCCATAGGTAGGGACAATAAAAAAAATAAAGAATTTTTTTTTTTTTTTTCACTAAGGTTAGAATAGGGGTAGGGGTAGGGTTAGGGGTAGGGTTAGGGGTAGGGTTAGGGTTAGGGGTAGGGTTAGGGGTAGGGTTAGGGGTAGGGTTAGGGTTAGGGTTAGGGGTAGGGTTAGGGGTAGGGTTAGGGTTAGGGGTAGGGTTAGGGGTAGGGTTAGGGGTAGGGTTAGGGTTAGGGGTAGGGTTAGGGGTAGGGGTAGGGTTAGGGTATTTTCAGCCATTTTAACCCTAAAAAAATTCCTAGAAAACACACAGACTCTGGCTAGAAAACTGCATAAAAAAAACGCATCAAAAAACGCATCAAAAAACGCATCAAAAACGGACCAAAAAAGGACCAAAAAAAGGACCTGTGTTTTCTGCCAAGAGCTGCAGTTTTTTAAAAAACAGTCAGGAAAAAAAAAGGATGGAAATCCTGAACGTGTGAACATACCCTTAGTTGCCGTCGTAGTTCTTGCTGGGTTAAGCAGGTGACATTTAATTGGGAAATTTTGTTATCACTGATCATGTTGTACGTCATGAGATTTTTTTGTGTAAATACTGTTGAAAAAAAGTCATTTAGCATATTGGCTTTTCCCTCATGCTCATCCACCATTTCACCCAGACTATTTTAGGGGCCAACACTATCATTTTTTAGTTTCTTACTATTTATGTAGTTAAAGAATATTTTGGGATTATTTTTACTTTCTCTGGCAATGAGTCTCTACTTACTTTAATTCTCTAAATACTTTCTTTTTGTCACTTATTGCGCCCCTTACAGCTCTATTTAGCCATATTGGTTTCTTCCTATTTCTAGTATGTTTATTCCCATACGGTATATATTGTGCACAGGTCCTGTTCATGATGTTTTTAAGCCTCTCCCATTTTTTTTCTGTATTTTTATGCCTCAGGATTTCATCCCAGTTTATTGCACCAAGATCATCTCTCATCCGTTGGAAATTTGCCCTCATGAAGTTTAGTGTCCTTGTAACCCCTCTACTACAAATCATAATAAAGGATAAATGAAAACTTATTATTTTGTGATCACTATTTCCCAAGTGACCCACCAACCCTTATTTTTGATATGCGGTCTGGCCTGTTGGTTAATATTAGGTCTAGCAGTGCCCCCTTCATGTTGGGTCCTGAACCAGCTGTGAAAGGTAATTGTCTCTCATAGTTGTCAAAAACCGATTACCTTTCCTGGAACTGCAGGTTTCTGTTTCCCAATGTATTTCAGGGTAGTTGAAGTCCCCCATAATCATGACTTCTCCTTGAGTCGTAGCTTCATTCATTTGCTTTACGAGGATATTCTCTATTGCTTCCATTTTTTGTGGAGACTTATAACAAACCCCAATCAGTAATTTATTATTTTCCCCCCTCCCCTTATCTCCACCAACAGGGACTCTACATTTTCATTAGATTCACATATATTATCACGCAGGATGGGTTTTAAGGATGATTTTACATATAAACACCACCCCTCGCTTATTTGTTCGGTCATTTCTGAACAGACTATAGCCCTGTAAGTTAACAGCCCAGTAATGGCTCTCATCCAGCCATGTTTCAGATATCCCCACCATGTCATAATTATGTTCCAACAAGATTATTTCTAATTCGTCCATTTTGTTGGCGAGGCTTCTGGCATTAGTATATGTGCACTTTATGTATCTCTCTGTTCATCTATTCTTTCTTAAATTATTAACTGTTCTAACCCCACCCTCCATGCCACCGCCACCCCCAACTTCCTTATTTGTGCCCAGGTCACTACCTGCACTATCTTCCCCTTCTATAAAGTGAATACCCTGCACCCATCCCTAGCTTAAACAATCCTCCAACCTTCTAGCCATTTTCTCCCCCAGCACAGCAGAGGCGAGGAATAAAAAATGAAATCAGGACAGCATGGGAGATGCTGAGGAGCACAGAGTCCCGAAGGGTGAGTGGTGAGGTTATTATGAGGGTACATGCCTTTGATCAGGAAAAGCAGCGTTTTAGATGCAGCACCCTTGCGCTGAGTTCAAAGCGCTGCGTTGCACAGTACAAGCACAGTGGATGGTATTTATTGAAATCTTATGCCCACTGTGCCTCTAATTAACACTGCGTAGACTCACCTACGGTGCAGATTTACGACCCGCAGCATGTCAATTTCTGTTGCGGAGATGCTAATCTCCGCAACAGAAAATTCCGCAATAAATATGTATTGGATGCGGTAAATCTGCATTGTTCAGTGAACACATGTGGATTTACCTACGTGATTAGAACGCAGCGCTTTGTAAGCAGCAAAACTATGCTGCGTCCAAAGCACTGCTACTTCCTGATCGTGGGAACGTAGCCTAAGGGTTTTTCTCATGTTTTCCACATTACATTTATTGAGCTCTGAACTCTGTAGAAACAAGAAAAAGTTTTATTAAGGACATTCAGTTCATGAAGATTACATTTTTCATGAATCAGCATGAACCAGCGAATTTGAATTTTGCCTGATTCTCATCACTAGTTACTGTAGGAAGATTTAGGCCATACTTCCAACTGGTAAAAAATTAAATAACTGTGTTGGCACTATGGGCTTTAATTTACTCTATTAAATAGTTATAGTTCACTTTCAATATGATTTCAGATTAAAGAGGAACCATAGACTGTTTCCAATATGCTGCAATTTTAAATCTTGTGTCTCTAACAATATGAGCTATTATTATTAGGAGGAAATGAGGGAGTAAATTACGTCTGTCATAAACAAGGCTTGCTCAATGGGTGATGAATCTGTGTAATCACACAATCTAGTAACTAGTAGAGATGACTAATTCTTTTTAAATTTTAATTTGTCGGGTTTCGTGAATTTTTCACAAAAAATTCAATTCACTGCAAATAAATTAACCACAAATTTTAAGTTACTCAAATTGACCTGAAAAGACTTGTATAGCACACTAAGGTCTTCTAGGGCAGTACCCATACCTGTTCAATCTTTAACGCCAACAAAGCATTTGTAATGTCGAAGTGACCTTGCAATAGAAATGGATGGAGTAGTAGCCAATCATCCATTTAACCCCTTAAGCCCCGAGGGTGGTTTGCACGTTAATGACCGGGCCAATTTTTGCAATTCTGACCACTGTCCCTTTATGAGGTTATAACTCTGGAACGCTTCAACGGATCTTGGCGATTCTGACATTGTTTTCTCGTGACATATTGTACTTCATGACAGTGGTAACATTTATTCGATATAACTTGCATTTATTTGTGAAAAAAATGGAAATTTGGAGAAAATTTAGAAAATTTCGCAATTTTCCAACTTTAAATTTTTATGCTCTTAAATCACAGAGATATGTCACACAAAATACTTAATAAGTAACATTTCCCACATGTCTACTTTACATCAGCACAATTTTGGAACCAACATTTTTTTTTGTTAGGGAGTTATAAGGGTTAAAAGTTGACCAGCAATTTCTCATTTTTACAACACCATTTTTTTTTAGGGACCACATCTCATTTGAAGTCATTTTGAGGGGTCTATATGATAGAAAATACCCAAGTGTGACACCATTCTAAAAACTGCACCCCTCGAGGTGCTCAAAACCACATTCAGGAAGTTTATTAACCCTTCAGGGGTTTCACAGGAATTTTTGGAATGTTTAAATAAAAATGAATATTTAACTTTTTTTCACACAAAATTTATTTCAGCTCCAATTTGTTTTATTTTACCAAGGGTAACAGGATAAAATGAATGCCAAACGTTGTTGTACAATCTGTCCTGAGTACGGTGATACCCCATATGTGGGGGTAAACCACTGTTTGGGCGCATGGCAGAGCTCGGAAGGAAAGGAGCGCCATTTGACTTTTCAATGCAAAATTGACAGGAATTGAGATGGGACGCCATGTTGCGTTTGGAGAGCTCCTCATGTGCCTAAACATTGAAACCCCCCACAAGTGACACCATTTTGGAAAGTAGACACCCTAAGGAACTTATCTAGATGTGTGGTGACCACTTTGACCCACCAATTGCTTCACAGAAGTTTATAATGCAGAGCCGTAAAAATAAAAAATCATATTTTTTCACAAAAATGATATTTTCGCCCCCAATTTTTTATTTTCCCAAGAGTAAGAGAAGAAATTGGACCTCAAAAATTGTTGTCCAATTTGTCCTGAGTACGCTGATACCCCATATATGGGTGTAAACCATTGTTTGGGCGTATGGCAGAGCTCGGAAGGGAAGGAGCGTCATTTTACTTTTCAATGCAAAATTGACTGGAATTGAGATGGGATGCCATGTTGCGTTTGGAGAGCCCCTGATGTGCCTAAACATTGAAATCCCCACAAGTGACACCATTTTGGAAAGTAGACCCCTTAAGGAACTTATCTAGATGTGTGGTGAGCACTTTGACCCAACAAGTGCTTCACAGAAGTTTATAATGCAGAGCCGTAAAAATAAAAAATCTTATTTTTTCACAAAAATGATTTTTTCGCCACCAATTTTTTATTTTCCCAAGGGTAAGAGAAGAAATTAGACCACAAAAGTTGTTGTGCAATTTGTCCTGAGTGCGACGATACCCCATATGTGGGGGTAAACCACTGTTTGGGCGCATGGCAGAGCTCGGAAGGAAAGGAACACCATTTGACTTTTCAATGCAAAATTGACTGGAATTGAGATGGGACGCCATGTTGCGTTTGGAGAGCCCCTGATGTGCCTAAACATTGGAACCCCTCACAAGTGACACCATTTTGAAAAGTAGACCCCTTAAGGAACTTATCTAGATGTGTGGTGAGCACTTTGACCCAACAAGTGCTTCACAGAAGTTTATAATGCAGAGCCGTAAAAATAAAAAATCTTATTTTTTCACAAAAATGATCTTTTCGCCCCCAATTTTTTATTTTTCCAAGGGTAAGAGAAGAAATTAGACCACAAAATTTGTTGTGCAATTTGTCCTGAGTGCGACGATACCCCATATGTGGGGGTAAACCACTTTTTGGGCGCATAGCAGAGCTCGGAAGGGAAGGAGCGCCATTTGACTTTTCAATGCAAAATTGACTGGAATTAAGATGGGACGCCATGTTGGTTTGGAGAGCCCCTGATGTGCCTAAACATTAAAAACCCCCACAAATGACACCATTTTGGAAACTAGACCCCCTAAGGAACTTATCTAGATGTGTTTTGAGAGAACCCCCAAGTGTTTCACTACAGTTTATAACGCAGAGCCGTTAAAATAATTTTTTTTTTTCGCAAAAATTATTTTTTAGCCCCCAGTTTTGTATTTTCACAAGGGTAACAGAATAAATTGGACCCCAAAAGTTGTTGTCCAATTTGTCCTGAGTACGCTGATACCCAATATGTGGGGGGGAACCACTGTTTGGGCGCATGGCAGAGCTCGGAAGGGAAGGAGCGCCATTTGGAATGCAGACTTAGATGGATTGGTCTGCAGGAGTCACGTTGCATTTGCAGAGCCCCTGATGTACCCAAACAGTACAAACCCCCCACAAGTGACCTCATATTGGAAACTAGACCTCCCACGGAACTTATCTAGATGTGTTGTGAAAACTTTGAACCCCCAAGTGTTTCACTACAGTTTACAACGCAGAGCCGTGAAAATAAAAAATCCTTTTTTTTCCCACAAAAATGATTTTTAGCCCCCCAAATTTTTATTTTCCCAAGGATAACAAGAGAACTTGGACCCAAAAAGTTGTTATCCAATTTGTCTCGAGTACGATGATACCCAATATGTTGGGGTAAACCCCTGTTTGGGCGCACGGGAGAGCTCGGAAGTGAAGGAGCACTGTTTTACTTTTTCAATGCAGAATTGGCTGGAATTGAGATCGGACGCCATGTCGCGTTTGGAGAGCCCCTGATGTGCCTAAACAGTGGAAACCCCCCAATTATAAATGAAACCCTAATCCAAACGCACCCCTAACCCTAATCCCAACTGTAACCCTAACCACACACCTAACCCTGACACACCCCTAATTCTAATCCCAACCCTAATCCCAACAGTAAATGTAATCCAAACCCTAACCCTAGCCCTAACCCTAGCCCTAACCCTAACCCTAGCCCTAACCCTAGCCCTAACCCTAATGGGAAAATGGAAATAAATAAATTTTTTTTAATTTTATTATTTTTCCCTAAGGCTAGGTTCACATTGCGTTAGGGAAATCCGTTTAGCGCTAGCGGATTGCGCTAACGCAATGTCTTTTTGGGTGTTGTGTTTAGTGGTCGCGATAATGTCCCCGCTCTGGAAGATCGGGGATCGGCCCTCGGGCGCGCCGCGGACGCTGCAAGCAGCGTCCGAGGCGCGCCACAAAAGAATGGCACCTTGCTAGCGCGAGCCGAAAATGGCACGCTCTAGCGATGCGCTACACCCGAAAATCACATTGCTGTCAATGGGTGTGCTAACGGACCCATTGCACGGCGTTAATTGTGACATTTTCGCCGTGCAACGCTGTCCGTTAGCGTTAACCCATTAACGCAATGTGAACCTAGCCTAACTAAGGGGGTGATGAAGGGGGGTTTGATTTACTTTTATAGCGTTTTTTATATCGGATTTTTATGATTGGCAGCCGTCACACACTAAAAGACGCTTTTTATAGCAAAAAAGTTTTTGCGTCTCCACATTTTGAGACCTATAATTTTTCCATATTTTGGTCCACAGAGTCATGTAAGGTCTTGTTTTTTGCGGGACGAGTTGACGTTTTTATCGGTAACATTTTCGGACACGTGACAGTTTTTGATCGCTTTTTATTCTGATTTTTTGTGAGGCAGAATGACCAAAAACCAGCTATTCATGAATTTCTTTTGGGGGAGGCGTTTATACCGTTCCGCGTTTGGTAAAATTGATGAAGCAGTTTTATTCTTCGGGTCAGTACGATTACAGCGATACCTCATTGATATCTTTTTTTATGTTTTGGCGCTTTTATACGATAAAAGCTATTTTATAGAAAAAATAATTATTTTGGCATCGCTTTATTCTGAGGACTATAACTTTTTTATTTTTTTGGTTATGATGCTATATTGCGGCTCGTTTTTTGCGGGACAAGATGACGTTTTCAGAGGTACCATGGTTATTTATATCCGTCTTTTTGATCGCGTGTTATTCCACTTTTTGTTCAGCATTATGATAATAAAGCGTTGTTTTTTGGCTCGTTTTTTTTTTTTTTTCTTACTGTGTTCACTGAAGGGATTAACTAGTGGGCCAGTTTTATAGGTCGGGTCGTTACGGACACGGCGATACTAAATATGTGTACTTTTATTGTTTTTTTGTTTTTTTTTAGATAAAGAAATATATTTATGGGAATAATATTTTTTTTTTCTTCTTTATTTAGGAATTTTTTTTATTTATTTTTTTACTCGTGTGGAAATTTTTTTTTTTACTTTTTCATTTTGTCCCAGGGGGGGAAATCACAGATCACCGATCTGACAGTGTGCAGAGCACTCTGTCAGATCGGTGATCTGACAAACAGCCGGGCAGGATTAGAGCTGCAGCTGCAGCCTGATCCTGACCCGGAAGTGCTCCCTGCAGGACCCGGATGCAGCCCCGCGGCCATTTTGGATCCGGGGACTGCAGGGAGAAGACGCTTGGTACACGGTGAGTACATCACCGTGTACCGATCGTCTCAGAGAAACCCGCAGGGAGCCCCCTCCCTGCGCGATGCTTCCCTGCACCGCCGGCACACCGCAATCATCTTTGATCGCGGTGTGCCGGGGGTTAATGTGTCGGGAGCGGTCCGTGACCGCTCCTGGCACACAGTGCTTGATGTCAGCTGCGATAGGCAGCTGACACCCGGCCGCGATCGGCCGCGCTCCCCCCGTGAGCACGGCCGATCGCATATGACGTACTATCCCGTCACTGGGAATTAAGTCCCAGGTCACCTGGACGGGATAGTACGTCATATGGGATTAAGGGGTTAATATCAAGGTGCACCTAGAGAGTTTCATATTTTTGAAATGAAAAAGATGGTATAAAAATTATCGTTGCAGAACCCGGGCACAAACTGACAGTGTCATCCTGCAGTGGCTTAAAAGAGTGATGTTCCAAATATTCAACAATGCTCTTTGCTTGCTCCACACTAATATACTTGCTTAAGGTAAAAAAGCCAATTGTGGCCTGAATATGGTAGTATTACTGACTCAATGGCTGGTGCTCAAAGTAGCACTGCTGCAAAGGGCTTCCACATTCTTAGTTTTGATATTTTTATTTATTTATTTTTTACATTGCCCTGTTCATTGACATTGACACTATTTCTGTTACCATACATTTTTTTAGATGCAGTTACTAACTTATGTTACATAGTGGATGCTTTCCTGAAATGGAAAGTACTTGCAAGCAGCATAATACAAAGAATAGCAGGTTTACCCAGAATCCTTTGCAGTAGGCAGAGCTATGCAAATCATCTCTTTCCACCCCAGTCTAATTCACAGCGCTTGGAACCGCCAAGCGTGCAATGCTGTGGATTAGTTTCTAAATTTACACAGCCAACCAATTCCTACCTGTGGACACGTGTTTCGGGCTTTAGGCCAATTCCAGCCCTGTGCTGATGAGGGCCTAAAGCCCGAAACACGTGTCCACAGGTAGGAATTGGTTGGCTGTGTAAATTTAGAAACTAATCCGCAGCATTGCACGCTTGGCGGTTCCAAGCGCTGTGGATTAGACTGGGTTGGAAAGAGATGATTTGCATAGCTCTGCCTACTGCAAAGGATTCTGGGTAAACCTGCTATTCTTTGTATTATGCTGCTTGCAAGTGCTTTCCGTTTCAGGAAAGCATCCACTATGTATTTCCTTTAAGTAGAGGGCTTTTCGGTCTCTTTCGTCCCGCTACATTTAGCCCAACTTGGGTCTCTCCCTAAGGTGGCTAGCATATATGTATCGCTTGCTCACCGAGCCCCACTCCATACAGCCAACCAATTCCAGCCCTGTGCTGATGAGGGCCTAAAGCCCGAAACACGTGTCCACAGGTAGGAATTGGTTGGCTGTGTAAATTTAGAAACTAATCCGCAGCATTGCACGCTTGGCGGTTCCAAGCGCTGTGGATTAGACTGGGGTGGAAAGAGATGATTTGCATAGCTCTGCCAACTGCAAAGGATTCTGGGTAAACCTGCTATTCTTTGTATTATGCTGCTTGCAAGTACTTTCCGTTTCAGGAAAGCATCCACTATGTATTTCCTTTAAGTAGAGGGCTTTTCGGTCTCTTTCGTCCCGCTACCTTTAGCCCAACTTGGGTCTCTCCCTAAGGTGGCTAGCATATATGTATCGCTTGCTCACCGAGCCCCACTCCATACAGCCAACCAATTCCAGCCCTGTGCTGATGAGGGCCTAAAGCCCGAAACACGTGTCCACAGGTAGGAATTGGTTGGCTGTGTAAATTTAGAAACTAATCCGCAGCATTGCACGCTTGGCGGTTCCAAGCGCTGTGGATTAGACTGGGGTGGAAAGAGATGATTTGCATAGCTCTGCCTACTGCAAAGGATTCTGGATAAACCTGCTCTTCTTTGTATTATGCTGCTTGCAAGTACTTTCCGTTTCAGGAAAGCATCCACTATGTATTTCCTTTAAGTAGAGGGCTTTTCGGTCTCTTTCGTCCCGCTACATTTAGCCCAACTTGGGTCTGTCCCTAAGGTGGCTAGCATATATGTATAACTTATGTTAGTCTGTCTTCACCATCAGGAGCTCCAGTGAACACCAGGTATTATTATTATTATTATTATTTATTGTTATAGCGCTATTTATTCCATGGCGCTTTACATTTAAGGAGGGGTATACATAATAAAAACAAGTACAATAATCTTAAACAGTACAAGTCACAACTGGTACAGGAGGAATGAGGACCCTGCCCGCGAAGGCTCACAATCTACAAGGGATGGGTGAGAATACAGTAGGCGAGGGTAGAGCTGGTCATGCAGCGGTTTGGTCAATCGGTGGTTACACAGGTTATAGACTTGTCAGGTAGCTGCTTTGCCATCCTGGGCAGGCCTGGCCCTGTGGCACAGTGGGTCCACAGATCCACATGCGCCATCGTTGGGCATAACATTTTGCATGAACACTTAAGGTACCTTTACACTAAGCGACTTACCAGCGATCACGACCAGCGATACGACCTGGCCGTGATCGTTGGTAAGTAGTGTTGAGCGATACCGTCCGATACTTGAAAGTATCGGTATCGAATAGTATCGGCCGATACCCGAAAAATATTGGATACCGCCGATACCGATATCCGATACCAATACAAGTCAATGGGACATCAAGTATCGGAAGGTATTCTCATGGTTCCCAGGGTCTGAAGGAGAGGAAACTCTCCTTCAGGCCCTGGGATCCATAGGGATGTGTAAAATAAAGAATTAAAATAAAAAATATTGATATGCTCACCTCTCCGGCGGCCCCTGGACTTCACACTGCTATCCGGGAGGCTTCTTTGTTTAAAAAGCGCGCCTTTCGGACCGGTGAATGACGTCCCGGCTTCTGATTGGTCGCGTGCCGCCCATGTGACCGGCACGCGACCAATCAGAGGCCGCGACGTTATTCGCAGGTCCTCAATTCCTAGAATTAGCAGTTTTGTGAATGAGAATGACGTCGCGGCTTCTGATTGGCCGCGTTTCGCCCATGTGACCGGCACGCGACCAATCAGAGGCCGCGACGTCATTCGCAGGTCCTCAATTCCTAGAATTAGCAGTTTTGTGAATGAGAATGACGTCGCGGCTTCTGATTGGCCGCGTGCCGGTCACATGGGCGGCACGCGGCCAATCAGAAGCCGCGACGTCATTCTCATTCACAAAACTGCTAATTCTAGGAATTGAGGATCTGCGAATGACGTCGCGGCCTCTGATTGGTCGCGTGCCGGTCACATGGGCGGCACGCGACCAATCAGAAGCCGGGACGTCATTCACCGGTCCGAAAGGCGCGCTTTTTAAACAAAGAAGCCTCCCGGATAGCAGCGTGAAGTCCAGGGGCCGCCGGAGAGGTGAGCATATCAATATTTTTCATTTTAATTCTTTATTTTCCACATCCCTATTGATTCGATACCGATACCCGATATCACAAAAATATCGGATCTCGGTATCGGAATTCCGATACCGCAAGTATCGGCCGATACCCGATACTTGCGGTATCGGAATGCTCAACACTATTGGTAAGTCGTTGTGTGGTCGCAGGGGAGCTGTCACACAGACAGCTCTCTCCAGCGACCAACGATCAGGGGAACGACTTCGGCATTGCTGAAACTGTCTTCAACGATGCCGAAGTCTCCCTGCAGCACCCGGGTAACAAGGGTAAACATCGGGTTACTAAGTGCAGGGCCGCGCTTAGTAACCCGATTTACCCTGGTTACCATTGTGAAAGTTAAAAAAAAAAACACTACATACTCACATTCTGTTGTCTGTCACGTCCCCCACCGTCAGCTTCCCTCCACTTTCTGTGTCAGCGCCGGCCGTAAAGCAGAGCACAGCGGTGAAGTCACCGCTGTGCTCTGCTTTACAGCCGGCGCTGACACAGTCAGTGCAGGGAAGCTGACGGCGGGGGACGTGACAGACATCAGAATGTGAGTATGTAGTGTTTTTTTTTTACTTTTACAATGGTAACCAGGGTAAATATCGGGTTACTAAGCGAGGCCCTGCACTTAGTAACCCGATGTTTACCCTGGTTACAAGTGAACACATCGCGGGATCGGCGTCACACACGCCGATCCAGCGATGACAGTGGGTGATCAGCGACCAAAAAAAGGTCCTGATCATTCCCCAACGACCAATGATCTCTCAGCAGGGGCCTGATCGTTGGTTGCTGTCACACATAACGAGATCGTTAGCGGGATCGTTGCTACGTCACAAAAAGCGTGATGTTGCAACGATATCGTTAACGATATCGTTTTGTGTGAAGGTACCTTTAGCTTAATGAGTGGCTAGACCAGTGACACACACTGTGGCACATCTCAGTTTACAACACCTAGACTGCAGCAGCAGTGGGAAGCTGGTGCAATACCCATGGCGGGTGAGTACCTGATGAGTTTGTTATTATATGTATTTTAGATACTTTGGGACCCATTTAATTGAATGTGAAAGTGGACATCCCTTTTAGAGTGGGCGATAACAACATGTATAAGAATGACAGCAAAGTGCAAAGAAAGCTTGCGAACAGGGCTCTCATTCCTCTTGGTGTCCGTTGATCTATGTGTTCATTGTTATTCTGTAATGTCTTTTATTGTCTGTACAAGTCCCCTCTAAAATGTAAAGTGCTGTGGAATATGTTGGCGCTATAGAAATAAGATTGTTATTATTATTATTATTATTATTATTATTAATAGTCAGCCACTGGAAGAGAGAAACAATAAATAAATAAGGAATAGAAATCCACAGGCAATTACTTACAATCTTTATGTCTTTATGTTTTATATATTTTAGTATGAATAGTATATAATATACCGTACACAGTAAATATTTTATTATTGGGAAGTAACTTTTTGTTTTTTAAGTATGAATGTGAAAGTGAATAGCAGAATGATTAAAAGTGTCATAGACAAAACAATTTGGTTAATGATTTGACCATTAACAACAGTGAGAAATATTTTTTAATTCTATGAAACTAAAATGATCAATACTCAAATGACCCAAAAACTTTTTCATTGGGTAGAAACACTAAAACAGTGTTAGTTTTCCTTTGATTACTATGTTTCATTGGGGAAGTTTGCGATAATTCCATTTCAGTCATGTACAATGTTCATTGATTCTAAGGTAAAGATGATGCATGAGTAGAATCATTTATGTTGTTATATTGTAATATGGAGCACTCAGTTTTTGTAAACCGAACTTTTATTAATCTAAAAAATATTGGATTGTTAATATGTTTGTTTTTTTTAAAGTCTATTGCCAACTGTAATCATTAACAAAAATTGATGTAAACTTATGTCCTTTCTCGTGTCCCTGCTTTTGATGCGGACTTGCATGTGTAGAGCCCACATTTTCACTGCATATAATGGCTGATTTCATCAGCCGTCATGTGTCTTTAACAACCAATTCTGTAAAAAGCAAATCAAGGCAGCAAAGATTGAGACAGAGAGACTCATTGCCAGAGAGAGTAAAAATAATCCCCAAATATTCTTTAACTACGTAAATAGTAAGAAACTAAAAAATGATAGTGTTGGCCCCCTTAAAAATGGTCTGGGTGTAATGGTGGATGAGGATGAGGAAAAAGCCAATATGCTAAATGACTTCTTTTCATCAGAATTTACACAAGAAAATTCCATGGCAGACAATATGATCAGTGATAACAAAAATTCCCCATTAAATGTCACCTGCTTAACCCAGCAGGAAGTGCGGCGGCGTCTAAAAATCACTAAAACTGACAAATCTCCGGGCCCGGATGGGATACACCCCCGAGTACTGCAGGAATAAAGTACAGTCATTGGTAGACCATTATTTTTAATATTTAAAGACTCAATAATAACAGGGTCTGTACCACAGGACTGGCGTATAGCAAATGTGGTGCCAATATTCAAAAAGGGGACAAAAACTGAACTTGGTAATTATAGGCCAGTAAGCTTAACCTCTACTGTGGGTAAAATCCTGGAGGGCATTCTAAGGGATGCTATACTGGAGTATCTGAAGAGGAATAACCTCATGACCCAGTATCAGCACGGGTTTACTAGGGACCGTTCATGTCAGACTAATCTGATCAGCTTCTATGAAGAGTTAAGTTCCGGATTGGACCAAGGGAACCCAGTAGATGTAGTGTATATGGACTTTTCAAAAGCTTTTGCTACGGTGCCACAGAAAAGGTTGATACATAAAATGAGAATAATGGGGATAGGGGAAAATATGTGTAAGTGGGTTAAAGGGAACCTGTCACCTGAATTTGGCAGGACCGGTTTTCGGTCATATGGGCGGAGTTTTTGGGTGTTTGATTCACCCTTTCCTTACACGCTGGCTGCATGCTGGCCGCAATATTGGATTGAAGTTCATTCTATGTCCTCCGTAGTACACGCTTGCGCAAGGCAATCTTGCGGCCAGCATGCAGCCAGCGGGTAAGGAAAGGGTGAATCAAACACCCGAAAACTCCGCCCATATGACCGAAAACCGGTCCCGCCAAATTCTGGTGACAGGTTCCCTTAAAGAGCTGGCTCAGGGATAGGAAACAAAGGGTGGTTATTAATGGAGCACACTCGGACTGGGTCGCAGTTAGCAGTGGGGTACCACAGAGGTCAGTATTGGACCCTCTTCTTTTTAACATATTTATTAATGACCTTGTAGGGGGCATACAGAGTAGAATTTCAATATTTGCAGATGACACTAAACTCTGCAGGGTAATCAATACAGAGGAGGACAATTTTATATTACAGGATGATTTATGTAAACTAGAAGCTTTGGCTGATAAATGGCAAATGAGCTTTAATGGGGATAAATGTAAGGTCATGCACTTGGGTAGATGTAATAAGATGTATAATTATGTGCTTAATACTAAAACTCTGGGCAAAACCATCAATGAAAAAGACCTGGGTGTATGGGTGGATGACAAACTCTTATTTAGTGGCCAGTGTCAGGCAGCTGCTGCAAAGGCAAATAAAATAATGGGATGCAGACCTCTATTGTTGTCATTGTCAGATTGCTATGCCGCCTATGAAGTGTGCCGCCTGATGCTTTGCGCTCATACCAAGTGAACATTTCTGCTAAACACAGGTAATCTGATCATCTCGTGTATGTAGCAAAAGCATGCAAAAAGTTTAAAAAAAGTTTTTAAAAATATTAATTAAATTAAATTATTAAAAAATAAAAAAATATAAAATTTGAAATCACCCCCCTTTCACTCCATTCAAAATAAAGCAATAACAAATATACTCATATTTGGTGTCACTGTGTTTAGAATCGCCAAATCTATAAATATAAAAAAGAATTAACCCAATTGCTAAATGGCGTGACAAGAAAAAAAATTATAAACACCAGATTTATGTTTTTCTGGTTATCGCTAAAAAAGCTCTCACCCAGCCCCAGATCACGAAAAATGGTGACGCTACAGGTCTCGGAATTAGGCGCCTTTTTTTAAAACAAACTTTGGATTTGTTTTCACCACTTAAATTAAAAAGTACTTATACATTTTTGGTTTCCATGAACTCGTAATGACCTGGAGAATCCTAATGGCAGCTCAGTTTTAGCATTTAGTGAACATGGTAAAAAAAAAAACTTTGGAACTGCACTTTTTCTGCAATTTCATCACACTTGGACTTTTTTCCTGTTTTATAGTAAACGACGTGTTAAAATCAATGGTGTCGTTCCAAATTGCAACACATCTCCCAAAAAACAAGCCGTTACAGAAAAATAAAAAAGTTATGGCACTGGGAAGAAGAAATTCAAAAACTGAAATACCCCTAGACATTAAGGGGTTAAGATTAAATCAATTAAAAAATACACATATCGCTGCCTTCATGAAAGTAATATCTATAAAAATATAAAATAAATTGATTTGGTTTGTACAAGGTGCAAAGAGAAAAAAAAAATCAAAATTCCAAAATTATGTTTGCAAATGCGGTAAGAGGGGATCATAAGATCGTATCTTCCCTAAAATGTTATCAGTAAAAACATCAGCTCAAGGTGCAAAAAATAAGCCCTCACACAGCCGCATATCAGGAAAAAGGATAACGTTATGGATCTCAGAAAATAGCAACAAAGGCAATTCTTTTGTTTATTTTACGTATTTACGAATTTTGTTTCCCCACTTAAATAAAAAAAACATGTTTTGTATCTGCATACTTGTACTGACCTTGAGAATCATATTGCAGGTCAGTTTTACCATATAATGAACATGGTAAATAAAAAAAAAAAAAAAAACAATTGTAAAACTGCATTTTTTTTTCAAGTTCAACACACGTTTTCGAGTACACTATGTGGTAGAATTAAATTCGTCATTTAAAAGTACATCCCGCAAAAAACAAGTTCTCATAAGGCTATATAGAGGGAAAAATAAAAATGTATGGCTCTTGGAAGGCGGTAAGGAAAAAAAATGAAAAAATGAAAAATGACCTTATCATAAAGTGGTTAAAGCCTTTTTACGTCCATTTCAGGATCATAAAAAATAAGGTTTCTTCTAGAGGCCCTCAAATGGAAAAAAAAGCTTCTAATGACCACCAGCCTAAGTTTAGTGTAGAGAACTATTCTCTTACAAAGAATAGTTAGCAATTCTAGAGTCTACTTCATTTATCTGTCACTAAGATCCTCTACCTCACTTGGAAAAATTCTGCTGCTTTCATTCTGGTGTGAGCTAATTGTGTCATAAATTCACACAAATGTAAGGTCAATGTGAGCATGACCAAGCATTAGATCTTTTGTTGTTTCGCCCTTATTATAGGGGTGTCAAGTTTTCTTTTAAATTTCACACTTCATAAAACTTTTGTTTTACAATAGAGGGATCATCCTTCCATGTGATTTCAGCTTCTGCAGTATTACGTCGTTTCTCGGTTCATTTAAAGTGGCCTACAGCACTGCAGCTCTACAACCTTTCTGTAATATAGCTCTCAACCTTTTGAATAATTACATTTTATTGAGAAATTTTCAAATATTAACATCTCTTAAAGAAGCCCTCCCATGAACTTTTTCCCCACTAAATCTGTGTATATGTGTATGTAGTGTAGTGAGTGTGTTAATATAGTCTTCTACCGCCGTCTTCTCCAGTATCCGGCGCTGTTCTGCTCCTCTTCTCAGTGATGTCACCGCCATTCAGACTCTCTACATTTGCAGACACATGTTTCAGGTTGTTGCACGTCTGCAATGCGATGCATGAGATCTGGCTGACTGGATGAGAGGCTTCTGACTAGGGTTGAGAAGATGAGCCGAACAGCCCTGGATCCTGGAGAATGTAGCGGTAGAGGTGTACACTAACACAAAGACACTTCACACCATACATATATACACAGTTTTAGATTCAAATGTTCCCTATTAAGCCCTGAGGTCTCTCCCAGATAATAATAGATGTCAAATGTAAATATAAAATAGAATCTCCAGTTCAGCCCGATGTTCATTCTAGGTCAAGAGTCTAGCATAGAGTGAACATTGGGCCAGAGATGTAGCACAACAGAGGTGTGCAAAACCAGACAGCGGGCAGAGAGCAGCAGGATGAAACAGAGAGATGAACAATTAAAAAAGTATTTATTTTTTTTACCAACCTTCTACTATTCTGTAAGATGTTGGCCGCAGCTGGCCACCATTTTGCTAAATACCTGCAGAGAAAATTACAAAAATATGTGTATTCTCCAGAATACAGCAAAATGTGTATTCTCCAGCTGGCATCAAGCCCAGGGGTTAGTAATGGAGAGGTGTCTAACAGACAATCAAACATCCGCATTATTAACTAATTAAGTTAAAAAAAACATACAGAAAAAAGCTTATTTTAATATAGACTCCCTCACATATTACCTCGGAATAATTTCTAATAATAAATGTGTAAACCAGGGAATGTGTGGAGGAGTCTTTATTCAGGTAATGTTTTTTTTTCCTGTGTGGGTATTTTTTTTCTTTTAACATAGTGGGTTAGTAATGGGGGTGCTGGATACACGCCTCTCTATTTCTAACCCCTGGGCTTGAAGCAAGCTGGCATTAGAGAGCTAACACCAACACTAAGAACTATTACTTTAATTGCCACCACACCAGGGCAATGGGGAAGAGTCGAGGTGAAGTGCTAGAATTGGTGCATCTAATGGATGTACCATTTCTGAGGCAGCTAAGGGCTGGTCTTACCTAGACTGGAAAGGGGTCATTATCTATGGTCCTTCCCAGCCTATTAACATCAGCCACTACCTGTCTACTTTGCCTTCGCTTTTTATTGTAAATAGGGGGACCCCATGTGAGTTTTTTTGGGTGCCCCCAGCTCACAGCTGTCTGCTTTCCCTTGGCTTGTTATTAAACATAAGCAGGAACCCCACATCATTTTTTGAAAATATTTATTTAACACTTACAATCACCTGTGATTCGGCATTGGTACAGGTAACTAATCACTGCCATGCCAATACTTAGCATGGCTGTGAATGCTTCATTAAGCATCCAAACTCAGAACAGTAACACAGACTTCAACTGACTTACTGTTCGGTTTCGCTCATCCCTAATCCATACCTTTTGCAGAGAAAGAAAAATTTGCAGCCTTGTCATCCCTGAAGTGGTAAAAACATTAGGCTCTACTGGATGGACAAAATGTGATTTCACCTGCGAAGTCCACCACAACATTTCTCTTACATAAGATGTAAAAAATTTCCGCTCTGGTCATAAAAGCTTTGGATACTGTCCTATACAATTACTTAGGAGAAAGCTACCTAAGACATTATTATTAGCGATGAATGGATCGATTTATGGTGGATCAAGTTCAGTTTCCAGAAAATCACATTTGTTTCTGAATTTCAACATTTCATTTGCAATTTGCAGAAAAAAAGTCTTTGAATCCTTTTGCCTTGCATCACAGGCATACCCATAATGCCCTACAGCTATAACATCTTACGAATTATACTTTATATGTGGAAAATCACTAATGGGGTCATCACAAATCAACAGTTCTCAGAGGAGCACAATATTTATGGCAGAGTGGTTTCACAACTCCAGAGTCATTGGCTAAGTCTCTCTTTCTGTTGTGTATATGGTTAATAGATTTCTTTCTTTCTTCTTTCCCTTTCTTTCCTTCTTTCTTTCTTTCTCTTTCTTTCTTTCTTTCTTTCTTTCTTTCTTTCTTTCTTTCTTTCTTTCTTTCTTTCTTTCTTTCTTTCTTTCTTTCTTTCTTTCTTCCTTTCTTTCTTCCTTTCTCCTGTAGAGTATAAGCTCTTATGTTCAGTGGGTTCCTCTCTCTCTCGTGTAGAGTGTACGCTCTTATGGTTAACAGAGTCCTCTATTTTTTATCTTGTGGAGTGTAAGCTCTTATGGTCCGCAAGGTCCTTTCTCTTTCACCTGTAATGTATAAACTGTTATGCTCAATGGGATCCTCTATATTGTTTGTAAAGTGTAAGCCCTTATGGCTAGAAGGGATCTCTCATCTCTCCTCTCACCAATATACATTTTAAAAGCAATTACAAGCTTTCCAGTATTGAGATTCTCGTAAATTTATTCAGCACAAATTCAATTTTTTGGGGAAAATTTGACAAAGTAGGAAAATTCAAATTTCAAAACATCCCGTCATCTCTAATTATTATAAATGTTGTACACACAACAGATAATGATGAATAGACATCCCTTCATGCCATCATTGAGGGGTGTTACAAAGTCACATACCTTACCATCTCATTTGCAACGTTTTCCTTGGGTACTGAGTGCTTTCAATTAGAAGGTACCTCAGTATCTACCACTCTTTTGAGGTGATTTTCAAACCTGATGTAGTTTGGGAGCCTCTGCCGTTTGGCACCACCGTGGTTATAATATGTCTGATGCATCGGCACCCTAAAAAAAGTTTAAAAAGTTTGTGCCTTTAATAGCAAATTTTATGACTAGATTTTTAATAGCACATTAGTGATGTAGATGGGCTAGATGGAATTCTCAGAAGCATTTGGCAGAGGACTGAATTGGAGAGATTGAGCTTAGATGAAATTTTAGCAGGAGTACCATATCCAACTTATATTTCTGATTATAGAAACCATAGGTTAATGTGTTTAATTCCCTGAAATCCTCCTTGCAGTAATGAAATTCTCCTTCTTCTCTGTCGCTTAAAATTAATTCTGAGTTTCAAAATAGAACCAGAAAAATTCAACTTTCCCCTTCCGATAATTGGTCTATAAAAATACAAGCCGGATCTATAAATAACTACCCTTTAATGGCATGGAGTTAAAACTGAAAATCTCTTGTGATGGATGAGGGGACATTAAGTGATTTAAAATATTATTGGCAATACAACGTACTTTCGCTCTAACTCTAGATATAATTCAATGACCTGAAGAAAATTAAAATGTAAAGCCTCTACTGGCCGTCCAAAAAAGTTTGAAGGCATTACTTTTTAGGCTTAACTATGCTCAGTTTCTCAGCTAAGCAATCAGCGCTGAGATGGGAATATACCCTTCAAATATGTTCAATGTCTAAAAGAACAGGGGCTGTAAACTGTAACACAATATAAGGGTATATGCACAAGATCAGGATTTGCAGCAGAAATTTCTATACCATTTCTGCATCTCTTGGCAGGAAAGGCGCTGCTTAAAATACTCATGTTTTTGTCATTTTTTTTATGCGTTTTTACTTGCGGTTTCTTTGCATATTTCCCCCACTCATTAGAATGGGTGAAATCTGGTGCAAAAACTTTGCAAGAATTGGCATGCTGCAGATTTAAATCTGCTGAAAATCTGCAAGGAAAAATGAAAACAAAATCAATGAACTAGGAAATAAGTTGGTGTGCATGCAGCCTGTAGGTTCATGTTCACTCTGGGCACTAAACGCCCAAACCCAAGAAAAAAACAAAATGAACAAATTCCCTGCAGTAAGTCAATAGCAATAGTGCATGAAAATAACATGGGGGACTTAGTTAACATAATTTTGATAAAAAATCATAAAAGCCAGCCCACCATGTCACGGTGACCCTAATCGGGACGGTCCTAACCTCTAGTATTAAAACCTTACCATGTGTCTAATGACGTCAGTGTGAATAAGGGATGTAAAGGACTGCGGCCCCATCTAATAGACACCCAGTAGTCGGGAGTTTTTAAATGTAATGTCCATATCAAAGAAAAGGAAGTCCATGTCTTAACACAGCAGGGGCACATGTATACAATTATCTCAGCACAGGAGCATTTTGTAAGTGCATCCAATTATGCAATCTATTTTTTTTCCAAGATATAATTGATTAAAATATACTTTGCTTGTGGGGAAACCCCCGAAAGGGTGACAATTTTCTTTCCCATGGAGGACAGCAACTTTTTTTCAATGGTACATTTGATATAGCATCCCCATAGTACATACTTCAACCCTCAACCTACTGTCTCCTTCCCCATAATCCTGTAGAATGTAAGCCCGCAAGGGCAGGGTCCTCGCCCCTCTGTATCAGTCCGTCATTGTTAGTTTGTTTACTGTATGTGATATCTGTAACTTGTATGTAACCCCTTCTCATGTACAGCACCATGGAATCAATGGTGCTATATAAATAAATAATAATAATAATAATACTATGATCAAAAAGGTTATGTGGCAGGAATGACTATGATGGACTGTTCCTAAAAGACAGCTTTCTGGTTCTAGATCAGTGTTTTCAAAATCCTGTTCTGACGGCCCCCACACATCATGGTTTCCTGGTTTCCTTAGTATTGCACAGGTGAGAGAACCTATAGTAATTTTTGATGCCTTAATAATAATTCCATCACCTGTGCAAAACTGAGGAGATCCTGGAAACACGATCTGTTTGGGAAACATTGCTCTAGTTGCGGCCTCTAACTGGGTGTGAAGGAGTGAAGTTACAAGCGTCTAACTGGTCTGTAGGAGCCAGAACTCTTAATGGTTGGTAGGGGATCAAATACTTACTTCTCACTGCAAAATGCAAATAAATGTATATAATTTATACAATATGATTTTCTGGATTTTATTTTTGATATTCTATCTCTCAATGTTAAAATTAACCTGCCCTTAAAATTATAGACTGTTCATGTCTTTGTGATGCGGAAAACTTACAAAATCAGCAAGGCATCAAATACTTATTTCCCCCACTGTATGAGTCGTGTATATTCATCTGTTAAAGTGTTGGACACATTTTAGTAGGAAAAAGAAATGCGCAGTGCTCAGTTATAGAGGAGAGTATTCCCTGGTATTTCATTAGCACCTTGAACTGCTGGCTTCGGCTGTTGGAGTTATGTCATTTCTCTCCTGTGAAATATGTGCTCGGCCCGTGCCTTTCTTTCAGCAGACCTTCCTTTTCTACCTATTTGAAACACTAGAAAATGTGTGCAAGTTAATTAGTATTTTTTATTACAAGTCCCATATAAATGTATTCAAAATTGACCAAAAACTTGCTCTCCAATATATAAATTGTCTGATTTTATTACAAATCATCACTCAGTGCAGTGAAAAGAAGTAATTCACTTAGGATTTACAACACCACAAGGTAGACTGCAGAGAAGTGGATGCAAATTAAATACAGAACCACAGCATGCTTAGAAGTGGATTATAGCATGGCTACGGGGGATCTAATTCTATAATTTATGGAGTAATGATTTGACTCAGTAAAACATTGTGTAACTAGCAAGTGTGAGTGACAAGTGACCTTGGGGTAGACTAATGAATTATGCAAATGTTTTGTCTCATATTCTAATGGGATCTTCTGTACCAATAGTAGCAAGTGTTGATCCTAGCGGGTAACTAGTTAATTGCATCCCGCGGTGCATTCTACCAACCCAACCTGGCTAAATGCAGAGGGAGCTGTGTGACTAGATGACAGGTTCTTGGCATGTACTAGACAGGGGTCAGGAGAAGGTCAAATTCACATGTCCGAGCTTAGAACGCAATACCAAACTGAATCATGGGTCTCCAGACCTCAACTACCAACCTAATATATGACCACAAGGCTGTCAGTTCCAGTCAGAAGACCCATGGTTGGGAAGTGTATTTTGGGCTAACTATGGAGCATATAATATGGACGCATGGATGCAGCCAAAACCAGGGAAATCATTGACCATTGGGTGGATATAAACAGCCGTATATTCACTCTTCCGAGACAATAGAGTTAAGAATGCAAATCACTCTCTGATTAAACTCTGATCAGAGTGTGATCACAGTGTAATCTTGGATGAGGAAAAGATGTAGAAAAAAATGTCTCCATCTTCTCTATTCTGTTAGTCGATGAACATTGGTCAGTGTTCAGATGTCATATAAGTGCAGTCCGATGTTTTCTGTGTACTCAATACCTTGCATGTCTGAGTGCGATCCAAATATCGGATCCAACTCAGGCATGCAGCAATTTTTTCCTCAGACCGATGCGGTACAAGGAAAAAATCTGCCATCTGCACAGCCCTCATAGACTAACATTGCAAATAGGGCTGCTCGAGCAATGAAAAGGTAGGTATACAACTTTACTTTTATTTGAGTGATTTAAATCATTGTGACTGACATATCACAGATGGCGGGGCAGACCGATATGTTTCAACGTTCAAGCCTTAGACTAACATTGGTCCAAATGCAAGCTGATGTTTTGCTTTGATTTAAAGAATAAATAATTTTCTTTTGACACATTCCCTTTAAGGGCTTGCTCACACTGGGGTATAATACAGAGGAGTGCAATGTGAGAAAACATCACAATGTATTTTGACCAAAGTTATTCAATGAGTTAGTGCTGATCTGCGAGGTTTTCCTCAGCTCTAATCACTCTGAGCAAGAACTCGCAGAATGCTGTGATTGCATGCTAATATTGGACGAGACTCACCAATGCAAGCCAATGGGTGCAAGAAAAACAAAAATTGGACACGGACCAAGTGTTTGCCTCCCGATTTTTACTCACACACCACAAAGGAACCACTAAATTTCATTGGCCAAGTGCAGTAAATTCACAACACGAACCCTCAGAATACTGTAGATAGATAGATAGATAGATAGATAAAAGTTAAAAAAAGAGGCAGCACTCCATTATCCAGTGTAAAAATGTGCAGGGTTTAATATACCCACATGTTCAGGCAACGTTTCAGCTCACAATGAGCCTTTCTCAAGGCTTGAGAAAGGCTCATTGTGAGCTGAAATGTTGCCTGAACATGTGGGTAAATTAAACCCTGCACGTTTTTACACTGGATAATGGAGTGCTGCCTCTTTTTTGAACTTTTATGAAAACTTGGATGATCGTTGGACTGATTGTCTGGGGGCCTTGCACCCGAAGATACCGTATTTTTCGGACTAAAAGACGCACTTTTTCCCCCCAAAAAAAGGGGGGAAAATGGGGGGTGCGTCTAATAGTCGCAATGCAGGCTTACCTAGGTGGCAGAGGTGCGGTGGCAGAGGTCCGGTGGCAGAGGTGCGGTTGCGGGGGTGTGGCGGCAGAGGAGGCGCAGTAAGCGGGGTCCCTTTCCCCGGTATGGTGATGCAGCAGGCCCGGTATGCAGCAGAGCCGGGTGAATCCTCTTGTTATCGGTGGTGGCGGCCATTTTCCGGAGGCCGCGCGTGCGCAGATGGAGCGCTCTGCTTCCCGGGGCTTCAGGAAAATGGCCACCGCGATCTCCATCTGCGCACGCGCGGCCTCCCGCGGCCATTTTCCTGAAGCCCCGGGAGCAGAGCGCTTCATCTGCACACGCGCGGCCTCAGGAAGATGGCCGCGCCCACCGATAACAAGAGGATTCACCCGGCTCTGCTGCATACCGGGCCTGCTGCATCACCATACCGGGGAAAGGGACCCCGCTTCCTGCGCCTCCTCTACTGCCACACCCCCGCCACCGCACCTCTGCCACCGGACCTCTGCCACCGCACCTCTGCCACCTAGGTAAGCCTGCATGGTACGCCAGGGACCCCTCTCACGCCATACCTCTCACTGCACCTCCTGATCCCAGCACCTCCTGATCCCAGCACCTCCTCATCCCAGCACCTCCTGATCCCAGCACCTCCTGATCCCAGCACCTCCTGATCCCAGCACCTCCTGATCCCAGCACCTTCTCATCCCAGCACCTCCTGATCCCAGCACCTCCTCATCCCAGCACCTCCTGATCCCAGCACCTCCTGATCCCAGCACCTCCTGATCCCAGCACCTTCTCATCCCAGCACCTTCTCATCCCAGCACCTTCTCATCCCAGCACCTCCTCATCCCAGCATCACCCCACCTTGCCTCCTGTGACCCTGCTCTGCCACCGCCATAAGATACTGTAAATTCGGACAATAAGACGGACCCCCATGTTATAAAAAATCTTTTTTTCTGCAATTTTCACCCCAAATTTGGGGTGCGTCTTATGGTCCGGTGCGTCTTATAGTCCGAAAAATACGGTAAGTATTTCTGTGCTGTTCCCTTTTCCTTTTTAGGTAGATAGATAGATAGATAGATAGATAGATAGATAGATAGATAGATAAAGGCTCAGTGTGAGCCGAAACGTCTCCATGCTATGTGGCTCTGAATAAAATCTACATTTTTTTCATGTAAAGTCTATGGAGTGCTGCCTTCCCTTTTTAGATACAAATACAGATATCCAAAAAAATGGAAGCAGCGCTCCAAACTCCAAAAAAGTATGAGATATTCAAGCTTGAGAAAGTTCCACATTTGGTATGAAACATCGCCATCATTATGGGTCAATGAATAACTCATATGTTTTTGAGTTTGGAGTTCTGCCTCCTTTTTTCTTCTATCTATCTATCTATCTATCTATCTATCTATCTATCTATCTATCTATCTATCTATCTATCTCTGTATATAACATTGCTTTATTCGTTTGTAAACTGGCTTTAAGTTGCATAGAGAATGACAGTATGTAAAAGATGATGTTAATAATAATGCATTGCATACGAATTGCATACACATCTCAAACGGAAACTAGGTGAGAAAAATATCGCACAATCACATTGTACTCGCATGACTTACGGAGTGGCATACGCAGGACACTCGCATCAGCAACTTTCCAGGATGAACCTGGGACCGATTTTTTAGACATGAATGTGAGCGAGGCCTTAGTGTATAGTCAGTCCAGGATAACTGTGGAGAACAGACTGAACAGTACCCCTGCCTGTATGCCACTGATCTCATGAAGCTGTATGCATCAGGCCAAGGGTATTTTACTTTCTCCACACAGGAATGAATGGGAAGGAATTTTTTTTTTGCTTTTTTTGCTCTTCCTAATATATTATTCCATAGATGATTGCATGCATCTACTAACACATTTCTCATGGCTCTTTAAGCAGTTCCTCCATCTGTAAGACTCCCGACATCTCTGCTGATTGCCAGTCCTTTATGAAACACTAGAGATTCCAGTAGATAACATTTCAAGAAAATAGACCCTCTATACAACAGATATGAAGAAAAACACTCAAGATTAAGCTTTTTCACATTATTGTGGCAAAACCCCCAAAGAATAATTTTGTGCAGTTAAGTGCCCTGCATTTTGTTGAATGAACGCTGAGCAGAATCTGCCAAGTCTTTAGGATTTTGCTTTCCGAAATCCATTTTTCATGCTGTGTCATCAGCTATCGTTTGATGATCTAAGCACATCTGGTCATTTCTGCTGCACAAGCGCGGACTTCTGTCTTCCTGCTATTCACATAGCAACTTGTTAAAAATAAAGAAAAATATGTTCTTGTTTGCTAACTAATAAAGCCTTTGGTGTGCTGAAATGGTGCTAATGATGTCATTGGCCACATGTTCTAAGCATATATGTATGTAATACTGTATTTCTTACTATGGCAACATGCACATTTCCTACTAGGAGGTAAGGGGGGTAGTAAGCACAGTGAAAGCTACTCTTACATATCGCCTAGATAGGGCAAAATACTTTACATTTTGTTCCATCTTTAATGATACTCTAACTTATCGTACCTCTTTCCACACAAATGCTAACAAATACTTTTTTTTTTTACAAAGTTAGGACATCTGGTTAAGGGATATTATATAGCCTCTCCAAAAAACACCTTTATTTAAAAGACTATGTGTGATCTACACCAGATTCTTTGTGACCCAGTTTCCATTACCATTTATATAGGACTACCCCACTAGATGACCATTACTAAAGGTACCGTCACACTAAGCGACACTGCAGCGATACCGACTATGATGTTGATCGCTGCAGCGTCGCTGTTTGGTCGCTGGAGAGCTGTCACACAGACAGCTCTCCAGCGACCAACGATCCTGAAGTTCCCGGGTAACCAGGGTAAACATCGGGTTACTAAGCGCAGAGCCGCGCTTAGTAACCCGATGTTTACCCTGGTTACCGTTGTAAATGTTTTACCGTTGTAAATGTTAAAAAACAAACACTACATACTTACATTCCCGGTGTCTGGTCAGGTCCCTCGCCTTCAGCTTCCCGCACTGACTGAGCGCCGGCCATAAAGTACAGCGGTGACGTCACCACTGTGCTGTGCTTTACGGCTGGCCAGCGCTCACCAGTCAGTGCGGGAAGCTGAAGGTGAGGGACCTGACCAGACACCGGGAATGTAAGTATGTAGTGTTTGTTTTTTTACATTTACAACTGTAACCAGGGTAAACATCGGGTTACTAAGCGCGGCCCTGCGCTTAGTAACCCAATGTTTACCCTGGTTACCAGTGACGACATCGCTGAATCGGCGTCACACACCGATTCAGCGATGTCAGCGGGAGATCCAGCGACAAAATAAAGTGCTGGACTTTCCCCAGCGACCAACGATCTCCCAGCAGGGGCCTGATCGTTGGTCGCTGTCACACATAACGATTTAGTTAACGATATTGTTGCTACGTCACAAAAAGCAATGATATCGTTAACGATATCGTTATGTTTGACGGTACCCTTACTGCAATTTTGAGTGCTTGCCTTAAAGATGGTCTCTCCTTTTGTCTGCCCTTATCTACAGTATATAGAGTTTGGTTGGCAGAAGGTAATGTTTTAATACTAGAGACAAGATAGAACGTCCCAATTGGGTAAACCTTGTCATGGTAGGATGGATTTTACACTATTTTGATCAAAATTATGTTAACTATACATGTATACTAACTTATGCTCCGAAACATTTGTTTGGTTTTACTCTTAAATATCGCCTAGCTAAGGACAGATGAGGAGCAGAGAGAATGGGAGCCTGGAACTGTGGATAGGGCACAAAATGACAAGCTTGGGTGATCAAAAACAACCTATATGGTCAAAGTTCTATCTGTTTACTTCCAACAATACACTGAACAAAAATATAAAGACAGCACTTTTGATTTTGCTCCCATTTTTCAAGAGCTGAATTCAACAATCAAAGACATTTTCAAATTGCACAAATCTTGCTCACCAATTAGTCTAAATCTGTGGTAGTGAGCACTTTTACTTTTCCAAGATAATCCATCCATCGCACAGTGCGGCATATCAAGATGCTGATCAGACACATGATTATTGCACAAGTGTCCCTTAGGCTGGCTAAACTAAAAGGCCACTGTAAAATGTGCAGTTTTATCACACAGCACAATGCCACAGATGATGCAAGTTTTGAGGGAGTGTGCAATTGGCATCCTGACTGCAGGAATGTCCACCATAGTTGTTGCTCATGAAGCGAATGCTCATTTCTGTACCATAATCCATCTTCAAAGTAGTTAAAGAGAATTTGGCAGTACATCGAAGCGGCTTCACAACCACAGACCACATATGACCACATCAGCCCAGGACCTCAACATCCAGCATCTTCACCTCCAAAATCATTAGCGACTAGCCAAACGGACAGCTGCTGCAACAATCGGTTTGCATAACCAAAAAATTGTATGCACAACTGTCAGAATTCATCTCAGGGAAGCTCGTCTGAATGAAAATGTCACATTCAATGGCATCTGACGCATTGGGAATATGTTCTTTACATGGATGAATTCCGTATTTCACTGAACAGGGCAGATAGCACACTGCGTTTATGGCATCGTGTGAATGAACAAGTCGCTGATGTCAATGTTGTGAATCGAGTGGCCCATGGTGGCAGTGAGGTTATGGTATGGGGACGAGTATGTTATGGTGAATGAACATACTGTAGGTGCATTTTATTGCCATTTTGAATGAGCAGAGATCTCGTGATGAGATCCTGAGGCCCATTGTTATGCCATTCAGCCACGACTGTCACCCCATGATGCATGGATCTGTACACAATTCCTGGAAGCTGAAAACATCCCAGTTCTTGCATGTCCAGCATACTCACCAGACATGTCACCCATTGAGTATTTTTGAGATGCTCTAGAACACCGTATACGACAGCATGTTCAGGTTCCTGCCAACATCTAGCAACTTTGTACAGCCATTGAAGAGGAGGGGACCAACATTGCACAGGCCACAATTAACAATGTATGTGAAGGAGATATGTTGCACTGCATGAGGCAAATGGTGGTCACACCATATACTGACTCATTTTCTGCCCCTCCCCGGACAACCCTTATACTGTGAAACTGTACATTTTAGAGTGGCATTTTATGGTGGCCAGCCTTAGGCATACCTGTGCAATAATCATGCTGTCTAATCAGCATCTGGATATGCTACACCTGTGAGGTGGATAGATTATCTTGGCAAAGGAGAAGAGAATAGAGATGAAATTGAGATAAGCGAACTTGTTCAGAAAACGTTCGCCAATCTCAAAGTCAGCAACCTTGCACATCGCACCTTGTGTTTGGATTCCCGAGCATTTTCCCTCAAAATTTGGTAAATGATCGAATTTCCAGTAAAGCTGTGATCTTACCGGCAGTTCTGATCGCAGTGAGATCATTACCGTCGATCAGAGCACTGCAGAGTCACGCTGTCAGATGTCAGGGTGATCCCGCAGCTGAAACTGTGACCAGTGGTACTGTATATCATTACTTCCTGTAAGAGAGCCACGGTTCTGACGCTGCAAATGACAGCGTGAGCCCGCAACTGTAATTGGAGGTAAAAAGTTTACCTGCCGTCACTGGCGTCAGCTGATGGAACTACTACTCCCATCAGCTGACGCATGCTGCAACCAATAACAGCGGAAGCAGGTGGAAGCTGATTGGAGTATTAATTTGCCACCACCTGTGCTCTAAATAAATAGTTAAAAAAAATAATTGGCTTGGGTTCCACTGTATTTTTGATAACCAGCCAAGCAAAACTGTCAGCTGGGAACTGTAACCCTCAGCTGTCAGCTTTAGCAATGTTGGTTATCAAGAATAGTAGAAGGATCCTCATACCATTTTTTAAAATTATTAAAAAAATAATGAAAAAACTGTTCAATGTTCCCCCCATTTTTGACAACCAGCCAAGCTAAAGAAGACAGTTGGGAGCTGGTATTCACAGGCTACTAAGGGGCCATAGATGTTGGCCCCAAGACTAAAAATAGCAGCTTGCAGTTGCCCAGAAAATGCACATCTATTAGATGCTCCAATTCTGGCGCTTTGCCTGGCTCTTTCCATTTGCCCTGTAGAATTGTCAAGTGGATTTCATATTTGTAGGGTTGATATCACCTTTGTATTGGCCGGTGACATCAAGCCCACGGCTTAGTAATGGCAAGGAGTATATAAGACATCTATCCATTACTAATCCTATATCTGTATTGTAAATGAACACACAGCAAGTATAAAGTTCTTTATGTTAAATTAAATTTAAAAACACACTTTTCCATTTTTATTTAAAAATAACAAACACATTCACCAAATGCACATTCCAAATAGAAAATAGAAAACAATCATATCCCTCACTTGTCCGTCGTTCTGTCCCACGCCAAACCAATGTCTGGAGATAAATAGTTTTCAACCTGGATAGTGCCAAGATGCAACCGTCCATGCTGAGAACCACTGGGAAACGAGCTGTTGTGAGCTCAGCCTCAGTAACTAGCGGTGACATAATCAAGGTTCCGGTGGTCACTGATTCTGTGTTCTCAGCCGGGCCCCTGAACTGTGGGACCTTAGAGAGATCGCCGCTAGCACAGTAAGAAAAAATCTCATGGTGCAGTGGTAAGTTCACCGTAGTTCACCATAATTAAATAATTTAAAAAAATGGCATGGGGACCCCTGTATTCTTGAGAACTAACCTGGGTTGCAGCCCCCAGATGTCAGCTTTACCTGGCTGGTTATCAAAAACACAGGAGAACCAACACCATTTAAAAAAAAATAAAATTATTTAGAGCTCAGGCGGCGGCTGATGAATATTCGCATTAGCCTCTGCCTGCTCTTGCTGTTATTAGCATCAGCAGATGTCAGCTGATGGGTGTAGTAATGTCATCAGCTGATGCCAGTGACCGGAGGAAAATTTTTTACCTCCGATCAAAATTTCTAGATCACGGTGTCATTTGACAGCGTGGGAACCGCGGATCTCTGACTGGCGGTAATGATCTTACCGAAGATCAGAGGCAGTTTTTGCTGCGCTGTCATGGACATGACAGCGTGGCAGACACTGGGTGTTCTGGCCTCCCCATTGAAGTAAATGGGGTCCAGGTTCAGATTGGGGCTCGGGTGCTGTTCTGGTACCCAAACCGAATATTTTTTTAACTGTCCACCAAACCAAAACTTCCAGGGATTTGCTCATCTCTAGTCACTAACACTGATTTAGACAAGTTTGAGAACAATATTTAAGATTAAAAGGCCTTTCTCTCTACATAGAAAGTCTTAGATCTTAGAATTCAGCACATGAAAAATGGGAGCAAAAAAGTGTTGCTTTTATATGATTGTTCAGTGTGCTTTTAATTTTGTTCCATATTTATTGATACCCTAACTTATTCCACCAAGTTCCGTACAAATACTAAGAAATAGTAATAGTTTTCTTTGTAAAGTCAGGATACATATTGTACATATATTTTGTAACATCTCCAAAAAACACCTTTATTTAAAAGATGAAATGTGATTTTGACCTGATTCGTAATGACAGTGTCCTTTGCTATATATATATATATATATATATAGGACTACCCCAATTGATGACCAGTTTTTACTGTAATTTTGGATGCTTGTCCTAAAAAATATTTGGTGAAATGTTGCAGAGGTGCCTTAAAAATATTCCACTTCAAATTTGGTCAAGACTGCTTTGGTCATGGACTATTTGTGTAGTTGACATTCGAGTTGAAATACAGTTATGCTCAAATGTTTTCATACAACGGCAGAATTTTTGCTTTCTTGGCCTTTTTTTCAGAGAATATGAATGAGAATACCAAAAGTTTTTCACCACTCATGGTTAGTGGTTGGGTGAAGCCATTTATTGCCAAACTACTGTGTTTTCTCTTTTTAAATCACAATGACAACCCAAAACATCCAAATGACCCTGATCAAAAGTTCACACACCCTGGTGATTTTGGACTGATAACATGCACAGAAGTTGACACAAATGGGTTTCAATGGCTACTAAAGGTAACAACCTCACCTATGACCTGTTTGCTTGTGATCAGTGTGTGTGCATAAAAGCTGAGTGAGTTTCTGGGATCCAAACAGAGTCTTACATCTTTCATCCAGCCACTGACTTTTCTGGATTGTGAGTCATGGCGAAAGCAAAATAATTGTCAATGGATCTACGGGAAAAAGTAGTTGAACTGTATTAAACAGGAAATGGACACAAAAAGATATCCAAGGAATTAATTTTGCCAGTCAGCAGCGTTCAAACTGTGATTAACAAATAGAAAATCAGGAGCTCTGTAAAACAAAACCACTGTCTGGTAGACCAACAAACATGTCATACAAAACTGCCAGGAAAATTCTTTGGGATGCAAAGAAAAACCCACAAATAACATCAGCTGAAATACAGGACTCTCTGTAAACTAGCAGTGTGGCTGTTTCATGATGCACAATATGGAGGCACTTGAAAAACAATGGACTGCATGGTCGAGTCGCCAGAAAAAAGCCATTACTGTGCAAATGCCACAAAGTATCTCGCCTACAATAAGCAAAACAGCACAGAGACAAGCATCAACTTCTGGAACAAGGTAATTTGGAGTGATGAGACCAAAATTGGCCACAACCATAAATGTTACATTTGGAAAGAGGTCAACAAGGCCTATGATGAAAGTAACACCATTCCTACTGTAAAGCATGGAGGTGGATTGCTGATGTTTTGGGGATGTGTGAGCTACAAAGGCAAAGGAAACTTGGTCAAAGTTGAAGGAAAGACAAATGCAGCATGTTATCAGCAACATGCTGCGCATGGGACATACTTGGACGTTTCAACATGACAATGATCCAAAACATAAGGCCAAGTCAACCTGTCATTGGCTACAGCAGAACAAAGTTAAGGTTCTGGACTGGCCATCTGAGTCTCCTGACCTCAATATCATTGAGCCACTAAGGGGAGATCGCAAGCACGCTGTTCTTGCTAGACAGTCCAGGAATTTACAGGAGCTGGAGGCTTTTTGTGAAAAAGAGTGGGAAGCTTTACCATCTGAGAAAATAAAGAACCTCATCCATAACTACCACAAAAGACTTCAAGCTGTCATTGATGTTAGAGGGAGCAATACACATTTTTCGGTTGTCATTTTGATTTAAAAAGCGCAAACACAGTAGTTTGACAATAAATAGCTTCACCCAACCACTAACCATGAATGGAGAAAAAAGAAAGCAACAATTCTGCAGGGGTATGCAAACTTTTTAGTACAGCTGTATATTCTTGAAGCACTAATGAGTTCAACAGTTTAAATGCATTTTGTTGGCATTGCTCCTTTGAAAAATAGGACAAATATGTCAGTATAGGGGTTGTTCTGGAATTGCAAGCCATATTTAAAAGACATATTAGGAAATTCTTAGAAAAAAGAGTACAAAATGGAACTGCAAAAGGTTCTCTGCCAAACCAGTAGCTAAAAAGATTTTCTGTTTGTCTAGGATCTGTCCTCTCTACAGTGGCTTGCCAAAGTATTCACCCCCTTTGCATTTTTCATGTTTTGCTGCCACACAACCTGTAATTTCACTGTTTTGCATCAGTTAATGTAAAAAACATGCCTACAACTGTGAACATTTGATTTTTTTATTGTGAAGCAAACAACCAATGGGACAAACTCTCTGAAAATTTCAGTGTTCATAAGTATTCACCCTCCTAAAGTCAGTATTTTGTAGAGCCTCCTATTGTGGAAATTACAGCTGCAAATGCAAAGTCTCTATTAGATTTCCACACCTTGCCAATAGGTTTTTTGTCCATTCCTGAAGGGAAAACTACTCCAGCTCCTTCAAGTTAGATGATTTCCTTTGACCACAGATTTTCACTTGGATTTTCTCTGACCACAGATTCTCACTTGGATTAAAGTCTGAGTTTCGACTAACCCACTCCAAAACATTTACCCCATTTTCCCCTGAAACTACTCGAGTGATGCTTTAACAGTATGCATTTGATCATTGTCTTGTTGGAAGGTGAACCTCGGTCTCAGTCTCAACTCACTGACAGACTGAATCAGGTTTTGCTTAGGAAAATCCCTATATTTCACACCATCTATTTTCCCCTTGACTTGGAGCATTTTGCCAGTCTCTTCTACCAAAAAACATCCCCACAGCATGATGCTGTCACCACCATGTTTCACTTTTATTTTTGTGCATAAGTAAAAATTTTTTCTTCTCACTCTTCCATACAGGCCACATTTATGGAGTGTATGGCTTATTGTTGTCATATGGACAGATACTGTCTTCTCTACTTGGGAACTCTGCAACTTCTTCAGGGTTACGTTTGATTTCTGTTCTGCCTTGATTAATGACCTTCTTGCCTGGGTTGGGCGTTTTGGTGGTGATCCTCTCTTGGCAGGTTTGTTGTGGTACCATGTTCTATCCATTTTATGAAAATCGATTTGATGTTGCTCCGGGGGATCATCAGAGATTGAGACAGGAAAGATATATATCTTGGTACCGTGTTAGCCAGTAAATAGAAAATTGATTGAGATTGAGATATTTTTTTCTAAACCAACCATGACTTGTTCTTCTCAACAACTTTGTCCCAGACTTGTGTGGAGATCTCCTTCGTCTTCATGGTGTTAGGTTAGTGGTGCCTCTTGCTGAATGGTGCTGCAGCCTCTGTGGCCTTTCAGAAAAGGTGTGTATATACTGACAGACCATGTGACAATTAGATTTCACATAGGGGACTTCCTTTCATTAAACATGTGACTTATGAAGGTAATTGTTTGCACTAGAAATGTTAAGGGCTTCATAGCAAATGGGGTGAATACATATGCACATGACAATTTTAGTTATTTGATCCCATTTATTTAACTTATGCCTGTATTTTTTCTCACTTCACCAACTTAAACTATTTCGTGCTGATGCATCACACACAAATCATATTACAAAAATATTTGAATTAACACCATGTAACTCTTTATTACCTATATGGTGCGGCAGCAATATCTCCAACCTCCAACCCAGATGTAAAAATATCAATACCTAGCAATAGGGTTGAGCGACTTTTACTTTTATAGGATCGGGTCAGGTTTCACGAAACCCGACTTTTTCAAAAGTCGGGTCGAGTGAAATCGGCCGATCCTATAAAAAAGTTAGGGTCGGGGTCGGCCGAAACTCGAAACCCAATGCAGTGCATTGGGTTTCCAATGGTTCCCAGGGTCTGAAGGAGAGGAAACTATTAGGTATATACTCACCCTCGGACGTGCCCTGCTTCTTTCCGGCAGCCTTCCTTCCTAAGAATCAGCGCTTGCAGGACCTTGCGGTGATGTAGCGGCTTGTGATTGGTCGCGCGAGCGGTCACATGGGCGGTCGCGCGACCAATCACAAGCCGCGACGTCACCGCGATGTCACCGCAAGGTCCTGCAAGCGCTGATTCGAAGGAAGAAAAGCTGCCGGTTAGTACCAGGGCGCGTCAGAGGGTGAGTATAGCGATATTTTTTATTTTAATTCTTTATTTTACACTTAAATATGGATTCCGATACCGATTTCCGATATTGCAAACATATCGGAACTCGGGATCGGAATTCCGATACCAGATTCAGAAGATCGCCGACTTCATGGCCGACCCCACACAGGGGTCGGGTTTCATGAAACCCGATTTTGCCAAAAGTCGGCGACTTCTGAAAATGGCAGACCCGTTTCGCTCAACCCTACCTAGCAACCTAGATATAGAGGTACATATTCATAAGCTGTGAGCTAACTCCATCATCCAGTCTGATTGGCAGCTTGATCCATATACAAAATATAGGGAGAAAGATGTGATTTTTTTTTAAATACATGCTTAAAACATACAACACTGCCCTTCACCTCTCCAAATAAACCTATTTCAAAACCCTCATCACTTCACTATCCAATAACTCGAAATGTCTCTTTGACATGTTTCATTCCCTACTCAACCCAAGATTGAAGGCCCCAACCACGGATCTCCGTGCTGACGAAATGACCAATTATTTCAAATAAAAAATTGACCATATCCAACAGGAAATCATCTCCCAATCCCTTCATACCATGCACTGTCCTCCCTCCCTCCCCCACTGCATCTAGCTCACTCTCTGATTTTGAACCAGTCACAGAAGAAGTAATCAGGCTCCTTGCATCTTCTCGCCCGACCACTTGCACCAGTGACCCCATTCCGTCACATTTCCTCCAGTCCCTTTCCCCTGCTGTCACCACTCACCTAACAAAAATATTGAACCTCTCTCTCTCTCTTCTGGTATCTTTCTCTCCTCATTTAAGAATGCCATCATACATCCATTACTTAAAAAAAATCCCTCGACCAAAACTGTGCCGCTATCTATAGACCTGTCTGTAATCTTCACTTCATCTCTAAACTCCTGGAACGCCTGCTCCACTTCTACTTATCCGCTATCTCTCAGATAACTCTCATCTTGAGCCTCTACAATCCGGTTTCCGCTCATTACACTCTACTGAAACTGCCCTTACTAAAGTCTCTAATGATCTACTAACAGCTAAATCTAATGGTCACTGCTCGCTACTAATTCTCTTGGATCTCTCTGCAGCATTCAATGCTGTGGATCATCAGCTCCTCCTCACCATGCTCCGCTCCATCGGCCTTAAGGACACCGTTCTCTCCTGGTTCACCTCCTATCTCTCTGACCGCACCTTCACTGTATCTTTTGCTGGCTCCTCCTCCTCTCACCTTCCCCTTACTGTTGGAGTTCCTCAAGGATCAGTCCTAGGTCCCCTCCTCTTCTCCTTGTATACTGCCCTTATTGGTCAAACAATCAGTAGATTTGGTGTCCAGTACCATCCCTATGCTCATGACTTCCAATTATACACTTCTCCTGAAATCACGCCTGCTTTTTTAGATAACATCAGTAATTGTCTTAATTGTCTTACTTCTGTCTCTAACATCATGTCCTCCCTCTATCTGAAACTAAACCTGTAAAAAACTGAACTCCTTCTTTTTCCTCCCTCTACTAACCTACCTATGCCCGACATTGCCATCTCCGTGTGTGGTTCCACCATTACTCCCCAGCAACACACCTGCTGTCTTGGGGTCATACTTGATTCCGAGCTTTCATTCACCCTCCCCCCCCCACATCTGATCACTGGCTTGCTCTTGTTATCTGCATCTCAAAAACATTTCTAGAATTCGCCCTTTTCTTACTTTCGACTCTGCAAAAACTCTCATTGTTTCTCTTATTCATTCTCCTCTGGACTATTGTAACTCTCTACTAATCAGCCTCCCTCTTACCAAACTCTCCCCGCTCCAATCTGTCCTGAATGCTGCAGCCAGGATCATATTCCTCACCAACCATTACACCGATGCCTCTACCTTGTGCCAGTCATTACACTGGTTACCCATCCACTCCAGAATCCAGTACAAACTTATTACCCTCACTCACAAAGCACTCCATGGCTCAGCATCACCTTGCATTTCCTCCTTCATCTCAATCTACCCCCTACCCGTGCCCTCCATTCTGCTAATGACCTGAGGTTAGCATCCTCAATAATCAGAACCTCCCATTCCCATCTCGATTAATCCCCAATCCACACAGTTTTAAGCGTGCCCTAAAAACACATTTGTTCAGACTGGCCTACAATCTCAATGCATTTACCCAACTATCCCTGTGTTGCTCATTCAAAATTAATTCTTACCATAACCAGGTTCCTCGCATCATGTTCTCACATGCTTTATGCATTTAATAGCCCTCTGTGTCTGCACTGTTATATACTTAGGCTGATAACCGGTTCATGCAGCATTACATGAATACCCGATTCTTAAGGCCCGGTCACACTGGACGATATCGCTAGTGATCCGTGACGTTGCAGCGTCCTGGCTAGCGATATCGTCCAGTGTGACACGCAGCAGCGATCAGGCCCCTGCTGTGATATCGCTGGTCAGGGCAGAAAGGCCAGGACTTTATTTCGTCGCTGGCTCTCCCGCTGACATCGCTGAATCGGCGTGTGTGACGCCGATTCAGCGATGTCTTCGCTGGTGACCAGGGTAAACATCGGGTTACTAAGCGCAGGGCCGCGCTTAGTAACCCGATGTTTACCCTGGTTACCATCGTTAAAGTAAAAAAAACAACCACTACAGACTTACCTACCGCTGTCTGTCCCCGGCGCTGTGCTTCTCTGCTCTGGCTGTGAGCACCGGGCAGCCGGAAAGCAGAGCGGTGACGTCACCGCTCTGCTTTCCGGCCGCTGTGCTCACAGCCAGAGCAGAGAAGCACAGCGCCGGGGACAGACAGCGGTAGGTAAGTCTGTAGTGGTTGTTTTTTTTACTTTAACGATGGTAACCAGGGTAAACATCGGGTTACTAAGCGCGGCCCTGCGCTTAGTAACTCGATGTTTACCCTGGTTACCCGGGGACCTCGGGATCGTTGGTCACTGGAGAGCTGTCTGTGTGACAGCTCTCCAGCGACCAAACAGCGACGCTGCAGTGATCCGGATCGTTGTCGGTATCGCTGCAGCGTCGCTTACTGTGACGGTACCTTTACACTATGGCTGGTCCGAACAACTAAAGCAATTGTTACCATCCACCTCTCGTGTCTCCCCTATTTACTCATAGATTGTAAGCTTGCGAGCAGGGCCCTCACTCCTCTTGGCATCTGTTTTGATCTATGTTTTTATTGTTATGCTGTAATGTCTATTGTATGTACAAATCCCCTCTAAAATGTAAAGTGCTGCTGAATATGTCGGCACTGTAGAAATAAAATTATTATTATTATTATTATTATTACTGACAGCTGGGCAAAGGGAACACAGCTTATAAATATCAAGGGCTCAGTGGTGAGAGGTCTCAATCCTTGGCTCTTGCTGAAGCCAATAAACAAATCTGCATTTATTTCTCGTAGAAAGGGAAAACGGACCATTTTTCATCAGTGTGCTGGATCAGATTTTCATCACTGTTTAGTCATTGGGTCTGTTTTTTTCTATCACTGTTTCAGCAGTTTTTCTTGTAAGAATTTTTCTCAAGTTTCTAAAGCTTCTAGCAATCAGTCAGTGAAAAATGGATAGCTGTAGGATACAACTAAGATGCTATCAGTATTCTGCCCGAGTTCTACAGAACCACAGGCTTGAATGTGTGATTATGATCCGTGATTGGCATAAAAACAAACATGTCTCCTTTTTCTGTGTTTTGGTGGGCACTTGGTAGGTGGAATAACACAGACATGTGAAAGGCCCATAGACTGTAATTGGTAAGTGTTCTGTCAGTGGAAAACATACAAAAACACGTTTCTGAAAGATGGACGTGAGAATCAGAATGATGTCTTATTCATATCCCAGTTCCTGAATACTTATTATGCTGCTGATTATCAGTAACATGCAGGATTCTGCACAGACAATGGATAGTTAAGATTTTCAGTAAACTATTTTTGCCAGATGCCTTCCTAAAAAAATACCGCAGGATATTTTATTTACAAATTAGCTTGTACGTTAAGTCATACATGACTGTTTATCTACACACTGAAGAATAGCAAGCTTCCTGCCAGTTTCATCTTGCCAATAAAAGAATTTCAGGAACAAGATTTTCTTTTGTTGTTATTTTATATATATATATATTTTTTTACAAAGACAAAATATTGCTGCAATTTTGTAGCCTTTTCTAGATAAACAGAACCTGGCAACATAAAATGTTCTATTATACTTGACGCTACAGTCCACACGCATTTATTGAAAAAAACGCTCTGTAATAAAGATTAGATAATAGCTTTGTTTGAATAAGGAGTTTTGCTTTGTTGGCAAGAGGCCAAAAGTGAATTCTCTTCTCTTGTGTTTTCATCGGTCTTTGTAAACCGGGCTTAGTTGTAACCTTGTTTTGTGATAGAATCTGTTACATGCTATGAATAAAATTAGAGCAGGATGAGAGTGAAACAATTTTTAGAATATGATTAAAATGATACTTGCACTTTAATATTTCTTTAAATAATGGAAACTCACTGCAGCTTCCAGCAAGTATATATTAGTACAAAAAAAGTGTAAAATGCAGGAGGTGCAGAAGTCCCTCTACCACAGATTTTTCATTGGAGGCATAAACTCTAAAGCCTCAGTCCAATACAAATTAAAACCAAAGAAACGAGCCGAAACGCATGTTGGTATTAGTGCAATGTGCAGGTGCACATTCACATGCGGGCATTTAGCAGGCAGAGCCTAGGATAAAAACAAGACGAGCAAATACCGTGCAGTAAGTAAATAAATAAATAACTAAATAGTAATAGTACATGTAAATAACATAGGAGACTTAAGGTACCTTCACACATAACGATATTGTTAACGATATCGTTGCTATTTGTGACGTAGCAACTATATCGTTAATGAAATCGTTCTGTGTGACAGCGACCAACGATCAGGCCCCTGCTGGGAGATCGTTGGTCGCTGAATAAAGTCCAGAACTTTATTTCGTCGCTGGACTCCCTGGAGACATCGCTGGATCGGCGTGTGTGACACCGATCCAGCGATGTCTTCACTGGTAACCATGGTAAACATCGGGTAACTAAACGCAGGGCCGCGCTTAGTAACCCGATGTTTACCCTGGATACCATGCTAAAAGTTAAAAAAAACAAACACTACATACTTACCTACCGCTGTCTGTCCTCCAGTGCTGTGCTCTGCACTCCTCCTGTACTGGCTGTGAGCCGGAAAGCAGAGCGGTGACGTCACCGCTCTGCTTTCCGGCTCACAGACAGTATAGGAGGAGAGCAGAGAAGCAGAGCGCAGCGCTGGAGGACAGACAGCGGTAGGGAAGTATCTAGTGTTTGTTTTTTTTAACTTTTAGCATGGTATCCAGGGTAAACATCGGGTTACTAAGCGCGGCCCTGCGCTTAGTTACCCGATGTTTACCCTGGTTACCGGCATCGTTGGTTGCTGGAGAGCTGTCTGTGTGACAGCTCTCCAGCGACCAAACAGCGACGCTGCAGCGATCCGGATCGTTGTCGGTATCGCTGCAGCGTCGCTTAATGTGAAGGGGCCTTTAGTTGAGATTATTTTGATCACTAAAGCGTAAAAGTCATTCTACCGCAACAAGGTGTACCCCAATCAGGAAGGACCCTAACTCTTGTAGTTCATCTCAATGTTTGTTAGCAGAACTTAAAATAGACAGATATTTATATAAATACATTTTAAAAAATGACATGGGGCTCTCTTCTATTTTTGATGTCCAGCGCAAGCAAATCCGACAGCTGCGGGCTGCAACCCACAGACTTCCAGCCCTCAACTCACTGTTTTACCTTGGCTGGTTGTCAAAAATGGGGGTGACCCTACACCGATTTTTAAAAAAAATTATTTCTTAAGATAATGTAAAGAAACAGCTTGGTGACCCTCTATACTTGATAAGCAGCCATGATAAAGCTGACGGCTGAAGGTTGCAGCCTGCAGCTGTCAGTTTTGCCATGCAGGCTATAAAAAATAAAAAGACCCCAAGTCAGTTTAAAAAAAAAGTTAGTTATTTATAACACAATTGTCGGGTGATGAAAACTCCCATCAGCCATGCCTGCTCTCACTGTTATTAGTGGCAGCAGGTGTAGGCTGATGGGAGCAGTACTCTCTCATCAGCCAACACCTGTGTGACCGAAGTTAACCATTTTATCCCTAGTCACAGCTGCTAGCGCTCTGACAGACAGTAGTAATCTTACCGCCGACCGGAGCTGCAAGTTTTCTCGCACTGTCATGCAGATGACAGTGTGGGAAACACCTGATGTTCAGGGTGCAAAACCCAAACAGCAACACGACTTTCTGGAGAAGTCCATGTTTGGGGTCCATACCTGAATGGTAGGTGTTTGGTACAAACCCCGGACTTTACTGCTTGGGTTCGCCATCACTAGTCTTAATCAATTTTAGGCCACGATTCAAAACATTTTTTATGAGTGTTTTCTAACTATGAAATGTCTTGCTCTCTCGGCACGAAACACACCACAAGATCTCCATTCAGCTATAAGTAGCAGCTCTAGCATCTTTCCAGGAGACCGCTATAACCATTACTCGAAACAGAGAAACATGTTGTGGAACATTCAGTGTCGAATACCCAGTGCACTTTACATTTAGGAAACACCCCAAGACACTTTAAGTTGTGGCAAAAGGTGATATAAAACTTTTATGTTTAGCTTATGAAATTAATCTGAAAATCACTACAGGTATATATTAACCCCTTCATGACCCAGCCTATTTTGACCTTAATGACCTGGCCGTTTTTTGCAATTCTGACCAGTGTCCCTTTATGAGGTAATAACTCAGGAACGCTTCAACGGATCCTAGCGGTTCTGAGATTGTTTTTTCGTGACATATTGGGCTTCATGTTAGTGGTAAATTTAGGTCAATAAATTCTGCGTTTATTTGTGATAAAAACGGAAATTTGGCGAAAATTTTGAAAATTTCGCAATTTTCAAATTTTGAATTTTTATTCTGTTAAACCAGAGAGTTATGTGACACAAAATAGTTAATAAATAACATTGCCCACATGTCTACTTTACACCAGCACAATTTTGGAAACAAAATTTTTTTTTGCTAGGAAGTTATAAGAGTTAAAATTTGACCTGCGATTTCTCATTTTTACAACGAAATTTACAAAACCATTTTTTTTAGGGACCACCTCACATTTGAAGTCAGTTTGAGGGGTCTATATGGCTGAAAATACCCAAAAGTGACACCATTCTAAAAACTGCACCCCTCAAGGTGCTCAAAACCACATTCAAGAAGTTTATTAACCCTTCAGGTGCTTCACAGCAGCAGAAGCAACATGGAAGGAAAAAATGAACATTTAACTTTTTAGTCACAAAAATTATCTTTTAGCAACATTTTTTTTATTTTCCCAATGGTACAAGGAGAAACTGAACCACGAAAGTTGTTGTCCAATTTGTCCTGAGTACGCTGATACCTCATATGTGGGGGTAAACCACTGTTTGGGCGCACGGCAGGGCTTGGAAGGGAAGGAGCGCCATTTGACTTTTTGAATGAAAAATTGGCTCCACTCTTTAGCGGACACCATGTCACGTTTGGAGAGCCCCCGTGTGCCTAAAAATTGGAGCTCCCCCACACGTGACCCCATTTTGGAAACTAGACGCCCCAAGGAACTTATCTAGATGCATAGTGAGAACTTTGAACCCCCGGGGGCTTCACAAATTGATCCGTAAAAATGAAAAAGTACTTTTTTTTCACAAAATAATTCTTTTAGCCTCAATTTTTTTCATTTTCACATGGGTAACAGGATAAAATGGATCCTAAAATTTGTTGGGCAATTTCTCATGAGTACACCGATACCTCACATGTGGGGGTAAACCACTGTTTGGGCACATGGTAAGGTTCGGAAGGGAAGGAGCGCCATTTGACTTTTTGAATGAAAAATTATCTCCATCGTTAGCGGACACCATGTCGTGTTTGGAGAGCCCCCGTGTGCCTAAACATTGGAGCTCCCCCACAAATGACCCCATTTTGGAAACTAGACCCCCCAAGGAACTTATCTAGATGCATATTGAGCACTTTAAACCCTCAGGTGCTTCACAAATTGATCTGTAAAAATGAAAAAGTACTTTTTTTTTCACAAAAAAATTCTTTTCGCCTCAGTTTTTCATTTTCACATGGGCAATAGGATAAAATGAATCCTAAAATTTGTTGGGCAATTTCTCCCGAGTACGCCGATACCTCATATGTGGGGGTAAACCACTGTTTGGGCACACGGCAGGGCTCGGAAGGGAAGGCGCGCCATTTGACTTTTTGAATGGAAAATTAGCTCCAATTGTTAGCGGACACCATGTCGCGTTTAGAGAGCCCCTGTGTGCCTATGCATTGGAGCTCCCCCACAAGTGACCCCATTTTGGAAACTAGACCCCCCAAGGAACTTATCTAGATGCATATTGAGCACTTTAAACCCCCAGGTGCTTCACAGAAGTTTATAATGCAGAGCCATGAAAATAAAAAATAATTTTTCTTTCCTCAAAAATGATTTTTAGCCTGGAATTTCCTATTTTGCCAAGGGTAATAGGAGAAATTGGACCGCAAATGTTGTTGTCCAGTTTGTCCTGAGTACGCTGATACCCCATATGTGGGGGTAAACCACTGTTTGGGCGCACGGCAGGGCTCGGAAGGGAAGGCACGCCAATTGGCTTTTTAAATGGAAAATTAGCTCCAATCATTAGCGGACACCATGTCACGTTTGGAGAGCCCCTGTGTGCCTAAACATTGGAGATCCCCCACATATGACCCCATTTTGGAAACTAGACCCCCAAAGGAACTAATCTAGATGTGTGGTGAGGACTTTGAACTTCCAAGTGCTTCACAGAAGTTTATAACGCAGAGCCATGAAAATAAAATAAAAATTTTATTTTCTCTAAAATGATTTTTTAGCCTGCAATTTATTATTTTCCCAAGGGTAAAAGGAGAAATTTGACCCCAAAAGTTGTTGTACAGTTTCTCCTGAGTACGCTGATACCCCATATGTGGGGGTAAACCACAGTTTGGGCACATGTCGGGGCTCGGAAGTCAAGTAGTGACATTTTGAAATGCAGACTTTGATGGAATGCTCTGCGGGCGTTACGTTGCGTTTGCAGAGCCCCTGATGTGGCTAAACAGTAGAAATCCCCCACAAGTGACCCCATTTTAGAAACTAGACCCCGAAAGGAACTTATCTAGATGTGAGGTGAGCACTTTGAACCCCCAAGTGCTTCACAGAAGTTTATAACACAGAGCAGTGAAAATAATAAATACGTTTTCTTTCCTCAAAAATTATTTTTTAGCCCAGAATTTTTTATTTTCCCAAGGGTTACAGGAGAAATTGGACCCAAAAAGTTGTTGTCCAGTTTCTCCTGAGTACGCTGATACCCCATATGTGGGGGTAAACCACTGTTTGGGCACACGTCGGGGCTCAGAAGGGAAGTAGTGACTTTTGAAATGCAGACTTTGATGGAATGGTCTGCGGGCGTCACGTTGCGTTTGCAGAGCCCCTGGTGTGCCTAAACAGTAGAAACCCCCCACAAGTGACCCCATTTTGGAAACTAGACCCCCCAAGGAACTTATCTAGATATGTGGTGAGCACTTTGAACCCCCAAGTGCTTCACAGACGTTTACAACGCAGAGCCGTGAAAATAAAAAATCATTTTTCTTTCCTCAAAAATGATGTTTTAGCAAGCAATTTTTTATTTTCTCAAGGGTAACAGGAGAAATTGGACCCCAGTAATTGTTGCCCAGTTTGTCCTGAGTACGCTGATACCCCATATGTGGGGGTAAACCACTGTTTGGGCACATGTCGGGGCTCGGAAGTCAAGTAGTGACGTTTTGAAATGCAGACTTTGATGGAATGGTCTGCGGGCGTCACGTTGCGTTTGCAGAGCCCCTGGTGTGCCTAAACAGTAGAAACCCCCCACAAGTGACCCCATTTTGGAAACTAGACCCCCCAAGGAACTTATCTAGATATGTGGTGAGCACTTTGAACCCCCAAGTGCTTCACAGACGTTTACAACGCAGAGCCGTGAAAATAAAAAATCATTTTACTTTCCTCAAAAATGATGTTTTAGCAAGCAATTTTTTATTTTCTCAAGGGTAACAGGAGAAATTGGACCCCAGTAATTGTTGCCCAGTTTGTCCTGAGTACACTGATACCCCATATGTGGGGGTAAACCACTGTTTGGGCACACGTCGGGGCTCGGAAGGGAAGGAGCACCATTTGACTTTTTGAATAAAAGATTGGCTGGAATCAATGGTGGCGCTATGTTGCGTTTGGAGACCCCCTGATGTGCCTAAACAGTGGAAACCCCTCAATTCTTACGCCAACACACCCCTAACCCTTATCCCAACTGTAGCCGTAACCCTAACCACAACCCTAACCGCAACACACCCCTAACCACAACCCTAACCCCAACACACCCCTAACCCTAACCACAACCCTAATTCCAACCCAACCCTAACCCTAAGGCTATGTACCCACGTTGCGGATTCGTGTGAGATTTTTCCGCACCATTTTTGAAAAATCCGCGGGTAAAAGGCACTGCGTTTTACCTGCGGATTTACTGCGGATTTCACCTGCGGATTCCTATTGAGGAATAGGTGTAAAACGCTGCGGAATCCGCACAAAGAATTGACATGCTGCGGAAAATACAACGCAGCGTTTCCGTGCGGTATTTTCCGCACCATGGGCACAGCGGATTTGGTTTTCCATAGGTTTACATGGTACTGTAAACCTGATGGAACACTGCTGCGGATCCGCAGCGGCCAATCCGCTGCGGATCCGCAGCCAAATCCGCACCGTGTGCACATAGCCTAATTCTAAAGGTATGTGCACACGCTTCGGAAAACGCTGCGGATCCGCAGCAGTTTCCCATGAGTTTACATTTCAATGTAAACCTACGGGAAACAAAAATCGCTGTACACATGCTGCGGAAAAACTGCACGGAAACGCAGCGGTTTACATTCCGCAGCATGTCACTTCTTTCTGCGGATTCCACAGCGGTTTTACAACTGCTCCAATAGAAAATCGCAGTTGTAAAACCGCAGTGAAATGCGCAGAAAAACCGCAGTAAATCTGCCATAAATCCGCAGCGGTTTAGCACTGCGGATTTATCAAATCCGCTGCAGAAAAATCCGCAGAGGACCAGAATACGTGTGCACATACCGAAACCCTAATCCTAACCCTAAACCCTACCCCTAACCCTACCCCTAACCCTAACCCTACCCCTAATCCTACCCCTAACCCTACCCCTAGCCCTAACCCTAGCCCTACCCCTAACCCTACCCCTAACCCTACCCCTACCCCTAACCCTACCCCTAACCCTAACCCTACCCCTACCCCTACCCCTAACCCTACCCCTAACCCTAACCCTAGTTCTAACTCCAACCTTAGTGAAAAAAAAAAAAAATTCTTTATTTTATTATTGTCCCTATCTATGGGGGACACATGGGGGGGGTCATTTACTGTTTTTTTATTTTGACCACTGTGATAGATTATATCACAGTGATCAAAATTCACATTGGAACGAATCTGCCGGCCGGCAGATTCGGCGGGCGCACTGCGCATGCGCCCGCCATTTTGGAACATGGCGGCGCTCGGGGAAGAAGACGGACGGGACCCCGCCAGGATCGGTAAGTATAAGGGGGGATCAGGGCACAGGGGGGGGAGATCAGGGCACGGGGGGGCGTCGGAGCACGGGGGGGGGAGGGATCGGAGCATGGGGGAGAGTGATCGGTGTGCGGGCGGGTGGATCGGTGTGCAGGGGGGGTGGATGCAGGGGGGGTGGCTCGGTGTGCAGGGGGGGTGGTTCGGAGCACGGGGGGGGATCGGAGTGCGGGGGGGTTTGATTGGAGCACGGGGGGGTGTGATTGGAGCACGGGGGGAGCGGGCAGGAGGACGGGGGAGCGGAGCACAGGACGGAGGGGAGCGGGCCACAGATCGGGGGGCTGGGGGGGCGATCGGAGGAGTGGGGTGGGGGCACATTAGTATTTCCAGCCATGGCCGATGATATTGCAGCATCGGCCATGGCTGGATTGTAATATTTCACCATTTTTTTAGGTGAAATATTACAAATCGCTCTGATTGGCAGTTTCACTTTCAACAGCCAATCAGAGCGATCGTAGCCACGGGGGGGTGAAGCCACCCCCCCTGGGCTAAACTACCACTCCCCCTGTCCCTGCAGATCGGGTGAAATGGGAGTTAACCCTTTCACCCGGCCTGCAGGGACGCGATCTTTCTGTGACACAGCATATGCGTCACAGGTCGGATTGGCACCGACTTTCATGACGCATACGCTGTGTCACAGGTCGGGAAGGGGTTAACAGTTTACAAGACAGTAATCTAATGAGATCATCAGTTTTATGGAGTATAAACTGCTCAAACGACTCCCTCTAAATCAAGATTTTTGTATTGCAAATAAACTATTTTATTCTTAGATAATTGTTATCAAGGGCGGACAGATAGAGACGAGAGCCCCTGTGCAAAAACAGCATATGTGCCATTTGCAGTCCAGTAGCTCATAGTATTGCACAATTTGGGGGTCAGAGTGGTCCCCTTGCCTCTTTTGCCTTTGTGGCACTGGTTATGCCAATTTTATGTCCGCACCTGTCATAAATTGGATACTGGAAGTTATCCAAGAAGTATCGTTTCTCCTTGCGGAGATTGACATGCTAAGCATGCTGAGATGAGGAGACTCAAAGCCGGCATGCCCCTCTGGGAAAAATGCCAATTATGCAAATTGCCTATTCAGAGAGGAATAGAACTAGAACTCTAGTGCCACCTATTGCAAGGTAGGAATCCTACAAGTCAATTTCGACCCTTTAACGAGCCTTGTCACATGACTTAGGATAATGGAGATTCTGGTTTGGCTATTATCCTAAGTCATGTGACAAGGCTCGCTAAAGGGTCAACATTGACTTGTAGGATTGCTACCTTCCAATAGGTGGCACTAGAGTTCTAGTTCTCTTCTTCAATTTGCATAATTAGCATACTGGAAGTTACAAATTCTAGTTACATGATAACTCACAGAAGAAGCAAAAGGCTGTGCATTTACAGCAGCATTCATATCACAGGCACTGTACTTTTGTCATTGCATTGAGGGGTTGCAAAGACTGTTTTATAAGGGTATGTATCCACGTTCAAAGATTGCTTCAGGATTTGGTCCTTGCGTGTTTTGCTCATTGTAAGGACATGCTGTGTTCTGAAAAGACGCCCCGCATGTGCTTTTTCGCGGCTATGCCGCATGCATGTTTTTCCTGCATAGTGGAGACGGGATTTCATTAAATCCCCTCCACTGTGCTGTAACATCTGGACGCTGCGTTTTTTACGCTGCGGCTCAACGCAGCGTCAAAAACGCAGTGTTTCCTGAATGTGGACACATACAAAACCAAACAGAAAGCACTTCAACCTAAGATCTTCATTGGAACTCCCCTTTAAACTGTTAATTCTTAACACAGCATTATTAGCAGCAGGCAGTAAATGGGTAAAATACTGACTCTGTGAATTGCTATTATAAATTGATGGTACAAATATACTGTATTTTCTTTCAAATCAACAAACATAACCGCAGAAATGGGAAAAGAACAATAAAGTCAGAAGGAACAAGCCTTCAAGGAAGTTATTTGCATGTGATTATGGAGAACAAATTGTATGGATCACAAAGGAGGATGTGATAATCCAATAAGAGTGGACATTCAGAAATATATTTACAATACTATTTTTATTTGTAAAATTACAATAATAATAACAATTATTAATAATAGTAATAATATACGGATATGCTTTCAATAAAAAGAAAAGCATTTGAGAGGCACACGATTTCTCTGAGTGCTAAAATTTTATGAAGACATGCTAGCAAGGTCATTGTGTCTCATCCTCTTCTAAATGGCCCATAATCAGACTCTGAGAGGCTGAGAACTGCTGTGAGCAGTCGTAATTTTAGTAATAGTTTTGCTGCTGGTGACAAAACCTGCATATAAGTGGCTAGATCTCCACAAGTTCTCCCAGACCGGTCACACAGAATAGATGACTGTCAAAATGTAACTATTTTGTGTTTGTTTTTTTCTTTCATGCTATGAATATTATTAGTTGTCCAATATACAGTATGAAAAAGTATTATGCATAGCTTTCAGTATTCCCATCATCTCTGGGTATCTAGGACTGATGGCACATATGTAAATGCAGTATGTTGGCAGAGAGATGATAGTTACAGTAAAGTTGGTAACCGCGTAGGGTCGCCTTGCCCACTGTGGGATGGCTTTTATGCTTTTTTTTAATAAAAAATGGTACATTTGTTAAGAGACCACAGGTCCAAAAAGGTTACCTTGGACAGATTGGTGCAAGCCACTCCGCCTGGCAAGTACCAGAGGAACCATGTCCTTCATCCTTAAACCCCTGTTCTGGCATCTGGTCTATAACGAGGTCCAATGGATTGCTTCCATAGAAAGGCTGCTGTTCGGAAGAGTAAATCGGGGCAATAGAATGGTCTCGTAACCAGGTCAAAACCATGAGAGCAGCAAAGGTATGAAACTGTCATGCAAATTAAACTTCAATAAACAAGCCAAGGTCAAAAACAGGAGCAAAAAACACAGACCTTAACCTGAGGACCACAAGGCTGTATCTGTCAGAGTTCAACAGTAAACTGGAAGCTTGAATAGGGTGTGGCATTTTTCGTTTGGCTGAGCAAGGTGATGATAACCCCAGCTGGATAGCACACCCGCACAATGTCAGACTTGACAATACTACAGGTTCCAGCCACCTTACCCTTAGTACCTGGACAGAGCCAGCGCCATCCAGAGCTTCTGGTTCCAACATCTCTTCTATCTCTTCTATCACCAGTGCCACTAACAAAGTGAATTCGGCAGCTTGAGGCGACAGAAACAGACATCGCAGGAGCAGGTCCTGGTGGAGATGTGACAAGTACATCCGTGTATGGAAACTTAACCACCGTGATGCATCTAGATACAGACATTGTAATCTCTTTGTTAGTTATCGATGTTTAGAATGCCAATGTTGCTTGTTATGCCATAAAACTCTACTCTCTATTGTAAATTATTATTATTTACTTTTATTTACTTATTATTTTTTTGTAACTAAGAAAATGGTGTGTTTTGTCTAGCTCAATATTGGATGTAATATCTATTTCTTAAAGTTCTCTTTATTTTAAAGGTTGGAAAACAAATGAACATATTTCACACCAATGTAGTTAGAGTAAAATGACACCACAGGTTGCACACGTCCATAGACTAAGCTCAGTCAGACAGGAAAGCAGGCAGTCAGTGGGGGGGCCGCAGTAGGACTCAGACCCCACCTTCTCACAGCAAGACCTATTCTGTGCTCTACAAGGTTCACTTCAGCATTCATGGAGGAATCTCTAAGTCTTGTCTAAGTTCTTAGCCCAGAAATGTGAAAAATGCATCTCAATGTGCAACATCCCACACAAGTCCCAGGGATCCACCATGTTGTCTAAGTGAGCTGGAAAGAGGAAAGAGCTCTGTTTTCAGAAGCAGCAGGGTGTCCAGTGAATGATTCGGCATCTGGGGAAGAGGTGGACAAGTAGAGGAAACTGAACAGACGGATTTCATATTTTACAGAAAGCGAAAAGAACAGATTTCCTAGTTGTAATCTTATTTAGCAGCCATGAAATAATTTTATTTCTTATGCAGGTCTAAATTCATCTTCTACTGAAATAAATCTGTGTGCCTGTAATATGCTGCTGCAGAAAGTATATAGTATTATTACTATTTTGCAATGATATTAGGGGCAAGACTCATTCATTGTAATACTGTTTCCTAACCAAACTCTAGACAGTTCGAAAGATAAATTCTTAGTGTATTTTGCTATAGTTAACATTTATGTGCAATATTTCTTAATAAATAATTCTTGGAAATAATATGTAATTGTTTTCTATTCAGTAGACACATATCTTACCAGAGGCCATAGACGATGAGGTCATGTGATTACATTATGTTGGGGTGGACCAGACAGTGGGGGCCCCTCTGCAGAAACAGAATCTCCAATATCTCACCATACAGTATAGCCCTATGCATCTCTAACAATTCCGCAGAAATGATGAGACAGCAAATTTATTAGCTCAGTCCCTTACGTGAAATCTAATAGACGGTCAGAAGATTCTTTGAATGTGAAAACAGCCCCCCTCGTACCTTGCTAAAATACAGCTGCATAAGTTATACATATGATATGTCTGACCCTAATTATTCATTATGTAATTACTAAGCTGTAGCATCATATGGCTCAGTTTTATGTGTGCACATTCTGCAATAGAATTGTTCAGCAAAGTAAAGGTATGTGCACACGTTAGGTATTTGGCGTAGACATTTCTGTGCATTTTTGCCTCATTTTTGCTGCGTTTTTTACTTGCATTTTTTATGTAAATCTTTCCCCACTTATTAGCATGGGTGAAATCTGCAGCAAAAATGCTGAAAGAATTGCGATTCTGCAGATATAACCCCTTAGTAACAGAGCCAATTTGGTATGTAATGACCAAGCCAATGTTACAATTCTGACCACTGTCACTTTATGTGGTTATAACTCTGGAACACTTCAACATATCCCACTGATTCTGAGAATGTTTTCTTCGTGACATATTGTACTTCATGTTAGTGGTAAAATTTCTTCAATATGACTTGCATTTATTCATGAAAAAAGTAGAAATATGGAAATAAATATATATTTTTTAGTTTATTATTTTTCCCTAACAAAGGGGGTGATGATAGGGGTTTTTATTTACTTTTTTAATATTGATCTCTATGATAGGGTCTATCACAGTGATCAAATTGAGCCAATAGGAAAAAATTCCTTTTGTTGCCGGGTGCCGGCTGGCAGATCTTGGCAGGTGCACTGCGCATGCACCCGCGATTTTCTCCCAGAAGGAGACTCTGCTGGCCAAGGGGATATCACGATGGAACAGGAGGGACTCCAGAGGTACAGGGGAGGTGATCGGGGGACCCTATTTCTCTCTCCTCTGATGTGCGATCACATGAGAGGAGAGAGAAATTAAATGGAAAATCAGACTTTTTTTGCGTTAACCATTTTACCGTTAATAACGGAAATTGCAACAGCGGTGTCAGTAAAAACCAACCTGAAATGTTCTCTGGGGCTTCAGCTACCCCCAGCAGCCGAGACCCCAGAGAAATTCTGGCGCTGGGGGGTGCTATAATCTTAAACCTTAACACCGTTAAAAAGCAGCGCTGTGTTTTAAGTACCCGTATCTGTCGCCGTTAAAAGGCGTATCGGCGGTCGTTAAGGGGTTAAATCTGCACCAAATCTGAAAGTCACAAATAAGCAATGTGGGCACTAGGCTCCAGGATTCTCATTCACTTTGCTTGCATCAGGAAACCCTTCAAGTTTTCTAACAAATCTGCACTGAAAAAGCACTGTAAAAATGCAGCAAAAACACAATATGTGTACACAGTAGTGTTGAGCGATACCTTCCGATATCGGAAAGTATCGGTATCGGTTGGGATCGGCCGATATTCAAAAAATATCGGATATCGCCGATACCGATACCCGATCCCAATGCAAGTCAATGGGACCAAAATATCGGAATTAAAATAAACCCTTTCTTTCCTTGTAGGTTCATTCTACATCAAGGAAAACAACTAAGAATAATGTAGGATGTATTGTGGGAGGTGGCGGAGACATTAAAGGCAATGAGGTTTAGCCCAATCAAATAGAATAGCATGTTTTGTTTTTTTTTAAAGACGTTCGGAGTGAAAAAGATATTGAGTATGTAAATTTTTTTTTATTTTGTCAGATATTGATGTTTCACTATTCCACGCCCTTCCCCTTCTTTTTTTTCTTTTTTTTTTTACTTTTCCCAACACTTTCATCTTCATCATCATCAGCATCTTTGACATCAACTTCTTCTTCACCTTATTCATCTTCTTCTTCATCTTCTACCTATTTTTTTTTTTTATTACATTCTTCATATTCATTTTATTCAACTATTATTATTCTTCCTATTCTACATATTCTTTTTATTCCACTGTTATTATTCTTCCTATTCTACTTCTTCATCATATTCTCATTTGTGACAGGCATTCCCGTAGTTGTTATCTATAAAAGTTGGAAGATTACACCTTCCGTTCTGCCAGTCACAAAAGTTACATTTGTCCGCGTTCAGTTTGGCCTGCAGCATCAGGCTTTATCCAGGGGCACCACGAGGAGGAACGGACTCACCCCCATACACTGCTTAGTCTTCTTCTGCATATAATTTAGATAATATCTTTTGCTCTGATATTAAGTCTTATGCTTAATGTTCTTCTGCTCTTTGTTCTGCAGCCTCTTGTTCTTCTGCTTCTCGGTCTTCCATGTCGTCGTCTCCAGGGTCGTCGTCTCCAGTGTCGTCATCTCCGCCGTCGTCGTCTCAGCCGTCGTCGTCTCCGCCATCGTCGTCTCCGCCGTCGTCATCGGGGTGGTCTTCCGGGTCGTCGTCGTCGTCATCGGGGTGGTCTTCCGGGTCGTCGTCATCGGGGTGGTCTTCCGGGTCGTCGACTTTAGGGTCTTAAACTTGGAAATGTAGCAGAAGGTACAAGAAGGCTGAGAAAATGCCAAGAACCAGCTGATGGAACTGGAACTCGGATGGCTACCCGAAGGTTCAAGAGCCTATGGAACTACCGAGGACCAGCTGACGTTACTGGAACCCGGTTACTAAGCAGGAGGTACCCGTGCTAAAAAGCACTACCAAGGACCGCCTGGCGTTGGCGGAACTCGGATACCCAGAAGGAGGCACCTAAGCCAAAGGCTCTGCCCGGAACCAGCTGACGTTACTGAACCAGGATGGGGAGCAGAAGGTACAAGGGCAAAAGACACTGCCGAGAACCAGCTGACGGTACTGGAACCCGGATGGGTAGCCGAAGGTCCAAGAGCCAATGGAACTACCGAGGACCAGCTGACGTTACTGGAACCCGGTTACTAAGCAGGAGGTACCCGTGCCTGAAAGCACTACCAAGGACCACCTGACGTTGGTGGAACTTGGATACCCAGAAGGAGGCACCTAAGCCAAAGGCTCTGCCCGGAACCAGCTGACGGTACTGGAACCAGGATGGGGAGCAGAAGGTACAAGAGCAAAAGACACTGCCGAGAACCAGCTGACGGTGCTGGAACCAGGTGGTGGACCCGAAGGCCCACAGGAGAGGAGAGAACAGCTAGGCCGCGAGGCAGCCGCAGTTACCGAACCCCAACAGTCCTACAGGGGGAGCTGGGCCTACTGGCACTACAGAACCAGCCTTGACTACCAGTTCACGCAGCCCACATAGGAAGCTCCTAAACTGGAGGCACCCTGGAGTTGGCTAACCCGACTGCAACACGACGGGGCAAACATAGGCGTCTCAGCGAGTTTGACACACCCCGGAAACAGCTGACAGTGCTGAAACCATATTTGGCACGAGGGAGTACCTGTGACAAAAACACTGCCGAGAACCAGCTGGCGGTGCTGGAACCCAGATGCGTTGCCCCAGTGTGCAAGAGCCAATGGCACGACCGAGGACCAGCTGGCGGTGCTGGAACACGGTTACTAAGCTGTAGGTGCCCGCGCTTAAAAGCACTACCAAGGACCGCCTGACGTTGGCGGAACTCGGATACCCAGGAGGAGGCACCTAAGCCAAAGGCTCGGCCCGGAACCAGCTGACGGTGCTGGAACCAGGTGGTGGACCCCAAGGCCCACAGGAGAGGAGAGAACAGCTAGGCCGCGAGGCAGCCGCAGTTACCGAACCCCAACAGTCCTACAGGGGGAGCTGGGCCTACTGGCACTACAGAACCAGCCTTGACTACCAGTTCACGCAGCCCACATAGGAAGCTCCTAAACTGGAGGCACCCTGGAGTTGGCTAACCCGACCGCACCACGACGGGGCAAGCATAGGCGTCTCAGCGAGCTTGACACAACCCGGAAACAGCTGACGGTGCTGAAACCAGGCTTGGCACGAGGGAGTACCTGTGACAAGAACACTGCCGAGAACCAGCTGGCGGTGCTGGAACCCAGATGCGTTGCCCCAGTGTGCAAGAGCCAATGGCACGACCGAGGACCAGCTGGCGGTGCTGGAACCCGGTTACTAAGCTGTAGGTGCCCGCGCTTAAAAGCACTACCAAGGACCGCCTGACGTTGGCGGAACTCGGATACCCAGGAGGAGGCACCTAAGCCAAAGGCTCGGCCTGGAACCAGCTGACGGTGCTGGAACCAGGTGGTGGACCCCAAGGCCCACAGGAGAGGAGAGAACAGCTAGGCCGCGAGGCAGCCGCAGTTACCGAACCCCAACAGTCCTACAGGGGGAGCTGGGCCTACTGGCACTACAGAACCAGCCTTGACTACCAGTTCACGCAGCCCACATAGGAAGCTCCTAAACTGGAGGCACCCTGGAGTTGGCTAACCCGACCGCACCACGACGGGGCAAGCATAGGCGTCTCAGTGAGCTTGACACAACCCGGAAACAGCTGACGGTGCTGAAACCAGGCTTGGCACGAGGGAGTACCTGTGACAAGAACACTGCCGAGAACCAGCTGGCGGTGCTGGAACCCAGATGCGTTGCCCCAGTGTGCAAGAGCCAATGGCACGACCGAGGACCAGCTGGCGGTGCTGGAACCCGGTTACTAAGCTGTAGGTGCCCGCGCTTAAAAGCACTACCAAGGACCGCCTGACGTTGGCGGAACTCGGATACCCAGGAGGAGGCACCTAAGCCAAAGGCTCAGCCTGGAACCAGCTGACAATGCTGGAACCAGGTGGTGGACCCCAAGGCCCACAGGAGAGGAGAGAACAGCTAGGCCGCGAGGCAGCCGCAGTTACCGAACCCCAACAGTCCTACAGGGGGAGCTGGGCCTACTGGCACTACAGAACCAGCCTTGACTACCAGTTCACGCAGCCCACATAGGAAGCTCCTAAACTGGAGGCACCCTGGAGTTGGCTAACCCGACTGCAACACGACGTGGCAAACATAGGCGTCTCAGCGAGTTTGACACACCCCGGAAACAGCTGACGGTGCTGAAACCAGGTTTGGCACGAGGGAGTACCTGTGACAAAAACACTGCCGAGAACCAGCTGGCGGTGCTGGAACCCAGATGCGTTGCCCCAGTGTGCAAGAGCCAATGGCACGACCGAGGACCAGCTGGCGGTGCTGGAACACGGTTACTAAGCTGTAGATGCCCGCGCTTAAAAGCACTACCAAGGACCGCCTGACGTTGGCGGAACTCGGATACCCAGGAGGAGGCACCTAAGCCAAAGGCTCGGCCCGGAACCAGCTGACGGTGCTGGAACCAGGTGGTGGACCCCAAGGCCCACAGGAGAGGAGAGAACAGCTAGGCCGCGAGGCAGCCGCAGTTACCGAACCCCAACAGTCCTACAGGGGGAGCTGGGCCTACTGGCACTACAGAACCAGCCTTGACTACCAGTTCACGCAGCCCACATAGGAAGCTCCTAAACTGGAGGCACCCTGGAGTTGGCTAACCCGACTGCAACACGACGGGGCAAACATAGGCGTCTCAGCGAGTTTGACACACCCCGGAAACAGCTGACGGTGCTGAAACCAGGTTTGGCACGAGGGAGTACCTGTGACAAAAACACTGCCGAGAACCAGCTGGCGGTGCTGGAACCCAGATGCGTTGCCCCAGTGTGCAAGAGCCAATGGCACGACCGAGGACCAGCTGGCGGTGCTGGAACACGGTTACTGAGCTGTAGGTGCCCGCGCTTAAAAGCACTACCAAGGACCGCCTGACGTTGGCGGAACTCGGATACCCAGGAGGAGGCACCTAAGCCAAAGGCTCGGCCCGGAACCAGCTGACGGTGCTGGAACCAGGTGGTGGACCCCAAGGCCCACAGGAGAGGAGAGAACAGCTAGGCCGCGAGGCAGCCGCAGTTACCGAACCCCAACAGTCCTACAGGGGGAGCTGGGCCTACTGGCACTACAGAACCAGCCTTGACTACCAGTTCACGCAGCCCACATAGGAAGCTCCTAAACTGGAGGCACCCTGGAGTTGGCTAACCCGACCGCACCACGACGGGGCAAGCATAGGCGTCTCAGCGAGCTTGACACAACCCGGAAACAGCTGACGGTGCTGAAACCAGGCTTGGCACGAGGGAGTACCTGTGACAAGAACACTGCCGAGAACCAGCTGGCGGTGCTGGAACCCAGATGCGTTGCCCCAGTGTGCAAGAGCCAATGGCACGACCGAGGACCAGCTGGAGGTGCTGGAACCCGGTTACTAAGCTGTAGGTGCCCGCGCTTAAAAGCACTACCAAGGACCGCCTGACGTTGGCGGAACTCGGATACCCAGGAGGAGGCACCTAAGCCAAAGGCTCGGCCCGGAACCAGCTGACGGTGCTGGAACCAGGTGGTGGACCCCAAGGCCCACAGGAGAGGAGAGAACAGCTAGGCCGCGAGGCAGCCGCAGTTACCGAACCCCAACAGTCCTACAGGGGGAGCTGGGCCTACTGGCACTACAGAACCAGCCTTGACTACCAGTTCACGCAGCCCACATAGGAAGCTCCTAAACTGGAGGCACCCTGGAGTTGGCTAACCCGACCGCACCACGACGGGGCAAGCATAGGCGTCTCAGCGAGCTTGACACAACCCGGAAACAGCTGACGGTGCTGAAACCAGGCTTGGCACGAGGGAGTACCTGTGACAAGAACACTGCCGAGAACCAGCTGGCGGTGCTGGAACCCAGATGCGTTGCCTATTAAAGATTGTCTTCCTAGAGCCCCAACTAGCGGTGTTGGAGCTAAGGGTAAGCAGGGGGAGCAGAGTGTAGGCCGAAGCCTGCACTGGAGGCAGCTTTGTGTCTGCGTTGCGTTTGCAGGACACTTTGCCGGCTACACAGTGGGGGAACAGCTGGCGTTGCTGAACCCCACCAACACAATGGCGTGTGTTTTTCTCTGTGCAGCTAGCACTTGCGGTCAAAAACTAGCGATGTTAGAGCCCGTGTTGAAGCAGGAGGAGGAGGAGAGGAGCAGAGTGTAGGCCGAAGCCTATTTGAACCAATTTCAAAGGAAACCTTTAACCCCCCCTCAGGTGTTACAAAGTACAAGAGACACACCTTGTGCAGTATTAATGCTGCACAAGTGAAAGGTTGCTCTATTAATTTGTCTACTTGCACACGCTGAATGAAAGACGTACACAATTTAGCCCATTCTACAGTCAAACTGTAGTGGATGCGTGACTTGGCTTTTTAAGGAGACGCAGCACAGGTGTCCCAAATAACGCCTTGGTGCTTGGCGCAGCTTCCTGAGCGTTGTTATTTGCTGTACAGGAGTCTGCGCTCTTGTGTTATCCCTTGGCAATGCCCTGTTAGAGCTGCCCGTCTTATGACCTCATTTCATGTTGGCCGGTGCGGTTAACGATGGCCATAAATCCCAGACCCACAGTGCCTTTTCATAAAGTCACACTGCGGTGCTGTGATTCGTGGCCTTGAGCAGTAAATATTTTGGCCGCTCACACACGTCCTTACACCTGCTTCAGACTGGGCGGCCTCTGCTGATCCCTTCTCGCATGCCGCGGCCATGAGGCTGCACAGTCTGAAGAAGGCGGAAGGAGATGAGTTAAGACAGGTCAAGATATGCACTGCTTGTGCCCATCAATCACACCCTCGCAGTCAAAATAAGACAACGAGGAGCATTGTTTCAGGCAGGGCGGACGCACAGGCGCAACAAGCCAACCAATGATGTCAGAAGACGGGAAGCGCTACCAAGGGGGGTGCTGCATATCATTAGAAAGGAAAGTCACACCTCAGGGACAGTGGAATGGTCTCAATGAGACACATTTTGTACGTTTTGAGTTCCACGTGGGCAAGGACAAAAAGTCAGCCACCTTGTACAAATGCAGCAGTACTGCTGTACAAGGTGGCTGTTGTACATAGAAACACCTGGGGGTGGGGGGCAGGCTCCCTTCAATTTCAGTTCATGTGCCTGCGTGGCGTTTGCAGGACACGTTGCCAGCTACACAGCAGGGGAACAGCTGGCGGTGCTGAACCCCACTAACACATTGGCTGGTGTTTTTCTCTGTGCAGCTAGCATGTCCGGGCAGAAACTGGCGTTGTTTGAGCCCAGGGTCAGCAGGAGGAGGAGAGGAGCAAAGTGTAGGCCGAAGCCTGCACTGGTGGCAGCTTTTGGTCAGTTGTGCCAGCGTGGCTTGTGCTGGACAGGATGCCGACTACACAGCAGGGGAACAGCTGGCGGTGCTGAACCCCACTAACACATTGGCTGGTGTTTTTCTCTGTGCAGCTAGCATGTCCGGGCAGAAACTGGCGTTGTTTGAGCCCAGGGTCAGCAGGAGGAGGAGAGGAGCAAAGTGTAGGCCGAAGCCTGCACTGGTGGCAGCTTTTGGTCAGTGGTGCCAGCGTGGCTTGTGCTGGACACGATGCCGACTACACAGCAGGGGAACAGCTGGCGGTGCTGAACCCCACGAACACATTGACTGGTGTTTTTCTCTGTGCAGCTAGCAGTTCCGGGCAGAAACTAGCGGTGTTTGAGCCCAGGGTCAGCAGGAGGAGTAGAGGAGCAGAGTGTAGGCCGAAGCCTAGTTGAACCAATTTCAAAGGTTACCTTTAACCCCCCCTCAGGTGTTGCAAGGTACAAGAGCCACACCTTGAACAGCATTAATGATGCACAAGTCAAAGGTTGCTCTATTTAATTTTGCTCCTTGCACACGCTGAATAAAACACGTACACTATTTAGCCCATTATACTGTCAAACAGTAGTGGAGGCGTGACTGACTACTAGTCTTTTTAAGGAGATGCAGCACAGGTGTCAAAATTTACACCTAGCTGCTGTGCGCAGATTCCTGAGCGTTGTTATTTGCTGTACAGGAGTCTGCACTATTGGGATCCCTTGGCCATGCGCTGTGAGCGCTTCCTGTCTTCTGACCTCATTTAATGTCGGCCGTTACGGTTAGCGATGGACATGAATCCCAGACCCACAGTGTGTTTTCAAAAAATCACACTGCGTGGCTGGGATTCGTGGCCTTGTTCAGTAAATATGTTTGACGCTCACACATGTCCTTACACCTGCTTCAGACTGGGCGGCCTCATCTGATCCCTTATCGCCTGCCGCGGCCATGAGGACACCCAGTCTGAAGAAGGCGGAAGGAGATGAGTGAACACAGGCAAACATATGCACTGCACATGCCCATCAATCACACCCTCGCTGTCCAAAAAAATTAGACACCGAGGGGCGTTGTTTCGAGCAGGGCAGACGCACAGGCGCAGCCAGCTAACCAATGATGTCAAAAGACGGGCAGCGCTAACAAGGGTGGTGCTGCGTATCATTAGAAAGGAAAGTCACACCTCAGGGACAGTGGAATGGTCTCAATGAGACACATTTTGTACGTGTTGAGTTCCACGTGGGCAAGGAGAAAAAGTCAGCCACCTTGTACAAATGCAGCAGTACTGCTGTACAAGGTGGCTGTTTTACATAGAAACACCTGGGGGTGGGGGGCAGGCTCCCTTCAATTTCAGTTCATGTGCCTGCGTGGCGTTTGCAGGTCACGTTGCAAGCTACACAGCAGGGGAACAGCTGTCGGTGCTGAACCCCACTGACACATTGACTGGTGTTTTTCTCTGTGCAGCTCGCATGTCTGGGCAAAAACTGGCGGTGTTAGAGCCCAGGGTCAGCAGGAGGAGGAGAGGAGCAATGTGTAGGCGGAAGCCTGCACTGGTGGCAGCTTTTGGTCAGTTGTGCCAGCGTGGCTTGTGCTGGACACGATGCCGACTACACAGCAGGGGAACAGCTGGCGGTGCTGAACCCCACTAACACATTGGCTGGTGTTTTTCTCTGTGCAGCTAGCATGTCCGGGCAGAAACTGGCGTTGTTTGAGCCCAGGGTCAGCAGGAGAAGGAGAGGAGCAAAGTGTAGGCCGAAGCCTGCACTGGTGGCAGCTTTTGGTCAGTTGTGCCAGCGTGGCTTGTGCTGGACACGATGCCCACTACACAGCAGGGGAACAGCTGGCGTTGCTGAACCCCACTAACACATTGACTGGTGTTTTTCTCTGTGCAGCTAGCAGTTCCGGGCAAAAACTAGCGGTGTTTGAGCCCAGGGTCAGCAGGAGGAGTAGAGGAGCAGAGTGTAGGCCGAAGCCTAGTTGAACCAATTTCAAAGGTTACCTTTAACCCCCCCCCTCAGGTGTTGCAAGGTACAAGAGCCACACTTTGAACAGCATTAATGATGCACAAGTCAAAGGTTGCTCTATTTAATTTTGCTCCTTGCACACGCTGAATTAAACACGTACACTATTTAGCCCATTATACTGTCAAACAGTAGTGGAGACGTGACTACTAGTCTTTTTAAGGAGAAGCAGCACAGGTGTAAAAATTTACACCTAGGTGCTGTGCGCAGATTCCTTACCGTTGTTATTTGCAGTACAGGAAACTGCGCTCTTGTGTTATCCCTTGGCAATACCCTGTTAGTGCAGGCCGTCTCATGACCTCATTTCATGTTGGCCGGTGCGGTTAACGATGGTCATAAATCCCAGACCCACAGTGGCTTTTCCTAAAGTCACACTGCGGTGCTGGGATTCGTGGCCTTGTGCAGTAAATATGTTCGCCGCTCACACATGTCCTTACACCTGCTTCAGACTGGGCGGCCTCAGCTGATCCCTTATCGCATGCCGCGGCCATGAGGCCGCACAGTCAGAAGAAGGCGGAAGGAGGGGAGTGAAGACAGGGGAACATATGCACTGCTCGTGCCCATCAATCACACCCTCGCAGTCAAAATATATGAGACAACGGGGGGCGTTGTGTCGGGCAGGGGGGACGCACAGGCACAGCCAGCCAACCAATGATGTCAGGAGACGGGCAGCGCTAACAATGGGGGTGCTGCGTGTCATTAAAAAGGAAAGTCACACCTCAGGGACATTGTAATGGTCTGTAATGAGACACATTTTGTACTTGTTGAGTTCCACGTGTGCAAGGAGAAAAAGTCAGCCACCTTGTACAAATGCAGCAGTACTGCTGTACAAGGTGGCTGTTATACATAGAAACACCTGGGGGGGTGGGGGGCAGGCTCCCTTCAATTTCAGTTCATGTGCCTGCGTTGCGTTTGCAGGACACGTTGCCAGCTACACAGCAGGGGAACAGCTGGCGGTGCTGAACCCCACTAACACATTGGCTGGTGTTTTTCTCTGTGCAGCTAGCATGTCCGGGCAGAAACTGGCGTTGTTTGAGCCCAGGGTCAGCAGGAGGAGGAGAGGAGCAAAGTGTAGGCCGAAGCCTGCACTGGTGGCAGCTTTTGGTCAGTTGTGCCAGCGTGGCTTGTGCTGGACACGATGCCGACTACACAGCAGGGGAACAGCTGGCGGTGCTGAACCCCACTAACACATTGGCTGGTGTTTTTCTCTGTGCAGCTAGCATGTCCGGGCAGAAACTGGCGTTGTTTGAGCCCAGGGTCAGCAGGAGGAGGAGAGGAGCAAAGTGTAGGCCGAAGCCTGCACTGGTGGCAGCTTTTGGTCAGTTGTGCCAGCGTGGCTTGTGCTGGACACGATGCCGACTACACAGCAGGGGAACAGCTGGCGGTGCTGAACCCCACTAACACATTGGCTGGTGTTTTTCTCTGTGCAGCTAGCATGTCCGGGCAGAAACTGGCGTTGTTTGAGCCCAGGGTCAGCAGGAGGAGGAGAGGAGCAAAGTGTAGGTCGAAGCCTGCACTGGTGGCAGCTTTTGGTCAGTTGTGCCAGCGTGGCTTGTGCTGGACACGATGCCGACTACACAGCAGGGGAACAGCTGGCGGTGCTGAACCTCACTAACACATTGACTGGTGTTTTTCTCTGTGCAGCTAGCAGTTCCGGGCAAAAACTAGCGGTGTTTGAGCCCAGGGTCAGCAGGAGAGGAGCAGAGTGTAGGCCGAAGCCTAGTTGAACCAATTTCAAAGGTTACCTTTAACCCCCCTCAGGTGTTGCAAGGTACAAGAGCCACACCTTGTGCAGCATTAATGCTGCACAAGTAAAAGGTTGCTCTATTTGTTTTGCTCCTTGCACACGCTGACTAAAACATGTACACTATTTAGCCCATTATACTGTCAAACAGTTGTGGAGGCGTGACTTGTCTTTTTAAGGAGACGCAGCACAGGTGTCAAAATTTGCACCTAGGTACTGGGCGCAGATTCCTGAGCGTTGTTATTTGCTGTACAGGAGTCTGCGCTATTGTGATCCCTTGGCCATGCGCTGTGAGCGCTTCCTGTCTTCTGACCTCATTTCATTTCGGCCGTTGCGGTTAGCGATGGACATGAATCCCAGTCCCACAGTGTGTTTTAAAAAAATCACACTGCGTGGCTGGGATTCGTGGCCTTGTGCAGTAAATAGGTTTGCCGCTTACACATGTCCTTACACCTGCTCCAGACTGGGCGGCCTCAGCTAATCCCTTATCGCCTACCACGGCCAGGAGGCCGCACAGTCTGAAGAAGGCGGAAGGAGATGAGTTAAGACAGGCGAACATATGCACTGCTCGTGCCCATAAACCACACCCTCGCTGACAAAATAAATATGACAACGAGGGGCGTTGTTTCTAGCAGGGCGGATGCACAGGCGCAGCCAGCTAACCATGATGACAAAAGACGGGAAACGCTACCAAGGGGGGTGCTGCGTATCATTAGAAAGGAAAGTCACACCTCAGGGACAGTGGAATGGTCTCAATGAGACACATTTTGTACGTGTTGAGTTCCACGTGGGCAAGGAGAAAAAGTCAGCCACCTTGTACAAATGCAGCAGTACTGCTGTACTAGGTGGCTGTTATACATAGAAACACCTGGGGGGGTGGGGCCAGGTTCCCTTTAATTTCAGTTCATGTGCCTGCGTGGTGTTTGCAGGTCACGTTGCCGGCTACACAGCAGGGGAACAGCTGGCGTTGCTGAACCCCACTAACACATTGGCTGGTGTTTTTCTCTGTGCAGCTAGCAGTTCCGGGCAAAAACTAGCGGTGTTTGAGCCCAGGGTCAGCAGGAGAGGAGCAGAGTGTAGGCCGAAGCCTAGTTGAACCAATTTCAAAGGTTACCTTTAACCCCCCTCAGGTGTTGCAAGGTACAAGAGCCACACCTTGTGCAGCATTAATGCTGCACAAGTAAAAGGTTGTTCTATTTGTTTTGCTCCTTGCACACGCTGACTAAAACACGTACACTATTTAGCCCATTATACTGTCAAACAGTTGTGGAGGCGTGACTTGTCTTTTTAAGGAGACGCAGCACAGGTGTTAAAATTTGCACCTAGGTACTGGGCGCAGATTCCTGAGCGTTGTTATTTGCTGTACAGGAGTCTGCGCTATTGTGATCCCTTGGCCATGCGCTGTGAGCGCTTCCTGTCTTCTGACCTCATTTCATTTCGGCCGTTGCGGTTAGCGATGGACATGAATCCCAGACCCACAGTGTGTTTTCAAAAAATCACACTGCGTGGCTGGGATTCGTGGCCTTGTGCAGTAAATAGGTTTGCCGCTTACACATGTCCTTACACCTGCTCCAGACTGGGCGGCCTCAGCTGATCCCTTATCGCCTACCACGGCCAGGAGGCCGCACAGTCTGAAGAAGGCGGAAGGAGATGAGTTAAGACAGGCGAACATATGCACTGCTCGTGCCCATAAACCACACCCTCGCTGACAAAATAAATATGACAACGAGGGGCGTTGTTTTTAGCAGGGCGGATGCACAGGCGCAGCCAGCTAACCATGATGACAAAAGACGGGAAACGCTACCAAGGGGGGTGCTGCGTATCATTAGAAAGGAAAGTCACACCTCAGGGACAGTGGAATGGTCTCAATGAGACACATTTTGTACGTGTTGAGTTCCACGTGGGCAAGGAGAAAAAGTCAGCCACCTTGTACAAATGCAGCAGTACTGCTGTACTAGGTGGCTGTTATACATAGAAACACCTGGGGGGGTGGGGCCAGGTTCCCTTTAATTTCAGTTCATGTGCCTGCGTGGCGTTTGCAGGTCACGTTGCCGGCTACACAGCAGGGGAACAGCTGGCGTTGCTGAACCCCACTAACACATTGGCTGGTGTTTTTCTCTGTGCAGCTAGCACTTCCGGGCAAAAACTAGCGGTGTTTGAGCCCAGGGTCAGCAGGAGGAGGAGAGGAGCAGAGTGTAGGCCGAAGCCTGCACTGGTGGCAGCTTTTATTCTGTTGTGGCAGCGTGGCTTGTGCTGGACACGTTGCCGACTACACAGCAGGGGAACAGCTGGCGGTGCTGAACCCCACTGACACATCACCTAGTGTTTTTTCTGTGTAGACAACACTTCCAGGTGGCAACTGACAGTGTTGAAACCCAGGGAATCAAAGAGGAGCAGAGTGTAGGCCGAAGCCTGCAGTGGAGCAAGTTGAAAGGGAACCTTTAAACCCCCCCCAGGCATTTGTTGCTGAAAGAGCCATCTTGTACAGCAGTAATACTGCACATGGAAAATGGTGGCTCCGAAAATTATGCTCCTTGCAAACGCTGAAGTACACACTCATATAATGTGTCCCCTCACACCGTCAAACCATCCCGGAAGTGGGACTTTCCTTTGTAATGTGACACAGCACAGCCGTCATTCCAACCCCCTTGGTGCCGGGCGCCACCTCCTCAACGTTGTTTAGTTCTGTCACGGAGCCCGCGCTGTAATGTTATCCCTTGGCCATGCACAGTTAGCGGTGCCCGTCTTCTGACATCATGTAGGTGTCAGGCTGGCAGTGCCTGTGCGTCCAAGCTGCCCGAGATCCAACCTTGCAGTGTCATCTAATGTAGTCCCACTGCGGGCCAGGGATCCATGGGCATGCGCAGTGCATATCATCGCCTCTCACTCACCTCCTTCCTGCTTCTTCAGACTGTGCGGCGTCACGGCCGTGGCATGCTATTAGGGATCAGCTGACGCCACCTAGTCTGAAGAAGCGTGAAGAAGGGGAGTGAGAGGCTAGTATATGCACTGCGCATGGCCATGGATACTAGGCCCACTGTGGGATCACATTAGACGACACTGCGAGGTGTGATTTCGGGCAGCGTGGACGCACAGGCGCAGCCAGGACGACAACAAATGATGTCAGAGGACGGGCAGCGCAAACTGTGCATGGCCAAGGGATAACATAACAGCGCAGGGTCCATGACGGAATCAAACAACGCTAAGGAGGCAGCGCACGGTGCCAAGGGGGTAGCAATGACGGCTGTGCTGCGTCACATTACAAAGGAAAGTCCCACCTCCGGGACGGTTGGACGGTGTGAGGGGACACATTACATGAGTGTGTAGTTCAGCGTTTGCAAGGAGCATAATTTCAAGAGCGACCTTTCCCTTGTGCAGTATTAGTGCTGCACATGGTGGCTCTTTCAGTAACAAACGCCTAGGGGGGGGGGGGACAGGTCCCCTTACATTTTAGTTGTGCCAGCGTGGCGGTCGCATGACACGTTGCCGGATACACAGCTGGGGATCAGCTGACGTTACTGAACCCCAATAACAGAGGATCGACTGTTGACTGTGCACACAGCACTTCCAGGCACCAACTGGCGGTGTTAGAGCCCAGGGACAGCAGGAGGAGCAGAATGGAGGTATTGCCGCACACACAGCTGGGGATCAGCTGACGTTACTGAACCCCAATAACAGAGGAGCGACTGTTGACTGTGCACACAGCACTTCCAGGCACCAACTGGCGGTGTTAGAGCCCAGGGACAGCAGGAGGAGCAGATTGGAGGTATTGCCGCACACACAGCTGGGGATCAGCTGACGTTACTGAACCCCAATAACAGAGGAGCGACTGTTGACTGTGCACACAGCACTTCCAGGCACCAACTGGCGGTGTTAGAGCCCAGGGAAAGCAGGAGGAGCAGATTGGAGGTATTGCCGCACACACAGCTGGGGATCAGCTGACGTTACTGAACCCCAATAACAGAGGAGCGACTGTTGACTGTGCACACAGCACTTCCAGGCACTAACTGGCGGTGTTAGAGCCCAGGGACAGCAGGAGGAGCAGAGGAACAGAGTGTAGGCCGAAGCCTGATTGGAGCAAGTTGAAAGGAAACCTTTAACCCCCCCCCCCCAAGACGTTTGTAGCTGAAAGAGCCATCTTGTGCAGCACTAAGGATGCAAAAGGAAAAGGTTGCTCTTTTAATTATGCTCCTTGCAAACACCGAAGTAAACACTAAAAATGTGTCCCTTTATACCGTTAAACCGTTCCGGAGGTGCGAATTTCCTTCGTAATGGGACACAGCACAGCTGTCATTCCTATCCCCTTGATGCCGTGCGCTGCCTCCTCAGCGTTGTTTTAAGCTGTCACGGAGCCTGCGCTGTTCTGTTAGCCCTTGGCCATGCCCAATTAGCGCTGCCTGTCTTCTGACATAATTTGGTGTCAGGCTGTCAGTGCCTGTGTGTCCACGCTGCTCCAGATCCCACCTCGCAGTCTCGTCTAACGTAATCCCACTGCGGGCCTTAAAACCATGGGCATGCACAGTGCATAACCTCGACTCTCACTCCCCTCCTTCCCTCTTCTTCAGACTGTGCGGTGTCACGGCCGTGGCATGCTAGGGATCAGCTGACGGCGCACAGTCTAAAGAAGGCGGAGGGAAATGAGCGAGAGCCCGAGGGGAAGATATGCACTGCGCATGCCCATGGATCCCAGGCCCGCAGTGTGACTCAATCAGAAGACACTGCGAGGCGGGATCTCGGGCAGCGCGGCCGCACAGGCGCAGCCAGCCTGACACCAAATTATGTCAGAAGACAGGCAGCGCAAATAGGGCATGCCCAAGGGATAACAGAACAGCGCAGGCTCCGTGACAGCTTAAAACAACGCTGAGGAGGCAGCGCATGGCACCAAGGGGGTAGGAATGACGGCTGTGCTGCGTCACATTACGAAGGAAAGTCCCAGCTCCGGGACGGTATAACGGTATCAGTGAACACATTTTATAAGTGTTAAGTTCTGCGTGTGCAAAGAGCTAAAAAAAAAGAGCTACCTTTTCCTTGTGCAGCATTACTGCTGCACAAGATGGCTCTTTCAGTAACAAACGACGGGGGGGGGGGACAGGTTCCCTTACATTTAGGTTGTTGTGCCAGCGTGGCGGTCGCAGGACACATTGCCGGCTACACAGCTGGGGATCAGCTGACGTTACTGAAACCCAATAACACTGGGTCGTATGTTTTTACTGTGCAGCCTGCACTTCTGAGCCGCAACTGGCGGTGTTGGAGCCCAGGAATAGCAGTTCAGGTGGTAGAAAGATGAACACAGCAGGAGACCTGGATGACACCCAATTACTTAACCAGGCAGAGGAGTGGCAAATTCCTGCGAGATCCAGGCCTGGTTCATTTTCAGGAAAGTAAGCCGGTCAACGTTATCGGAGGATAGTCGCATGCGACGGTCTGTTAGTACACCACCTGCGGCACTAAAGACACGTTCCGATAAGACACTAGCCGCAGGGCAAGCCAGCACCTCCAATGCATACTGGCTTAGCTCTGGCCATGTATCCAGCTTAGAGACCCAAAACTTGAACGGGGAAGAGCCGTCTGGGAGTACAGTAAGAGGGCAAGCCATGTAGTCTGTCACCATCTGACGGAACCGTTGCCTCCTGCTGACTGGAGCCGCCGGTGATGGTGTAGACATTTGGGGCGGGCACACAAAAGTGTGCCAGAGTTGTGCCATACTGGGCTTGCCTTGGGCAGAGGCACTGCTTCTGCTCCCTCTTTGGGCAGAGCCTCCCCCACTGCCTCGACGCACTGAGCTGCTTTGTAAAGCACTAGCAGCACTCCTCTCAGTTGGACAGGAGAAGATGATGGAATTCACCAGTGTGTCGTGGTACTCCCGCAATTTACGCTCCCGGGTCAACGCAGGGATGAGGTTTTGGACGTTGTCCCGGTAGCGAGGATCGAGGAGGGTGAACACCCAATAATCAGGCATGTTGAGAATGTGGTCGATGCGGCGGTCGTTTCTCAGGCACTGCAGCATGAAATCAACCATGTGCTGCAGAGTGCCAACTGGCCCAGAAACGCTGTCCCCTGCTTGAGACATGATCTCTGCCCGCTCGTCATCACCCCACCCTCGCTGTACACACTGACCACTGGACAATTGTGTCGCTCCCTCCTCTGGACGGAGCTCTTCCTCCTCCGTTGACTCCTCCTCATCCTCCTCACAAATTGGCCCCTGCGTACCCCTTTGTGAGGAACCACGTGGCGCTGACTCTCCAGAAGCTGATGGAAAAGGTGACTCCTCATCCTCCACCTCTTCCACCACATCATCCCTTAACCCTTGCAAAGTTTGCTGAAGCAGGCAGATAAGGGGGACAGTCATGCTGACTAGTGCATCATCTGCACTTGCCATCCGCGTGGAATAATCAAAAGGACGCAAAACCTGGCAGACGTCCTTCATAGTGGCCAACTCTGTGGTTGTGAAGTCTGATCGGCGCTGACTGCGACTTCTTTGCGCCTGATGCAGCTGGTACTCCATAACTGCTTGCTGCTGCTCACACAACCGCTCCAACATATGTAACGTGGAATTCCACCGGGTAGGTAGGTCACATATGATGCGGTGTTCCGGAAGGCGGAATCGGCGCTGCAGAGCAGCAATGCGGGATCTTGCCAAGCTGGAACGCCGCAAGTGAGCACACTCTAGGCGGACCTTGTGCAGCAGGGCATCAAGATCCGGATAGTCCCTCAGAAAACTCTGCACAACCAAATTGAGCACATGTGCCAGACATGGGATGTGAGTGAGGTTGCCAAGGGCCAAAGCTGCCACCAGATTTCGGCCATTGTCACACACTACCATGCCTGGCTGGAGATTCGCTGGCAGTAACCACACATCGCTCTCCTGCTTGATGGCATTCCAGAGCTCCTGCGCTGTGTGGCTTCGATGCCCCAATGAAACTAGTTTCAAGACGGCCTGCTGACGTTTGGCCACGGCTGTGCTCATGTCGGTCATAGGTAAACGTTCACGGGTCCATGTGGAGGTGGACTGTGACGGATCCTGCAGAGAGGAATCAGAGGAACTGGTGTAAGAGGAGGAGTCGATGCGTACAGACTGGATTCCTGCAATCCTTGGAGTGGGCAGGACACGTCCTGCGCCACTCGCACGATCTGTACCTGGCTCAACAACATTAACCCAATGGGCAGTGAGGGAAACATATCGCCCCTGTCCATGCTGACTGGTCCACGCATCGGTGGTGAGGTGGACCTTGCTACTGACGGCGTTCAGTAGCGCATGTTTTATGTTTGCCTCAACATGCCTGTGCAGGGCAGGGACAGCCTGCCTGCTGAAGTAAAAGCGGCTGGGCACCTTGTACTGTGGGACTGCCAATGCCATCAAGTCACGGAAGCTGTCAGTCTCCGCCAGCCTGAACGAGAGCATGTCCAGGGACAACAGTTTGGCAATGCCTGCATTCAGAGCCTGTGCTCGGGGGTGGTTGGCCGAGAATGCCCGCCTTTTCTCCCATGCCTGGACTACCGATGGCTGTAGAGTAGACTGGGAGTGTGAGGATGACTGGGAAGGTGGTGCTGTGGGTGGAATTACACTAGGTCTCTGGACAACAGTGGAGGAAGAGGCAACACGAGATGAAGAGGTGGTAGCTGCCGCTGTTGGTTGGCCTACGTCTTCACTGTGTTTCTGTAACTCCACCGCGTGCCTGTTCCGCACATGTTTCCACATATTTGTGGTATTGAGGTTGCTGACACTTTTACCTCTTTTTACTTTCTGATGACACAGCTTGCATTTGACAAAACAAATGTCATCTGCAACTGTGTCAAAAAAGGACCAGGCACTGCAAGTCTTGGGAGCGCCCTTTTTGGCTTTGGAAAGAGACAGGCTCCTAACGGGTGCCAAAGTGGAGGCTCCAGGCTCCGCAGTCTTCCCCCTCCCTCTCCCTCTTTGGCCCGTAAGGGGAAGCTCTTCCTCAGAGCTGCTCCCACCACCTTCCTGTTCCTCACGCCACGATGGGTCAAGGACCTCATCATCTCCACTACCCTCTGCCACCAACTGCTCCTCCTGGGTAGTCTCGGCAGCACAATACGCATCAGAAAGCGGCACCTGAGTTTCATCATCAGATGCGTACTGCGCTGAGGTCACCGGAGGCACTGGCCCACCTGCCTCTTCAGAGTCAGAGAGATAAAGCTTTTGGGCATCACTGCACACTGCCTCTTCTTCCATTTCTCCAATGCTGCTTGGCTGGCCCCCTGTTTCCAAGCCAAGAGATTCAGAGAACAGAAGTAGAGACGGCTCCTGTCCTTGGCTCTCTGACTGCCTGGCCAATTTGGCAGGTGGTGAAGAGACAGATGGCTGCTCTCCAGTGCTCTGTGCCTGAGAGGATGTGGCACTAACTGAAGTCGATGCCGAGGCGTTAGCTGCCATCCACCTGACAACGGCTTCAATTTGGTCTTCACGTAGCAGCGGTGCACGGCGCTCTCCAACAAAGCTGCGCATGAAGGACTGTTCCCTGCTGAAACTGAGTGACGACGAGTCACCGGCGCCCGCAGCAGGCACAGAATCACCATGTCCTCTCCCTGCTCCTCTCCCTGCTCCGCGCCCACGCCCACGTGCCTTACTCCCTGCCCTCTTCATCTTGGTTGACAGATAAAGATAAGCAGAAAAGTACTAAGGCCTTAGTGTTCTTATTCCTGAAATGCTCCTCCTAACAGGTGTAAGAAACACTAATGTTGTAAATTGTGGACTAAACTTTATTATTTTTCAAATGTGGCCTACACAAGTGTTAAGTTGTGTTTGGTGAACTTAACTTTTTTTTTGGTGCCGATCGGGCTACAGAGCTAGTTTAAATCACACGGAGACCGTGCAGACAGCCGTAAACGGCGCTGCAAGGCCAAAAAACCCTCCTCTCGGTTATCCTATATAGTGTTTTTCCACTATTTAGCTGGATACGAGTGGAAAGACACTAATAGGAATTTTTTTTTTCAAATTTTAAACTGGCTGCACTATTTGAAAAAAAGTAAAATTTTTCTCAAGGTATGAGGCAGTAACGAACCCTGAGCTGAATCCAACCGGCTATGGCTGCACACTGACTACAGGGCGAGCTGGGCTCACACGGAGACCGTGCAGACAGCCGTAAACGGCGCTGCAAGGCCAAAAAAACCTCCTCTAGGTTATCCTATATAGTGTTTTTCCACTATTTAGCTGGATACGAGTGGAAAGACACTAATAGGAATTTTTTTTTTCAAATTTTAAACTGGCTGCACTATTTGAAAAAAAGGAAATTGTTTTTCAAGGTATGAGGCAGTACCGCACCCTGAGCTGAATCCAACCGGCTATGGCTGCACACAGACTACAGGGCGAGCTGCGCTCACACAGAGACCGTGCAGACAGCCGTAAACGGCGCTGCAAGGCCAAAAAACCCTCCTCTAGGTTATCCTATATAGTGTTTTTCCACTATTTAGCTGGATACGAGTGGAAAGACACTAATAGGAATTTTTGTTTTTCAAATTTTAAACAGGCTGCACTATTTGAAAAAAAGTAAAATTTTTCTCTAGGTATGAGCCAGTAACGAACCCTGAGCTGAATCCAACCGGCTATGGCTGCACACAGACTACAGGGCGAGCTGGGCTCACACGGAGACCGTGCAGACAGCCGTAAACGGCGCTGCAAGGCCAAAAAACCCTCCTCTAGGTTATCCTATATAGTGTTTTTCCACTATTTAGCTGGATACGAGTGGAAAGACACTAATAGGAATTTTTTTTTTCAAATTTTAAACAGGCTGCACTATTTGAAAAAAAGTAAAATTTTTCTCAAGGTATGAGCCAGTAACGAACCCTGAGCTGAATCCAACCGGCTATGGCTGCACACAGACTACAGGGCGAGCTGGGCTCACACGGAGACCGTGCAGACAGCCGTAAACGGCGCTGCAAGGCCCAAAACCCCCCCTCTAGGTTATCCTATGTAGTGTTTTTCCACAATAGAGCTGGAGACTGGTGGAAAAACACTAATAGGAAATTTGAGAAAAAATGTGCAGCAGGCTGCACTAAGAGCAAAAAAGGACAACTGTGTGAGGCAGTGTGAACCCCCCCTGAGCTGAATACAACCGGGTATATGGCTGCACACAGACTACAGAGTGAGCTGCACACACACACACACAGAGACCTTGCAGAACGCTGTTAAAACAGCGCTGCAAGGCAAGAGCAAGGTGAACAGTGAAGAACACACAGCGTTTTGCTAAATTAGCCTTTGGAAAGGAAAATAAAGCAATTAGCTAGCTCGACTGGCCCTCAGTTAGAACACAGCGTCCTGTCCCTAACTGAAATCACAGCAGAGTGAGCGCAAAATGGCGGCAGCGTTTTTTATAGTGCAGAGTGACATCATTTCAGCAGCCAATCCAAGCCTTGCCAGTACTTACATGCCCACCATGCTAAACAGGATGTGCCCACACTTCCAATCATTCCTCATTGGCTGCTGCGTTCAGTTTGAATTCTGGGAACTTCCGATTCCGGTATCCGATACGCGGGAAGTATCGGAATTCGGTATCGGAATTCCGATACCGCAAATATCGGCCGATACCCGATACTTGCGGTATCGGAATGCTCAACACTAGTACACAGCCTAAGTATTTATTTTTAGGTTTTTTTACATTACATTCAGCATATATGCCAAGAAGATCTCCCCACTAAAGCCATTAACAATAAGTTCCAAGAAACACTCCTCAATTTTGGAATTTCAACACCAAGAAGTCCAAGAAGTATCGTTTCTCCTTGCGGAGAGTGACATGTTAAGCATGTCGAGATGAGGAGATTTAAAGCCGCAATGCTCCTCTGGGAAATATGCAAATTGTCTCTTCAGAGAGGAAGAGGACTAGAACTCCAGAGCCACCTACTGGAAGAAGCAATTCTAAGGCCGGAGTCACACTACAGCAAGATACGGCCGAGTCTCGCAGGTTAAAAACAAGATCTGGCACGGCACTCCGGAGCTGAACGTGCAGCTCCATGTATTGCTATGCGGCCGCACGCTCCACTCTGGAGTGCCGGTGTCAGAGCTTGTTTTTAACCTGCGAGAATCGGCCGACTCTCGCTGTGTGTGATCCCGGCCTTACAGTTAATGTCGACCATCCTAAGTCATGTGACAAGGCTCATTAAAGGGTCGACATTGACTGTTAGTATTGCTACTTCCAATAGGGAAGTTCTAGCCCTCTTCCTCTCTGAAGAGACAATTTGCAACACCAAGAAGTAGAATTAGTGGAATGATGGAAATCACATGATTGACATATTAATGAGATACAAATGCTGAAATATTTGAAACAAAGTTTTCAAAACATTTGGATTTATTCAGTATTGATTGCGAGAACCACACACAGAAATCCTCTCACAATAGTCAGATACCACTAGTCTTTATTCAAGGTACACTAAGAGTTCAGAGTTTCATTGATTTAGTTGTGGAGTCGGTTTTACAGCTATTTCCCCAATGGTCCCAGGAGACATTTTTCAACATGAAAGTTTAGGCTGACAAGGCATTTTACTCGTACATTGGCTAAACATGCTAACATTGCCTGCAGCACATATGGACTAATCTTTCATGAAAAACATCTGAGATGTCATTGCTATTGGTTGAGACCGTCCCGATTGTGTACGCCTTGTCACTGGTGGGATGACTTTTGCACTTTTTCTGCTTGAGGACTGTGTTTGCTTAGTGCCCTATGTTATTTAATTCCACAATTGCTTTTCGCTTACTTACTTACATACAGCAGGGTATATGTTCATATTGTTTCTGTCTTAGGTTTTGTCTGTTTAATGGCCATTGTGAACATGCTTCATCATGTTGCATGTATACCCACTTATACCCAGTTCTTTCAGTTATGTCATTGGAATCGAAAAGTGAGCTGCCAGCAGCGGATCTTGATGATTTGCTGCCTGAGTGCATTCAGAGTGGCAAAACATTCTTCAGATAACGATTAATAACTTCACTGATTGCAGCCAAGGCGTGTAAGTTCATGTATTGCAGTAAATTTTGCTGGAAATTCATTGCAAATTATTGAATTTGCAACACAATTCATTTTGCAGGCTTTAAGAATGATCTGAAAGCTATGTAGATTTTTCTGCTATGTGCGGATGAGGTTTTGAGAAGTTCATCCTCTTGTATTAAACTTTAATTATCTATTTTTATAATACTGCAATTTGACACGTCTGACCGGACCCTGAATATCTTTATTGGAATGAGCCTGTTGATGTATATTCATAATTAGTACATTTATGTACAGTTCAGACGAAAAGTTTGGACTTCTCATTTAAAGATTTTTCTGTATTTTCATGAATATGAAAATTGTACATTCACACTGAAGGCATCAAACTATGAATTAGCATAGGTGGAATTATATACTTAATAAAAAAGTGTGAAACAACTGAAATTATGTCTTATATTTTACTTTCTTCAAAGTAGCCACCTTTTGCTTTGATGACTGCTTTGCACACTCTTGGCATTCTCTTGATAAGCTTCAAGAGGTATTCACCGGGAATGGACAATCTTCATAGTCATGAAAATACAGAAAAATCTTTATATGAGAAGGTGTGTCCAAACTTTTGGTCTGTACTGTATATTAGAGTCAATGACCATAAAGATATGGAGACACATTTTTAAGTAAAATGCAGGCTACATCCATTTTTTACAATATTTATTTAACTTCCCCTGACCTTTACCATTTCTCCCCGGCTCTCTGACATCTCAGTAAGTGTGGGTGACAACATGGAGGGTCTTGTTATTGTTATATTTACTGCACTTTCTCTTCTCCTGTCTTCTTGTCTCAGATTCAATGTGTTTGATCACAAACACTTTCCCATTCGGTAAAAATATACTTAATTTATTCAGGAAACATACAGAAGTTCAGGGTCTATAAAGGAGGCAGAAATTGTATTTATTCTTAAACTACAATGGGGCATAATTCTGGATTTCGTATCAATATCTAAAAGTGGATCCTATAAACGGTAACATGAAAAAGAAAGCCTGGGACCTCATGCACATAACTATGCTTGGGATCCATGTTCTTTGGTTCTACAATAATCCAGCCTTAAAGTACCTTCACACTCAGCAACTTTACAACAAGAACGACAACGATCCGTGACGTTGCAGCGTCCTGGATAGCGATCTCGTTGTGTTTGACACGCAGCAGCGATCTGGATCCCGCTGTGCCATCGCTGGTCGGAGCTAGAAGTCCAGAACTTTATTTGGTTGTCAGGTCGGCGTGTATCGTCGTGTTTGACAGCAAAAGTAACGATGGCAGCAATGTTTTTACATGGAGCTAACAACCAGCGAGAACGATAAGTGAGTCGCCGTTACGTCACTGGATCGCTCCTGCATCGTTCTGGTGTTGCCATGTTTGACGTCTCCTAGCGACCTAAACAGCGACGCTGCAGCGATCGGCTCGTTGTCTATATCGCTGCAGCGTCGCTGAGTGTGACGGTACCTTAAGAAATGTGTCTATACTGTTATTCAATTTAAACTTAATTTGACACAAGATAACAAGGCTATTTCCTTTCATAGGGGAAAATTTGTGTAATGCTCCAGTGCATTCAATAATACAGCGCATCATACATTAGATCACATTGTGCATAGTTTGTAATATTCACTGCTAAGGACTTGTGTGATGTGCAGATATAAAGGCCTTGTGCATGCAGACCTTTCCTCTACTTCCTTAACAGCCATAAACTGTCTTTTGATGTTGCTGCATTAAAGGGACTCTGTCACCTGAATTTGGAGGGAACAATCTTCAGCCATGGAGGCGGGGTTTTGGGGTGTTTGATTCACCCTTTCCTTACCCGCTGGCTGCATGCTGGCTGCAATATTGGATTGAAGTTCATTCTCTGTCCTCCGTAGTACATGCCTGCACAAGGCAATCTTGCTTGAACTTCAATCCAATATTGCAGCCAGCATGCAGCCGGCGGGTAAGGAAAGGGTGAATCAAACACCCAAAAACCCCGCCTCCATGGCTGAAGATTGTTCCCTCCAAATTCAGGTGACAGTGTCCCAATAAGAATCATGTCTCTGCAATCTAGCAGGACGCTGAGGAGAAGACAGAGTCGGTAATTAACAGATGTGGGCTTTTCTATTTCAAACAATAATAAAGTTATCCACAAAAAACACATAGAAAAAAGATCATGCCCATATACTGGGAACTCCTCAGATAATATAAAAGTCAAAAAAGCTTTATTGGTATGAATACACAGCACAAACTACAGTTAAAAACACTAAATACAAATATATGTTTTCATGTTGTTTCCAAGCCCATGGTGAACTCCCTTGCTGGCTAATTAGTGTGTGGTGCCCTCCGCATCTCTTATCAAAGTTATCCACAAAGGCGCTCCTTAATATTAAAAAATGCAGCACAAAAGAACACATTCATCCACCGAAGGCAATTGTGATATACAGTGGGGCAAAAAAGTATTTAGTCAGTCAGCAATAGTGCAAGTTCCACCACTTAAAAAGATGAGAGGCGTCTGTAATTTACATCATAGGTAGACCTCAACTATGGGAGACAAACTGAGAAAAAAAAATCCAGAAAATCACATTGTCTGTTTTTTTAACAATTTATTTGCATATTACGGTGGAAAATAAGTATTTGGTCAGAAACAAACAATCAAGATTTCTGGCTCTCACAGACCTGTAACTTCTTATTTAAGAGTCTCCTCTTTCCTCCACTCATTACCTGTAGTAATAGCACCTGTTTAAACTTGTTATCAGTATAAAAAGACACCTGTGCACACCCTCAAACAGTCTGACTCCAAACTCCACTATGGTGAAGACCAAAGAGCTGTCAAAGGACACCAGAAACAAAATTGTAGCCCTGCACCAGGCTGGGAAGACTGAATCTGCAATAGCCAACCAGCTTGGAGTGAAGAAATCAACAGTGGGAGCAATAATTATAAAATGGAAGACATACAAGACCACTGATAATCTCCCTCGATCTGGGGCTCCACGCAAAATCCCACCCCGTGGGGTCAGAATGATCACAAGAACGGTGAGCAAAAATCCCAGAACCACGCGGGGGGACCTAGTGAATGAACTGCAGAGAGCTGGGACCAATGTAACAAGGCCTACCATAAGTAACACACTACGCCACCATGGACTCAGATCCTGCAGTGCCAGACGTGTCCCACTGCTTAAGCCAGTACATGTCCGGGCCCGTCTGAAGTTTGCTAGAGAGCATTTGGATGATCCAGAGGAGTTTTGGGAGAATGTCCTATGGTCTGATGAAACCAAACTGGAACTGTTTGGTAGAAACACAACTTGTCGTGTTTGGAGGAAAAAGAATACTGAGTTGCATCCATCAAACACCATACCTACTGTAAAGCATGGTGGTGGAAACATCATGCTTTGGGGCTGTTTCTCTGCAAAGGGGCCAGGACGACTGATCCAGGTACATGAAAGAATGAATGGGGCCATGTATCGTGAGATTTTGAGTGCAAACCTCCTTCCATCAGCAAGGGCATTGAAGATGAAACGTGGCTGGGTCTTTCAACATGACAATGATCCAAAGCACACCACCAGGGCAACGAAGGAGTGGCTTCGTAAGAAGCATTTCAAGGTCCTGGAGTGGCCTAGCCAGTCTCCAGATCTCAACCCTATAGAAAACCTTTGGAGGGAGTTGAAAGTCCGTGTTGCCAAGCGAAAAGCCAAAAACATCACTGCTCTAGAGGAGATCTGCATGGAGGAATGGGCCAACATACCAACAACAGTGTGCGGCAACCTTGTGAAGACTTACAGAAAACGTTTGACCTCTGTCATTGCCAACAAAGGATATATTACAAAGTATTGAGATGAAATTTTGTTTCTGACCAAATACTTATTTTCCACCATAATATGCAAATAAATTGATAAAAAAACAGACAATGTGATTTTCTGGATTTTTTTTTCTCAGTTTGTCTCCCATAGTTGAGGTCTACCTATGATGTAAATTACAGACGCCTCTCATCTTTTTAAGTGGTGGAACTTGCACTATTGCTGACTGACTAAATACTTTTTTGCCCCACTGTATATATATATATATATATATATATATATATATATATATACAGCATATATATATATATATATATATATATATATATGTACAGTATATATATATATATATATAGCGTCGGACTGGAGCACATTGGGCCCACCAGAGAAAATCATTCTTGGGGCCCACTATGTAGCTACTTAGAAATAGATACAAGACCACCAATTATGCGGTAAAAAGCGCTAATATCAGGGTATAATATAAGGTAGTACACGTCTTAATTATATAGCAAGGGTTGGGGTAGCCCCCTCGTAGAATGTAATGTAGACCCCTCATAAAATATGATGCAGTCCACTCTCATAGAATATAATGCAGCACCCCACAAAATATAATGCAACCCCCTCAGGTATAACGCAGTCCCCACCATAGAATATAATGTAGCACCCTCATAGGGTATAATGCACCCCCTCATATAGTATAATGCAGCCCACCACAGAATATAATGTAGTCCCCTGAGAGAATGCAGCCCCACCACAGAACATAATGCAGCCCCCCAAAGAGAATACTGTAGCCCCCTCATATAGTATCATGTAGCCCCCCATAATATAATGTAGTCCCCTGAGAATAATGCAGTCCCCCCACAGAATATAATGTAGCCCCCTCATAAAGTTTAATGCAGCCCCTCTCCACCCTCATCATTGTCCTTATCACCACCTCCATCATTGCCTTCTCCCCATCCACCCCTATCATTCTCCCCAACCACCTTCATCACTGCCCATTCCACCACCTGCATCATTTCCTCCTCCCCCAGCATCATTGTCCATTTCATCACCTCCATCATTGCCTCCCCACCACCATCATTGCCCATCACTTCCATCATTGCCTCCCCCACTACCATCATTGCCCATTTCATCACCTCCATCATTGCCTCCCACCACCACCATTGCCCATCACCTCCATCATTGCCTCCCCCACCACCATCATTGCCCATCACCTCCATCATTGCCTCCCCACCATCATTGCTTATCACCTCAGTTGCCTATCACATCCATCATTGCCCATCACCTCCATCATTGCCTCTCTACCATCAATGCCTATCACCTCCATTGCCTATCACATCCATCATTGTCCATCACCTCCATCATTGCCTCCCCTCCATCATTGCTTGTCACCTCTAACATTGGCTCCCCACCATCATTGCCTATCACCTCCATCATTCCCTTCCTCCCCTTCATTGCCCATCACCTCCATCATTGTCTCCCCCGCCATCATTGCCCATCACTTGCATCATTGTCTCCCCTCACCTCCATCATTGTCTCCCCACCACCATCATTGCCCATCACCTCCATCATTGCCTCCCCCACCAATATCATTGTCCTTCACCACCACACACACACCTCACCGCAACAGCAGCTCAACACACACATGTAGGCACACACACTCACACACACACACCTCACCGCAGCAGCAGCTCATCACACACACAAACGCAGGCACACACTCTCACACACACACCTCACCGCAGCAGCAGCAGCTCATCACACACATGCAGGCACATACACTCTCACACACACACACGCAGGTACACACACACGCACAGGCTGTTGTGAATTCTGCTCTTGGGTTCCCTCCAGTGGTTGTAGGTGGGAATTCAAGTGTCTCTGAGTCGCAGTCCTGGCCAGGTGTATCTGCTGATTACAATTCTGACTGGGATATTTAGGTGTGCAGGATTCATTAGCCCTTGCCAGTTGTCAATGTTCCTTGTGAAGTGTTGGATCTCTTTCTGGCTTCTCCTGCTAGCTGCCAAATTCAGCAAAGATAAGTGTTTGTTTTTTTTGTGTCTGTGGCACACTGCTGTGTGCTTGTTTTTGTTTGTATTCCTGCTCTGATTGTAGGATTCGCTGGAGTTGCAGATATACGCTCCTACATCTTTAGTTAGATGTAGGAAGTTTTTGTATATTCTGCTGTGGATATTTTTGAAAGGTTTTAATACTGACCGCACAGAACTCTGTCCTATCCTGTCCTATTTAGCTAGAGTGGCCTCCTGTGCTAAATCCTGTTTTTCTACCTGTGTATGTTTTTTCCTCTCCGACTCACCGCCAATATTTGTGGGGGGCTGACTATCATTTGGGGATCTGCTCTGAGGCAATATAGTATTCCTATTTCCATCTTTAGGGATATTTAGTCCTCCGGCTGTGACGAGGTGTCTAGGGCTTGTTAGGTACACCCCACGGCTACTTCTAGTTGCGATGTTAAGTTCAGGATTGCGGTCAGTATAGTGACCACCTTCTCCAGTGAAAGTTCTCATGCTGCTCCAAGGTCACCAGATCATAACAGCAGGCACACACACACACAAATGCAGACACACACACAGGCACACAGCACAGCTCACTGTTATGACCTGGTGGTCAGGACAATAATGGACCTGGTGGTTAAGAGCACACGGAATGACCTGATAGTTACTGATAATAAGGACGAGCTCTGGGACGTGGGAACTCTGCTCTAACGCTCCCTATGCAACTCGGCACAGCCTAAGAAACTAGCTAGCCCTGAAGATAGAAAAATAAAGCCTACCTTGCCTCAGAGAAATTCCCCAAAGGAAAAGGCAGCCCCCCACATATAATGACTGTGAGTAAAGATGAAAATACAAACACAGAGATTAAATAGATTTAGCAAAGTGAGGCCCGACTTACTGAACAGACTGAGGATAGGAAAGGTTACTTTGCGGCCAGCACAAAAACCTACAAAAAGACCACGCAGAGGGCGCAAAAAGACCCTCCGCACCGACTCACGGTGCGGAGGCGCTCCCTCTGCGTGCCAGAGCTTCCAGCAAGCAAGACAACAAATTAAATAGCAAGCTGGACAGAAAATAGCAAACCAAAGAAATACAAGCTGGAACTTAGCTTCTGATGGGAAGACAGGTCATAAGAATGATCCAGGAGTGAACAGACCAATACTGGAACATTGACAGGTGGCATGGAGCAAAGATCTAAGTGGAGTTAAATAGAGCAGCAGCTAACGAATTAACCTCGTTACCTGTGAAACTCAGAAACACCCACCAGAGGAAGTCCATGGACAGAACCAGCCGAAGTACCATTCATGACCACAGGAGGGAGCCCGACAACAGAATTCACAACAGCTCACCTACCGGCAGCAGCAGCTCATCTCAGCAGCCTCTTCCTCGCTGGAAGCTTTCTGCCTGAGACAGCACGCTGGATGATGATGTCATCCAGCTGGGCTGTCTCAGACAGGAAGCAGGATACCGGGAGGTGTTCTGTGTGAGTCTGTGTGCGTGTATGTGTGTGGCGCTGTGTGTGTATGTGTGCGTGCATGTGTGTGTGGTGGGGCTTTACATGTGGGCAGTGTTAGCCGCAGCATGCGGCTAACGCTGCCCGCTATTAAAGAGAAATGGTATTTACGCATCTGCACGCCCATAGGGACGTGGGGAAGCATGAATATTCATTTTGCTTTAGCAGCGGGGACTGGATCCAGTCTCCAGCTGCTGCTACTGGCACAGGGCGGGCCCCCTTGACTCAGGGGGATTGTGTGTTTGTTAGGGAATCCCTACATGTGTTGAGACTATCTAAAAGCAGCAAATTATGCTGCCACAGGACTCGAACATACACATGTGGTCAAAATTGTTGGTGCCCCTCGTTTAATGACAGAAAAACCCACAATGGTCACAGAAATAACTTGAATCTGACAAAAGTAATAAATAAAAGATCTATGAAAATCAACAAATGAAAGTCAGACATTACTTTTCAACTATGCTTCCACAGAATTTTTAAAACAATAAAACTCATGAAATAGGCCTGGACAGAAAAGATGGTACCCTTAACTTAATATTTTGCTGCACAACCTTCTGAGACAATCACCGCAATCAAACGATTTCTGTAACTGTCAATGATTTTTGACCAGGTGTGTAATATACGAGCACCACCAGATGCTCGGATAACACCTGAACGGGCTCGGATAAGATGTTATCCAAGCGTGTTCACTCATCACTACCACACATGTGAAGATCACCAAGAGCTGCTACTGTGCAGGAGGATTTTTTTTTCTCCATCAAGATTGCACCGCCTGCGCCTACGCAATAGTAGCTATCAGATCTCTATGCACCACGATAGCTGCTCTTGTGCAGGTGCAGCAGGTGCCATTTTTAAATTGATTTTGTTTTTACACTTAATAATAATAATAATAATCTTTATTTTTATAGCGCCAACATATTCGGAGTGCTTTACAGTTAAACAGTTTTAAACACAACAGACAAAAGTAACAGCGTTAACAATAATATAATGATTAAAGCAAAATAAAACAACCCGGCTCATGAGAGCTTATAATCTTCAATGAGGTGAAGGAGATACAAAGTACAGGTATGTATTTAGAATTATGTATTTACAGTGAAGGTCCAGCCATCTTCAGGGGGTGGGGGATAGGTGGAGATAGTGAATGGGCTACACACACACACATACACATAAAATGAGTTTGATTAGGGAACGTGATAGGCCGCTCTGAAAAACTGTGTTTTGAGGGAGTGCCTAAAACTGTGCAAGTTGTGGTTGGTCCTAATTTCTTGGGGTAGAGCATTTCACAGGATTGGCGCAGCGTGGGAGAAGTCTTGTAGTCCGGAGTGGGAGGTACGGAGTAGTGCAGAGGTTAGTCAAAAGTTACTTACAGAGCGCAGTGATCGGCTAGGCCAATAGACAGAAATGAGGGAGGAGATGTTAGGGGATGCCGCACTGTGGAGAGCTTTATGGGTGAGAACAAATACTTTGAATTGGATCCTATAATGAATGGGCAGCCAGCATAACGACTGGCGATGAGCGGACGCGACCAATTAATGATTAGCCAGGTGGATGACCCTGGCTGCTGCATTAAGGATGGACTGGAGAGAGCAAAGTCGAGTAAAGGTACCTTCACACATAACAATATCGTTAACGATATCGTTGCTTTTTGTGACGTAGCAACGATATCGTTAAGGAAATCGTTCTGTGTGACAGCGACCAACGATCAGGCCCCTGCTGGGAGATCGTTGGTCGCTGAGGAAAGTTTGTTTCGTCGCTGGACTCCCTGCAGACATCGCTGGATCGGCGTGTGTGACACCGATCCAGCGATGTTTTCACTGGTAACCAGGGTGAACATCGGGTTACTAAGCGCAGGGCCGCGCTTAGTAACCCGATGTTTACCCTGGTTACCATTGTAAATGTAAAAAAAAAAAACACTACATACTTACCTACCGCTGTCTGTCCCCGGTGCTCAGCTTCTCTGCACTCCTCCTGCACTGGCTGTGAGCGTCGGTCAGCCGGAAAACAGAGCGGTGACGTCACTGCTCTGCTTTCCGGCCGCTGTGCTCACAGCCAGTGCAGGAGGAGTGCAGAGAAGCTGAGCGCCGGGGACAGACAGCGGTAGGTAAGTATGTAGTGTTTGTTTTTTTTACATTTACGCTGGTAACCAGGGTAAACATCGGGTTACTAAGCGCGGCCCTGCGCTTAGTAACCCGATGTTTACCCTGGTTACCCGGGGACCTCGGGATCGTTGGTCGCTGGAGAGCTGTCTGTGTGACAGCTCTCCAGCGACCAAACAGCGACGCTGCAGCGATCGACATCGTTGTCAGTATCGCTGCAGCTTCGCTGAGTGTGAAGGTACCTTAACAGGGAGGCCAATTAATAGAGCATTACATTAGTCCAGGTGGGAGTGGATCAGGGCGACAGTGAGGGTTTTTGTTGTTTCCATGATGAAAAAAGGTGGATTCTAGAGATGTTCTTTAGGTGTAAGCGGCAATAGCAGGCATGAGATTGAATATGGGAGGTGAAGGAGAATTGGTGTCAAATATAACACCCAGACAGCGTGCCTGCTGCCAGGATGTTATTATGGTGCCACCCACAGAGAGGGAAATGTCAGGTTTAGGGAGGTTAGTAGACGGCGGGAGTAGAAGAAGTTTGGTTTTGGAAAGGTTGAGTTTCAGACAAAGAGCGGACACGATATTGGAGACTATGGACAGACTGGTATTCTGTAGTACAGTAGGGGTAAGGTCAGGGGATGACGTGTATTGTTGTGTGTCATCAGCATAAAGATGGTGCTAAAAGCCAAATGTGCTGATGGTCTGTCCAGTTGGGGCCGTGTAAAGGGAGAAGAGAAGGGGGCCAAGGACTGAGTCCTGAGGTACCCCTAGAGTGAGAGGAAGAGGAGATGAAGTGGAGCCAGCAAACAGAACATTGAAGGAGCTATCAGAAAGATAGGAAGAGAATCAGTAGAGAGTAGTGTCCTTAATGCCTAGGGACTGGAGCCTAGAGAGTAGGAGAGGATGGCTGACAGTGTTGAAAGCTGCAGAAAGGTCGAGAAGAATGAGCAGAGAGTGGTCACCATTACATTTTGCTGTCAGAAGGTCGTTGGTCACTTTGAAGAGTGCAGTTTCTGTCAAATGTAGGGAGCGGAAACCAGACTATGAAGGGTCTAGGTGCTCAAAGGGTTTAGAGATGAAGGGGAGATTAGGGACTGGTCTGTAGTTGTTTGTGCAGGATGGGTAGAGGATGGCTTTCTTTAATAATGGAGTAATGATAGAGTGTTTGAAGGAGGAGTGGAAAATGCTAGAGGAGAGGAAAAGATTAAAGATTGTAGTTAGGTGAGTTGTGACTACTGGAGAAAAATACTGGAGGAGATGTGAGGGAATAGGGTCAGTAGTTCATGTAGTCTGACGAGAAGAAGAGAGGAGCTGGGAGACTTCTTCTGTTATGGGATCAAATGTGGAGAGTGAGCCAGGGGAAATGCAGGGAGGGATGTCAGTCTCTGCACTTGGTGGCTGGGAGTGGATTTCCTGATGGATATTATCTATTTTCTCTATAAAGTGGGAGGCCAGGTCATCAGCACAAATGTCTGTGATAGGGGCTTGTGCTTTTGGCCTGAGGAGGGAATAAAAGTTGTCAAAAAGTTTCTTGGGGATGTTGGATAGTGAGGAGATCAGAGTGGTGAAGTAGGCCTGTTTGTCAAGGTGAAGGGCAGAATTATAGGATCTTACATAAATTTTAAGTGAATGAAGTCTTCTGGTGTGTGAGTTTTCCTCCATAAGCGTTCAGCACACCTAGAGCATCGCTGGAGAAATCGGGTTTGCAATGTGAGCAAGGGATGTTTTACTCTGTCTTTGGAGGTTCTGAGGGTGAGGAGAGCTACTTGGTCAAGGATGCTTCTAAAAGTGTCATTGTAGTGATGTACAGGCAGATCAAGGCAGGAAAAAGAGGAGATTGGGGACATTGATGAGTGTAGGGAGTCTGAAAGTGTATGAGGGTTAATGGCTTGTAGATTTCTGAATGTGTGGCAGGTTCCTACTGGGGTGTGCTGGGGTGGGCAAGGATTTGTGGACATGAAGGAGAGAATGTTGTGGCCAGAAAGGGGAATCGTCTAGGTATAAGCTTGAACAGAGCCAGACAAAGACCAGGTCAAGGGTATTACCGTCTTTGTGTGTTTTAGAGGTTGAGCTGTGAGAGGCCTAGAGAAGTGGTTAGTGATAGAAGCTGGGATGCAGATGTGGAAGTGGGGCTGTTAATGGAGATGATGAGGTCTCCCAGGATAAGGGTTGGTAGTTCTGAGGACATGAAGTGCAGCAGTCAGGCAGAGAAATGGTCCAGGAAGTCGATGGGTGAGTCTGTGTGTGGGTATATGACCACTACTCTGAGGGAGGGGGACGGAAGAGCCTGATGGTGTGGACCTCAAAAGAAGGGAATGAGAGTGATGGAACTGGGGTGGTGACTTGGACAGGAGTATGCCGACTCCACCACCATGTTTGTTTAAGGGTCTCAGGGAATTGGAGAATTGTAAGCCACCATGGGAAATGGAAGCAGGGGAGACAGTGTCAGAATACTTAATAACTGGACACTAAACAAGCGATTATGCTGCAGCACAGGGGGTCATCGCTGGCGCTTGCCGGCTAAAGCATTTTTTCTTTTCTTCTTCAGTGTGTACAGGTATTCATTATGCAAACTAGGGGGCAGGTCACTGAGGGATCAGTGACTTGTCAGCAGTCTGCATTAGGAATATCTAATCAGAGCACCACATGAAAACCCCCACATGCCGCCATGGGGCACGAGCATATCATTAACTGAAAACTGAAAAATAAGATAAACCAACAACCACAAGACGGATTTCATCAACCAAGGTATCATTGCAATCAGTATAACGGAGCCGACCTGACACTCTTTGTAGGTTACTGTGCACAATCCTGCCGACAGGTTCCCTTTAAAATGTGGAGCCCAAAATTGACTTAATATTTAACAATACGTTGAGATTGTGGGATTTCACTTTTGCCAGTAGACATTTATAACTTTTAGCACATGTATTACTCCTTCTTACCTTCATACGTTTCTTGCATGTCCAAGCCACCTCTGAATCCTCATTGACCCTAAGGCTACTTTCACACTAGTCCGTTGGTACGGGCCATCGCAAACCATCGGCACGATGTACCGACGGACAGTGTGATTGATTAGCACAACGTGGGCAGCGGATGCAGTTTTGTGAGGAGGGGGCGGAGTTTCGGCCGCACATGCGCGGTCGAAAATGGCGGACCCGACGCACAAAAAAAGTTACATGGAATGTTTTTTGTGCGTCGCGGCCACCAAAAACACGACACATCCGTCACACGACGAATGCGACGTGTGGCAATACGTCGCAATGCGTCGCTAATGCAAGTCTATGGAGAAAAAACGCATCCTGCGGACAACTTTGCAGGATGTGTTTTTTCTCTAAAACGATGCATTGCGACGTCCGTCACACGACGCTAGTGTGAAAGTAGCCTTAGTCTCTTTATCCACTCTATCTATCCCCTTAACCACCCTCTTTCCCTCAGATACTAGTTTAAAAGCTCCTCAATCTGTCTGACCATTTTTCACTCGGCACAGCTGCGCCCTCCCCATTTAGGGGCTGCCCTTCACTGCCACAGAGCCTGCAACCAACAGAGAAGTCATTCCAGTTCTCTATGAACACAAAGCCTTCCATTCTGCACCAATTTCAAAGCATAAGCCAGTTAATTATCTCCCTAAGCTCCTGCAGTATTTCTAGTAACGCCCGTGGTACCACCAGTACTTCTGAAACCACTACCTGGGGTCCTGAACTTCAGCTTCTTTCCTAATTCCCTGTAATAATTTTTAAGGACCTTCCATTTCCCTCCAGCTTTGTCATTGGTACCAATATGTACCATGATTGCTGGGTTTTCCCCAGCCTCACCAAGAAATTTGTCTATCCGGCCCGCAATATGCCGAACTCAGGCACATGGCAGACAGCACACTGGTTGGCATTCAAGGTCTCGTAGGCAGATGACATTATCTGTCTACCTATTTATAGAGTCCCCTACCACCAACACCTGTCTGGCCTGTGCTGCACTCCTATCTCCTTATTTCCTGCACCAGTCAGTTTCATGGTTGATAGGAGCAACGTCCTGCTGTAGTGATCCTTGTCTTGGCTTGCTTTCCTAATATCATAATAACAGGCATATTTACTAGGTTGCGTCAGATCATGAATAGGCTCCATGACAATTTTTTTCCTACTCCTTCTTCTAACTGTTACCCAGCTGCCTACTTCTGGAACCTGCTCTTCCCCACCTCCACCCTCTTCCATATCACTAGCCCCAGCCAGAGCCGTTGAGAGAGCTCTAAACTCCTCTCCAGGTTTGCAATGCTCCTGAATGCTGCAAGCTGCACATTTAGATCTATTACTTGGGCTTCCAGACATGTAACATGCTGACATCGAGGGCAGATTAATTCACCCTCAAAAGGCTGCTTAAGGTGTAACGCCCACCAGGGCAGTGGGGTACTCGGTACCGGATCCGGTACTTAAAGAGGATTTCACGGTGGCTGCAACCCGGTCTGTGGCACTGGGAGCCCAGTAAAAAGGGAAACTCTTTAAAGGGGTTTTGAATAAAGTTTGTGTTTGTGAAGCCACCTGTGGTATTCGGTCAGTGGGGACTGATGCTGCTTAAAGGGGTCCTCTGGGGTGATGTTATGGCAGCTAAGATGGTATAACTTACCACAGGTTAAGTAGGTTCCCAGGGTTCCTGGTGTGTTGATAAGAATGGTGAGTGGTTCAGTAAAGAATGGAGGACACAGGTTTACAGTCTCTTTACCTGGTTTACTGAAGACTTCAGGCAGCCACAGTCCAGGGCACCAGATCACAGGTACAGGCAGGATCCTGCTGGCTTTGAAGCGAAGTCCCCTTTACCAGGTGGAGTTAAAAGCCTTCCTATTAGTGTGGTGATGTTGTAGTCCCTTATTGCCTATGGCTTCTGGCAATGTCCTCACAGTTCTCTCGTCCTCCATAAAGGTTAGGACACAAAACCAGTATGACAGGTGGCTCGAGCCTTTTTATAGGGTCTCTATCACGACCCGGGCTCTATGTGCCACTGTGCCTCCTGGGTATTAGAGCAGACAGGTTACTTGCAGTACAGCTGTCCTGCTGGTTTCTGCTGTGCCTCCTAGAGTCCAACACAACCTCGGTCTTGCGACTATCGGAATCTGCGCTCGGCCAGGGAGGTAGCCCAAGCGCTGCTGTGCTCCCCTGGTGTGACTCTCCTGCGCTTCTCTCTCCTGCATGCTCACTAAACGCTGTTCTTCCTTTTGTACTCTCTCAATCCTGGAGCTGCAGCACTTCTGGCTGCATGGCCCCACACTTGTCTCTCTGCCTCAGACTGCTCCAGTCTGCTGTCTGGCACCAACTGTCTCCTCTCACCAACTCCCTGTCGCTCCAGACCAGAATGTATATATAGGAGAGCCACCCATAAACAGGATCAGAGATCCCCCTTCTGGCCTGGAGTGTGCACATGTTGTGTGCTTTGTGATTACCTGATAAAAGGAATCCTTCATCGCTTCCAAACGTGACATCACTCTCCCCGTGAGGAAAGCAATGCCACTGTGACAACCAGGACCCTGAGGTGTCACAAAGGCATGCATAAATCTCACAAGATGCACACCGGTAGCATTGTCCATGGATCACATATTAAATGAGGATAAACAGCACAGATAAAAGCAAAAAAGCAATGGATAACTAGTAGGGAAAATACCAAACTATGCTCTTGTTTTACACTATGATATTATGCTTAACTGTGCACATATCTGCAGCCTTCACTTAAGATGCAACCCCTGCTTCACTCAGCTGTCCTTGCTTAGTCTGTGGAACCTGTAGTTCTCCAACCAACTAACAATCCAGTTTAATTTTCCAGGTATCCACTGGACTATATTGGTCTGTACTAGTGCTAAGGAGAGTCTTGTTGAAGGAATGTCTTCTCAGTCTGAAGATAACGAACCATTGCACTGTTGAATACTCATATAATTAGGCCTTTTATAAATGGGAATACTGCTTTTATTTTTTATTCTTTACTCCCATGTTCCTATGAAGCAAAAATGCAGCTTTTTTCTGCTGAACTCTTTTCTTGTTTTGGGCAGAAAATCTGCTTGATTTAACTATTTAAGCAAATGGAATATCATTGATTAAAGCTCATGTAGATTATGTACTTAAACACACAGCAGAAATTTGTTTTTGGGTACTTTTATTTCACTATAGGCTTTAATGGGGGTTGAAATTCCATGCTAAAAATGTAATTGCGTTTTAAGAGCAGAATCCTAGCAGATTGCTATTATAAATTTCGGGGAGAAGAGAAAACGCGGCATTTTTGACCAAGGGTGCATGGGCTTAATTATCTCAATGCAGTCAACTCTGCTGCTGCTATTAGACTCAGCTATCACATGATTGTTGGGTATCTCCCCAGCATAGCAGAGATGATAGGGCCCAGTAGATCAAGGTCATCTCTACCAGCGACTAATGTCAAAACAGGGAAAGCTCCTATAAATGTCCCAGTAACAATGAAAAACTGCATAATAAAAAGAAAAAAAATCATGCTAACAAAACCTTTTGGAGGGCATGCTATGTGACAAAGGCATATGTTAAACCTGATCAAATACATTTTCTTGTTCACATTATTTAAAATTACAATTTTTAGGTATCCAAATCAGCATAAAAACCTAAAAATATAATTTAATGGGTAAGAAATTGTGAAATAAATTTGTCTGGCCAGATCTTATAAAGTCAACTGAAAAAAATTAAATATTGAACTGCTGAAATGCAAAGAGGTAAAAATAAACAAACAAAAATATCATGCCTGGTCATTTATATGAGCCTCAAAATGGTTCTATAATGAAAAAAAATCATTCCATCAGGTAAATGTGATTTTCCTATAAAAATTGACAAAAATAAAGTTGGTGTTTAGCAATGCTTTGAAATCGTGATTTCATTTTACAAATGAAGTTCCAGTAATTGTCAAATTTTCAGCTAAGAAAATGTGCTGTGTACAGGCTCCATTTGCCCATCCCTTAAGGGCTCATATAGACATCCGTGCAAATCGGTCAGAGATCGGACCGCAATACAGGCAATGGTCTCCCGACCTGAGCGTGACAGCTTTAAATATATATGAAGTTGTCACGCTTGGGCTGGGAGAAAGTGAGGACAAAATATCAGAGCTGAAAATGCACTAGACCGGAATGTATATTTATCACCTGATATCAAACAGAGAGGACGCCTTCAAAGGTGATCTTCTAAAATAACCAAAATTAGGATTAATAATGATAAATAAAGAGCAAAAGGCAAGTATCTCAAAACTTCAATAACCAAATTCCACCGTGTATTCTGGATTAAGTCTTCAATGATCCGAATACTTCCAGTGTTTGTTTTCTAATCGTTTGTGCAGGAATTTTGTGATTATTTCACTGCTTTGATTATTTTTGTTCACAAGTAAGGTAAATGGTGTTTTGCAAATTGCAGAGGTGGATTAAAGCAACCCAGATTTTGCAGGAATTAATGTGCAGCTCCTCCACAAATTCTTATTTATCTTCTCATATTTTACCAAGCATACAAATCTCGACTGATCAAGAAAAACAAAAGTTCAAGAGGAGGTCAAAAAGTCACGTTTTTACCAAGCAAATAAATTTGGAGCTAGTGAGGACTGAAGCAGCCAGTCTTTGGATCTCTGGATTCTGAATCAGTTTCTTAGAGCATGGCGATATAATGCTGTTACTTTGTCCCTCATTCACATCAATAGTGGCAATTATCACTCTATGGCTGACAAATTGTCCCACAAATCAAAAGGAAAATGTTCCTTCAAATCAAAAAAGAAACTTCAACTTAACTAGTATTCCCAGGTCACAAACACTCATGAAAGTCTCATGGTCCATCAACCGGATCAGTAAATACAAAATACCGCTGAGGCCCCCAAAGCAAACCCCTTGCTTCCACATCACCTAAAGAGCAATTTATTCCATCCGAAAAAAGTGTGATTTACATGACTTATGGATTTTATTGAGAGGAACTGGATGGATTTTCTCCCAGTCCTGTCTGCATTTTATTAGTGAACTGTTTTTCCAACGCTCAGCTGTCTAACATAGTTGTCGACTTACACGGTTGTTAACCTCTGCATTGCTAGAATGGTTGCAGGCCCATAGGAAATAATGAAAAAAGTAGTCTTAGACTGGGCACTTGGCCTCATAAAAGGATCATTAAGTTGAGACTGTTAATTATGTTGTGTTTCATTGCTGGGCCCAGTAGGAACTAGGTACAATGTCTGGGAGTCTTTAAGTCATGAAGTGATATTTTGTGATTTCCCTAAATACCTTAGCATTTGGCAGTGAGTAAAGTGACGATTAGTGCCAAGTCACGTTGCCAAAATCCTCTAGGGCAAAGGAGCTCCTTAATGTCCTAGTACCAAAGGCACATAACTACTCACGGGTAAATGACTTTACATGATTTAAGAGTCATTCACTACCAATGGCCATAAACATGCCGGTATGGAAAAACCTCTCTGCATTAGGATTTGGAGACATATCTATGGTAAGTAACATCTGTGTCATTTTTTATAGAAATATCTTTCATAAAGTCATTATAGCCTTCTAGTTTCTACAAATGGTTTCTGAACAGATTTATCTTCTCTTGAGTAATGGCTAACGGTAAAGTGTAGCAAGCATGCATCCAACCATGTGAATGCAATTTCATCAACAATGACCACTAACCATCATGATACACTGGAAATGTTAGACTTTTTATATGAATATATACACATGCATTTTTTTCCAATTGAGCATGAGGATGTATAAAGGCTTCCACAACTGTATGTACTTAATGACACAATTCGCAGATGCCCCCATGGTTCTACTGCAATTTAATTAGACAACTAGAGGGCCCTATTGTGTTGAAGTATACATGGCTGTCATAAAGACAGGTCAAGAATACGGACCCCTTTGAGGACAAAAAAATTACATAAGCTTATGTATTATTGTCTAAATTCAATTTATACAATTTAATTGCATTAAAAACATTGAACTATTTGGCTTCTATGTATTATAGTACTTAGCTTGCTGCAGAATGAGTTAACTGTTAATATGTCAGTGAGAATATCTTTATTCTCTTGAACTCCTATAAACTAATTTATGAACAAGTGAAATTTAAGGCTCCCAGCTATTGTTCGGCTGTCAGCCATCTCTCCCAACTGATAGACAGCAATGTTCGGCCAAATGCCCTTTTGTTCACAATGAGAAAATTACTGCCAGGCCGATGAATTTCAGGTGATGTTGAGGAGACAGTAGTAGAACCCCATACATACTGTATTAGATTGTTTGTCAATCCCACCAAAAATGGCACATTGTGGTTACTTTTATCGAATGTGCACGGAAGATTCTAAACTCAACCTTGATGTGGTCATAAATCAGCTTAAAAGTGTCAAGGGGGGGAGATAATACTGCAACTAGAAAGAGCTCACTGAGGGAACATTCCCACTAGCTACAAGTAAAACAAATAGCAATGATTTTAAAGCTTGTTTAGACAAGCTGACGGCACTTCCATGTGCACAGAATGATCATTAATAAGATCATACTGTATGCATAGAATATTATTGTTATCGGCAGCATACTGTATGCCCTGTTTTGTTCGATCGTTAGTGATAGACAAGCCGATAATCTAGAAATGTTTGTTTCCATGACCACTCAATTCTGATTATTTTCATCTGTAAATGCACCCAAAGTCTCTGAGCTTCCAATTAAAAGGCATATTGATTTATTCTAAAACTGGAGATAGTAATGATGGATGGTAGAAGTGTTGCGCAAAAGGCACAATCATTAGTATTAGCTTGAATACTCCGTTCACAACCGGTAAACTACTGGAACCCTTTTACATGTAGGCCTCATAATAATGGCCATAATGTGAGCATAGAAACAGTTCACATAGTATGTCTCATTGACCTCTCCACAGCTCCTTCCTCAAAGTCATACCTACAGTACCTACAGTTAATGTCCCCATACACATTAGCCAATGTTGGATGAATCTGCCAATATTGATGGGATTTGATGATGGTATAATGTGTATGGGGGACTAGCCAAGAGATTACGATTGCGCATGTCTGATTTTGATCTGCCGATCGCATGGGAGCATTGGTTGAGATGGCTGTCTGCCAAATGATTGGCTGAAGTGAAAGGAAGTGGAGGTGTTGTGAACACCACCTTGAAAATATGATATTGTTATATAATGCATTGCACAGGTGAATTGTGATTTTAGCTGTTTGACAATTTGCATGCAGATAGTTGGGGTAAATAGTTAATAGTTGTGACTATCCCAGAATGGGAGGAGCTACCTGAGGATACAGGAGACAGCTTCCTGGTGAGTCAGATAGGGCTGAGGAATTAGGAATGAGTATGTTAGGGGTTGAGTTCCCATCTCTGCACAGGGGGAATCGCAAACGATCTCCGCTGTGGTCTCCCATTCTTCTCCAGCCGCAGTGGAGCCTGCTCAGTGGAGACGTCATTCCCAGCGTCTGGCTCTGCCTGATACTGTGTGGATGGTTACTGCTACCTTTCCAGGCTCAGCCATTGTAGCCAGTACTTTTCAGCGGCGAGCAGATGTCTCTGGGACTAAGTCCTGCTTTTCCCCTTCTGAGCATGCCCGGGGTAAGACCTCTCATTGGAGGTCGGGGGTCACATGCTCAGGTACTGTGGCAGCTCCCATTGGTCCCCTAGGAAGGTCTTGAAGTTGCTGCAGCTATAAAAGGTTCACATGGCCGCACGGCCATGCGCTAGTATCAGCTTGTGTCATGAGCTTTAGCTACTCAGTGGTCTTGTCTGCTTGTGGTCAGGGTCTGGCTGAATTAAGCCACTAGAATACCGGCACATCCGGTGAAGAGTTTGTATGGTGAATTCAGGGTTGGCGTAAAACCATTAGAATTCCGGCTCCACAGGAGAGGAGGTGTTTGTGTGCTTGCTACTCCCTGACCACTGATTGCTTTTGCTCTGTTAGGCAGCTGTGTTCCCATGTGACGCTAAAAGGGCACAGCGTTTTTCCTTCTGTTTGACTCTGTGAAGTAACAGAGTTCGCTTCTACCGCCATATTGTGCCACCATTTGCTAGCAACAGGTTGTTCTCCTGCACGGTGGACCCCGGGCTGCGAACGCACCAATAATAAAATCTAAATATACTCGGTGCGTTCCACCAGCCATAACAGAATATTGTAGGACCCAAGGTCTTATAGTTATCGAAGTGACATGCTGCAGTGTGTGGAACCCATGCCAGTGAAGTCATCTAAACTGAAAGGAACTTTGCCTAGGGGTAAGCAGAAGGTTCGCTTAAAGGGTATTGAATTCAGTGCAGAGGAATTGTATCAGTAGGTTGCTAGTGAACAGTTGTCTATGGTGAAAGGAAGCTCGACTGTATATATTGAAAGAAAGCTGTAGAGGCCATATTGGGACTTCTTCTAAGAAGAGTAGCAGACATTTAGATTGTGAGCCCCAACAGGGACAGCGATGATAATGTGTGCAACCTGTAAAGCGCTGCGGAATATGTTAGCGCTATATAAAAATAAAGATTATTATTACTTTCAATTCTAAAGCGGAGAGTTGTACAGTCATACCTCAAGCAGTGGGGTTCTCATTAAATAATTGGGAACTGAGAATAGCTGTAAGTTGCCATAGCATTACACCTTGACCCATGCGGCCCTAAACGGGAAAGAAGTAGTCTTCCATATTTGTTTTCCGGATTGTCATGAGTTGCAAGAGTATGAAGTGCTTTGGGGTTGTGTTACAGCCAATGGTACAGGGAACATTTCACGGGTAAAAAGAAGAATGGCTTCATTGAAATTTCAACAAATTCTTGCAAACAACACCATCTGTAAAAAGCTGAAGTTGAAAAGAGGATGGCTTCTTCAAATGGATAATGATACTAAACACACATCAAAATCCACAATAGACTGCCTCAAAAGGTGTAAACTTAAGGATTTACAAAGGCCCCCACAGTCCCCTGATCTGACCGTCATTTAAAATAAAATCTATGGCTAGTAGGGTTGAGCGAAACGGGTTGGCCAGATTCAGAAGTCGCCGACTTTTGGCAAAGTCGGGTTTCATGAAACCCGACCCCTGTGTGGAGTCGGCCATGAGGTCGGCGATCTTCTGATCTGGAATCGGAATTCCGATACCGAGTTCCGATATGTTTAAGATATCGTGAATCGGTATCGGAATTCATATTTAAGTGTAAAATAAAGAATAAAAATAAAAAAATATTGATATATTCACCCTCGGACGCGCCCTGGTTCTCACCGGCAGCCTTCCTTCCTAAGAATGAGCACCTGAAGGGCCTTCGATGATGTCGCGGCTTGTGATTGGTCGCATGAGTGGTCACATGGGCAGTCACGCGACCAATCACAAGCCGTGACATCATCTAAGGTCCTTCAGGCGCTCATTCTCCAGGAAGGAAGGCTGCCGGTGAGAACCAGGGCGCATCCGAGGGTAAGTATATCAATATTTTTTATTTTGATTCTTTATTTTACACTTAAATATGGATCCCAGGGCCTGAAGGAGAGTTTCCTCTCCTTCAGACCCTGGGAACCATTAGAAACCCAATGCGCTGCATTGGGTTTCGTGTTTCGCCCGACCCCGACCCCGACTTTTCTATAGGATCGGCCGATTTCACTCAACCCGACTTTTGGGTTTCGTGAAACCCGACCCGATCCTATAAAAAGAAAAGTCGCTCAACCCTAATGGCTAGACCTCAAAATAGCAGTGCATGCAAGATGACCCAGAAATCTCACAGAACTGGAAGACTTTTCCAAGGAAGAGTGAATGAAAATCCCTTGAACAATAATTGAAAGATTCTTGTCTTTCTACAAAAAGCATTTACAAGCTGTAATACTTTCAAAAGAGGATGCAACTAGGTGCTAACCATACAGGGTGTTCAATCAATAGCCTAGGTCAATTCCCTTTGTGTAATTTTTAAAATGTAAAAGATGAAAGAAGATGATATATATATATATATATATATATATATATATATATATATCTACTATATAATTGTCTAAGGGTCACTTCCGTCTGACTGTCTGTCACGGATATTCATTGGTCGCGGCCTCTGTCTGTCCTGGAAATCCAAGTCGCTGATTGGTCGTGGCAAAACAGCCATGACCAATCAGCGACGGGCACAGACCGGAAGAAAATGGCCGCTCCATACTCCCCGCAGTCAGTGTCCCCGGCGCCGCTCCATATTCCCTGCTCGATACTCCCCGCGGCGCAGTCAGTGTCCCCGGTGCCCACTCCATACTCCCCGTGGCGCAGTCAGTGTCCCCGGCGCCACTCCATACTCCTCGCTCCATACTCCCCGCGGTGCAATCAGTGTCCCCGGCGCCGCTCCAAACTCCCCGCGGTGCAGTCAGTGTCCCCGGCACCCGCTCCATAATCTCCGCTGCGCAGTCAGTGTCCCCGGCGCCGCTCCATACTCCCCGCAGCGCAGTCAGTGTCCCCGGCGCCGCTACATACTCCCCGCAGTCAGCGCTCGCTCCATACTCCCCTCCGGTCACCGCTCACACAGGGTTAATGCCAGCGGTAACGGACCGCGTTATGCAGCGGGTAACGCACTCCGTAACCGCTGCTATTAACCCTGTGTGACCAAGTTTTTACTATTGATGCTGCCCATGCAGCATCAATAGTAAAAAGATGTAATGTTAAAAATAATAAAAAGACAAAAAGCCTGCTATACTCACCTTCCGTCGTCGGACGATGCGCTCGCGCCGGCCGCCATCTTCAGTTCCCAGAGATGCATTGCGAACTTACCCAGAAGACTTAGCGGTCTCGCGAGACCGCTAAGTCATCTGGGTAATTTTGCAATGCATCCTGGGAACAGAAGATGGCGGCCGCATCGCACAGCTTCGCTGGATCCCAGGGGTGAGTATATAACTATTTTTTATTTTAATTATTTTTTTTAACAGGGATATGGTGCACACACTACTAAATACTGCGTGGGCAGTGTTATATACCTACGTCTCTGGGCAATATACTATGTGACTGGCCAATATACTACGAGACCGGGCAATATACTACGTTGCTGGGCAATATACTACGTTGATGGGCAATATACTACGTCGCTGGGCAATATACTACATGACTGGGCAATATAGTACGTGACTGGGCAATATACTATGTGACTGGACAATATACTACGTCGCTGGGCAATATACTACGTCGCTGGGCAATATACTACGTCGCTGGGCAATATACTACGTGACTGGGCAATATACTATGTGACTGGGCAATATACTACGTGACTGGGCAATATAGTACATCGCTGGGCAATATACTATGTCCATGGGCAATATACTACATCGCTAGACAATATACTACGTGACTGAGCAATATACTACGTGACTGGGCAATATACTACATGACTGGGCCATATACTACATGGCTCTGTGCTGAATACTACGTCGCTGGGCAATATAGTACGTGGCTAGGCAATATACTATGTGGCTGGGCAATATACTACGTGGCTGTGCAATATACTACGTCGCTGGGCAATATACTACGTGATTGGGCAATATACTATGTGACTGGGCAATATACTACGTGGCTGTGCAATATACTACATGACTGGGCAATATACTACGTGGCTGGGCAATATACTATATGACTGGGCAATATACTACGTGACTGGGCAATATACTACGTGACTGGGCAATATACTACATGGCTGTGCAATATACTACGTGACTGGGCAATATACTAGGTCACTGGGCAATATACTACGTGACTGGGCAATATACTACGTGACTGGGCAATATACTACGTGACTGGGCAATATACTATGTGGCTGTGCAATATACTTCGTCGCCGGGCAATATACTACGTGACTGGGCAATATACTACATGGCTGGGCAATACACTACGTGGCTGGGCAATATACTACGTGGCTGGACAATATACTACGTGGACATGCATATTCTAGAATACCCGATGCGTTAGAATCGGGCCACCATCTAGTATCTATCTATCTATCTATCTATCTATCTATCTATCTATCTATCTATCTATCTATCTATACTGTATACTTTTGCCTAAAATGCAAAGAAAATGTGTCATCTTTAACTTTAGGCCTTTTAGAGATCATTTCATCTTTATCTTGTTTAACCTTTCACAATAACAGTAAGTTTGGACAGGGGTGCTCAAACTTTTACATGTCACTGTCCAGCCTTAGCTTTGTCCACAGAAAGACAGAGTAAAGTGTAGGGGTCCATTTACATAGACCAACCGGTGACATTAAAAGAACACAGACAGGTAAACATATACCAATTGGCTATGAATTAATAGATTGTTTACACAGGCAGGCCGCTGAAAATGATGCAAACTGAACAATCTGTAATGGATCGCTCTGCACGCATAGACTGATATTGTTCTTGACAGCGCGAGTCCTATTTACACAGGATAATGTGCTGCTGAATTTATCGGGTGATCGACAGCCTGTTCTAAAGAACACTCATTTCAAGATAATTCAAGAACACTCATTTCAAGATAATCTTTACAAAACTATGTAAAGCAGTTAATACAAGAGAAGATAGTATTCTGCTACAGATGGATCTGGATAAGTTGGAAACTTGGGCTGAAAGGTGGCAGATGAGGTTTAACAATGATAAATGTAAGGTTATACACATGGGAAGAGGGAATCAATATCACCATTACACACTGAACGGGAAACCACTGGGTAAATCTGACAGGGAGAAGGACTTGGGGATCCTAGTTAATGATAAACTTACCTGGAGCAGCCAGTGCCAGGCAGCAGCTGCCAAGGCAAACAGGATCATGGGGTGCATTAAAAGAGGTCTGGATACACATGATGAGAGCATTATACTGCCTCTGTACAAATCCCTAGTTAGACCGCACATGGAGTACTGTGTCCAGTTTTGGGCACCGGTGCTCAGGAAGGATATAATGGAACTAGAGAGAGTACAAAGGAGGGCAACAAAATTAATAAAGGGGATGGGAGAACTACAATACCCAGATAGATTAGCGAAATTAGGATTATTTAGTCTAGAAAAAAGACGACTGAGGGGCGATCTAATAACCATGTATAAGTATATAAGGGGACAATACAAATATCTCGCTGAGGATCTGTTTATACCAAGGAAGGTGACGGGCACAAGGGGGCATTCTTTGCGTCTGGAGGAGAGAAGGTTTTTCCACCAACATAGAAGAGGATTCTTTACTGTTAGGGCAGTGAGAATCTGGAATTGCTTGCCTGAGGAGGTGGTGATGGCGAACTCAGTCGAGGGGTTCAAGAGAGGCCTGGATGTCTTCCTGGAGCAGAACAATATTGTATCATACAATTATTAGGTTCTGTAGAAGGACGTAGATCTGGGTATTTATTATGATGGAATATAGGCTGAACTGGATGGACAAATGTCTTTTTTCGGCCTTACTTACTAACTATGTTACTATGTTTCAGTGTAATTGCAGCTTAATAATGCTGACTATGCTTTACCCATATACCTACAGATCATCTCCAGATGAAAATGTTACTTCTGAAAAATAGATATATATCCTACATTGCAGTAGTCAAGAATTACAATCGTATTCTGTTTCATTGGTTGAGAATGAATTATATTATAAAGAAAATGGATCAAATAACCACTGCCGGGTAAAAAAGTACCTTGTTGTGTTTGGGCCTATTTTGTTTGTTGCTCATGTTTTGAACTGACTACGAGTAGCCTAACCTTTTCCTATAAAATGACCTTCTTCAAATGGCTTGTAATTACAATGCTAAGGGTATTATATTTCCATCACATTAATTTACCTTGTCAAAAAGGTCCCAGCACAGTAGGATCATTTGGTATAATATACAAACATGCCATGACCTAGGAACTCAGATAGCAATTGTATTTTGTGTTTTTTTGTTGTGTTCACTAATATGGTTATTTAAAAGCTTGCATAATTTTTCATTTTGTCAGCTCTAACATTTACATTAATGCTTCACATTTCATCACTATCACAAATATGAATCCAGAGGTTAGACGATTGCATAATATGCATTTACACGAATAAGTCCCTTACAGTCACTTGAGTATCAATATCCAATGAGATATCTAAAAGTTGACATGTACAAGAGAATACAGTTGTCCAAGCCTACTGATTTTGGCAGGAATTGCGGACCATTTTACGTGTACGGTGTTGTTCTGATTTTACTGCAATGAAGCGAAAGAAAAATTCGTTTTTTTAAGGGATTAAGGCTGGGTTCACATTAGCGTATCTATGCGCAGCGTTTCATCTGAATGCGCAAATGCATGCCAAAATGCATTTAAACGCATGCTTACGCTGTGTTTTTTTTATCCTCACCAGCTTACGCATGACGCCAAAAAAACGCTGCTTGTGCATGCGTTTGTATGCATTTTTGCATGCGTTTGTGTTGTTTATGCGCAAGACCCTGCACAGTTGAAATCCTTGTCTTTTGCTGTTCTATACAGCTTCAAGATTAATTTTAGCGTGAAGAGCTTAAATTTTAATCTTGATTTGTCACTGAAATTGGCTTTTGCCTTTGCTGTGGCTTGTGAAGAAGAAAGAAGAGAAATATGGAGAAGATGTCGTTGTTGCTATTGGCAGCACCCCATCGTTGAAGTCTAAGAGAGTTGTGGATCCTACCACTCGTTGTACCCCAAGCTGTGTTAAAACCCGGAGAAGTTTTACGATTACAAAAGGATGTCAGAACAAAGCTTCAATGACTTGCTGCAACACGTTTGAGGATCCATCACCAGGAAGGACACTCAACTATGTCGAGCAAGCCCTGCTGAGGAACGTCTGTTGGTGACCCTGAGGTATATAATTTTGGAAAAGAAATACATGTCATTATTATTGTTGTTATAAAAGCCATCTACTGATTCTTTTTTTTCGATTTTCTATTCCACAGATTCCAGGCTACCAGAGAGACCTTATCATCTCTACATTTTCAATTTTGGATTGGAGTGTCCACTCTTTCTGGGATAGTTGCAGACACCAGCCGTGCTTTATGTCTTCTGTGTGAAGAATTCCTCCCCCAACCCACACCTGAACTCTGGCTGGAAAATGCTGAAAAATTCCAGGACATTTGTAATTTTCCAAACGGTTTAGGGACTGTGGATGGCAAACACATTTGGATTCTGAAATTTGCTGGAAGAGGATCTGAGTATTTCAATTACAAAAACACTTTTCGTTTGTTCTCATAGCGATTGCAGATGCTGACTGTCGATTTGTCGCTCATTGACGTTGGCTCATTTGGACGAGCAAATGACTCTCAGACTTTCAAAGACTCTGACATGGGCCAATGTTTGTATGGGAATAATTTCAATTTTCCAACCCCAGGACCTCTTCCGAACACTGAAGGACCACCAATGCCATTTGTTGGGGATGAGGCATTTCGAATGTGTGCCAACCTCATAAAACCAAACTCGAGTCAGGACTTGAATCACACAAAAAGGATTTACAACTACTGATTGACAAGGGCGCGAAGTACTGTAGAGTGTGCCTTTGGATTGCTGGCATCTAAATGGTGCATTTTGGGAACAGCCATTAATCTAAAAACTGAGACAATTGATGAGGTAGTGAAAGCTTGTGGTGTTCTGCACAATTACATCCTGGTGAAAGAGCGACACCACTTAGAACTTGAGGAACCTGTAGCTAGCACATTGCATGATTACCAAGACCACCTTCTGAGGACTACATTGGAAGTTATTAGTGATGAGCGAATGTACTCGTTGCTCTGGTTTTCCCGAGCATGCTCGGGTGGTCTCAGAGTATTTATGACTGCTCAAAGATTTAGTTTTCCTTGCAGCAGCTGGATGATTTGCGACTGTTAGGGTATGTGTACACATTCAGGAAACGCTGCGTGTTTGACGCTGAAAACCCGAGCAACGAGTGCACTCACTCATCACTATAAGTTATCCAAGGGAAGGTGTAGGCAGATTTGAAAACAGAGACACATTGGGAGGGGAGCGTGTAGGTGCAGGGTACATTTTTTTGCAAAATTTCCTTTTCCCTGTTTTCCCTGGCTTTTGTTTTGGGTGCTGATTGGGCCCCTTTTTTGGTGTTCCCTCTGTGTTTTTTGGTTTCCATTTCCAGAGGTGCTGCACTTGGCGGCGTGATGGGTGCTGCATGCTGCAGGGGTGCTGCACTTGGCTGCATGGTGGGTGCTGCATGCTGCAGGGGGCTGCACTCGGATGCGTGGTGGGTGCTGCAAGCTGCAGAGGTGCTGCACTCAGCTGCATGGTGGGTGCTGCATGCTGCAGGGGTGCTGCACTCGGCTGTGTGGTGGGTCCTGCAAGATGAAGGGGTGCTGCACTCAGCTGCATGGTGTAGCTCGGAACTGTAGGAACTGCCGTAATGTCCAGCAGTGGTGGTGGAGGATAGTTCACTTGCGCTGAAGTCAGTTGTTGGTATCCAAGTCCTTGTGGTGCTGGAGTATTCTGCCACTGGCGCTGTGCTGGTCTGTTGTTAATTCTGTTGTCAAGCTCCCTCCTGTGGTCATGAATGGTACTTCGGCTGCGGCTTCTGAGTTTCCTTCCACAGGTGACGAGGTTAATTCGTTAGCTGGCTGCTCTATTTAACTCCACTTAGATCATTGCTCCATGCCACCTGTCAATGTTCCAGTATTGGTCTAGTTCTCTCCTGGATCGTTCTTGTGACCTGTCTTCCCAGCAGAAGCTAAGTTCCTGCTTGTTTTTCTTTGTTTGCTATTTTTCTGTCCAGCTTGCTATTTTGATTTTTGTCTTGCTTGCTGGAAGCTCTGGGACGCAGAGGGAGCGCCTCCGCACCGTGAGTCGGTGCGGAGGGTCTTTGCGCCCTCTGCGTGGTCTTTTTGTAGTTTTTTGTGCTGACCGCAAAGTTACCTTTCCTATCCTCAGTCTGTTCAGTAAGTCGGGCCTCACTTTGCTAAATCTATTTCATCTCTGTGTTTGTATTTTCATCTTTACTCACAGTCATTATATGTGGGGGGCTGCCTTTTCCTTTGGGGAATTTCTCTGAGGCAAGGTAGGCTTTATTTTTCTATCTTCAGGGCTAGCTAGTTCCTTATGCTGTGCCGAGTTGCATAGGGAGCGTTAGAAGCAATCCACGGCTATTTCTAGTGTGTGTGATAGGATTAGGGATTGCGGTCAGCAGAGTTCCCACGTCTCAGAGCTCGTCCTATATTATTTGTAATTATCAGGTCATTCCGTGTGCTCTTAACCACCAGGTCCATTTTTGTCCTTACCACCAGGTCATAACACTGGTCATTGTTGCTGTGTAGGAAACTAAATGTGTGGCAGCTGGTGATATCTTGACTGTAGTTGGGACTGCTGCATTTCCTCGGTGTAAGCAGCCTGACAGGCCTTCAATACATACAGCTGGAGGTCAGGCAGCAGGTTTTCCGACACACCCCACTCTATTGCAGAAAAAAAATGTCTCGCCGGTCTCTGAAGGTCAGCTTCGAGGAATTCAAGGCGTCTGTGGACTTCCTGGAAAAGTGTGTTCACATGAGTGAACCCACTTTCCACTCTCTCCACAACCGTCCTCATCCCATCCTAGAAGATCTAGCTTAAATGAATATACTCAGGCTTGATTGACCTCTCCCAGGCCCTTTGCCGCTGGCGAGAAGACCCAACAAAACCAGTGGCAGAGGGCTGGGAGAGGGGAAAACCTGATGGACCGACTGGCTCTTCCCCAGCCTGTGAAGCTTGCCTGGTTGCTTCACCGCTGTTGGATAATTGGGATTGTTCGGTGGCTGGTCGATTAGGAGCCGCTCCAACTGAGGATGATCCAGGTTGTGTAGTGCTTCTCCACGTTCTGTGTGGAAAATAAATTTCAAACATTTAAAAAAAAATAGTTTAGATAATAGTAACACAACACAAAAGATACTCACGTTTGCTGAGCAACCACAGGCCTCAGAAAATACAGCATACGATGGTGTTTATATTTTGAGTCCTTTGGAGCAGCACCACTTTGAACACGAATCTCCTCTCTCATATCCTTGTTGAAGCGATCCTCTTACTCTCTTCACTGTGAATGGGGAAGAAAAAAATAAATAAATTTTAAAAAAGGCACCTACATTTACAGGAAAGCAGATGAGTCAGACCACATTGCAATACTTACAAAAACCCTTTCTGTCTTGTGGGGTGGCATGGTCCCAATCATCCAACAGCGATCTGACCACTTCTTCCCAGAGTCGTTGAATCAATCCTGAGTCAGAATAGTGATGATCACGGGTGTCCCACAATGCTACTCGCTCTTGCACAAGAGGAATGAGCTTGTCATTGTCAATCACGGGTTTGCCTTCCTCACATTGTGGAACCTATAGATAAAATAAAAAAAAATTATAGTCATATAGTTTTAAAGATACAAAACTGAAACCAAATTCAATTACATGTCTGATAATGAAAAGACTACTTACACACCGTCTTTCCTCCTCAGGAACTTGAGCCTGACGACCCTGGGAAGATCCATTTCCACTCGACTGCTCCTTCTCTTCTGCACTGGAAGGTTCCTGTAAAGAAAATACATGATTTACCAGGCCTATTGTCAGTCAGTATATACCAATCAGTATATCAAATGTGATTACGAAATAACTGTCATGTCCACTCTGGAAAGCTTTCTGGTCTTCATTGGAGGACATGTTGGAATTGCAGGCAGCAGTCAAGTGAAACACTAGAAAAGAACACATAACAAAAATTTTACTAGAGCCAACTAGAGTTGAGCGACCTTGACCTTTTTAGAGTCGAGCCGGGTTTCGCGAAACCCAACTATCTCAAAAGTCGGGTCGAGTGAAATCGGCCGATTATGACGTAAAGTCGGGATCGACCGAAACACGAAACCCAATGCAAGTCAATGGGGCAGCATAGTCGGCAGTGAGTGGGGGCCAGGAAAACACCTAGAGTGCCCATTTTAATGTCAAAACCATCCATTCTTCTTAATGAAGCTTGTCAAGCGTAATTTACCTTATAATAATTGGAAGGCATTTGAAATTGGGGGTCATTTGGCTAAAGTTGTGGTGGGTAGGGATGGTTCAAGTAATTAGTGGGCCCAGGAAATCTGGACCACGTCACGGCAGTGGAGCAGGGAGAGGTAAGTATTTCAACTTTGCAAGTGCTGTGAACCTGAGCAAGCAGGGGGGGCCCACTCATTGGCATTGGCACTGGCACAGGGCCCCTCAAAGTACAGCGGTGTGTTTGCACGGCGGGGGCGCCTCCCACCGGCAGCAACACTTTTGCGTACCATGAGAGGCCCTGTGCCAGTGACGTCGCCAACTAGTATTCCTCCCCCCACCTGATGAAGGAACCTGCACTTTCATCTGCACCTTCCTGTTTGTCCCCGTGTAAGGTGGTATGGTATGCGGGAAGGGGGACCTGACTTTCAGCAGGGTCACAATCTTGCAGTGTAGCGTGCACGGGGAATGTTGCGTTATGGGTCAATGTACCAGCAGACTCATCTATCACTGGCTGGGCAATGGGCAGGATGAGGAGGAAACACAGATATAGGCCCAAAGAATAAAGTGGGCTAAATGCAGTTCAAAATTGGTAACACAGGACTAATCAGGGGGCATTGCAGTGGAGGACAACTGGAATGAGAGGCTGACACAGAGAGTAGGCCCAAATCAGTAAGTAGTCAAAATGCAGTTCAAAATTGGCAACAGTAGTAAACAGGCGGCACAGCTTTGTTCAGTGGAGGAGAACAGCAAGGAGTGGCAGACACCGATAGTAGGCCCCAACCCAACTAGTAGGGCAAATGCAGTCTAACATTAACAACTACTTAACGAGCGCCTGAAAACGGAATTTCAGGACAGGAAACCAGGAGAAGAGCAAGGAGCGGCAGACACCGATAGTAGGCCCCAAACCAACTAGTACGCCAAATGCAGTTGTTCCGTTTAACCACAATTTAATGAGAGCCTGAAGATAGAAGTTCAGGAAAGGCAACCTGGAGAACACCTTGGAGTGGAACACACCATCTCTCTACACACCATACCCAATTTGTAGGCCTAATGCAGCGTAGTTTCCAACAACTACTAAACGAGAGCATGATGATCGAAGCATTGGCGAGGAAACCTGGGGAACACCTTGGAGTGGAACACACCATCTCTCTACAGTGGAACACACCATCTCTCTACACCCCATACCCAATTTGTAGGCCTAATGCAGCGTAGTTTCCAACAACTACTAAACGAGAGCCGGAAGATGGAAGCAATGGAGAGGAAACCTGGGGAACACCTTGGAGTGTAACACACCATCTCTCTACACCCCATACCCAATTTGTAGGCCTAATGCAGCGTAGTTTCCAACAACTACTAAACGAGAGCCGGAAGATCGAAGCTCAGGAAAGGCAACCTGGAGAACACCTTGGAGTGGAACACACCATCTCTCTACACCCCATACCCAATTTGTAGGCCCAATGCAGCGTAGTTTCCAACAACTACTAAACGAGAGCCGGAAGATCGAAGCAATGGAGAGGAAACCTGGGGAACACCTTGGAGTGTAACACACCATCTCTCTACACCCCATACCCAATTTGTAGGCCTAATGCAGCGTAGTTTCCAACAACTACTAAACGAGAGCCGGAAGATCGAAGCAATGGAGAGGAAACCTGGGGAACACCTTGGAGTGTAACACACCATCTCTCTACACCCCATACCCAATTTGTAGGCCTAATGCAGCGTAGTTTCCAACAACTACTAAACGAGAGCCGGAAGATCGAAGCAATGGAGAGGAAACCTGGGGAACACCTTGGAGTGTAACACACCATCTCTCTACACCCCATACCCAATTTGTAGGCCTAATGCAGCGTAGTTTCCAACAACTACTAAACGAGAGCCGGAAGATCGAAGCTCAGGAAAGGCAACCTGGGGAACACCTTGGAGTGGAACACACCATCTCTCTACACCCCATACCCAATTTGTAGGCCCAATGCAGCGTAGTTTCCAACAACTACTAAACGAGAGCCGGAAGATCGAAGCTCAGGAAAGGCAACCTGGGGAACACCTTGGAGTGTAACAAACCCTCTCTCTACACCACGGAAGGGCTGATTCTTAGGAAGGAAGGCTGTCGGAATGAAGCAGGGCGCGTCCGAGGGTGATTATATTCTTATTAGGTATATACTCACCCTCGGACGCGCCCTGCTTCTTTATTTGTAATGAATGTTTATTTGCAATGTGGTTTTGACTTACTCTATTTTTTTGGTAAATAATGATTTTATTATTTTCATTGTTTTGCATCTTCTTGGCAATAATATAAAGAAGACGCGACAGGACAACACTCGGTGGATGCCATATCTGTGTCTAAAATTGAAAAAACCTTTCAGTTAACTACTTGCAGGAGAAAGTTATTGTAGCTGGTGGCCATTTTTAGTACTGTACCAGATTTTTGTTGAATGTGTTTGTTTTTAATGTTAAAATGTCTGCATTTGATATCTCTCCAGTATTTTCTTTTTTATAAGCAAAATACTTATTTTTATATTTTCTGATGTTGGTTCCAGGGGTACACGGGCAGCAGTGGTGTGGTCAGTGGAGGCCTAGTGGAAGGAGTGACCGCAGACAGGCATCGAAGGCCTAAAATAATAACACATGGCTGTAGGCAATTTTAAAATGGTTACAGGGGTACACGGGCAGCAGTGGTGTGGTCAGTGGAGGCCTAGTGGAAGGAGTGACCACAGACAGGCATCGAAGGCCTAAAATAATAACACATGGCTGTAGGCAATTTTAAATTGGTTACAGGGGTACACGGGCAGCAGTGGTGTGGTCAGTGGAGGCTTAGTGGAAGGAGTGACCGCAGACAGGCATCGAAGGCCTAAAATAATAACACATGGCTGTAGGCAATTTTAAATTGGTTCCAGGGGTACACGGGCAGCAGTAGTGTGGTCAGTGGAGGCCTAGTGGAAGGAGTGACCGCAGACAGGCATCGAAGGCCTAAAATAATAACACATGGCTGTAGGCAATTTTAAATTGGTTCCAGGGGTACACGGGCAGCAGTGGTGTGGTCAGTGGAGGCCTAGTGGAAGGAGTCACCGCAGACAGGCATCGAAGGCCTAAAATAATAACACATGGCTGTAGGCAATTTTAAATTGGTTACAGGGGTACACGGGCAGCAGTGGTGTGGTCAGTGGAGGCCTAGTGGAAGGAGTGACCACAGACAGGCATCGAAGGCCTAAAATAATAACACATGGCTGTAGGCAATTTTAAATTGGTTACAGGGGTACACGGGCAGCAGTGGTGTGGTCAGTGGAGGCCTAGTGGAAGGAGTGACCGCAGACAGGCATCGAAGGCCTAAAATAATAACACATGGCTGTAGGCAATTTTAAATTGGTTCCAGGGGTACACGGGCAGCAGTGGTGTGGTCAGTGGAGGCCTAGTGGAAGTAGTGACCGCAGACAGGCATCGAAGGCCTAAAATAATAACACATGGCTGTAGGCAATTTTAAATTGGTTCCAGGGGTACACGGGCAGCAGTGGTGTGGTCAGTGGAGGCCTAGTGGAAGGAGTCACCGCAGACAGGCATCGAAGGCCTAAAATAATAACACATGGTTGTAGGCAATTTTAAATTGGTTACAGGGGTACACGGGCAGCAGTGGTGTGGTCAGTGGAGGCCTAGTGGAAGGAGTGACCACAGACAGGCATCGAAGGCCTAAAATAATAACACATGGCTGTAGGCAATTTTAAATTGGTTACAGGGGTACACGGGCAGCATTGGTGTGGTCAGTGGAGGGGGTGCGAACGGCTACATCCAATTGTTTCCTAGACCGTGGGCTAGGCAGAACTGTCCCAAACTTGCTGTCCCCTGTGGACCCTGCATCCACCACATTTACCCAGTGTGCCGTGATGGACACGTAACGTCCCTGGCCATGCCTACTGGTCCATGCATCTGTTGTCAGGTGCACCTTTGTGCTCACAGATTGCCTGAGTGCATGGACGATGCGCTCTTTAACATGCTGGTGGAGGGCTGGGATGGCTTTTCTGGAAAAAAAGTGTCGACTGGGTAGCTCGTAGCGTGGTACAGCGTAGTCCATCAGGGCTTTGAAAGCTTCGCTTTCAACTAACCGGTAGGGCATCATCTCTAACGAGATTAGTCTAGCTATGTGTGCGTTCAAACCCTGTGTACGCGGATGCGAGGCTAAGTACTTCCTTTTTCTAACCATAGTCTCATGTAGGGTGAGCTGGACTGGAGAGCTGGAGATCGTGGAACTAGCGGGGGTGCCGGTGGACATGGCAGACTGAGAGACGGTGGGAGATGGTATTGTTGCCACCGGTGCCCTAGATGCAGTGTTTCCTACTACGAAACTGGTGATTCCCTGACCCTGACGGCTTTGGCCTGGCAAAGAAACCTGCACAGATACTGCAGGTGGTGCGGAAAATGGTGGCCCTACACTGCCGGAAGGGATGTTGCGTTGCTGACTAGCTTCATTGGCCGAGGGTGCTACAACCTTAAGGGACGTTTGGTAGTTAGTCCAGGCTTGCAAATGCATGGTGGTTAAATGTCTATGCATGCAACTTGTATTGAGACTTTTCAGATTCTGTCCTCTGCTTAAGGTAGTTGAACATTTTTGACAGATGACTTTGCGCTGATCAATTGGATGTTGTTTAAAAAAATGCCAGACTGCACTCTTTCTAGCATCGGATACCTTTTCAGGCATTGCAGACTGAGCTTTAACCGGATGGCCACGCTGTCCTCCAACAGGTTTTAGCTTTGCCACGCGTTTTGGGCAAGATACGGGCCCGGCAGATGGAACCTGTTGCAATGTTGATGCCTGCTGCGGCCCCTCCTCCTCCGCTTCAGAACTGCTGCCGCCTGCACCCTGTTCCCCCAATGGCTGCCAATCGGGGTCAAGAACTGGGTCATCTATTACCTCTTCTTGTAGCTCGTGTGCAACTTCGTCTGTGTCACCGTGTCGGTCGGTGGTATAGCGTTCGTGATGGGGCAACATAGTCTCATCAGGGTCTGATTCTTGATCAGCACCCTGCGAGGGCAATGTTGTGGTCTGAGTCAAAGGACCAGCATAGTAGTCTGGCTGTGGCTGTGCATCAGTGCACTCCATGTCAGATTCAACTTGTAATGGGCATGGACTGTTAACTGCTTCACTTTCTAAGCCAGGGACGGTATGTGTAAAGAGCTCCATGGAGTAACCCGTTGTGTCGCCTGCTGCATTCTTCTCTGTTGTTGTTTTTGCTGAAGAGGACAAGGAAGCGACTTGTCCCTGACCGTGAACATCCACTAACGACGCGCTGCTTTGACATTTACCAGTTTCACGAGAGGAGGCAAAAGAGCTAGAGGCTGAGTCAGCAAGATAAGCCAAAACTTGCTCTTGCTGCTCCGGCTTTAAAAGCGGTTTTCCTACTCCCAGAAAAGGGAGCGTTCGAGGCCTTGTGTAGCCAGACGACGAACCTGGCTCCACAGCTCCAGACTTAGGTGCAATATTTTTTTTCCCACGACCAGCTGATGCTCCACCACTACCACTACCCTCATTACCAGCTGACAATGAACGCCCCCGGCCACGACCTCTTCCACCATACTTCCTCATTGTTTTAAAAACGTAAACAAACTAACGGTATTTGTTGCTGTCACACAAATTACACGGTGAGCTATAACTTCAGTATGATTTAGCTACCCCTTTACAGGTGAGTGAGACCACAACGAAAATCAGGCACAATGTTACACACTCTGTTGTTGGTGGCAACAAATGAGAGAGATGCCACACACGCAGGACTGTCACTGAAGCACAAATGTAAATATTAATCTCCCACTGATTTGATTTTTTTTTTTTTTTCAGGGAGACTTTAGAAAAAAAAAATAGAATAAAATGATTTTTTCAGGAAGAATTTAGAAACTAAAGAAAATAAAATGATTTTTTCAGGGAGAATTTAGAAAACAAATAAAACAAAAAAAGGCTTTCTATGGCCCACTGAGTGAGAGATGACGCACACAGGAGTCAGGAGTGGCACACAAGCCCAGAGGCCAATATTTATCTCCCACTGATTGATGTAGTGATTTTTTTCAGGTAGATTTTGGAACCCAAATCAAGCTAAAAAAAAAAATAGGCTTTCTATGGCCCACAATTGGAGAGAGAGAGAGAGATGGCACACCCAGGAGTCAAGACTGGCACACAAGCAGAAAGGGCAATATTAATCTCCCACTGATTTGTTTTTGTTTTTTGTTTTTCAGGGAGACTTTAGGAAAAAAAAAATAGAATAAAATGATTTTTTCAGGAAAAATTTAGAAACCAAATAAAATAAAATGATTTTTTCAGGGAGAATTTAGAAAACAAATAAAACAAAAAAAGGCTTTCTATGGCCCACTGAGTGAGAGATGACGCACACAGGAGTCAGGAGTGGCACACAAGCCCAGAGGCCAATATTTATCTCCCACTGATTGATGTAGTGATTTTTTCAGGTAGATTTTGGAACCCAAATCAAGCTAAAAAAATAATAGGCTTTCTATGGCCCACAATTGGAGAGAGAGAGAGAGATGGCACACCCAGGAGTCAAGACTGGCACACAAGCAGAAAGGGCAATATTAATCTCCCACTGATTTGTTTTTGTTTTGTTTTTTTCAGGGAGACTTTAGGAAAAAAAAAATAGAATAAAATGATTTTTTCAGGAAGAATTTAGAAACCAAATAAAATAAAATGATTTTTTCAGGGAGAATTTAGAAAACAAATAAAACAAAAAAAGGCTTTCTATGGCCCACTGAGTGAGAGATGACGCACACAGGAGTCAGGAGTGGCACACAAGCCCAGAGGCCAATATTTATCTCCCACTGATTGATGTAGTGATTTTTTCAGGTAGATTTTGGAACCCAAATCAAGCTAAAAAAATAATAGGCTTTCTATGGCCCACAAATGGAGAGAGAGAGAGAGATGGCACACCCAGGAGTCAAGACTGGCACACAAGCAGAAAGGGCAATATTAATCTCCCACTGATTTGTTTTTGTTTTTGTTTTTTCAGGGAGACTTTAGGAAAAAAAAAAATAGAATAAAATGATTTTTTCAGGAAGAATTTAGAAACCAAATAAAATAAAATTATTTTTTCAGGGAGAATTTAGAAAACAAATAAAACAAAAAAAGGCTTTCTATGGCCCACTGAGTGAGAGATGACGCACACAGGAGTCAGGAGTGGCACACAAGCCCAGAGGCCAATATTTATCTCCCACTGATTGATGTAGTGATTTTTTCAGGTAGATTTTTGAACCCAAATCAAGCTAAAAAAATAATAGGCTTTCTGTGGCCCACAATTGGAGAGAGAGAGAGAGATGGCACACCCAGGAGTCAAGACTGGCACACAAGCAGAAAGGGCAATATTAATCTCCCACTGATTTGTTTTTTTTTGGGTTTTTTTCAGGGAGACTTTAGGAAAAAAAAAATAGAATAAAATGATTTTTTCAGGAAGAATTTAGAAACCAAATAAAATAAAATGATTTTTTCAGGGAGAATTTAGAAAACAAATAAAACAAAAAAAGGCTTTCTATGGCCCACTGAGTGAGAGATGACGCACACAGGAGTCAGGAGTGGCACACAAGCCCAGAGGCCAATATTTATCTCCCACTGATTGATGTAGTGATTTTTTCAGGTAGATTTTGGAACCCAAATCAAGCTAAAAAAATAATAGGCTTTCTATGGCCCACAATTGGAGAGAGAGAGAGAGATGGCACACCCAGGAGTCAAGACTGGCACACAAGCAGAAAGGGCAATATTAATCTCCCACTGATTTGTTTTTGTTTTGTTTTTTTCAGGGAGACTTTAGGAAAAAAAAAATAGAATAAAATGATTTTTTCAGGAAGAATTTAGAAACCAAATAAAATAAAATGATTTTTTCAGGGAGAATTTAGAAAACAAATAAAACAAAAAAAGGCTTTCTATGGCCCACTGAGTGAGAGATGACGCACACAGGAGTCAGGAGTGGCACACAAGCCCAGAGGCCAATATTTATCTCCCACTTTTTTTTTTTTGTTCCAGGGAAAATTTATAAACCCAATAAAAAAAATAATAAATAGGCTTTCTATGGCCCACTATCTGAGAGACAGAGAGAGATGGCACGCTTAGGACTGGCACACAAGCCCAAAGGCCAATATTAATCTCCCTTTTTTTTTTAAGGGAGAATTTATAAAACCAAAAAAAAATAAATAAATAGGCTTTCTATGGCCCACTATTTGTGAGAGAGATGGCACGCTCAGGACTGGCACACAAGCCCAGAGGCCAATATTAATCTCCCACTTTTTTTTTTTTTCCAGGGAAAATTTATAAACCCAATAAAAAAAAAAATAAATAAATAGGCTTTCTATGGCCCACTATCTGAGAGAGAGAGATGGCACGCTTAGGACTGGCACACAAGCCCAAAGGCCAATATTAATCTCCCACTGATTGATTTATTGATTTTTTCAGGTAGAATTTAGAACCCAAATAAAGCAAAAAAAAAAAAAAATGGGCTTTCTATGGCCCACTGAGTGAGTGATGATGCACACAGGAGTCAGGAGTGGCACACAAGCCCTGAGGCCAATATTTTTCTCCCACTGATTGATGTAGTGATTTTTTCAGGTAGATTTTAGAACCAAAATCAAGCAAAAAAATAAATAGGCTTTCTATGGCCCACTGAGTGAGTGATGATGCACACAGGAGTCAAGAGTGGCACACAAGCCCTGAGGCCAATATTTTTCTCCCACTGATTGATGTAGTGATTTTTTCAGGTAGATTTTATAACCCAAATCAAGCAAAAAAATAAATAGGCTTTCTATGGCCCACTGAGTGAGAGATGACACAGACAGGGATGGCACTCTAGCAGAAATGTCAATCTTAATCTCCCACAAAAAAAAAAAAAAACAGGGAGTGTCCTTCAATTACTATCTCCCTGCAGTAATCTCAGCCAGGTATGGCAGGCAGCAATAAGGAGTGGACTGATGCACAAATTAAATAAAAAGTGTGTACAAACCAAAAAGATAGCTGTGCAGAAAGGAAGGAACAAGAGGATTTGTGCTTTGAAAAAAGCAGTTGGTTTGCACAGCGGCGTACACACAGCAATGCAGCTATCAGGGAGCCTTCTAGGGCAGCCCAATGAGCTACAGCGCTGAGGGGGAAAAAAAAAAAATGTAGCTTCCACTGTCCCTGCACACCGAAGGTGGTGTTGGGCAGTGGAAATCGCTACAGCACAAGCGGTTTGGTGGTTAATGGACCCTGCCTAACGCTATCCCTGCTTCTGACGAAGCGGCAGCAACCTCTCCCTAAGCTCAGATCAGCAGCAGTAACATGGCGGTCGGCGGGAACTCCCCTTTATAGCCCCTGTGACGCCGCAGACAGCAAGCCAATCACTGCAATGCCCTTCTCTAAGATGGTGGGGACCAGGACCTATGTCATCACGCTGCCCACACTCTGCGTTTACCTTCATTGGCTGAGAAATGGCGCTTTTCGCGTCATTGAAATGCGACTTTGGCGCGAAAGTCGCGTACCGCATGGCCGACCCCGCACAGGGGTCGGATAGGGTTTCATGAAACCCGACTTTGCCAAAAGTCGGCGACTTTTGAAAATGAACGACCCGTTTCGCTCAACCCTAGAGCCAACAACAATGAAGCCAAAGAAAAAAAAATTAAAAACACAATGGATGCCTACATTACAGGCAGTAGTCCAGCAGCACAGCAGTCAGGCAGCACAGAACCAGGGCAGCAGCACAGCACCAGGATAGCAGAACAGCGGAAATCCAGAACAGGGATCCAGTACACCAGCACGGTAATGTCTACAAGGAAAAGAAAGCAAAACATAAGTACAGACTGCAGTGAGAGACAGACAGACATTTTCAAAGCTTTTATACTTACATACAGAGTCTTGATATCCCATCCACAGCCTTGAGTGTTCTGGACTTCTTGTGTTCACACCCCCTTTTATACACCTGGGATTTGGGAGGTGATGAATCATCAGTGCCTGGACATGCTTGTCTGAAGTACACATGCGTATCGAACGCATCCATGTGCAAATCCATATGTAGCAATTCGTTCCCATAAACCGTAATGCAATGTTTTGATGCACTCATCCGCATGCGCATGCCTGCACATATTTGACAGATCAAAAAAATGCAACATGTTGCGTTGGGCGTGCATGGCGATGCATTCGCACCCAAACTGATGCAAATGCATGTCCCTGCGTACACAATGTTAAAGATAGGTACCCAAGATGCATGCGGATCTATGCGGATCTGTACGCAGGCATACGCTGCGCACAGATATGCTAATGTGAACCCAGCCTAAGTCACTGGAGCCTAAAGACACATTTAGATGGGCCGACTTTGGCCATTAAAGAGCGTAGTTTAAGTTCCTTTACCAACCTATACACACGGATCAATGAAAACTGGTGGGAAGAGAATGATTATTAAATTACTCATACAGCACAAACCCTGCTGCTGATTGCTGCAGACGACAATAATTTTTATGTATAAATTATCTGATCACTCGATGAATGGGCGATAATCGAGAAAAAGAAAATGTCTTGTGTGGTACAAAAGACCCATCCAAATCAATTATCAACTTGTCTAAATAGTTTATCAGTTTCTCTAAATGAACAATAAGGTTATATGTGCATGTGGAGGGTAGGACAAATACGGTAACTGTCTGGTCACCAGCTATGTTATATACAGGAGACTAGAATACGAGAAATATATAATACTCAGAAACATGGGTATCTCTTATAGCATTTTTTAATGCAGCATTGGAGTAACCTAAGTGCCCCAGTTTTAAACTTACCAACCACCATCTTCATCTTTTATGGGGGATTCATAAATCATAAACTCAATGTAAGTCTATGAGAGCCAAAACAAGGCTCTCAAAGACTTACATTGAGAGCTTAGGAGTGACCATTACTTCTGACTTCCAGTCAGTCAGGAGCTGTAGTCACAAGAAGGTGGCACAGTAAATCTTGATGGCGATGTCTACTAATTTTAATCAAATTTGAAGAATGACACATAATGATCCATTCTGCACTTCAAGAGTAAGACATAAAAAGTCTGCACAAAACATCAGAAGGCGTTTGCAAGATATTGACCTAGGAGCCATATGTCCAGTAACAGCTGTCCGATTGACCTCACACCACTGCTTTCAAAGGTTATCATGGTACAGAGTGAGGTGACAATGGCGGCTGGAATTGAGGTCTATCCTTTTAACCCCTTCCCGACCTTTGACGCACCGTATGCGTCATGAAAACCTGTGCCAATCCGACCTGTGACGTAGCATATGTGTCATGGCCGGATTGGGCTCCTGCAGGCCGGGTGAAAGGGTTAACTGTAATTTCACCCGGCCTGCAGGGACAGGAGGAGTTGTACTTTAGCCCAGGGGGGGGTGGTTTCACCCCAACCCCCCCCCCCCCCCCGTGGCTATGATCGCTCTGATTGGCTGTTGAAAGTGAAACTGCCAATCAGAGCGATTTGTAATATTTCACCTAAAAAACTGGTGAAATATTACATTCCAGCCATGGCCGATGCTGCAATATCATTGGCCATGGCTGGAAACACTGATGTGCCCCCACCCCACCGATCTCCCCCCCAGCCCCCCGATCTGTGGTCCGCTCCCCTCCGTCCTGTGCTCCGCTCCCCCGTCCTCCTGTCCGCTCCCCCCATGCTCCAATCCCACCCCCCGTGCTCCAATCCAACCCCCCTGCACTCCGATCCACCCCCCCGCACTGCGATCCACCCCCCGCACTGCGATCCACCCCCTTGTGCTCCAATCCACCCCCCGTGCTCCGATCCACCCCCGTGTTCCAATCCACCCCCCCATGCTCCGATCCACCCCCTGTGCTCCCCCCCACGCCATCATACTTACCGAGCCTCCCGGGGTCCGTCCGTTTTCTTTCCTGGGCGCCGCCATCTTCCAAAATGGCGGGCGCATACACAGTGCGCCCGCCGAATCTGCCAGCCGGCAGATTCGTTCCAATATGAATTTTGATCACTGTGATAAAACCTCACAGTGATCAAAATAAAAAAAACAGTAAATGACCCCCCCTTTGTCACCCCCATAGGTAGGGACAATAAAAAAATAAAGAATTTTTTTTTCCACTAAGGTTGGAGTTAGAACTAGGGTTAGGGTTAGGGTTAGGGTTTCATATGGGTTTATGGTTTCGTAGGGTTAGGGTATGTGCACACGTATTCTGGTCCTCTGCGGATTTTTCCGCAGCGGATTTTGATAAATCCGCAGTGCTAAACCGCCGTGGATTTATCGCGGATTTACCGTGGTTTTTCTGCGCATTTCACTGCGGTTTTACAACTGCGATTTTCTATTGGAGCAGTTGTAAAACCGCTGTGGAATCCGCAGAAAGAAGTGACATGCTGCGGAATGGAAACCGCTGCGTTTCCGTGCAGTTTTTCTGCAGCATGTGTACAGCGATTTTTGTTTCCCATAGGTTTACATTGAACTGTAAACTCATGGGAAACTGCTGCGGATCCACAGCGTTTTCCGCAGCGTGTGCACATACCTTTAGAATTAGGTTATGTGCACACGGTGCGGATTTGGCTGTGGATTCGCAGTAGTGTTCCATCAGGTTTACAGTACCATGTAAACATATGGAAAACCAAATCCGCTGTGCCCATGGTGTGGAAAATACCGTGCGGAAACGTTGCATTGTATTTTTCGCAGCATGTCAATTCTTTGTGCGGATTCCGCAGCGTTTTGCACCTGTTCCTCAATAGGAATCCGCAGGTGAAATCCACACAAAAAACACTGGCTATCCGCGGTAAATCCGCAGGTAAAACGCAGTGCCTTTTACCTGCGGATTTTTCAAAAATGGTGCTGAAAAATCTCACACGAATCCGCAACGTGGGCACATAGCCTTAGGGTTAGGGTTGGAATTTGGGTTGTGGTTAGGGTTAGGGGTGTGTTGAGGTTAGGGTTGTGGTTAGGGGTGTGTTGGGGTTAGGGTTGTAATTAGGGTTATGGCTACAGTTGGGATTAGGGTTAGGGGTGTTTTGGGGTTAGTGTTGGAGGTAGAATTGAGGGGTTTCCACTGTTTAGGCACATCAGGGGTCTCCAAACGCAACATGGCGCCACCATTGATTCCAGCCAATCTTGTATTCAAAAAGTCAAATGGTGCTCCCTCACTTCCGAGCCCCGACGTGTGCCCAAACAGTGGTTTACCCCCACATATGGGGTACCAGCATACTCAGGACAAACTGCACAACAATTATTGTGGTCCAATTTCTCCTGTTACCCTTGAGAAAATAAAAAATTGCTTGCTAAAACATCATTTTTGAGGAAAGACAAATGATTTTTTATTTTCACGGCTCTGCGTTATAAACGTCTGTGAAGCACTTGGGGGTTCAAAGTGCTCACCACATATCTAGATAAGTTCCTTGGGGGGTCTAGTTTACAAAATGGGGTCACTTGTGGGGGGTTTCTACTGTTTAGCCACACCAGGGGCTCTGCAAACGCAACGTGACGCCCGCAGACCATTCCATCAAAGTCTGCATTTCAAAACGTCACTACTTTACTTCCGAGCCCCGGCATGTGCCCAAACAGTAGTTTACCCCCACATATGGGGTATCACCGTACTCAGGAGAAACTGGACAACAAATATTGGGGTCAAATTTCTCCTGTTACCCTTGGGAAAATTAAAAAATTCTGGGCTAAAAAATTATTTTTGAGGAAAGAAAACTTATTTATTATTTTCACGGCTCTGCGTTATAAACTTCTGTGAAGCACTGGGGGGTTGAAAGTGCTCACCACATATCTAGAAAGTTCCTTTCGTGGTCTAGTTTCCAATATGGGGTCACTTGTGGGGGGTTTCTACTGTTTAGCCACATCAGGGGCTCTGCAAACGCAACGTGATGCCCCAGGACCATTCCATCAAAGTCTGCATTTCAAAACGTCACTACTTCACTTCCGTGCCCCGGCATGTGCCCAAACAGTGGTATACCACCACATATGGGGTATCAGCGTACTCAGGAGAAACTGGACAACAACTTTTGGGGTCAAATTTCTCCTGTTACCCTTGGGAAAATAAAAAATTGCAGGCTAAAAAATTATTTTTGAGAAAAGAAATTTTTTATTTTATTTTCATGGCTCTGCGTTATAAACTTCTGTGAAGCACTTGAGGGTTCAAATTGCTCACCACACATCTAGATTAGTTCCTTTGGGGGTCTAGTTTCCAAAATGCGGTCATTTGTGGGGGATCTCCAATGTTTCTGCACACAGGGGCTCTCCAAACGTGACATGGTGTCCGCTAATGATTGGAGCTAATTTTCCATTTAAAAAGCCAAATAGCATGCCTTCCCTTCCGAGCCCTGCCGTGCGCCCAAACAGTGGTTTACCCCCACATATGGGGTATCTGCATACTCAGGACAAACTGGACAACAACATTTGGGGTCCAATTTCTCCTATTACCCTTGGCAAAATAGGAAATTCCAGGCTAAAATATCATTTTTGAGGATAGAAAAATTATTTTTTATTTTCATGGCTCTGCGTTATAAACGTCTGTGAAGCACCTGGGGGATCAAAGTGCTCACCACACATCTAGATTAGTTCCTTTGGGGGTCTAGTTTCCAAAATGGGGTCACTTGTGGGGGAGCTCCAAAGCTTAGGCACACAGGGGCTCTTCAAACGCGACATGGTGTCCGCTAACAATTGGAGCTAATTTTCCATTCAAAAAGTCAAATGGCGCGCCTTCCCTTCCGAGCCCTGCCGTGTGCCCCCACATGTGAGGTACTGATGTACTCGGGAGAAATTGCCCAACAAATTTTAGGATCCATTTCATCCTATTGCCCATGTGAAAATGAAAAAATTGAGGTGAAAAGAAATTTTTTGTGAAAAAAAAGTACTTTTTCATTTTTTACGGATCAATTTGTGAAGCACCTGAGGGTTTAAAGTGCTCACTAGGCATCTAGATAAGTTCCTTGGGGGTCTAGTTTCCAAAATGGGGTCACTTGTGGGGGAGCTCCAATGTTTAGGCACATAGGGTCTCTCCAAACGCGACATGGTGTCCGCTAACGATGGAGATAATTTTTCATTCAAAATGTCAAATGGCGCTCCTTCCCTTCCGAGCCTTACCATGTGCCCAAACAGTGGTTTAGCCCCACATATGAGGTATCGGTGTACTCAGGAGAAATTGCCCAACAAATTTTAGGATCCATTTTATCCTGTTGCCCATGTGAAAATGAAAAAATTGAGGCTAAAAAGAATTTGTTTTGTGAAAAAAAAGTACTTTTTCATTTTTACGGATCAATTTGTAAAGCACCTGGGGGTTCAAAGTGCTCACAATGCATCTAGATTAGTTCCTTGGGGCGTCTAGTTTCCAAAATGGGGTCACTTGTGGGGGAGCTCCAATTTTTAGGCACACGGGGGCTCTCCAAACGCGACATGGTGTCCGCTAAAGAGTGCAGCCAATTTTTCATTCAAAAAATCAAATGGCGCTCCTTCCCTTCCAAGCCCTGCCGTGCGCCCAAACAGTGGTTTACCCCCACATATGAGGGATCATCGTACTCAGGACAAATTGTACAACAACTTTCTTCGTTCAGTTTCTCCTTTTACCATTGGGAAAATAAAAAAAATTGTTGCTAAAAATCATTTTTGTGACTAAAAAGTTAAATGTTCATTTTTTCCTTCCATGTTGCTTCTGCTGTTGTGAAGCACCTGAAGGGTTAATAAACTTCTTGAATGTGGTTTTGTGCACCTTGAGGGGTGCTGTTTTTAGAATGGTGTCACTTTTGGGTATTTTCAGCCATATAGACCCCTCAAACTGACTTCAAATGTGAGGTGGTCCCTAAAATAAATGGTTTTGTAAATTTCGTTGTAAAAATGAGAAATCGCTGGTCAAATTTTAACCCTTATAACTTCCTAGCAAAAAAAATTTTGTTTCCAAAATTGTGCTGATGTAAAGTACACATGTGGGAAATGTTATTTATTAACTATTTTGTGTCACATAACTCTCTGGTTTAACAAAATAAAAATTAAAAATGTGAAAATTGCAAAATTTTCAAAATTTTCGCCAAATTTCCATTTTTATCACAAATAAACTCAGAATTTATTGACCTAAATTTACCACTAACATGAAGCCCAATATGTCACGAAAAAACAATCTCAGAACCGCTAGGATCCATTGAAGCGTTCCTGAGTTATTACCTCATAAAGGGACACTGGTCAGAATTGCAAAAAACGGCAAGGTCTTTATGGTCAAAATAGGCTGGGTCATGAAGGGGTTAAGCAATGAGTATTGCTTTTGTCTTGGCTGCAATGCTAGCCAGAGGTTGGTCTGGAGATCACGCATGCAAATCCATGAGACCTTCATAAGGGAATGACAGTATTCCAGGAGTTGTTTTAAACAGAGTGCCAGACCGCAAGTTGCTGGTGCTAATGTGAGCAGCCCGCATGTGCTACCATGGCCTGCAGGATCTCCAGACTTGTCTTTCATTAAACACATCTAGGACCTCATTGGTTGGCAATTGCAAAGGGAGCTGCCAGCAGTGGATCACAATGATTTGTGTACCCAGGTGCATTCAACATGGCAGAACATCTCTTGGATAAACTTTAATAACCTCATTGATAACATGCCAAATCAAGTAATTGCATATATTTCTGCTCAAGGTACTCTGTTTTCATCATTTGCAAATTAACATGTCAGAAATGTTCATGATTCCACATCTTTTCCTTGTTGTTGCTGCAATCTCAGTACTGAGGAATGTATGTCTATATTTGTTATATCATCTGAGCTTAGTGGCTGCAGTGTTGTAAAACAGGACATAAACACATCTCAAGCACCATAGTTAATGTACTGACAATTTTGTCATAATTTGCAGAGAATTACTATCTATACCATGGTTGGACACTGACAGAGGAAGGCCCCTGAGAAGAATTATGTCTGGCTGCCTACCCCTTCATCAGGCCTCACCTGCATAAGCAGGGTATTTGACCATTAACATATATTTACATTAGGAGCACATGTTAAATATATGCACATGCTAGTAGATTATACCTCCAATTACACATTACTCACATGATATACGGTAATACACACATGTACAGAATCACATATAAAATACGCACATATACAAAACACATACACAATGACGTTTTTGTTCTGAACTTGTTTAGATGACTAAACATATTTGTTTTTGTTTTTTCATTCCTACCTGTAGCAGCAATAACCTGTAACTTTATTATTTTTGCATAAGCTTCAATACATGATATATATTTGAGATCATGAATAAGACAAAAAGTCGAAATGCGTTGATTACTGGTTTTGCCTGATAATGTGTCAAAGTGCTGGATGCCATATGTTGGGTTACTTTTTTACCATTAAGGAATAAACAATATTTTTAATTACCTTTGCCATTTACTGGATATTTTTCCTTCTTCTTCAATATATGAGGGATAGAGTTTTTGCAAGATGAACTGCAGTTTTTTTTTATTTGCCATTTTTGCCACACACATACAGTATACACACAATATATTTGTCTTATCTTTCTTATGGGCTTAATGGAGAAGAAAAAAACTATATTTTCAAGCAATTTGCCCATTGCCAAAAATAATTTGTTCACTGGACTGTACGGGTTGTTATGATTACAGGGATACTAAATATGTTGACATTATTTCTTAAATCCTGACACAATTTTCTTTAAAAAAGCATATTGAAATTATTTTTAAATTTTGGGGGTAATTTTAAGAGGACAATAAACTTTGAATTTTATTTTATCACTAAATTAACAGGTCTATAGAGATGCACAGGCATCTAGAGATGAATCTCAATGTGCCAGTACAATATGCCTGTAAAAATGAAAAAACATATTTAGGTCTTTAGGAAGACAAAATTCTCTGAAACTTAACAATTTAACTTTTGCCTCACTGTTTAAGTTTTTGACTGCCTTGTTGTAGGTTGTGAGTTTGAAACCAGGAGAACACTGATTGCAATCAATTAATTAACTATATATAAGAAGATCTATTGAACACATAGAAATGTTAAGTCACCACCTCCCCCCAATATCATGAGTTGTATAAGAAAACTATTTAGATTTAGAATCTATCTACACAGGAAAAAAATACAATGATCACAGTAGCCACCCAACTGAGAAACATGCAGTGCCCTTAGCCCCCACGCACATGGCCTCTGTTCAGCTGAACTAGCTGCACAAGCCGAATTTCTGCCTTTCTGTATTGAAATTGATACTCTTCATATAAAATGCATTAAAACCACCATCTTGTTCTCCATGTCCTGTCTAATGTTGTGGTTCACAAAAATATGTGTTTGGCTTCTATCCAGGCATTGGATCATTCATAGACTTTGATGTTTCCCACCTTTAACCTTCCACATGATCAACTATGCCCATCACTGCTGGTGAAAATTGCTTTTTCTCACAAAACAATGTTCTCTTTGTAATAAGGCAATATGTGGAAGCCTAAGGGTACCGTCACACTATACGATTTACCTACGATCACGACCAGCGATATGACCTGGCCGTGATCGTAGGTAAATCGTAGTGTGGTCGCTGGGGAGCTGTCACACAGACAGCTCTCCAGCGACCAACGATGCCGAGGTCCCTGGGTAACCAGGGTAAACATCGGGTAACTAAGCGCAGGACCGCGCTTAGTTACCCGATGTTTACCCTGGTTACAAGCGTTAAAGTAATAAAAAACAAACAGCACATACTTACATTCTGGTGTCCGTCAGGTCCCTTGCAGTCTGGTTCCCGCACTCAGTGACTGCCGGCCGTAAAGTGAAAGTGAAAGCACAGCCGCTGTGCTCTGCTTTCACTTTACGGCCGGCAGTCACAGTGTGGGAAGCAGACGGCAAGGGACCTGACGGACACCAGAATGTAAGTATGTGCTGTTTGTTTTTTTTTGTTTAACGCTTGTAACCAGGGTAAACATCGGGTAACTAAGCGCGGTCCTGCGCTTAGTTACCCGATGTTTACCCTGGTTACAAGCGAACGCATCGCTGGATCGCATCGCTAGATCGCTAGATCGGTGTCACACACACCGATCTAGCGATGACAGCGGGAGATCCAGCGATGAAAGAAAGTTCCATACGATCTGCTACGACGTACGATTCTCAGCAGGATCCCTGATCGCTGCTGCGTGTCAGACACAGCGATATCGTAACGATATCGCTGGAACGTCACGAATCGTACCGTCGTAGCGATCAAAATGTTATAGTGTGACGGTACCCTAAATAAACTACTGCTATGGTAATTGGGATCTCGACATCAGTCACACAATGGGATTTACAAGGAACCAACGTGCAATCTCAAATGAAGCAAGTGGACCTGCAGATGTGACTAGATTGTCCAAGTTGACCATAGCCTGCTGTATTATTTCAGAAAGCAAACAGGTCTGGTAGTAGTGTCAATTTCCATACTGTTCCTCCATGAAAGGAAGTAGATAATCCCAAACACCCTGACTATAGACACACCAGAGATTAGCACCAAACAAGAAATGATATTAAAAAATCTGCCTTTATTACACAATTGAAGATAGGTATCTTCAATTGTGTAATAAAGGCAGATTTTTTAATATCATTTCTTGTTTGATGCTAATCTCTGGTGTGTCTATAGTCAGGGTGTTTGGGATTATCTACTTCACGTGGTGATGGTAATCACACAAATTGCACAGAGTACCTGGGAGTGATATGACGTATGTGGGATAGAAATAGATATATAATACATCTCCTGTGATCATTTGGTACTTCTGTGTTTTAAAACTCTCCATGAAAGGAAGATGACATATTAGCACAAAGAAGTCCTTCTCTCATACAGTACCTTTTACAGGCCTGTATATTTGTGTTATGGACATGCCGTCGAATTTGTACATTCATTTTTGCCTTGTGCCTTCTCTTATTGAACTTCTGTAGGTGACGATAAGCATATGACCAACAAAACACTGATTCTTAGAATAGACCGTGAAGTCTGGAGTCTTTCTTGCTTGCGGCTCCTTTTTCCATCAAGGTTTATCAAGCTCCTTCTCTTTTCAGCAGATTCATTAAAATCACAAGCACTTTTGAACATGCAATCAAGTGAACAGTGTTTGCATTGGTTAGTGGATCCAGCTGTTTCATCAAATCTTGATGGACAATTTACCTTTTCAGGAGTGTATGTTAATGGTCTGGAAAACACCAGTACATCACTCTGTCACAAAAGGCAGTTACATTTCCCTTGGTACCAAGCTTAACAAAATTGCATTTACTTGTATTGTCTTTGTGAATGTTGTATGGATGTAATAATGAAATGTGCCCAGGCTCTCTCTCGCTGTGCTCCTCCTTTGAACAATGAATTGTTAAATTTCTTTTTTGTCCCATGCTTTTCCTGAATTTTCAGAAAGCAGCAAATCAAATATTTTTTATTACTTTGGCTCCAAGCTAGTTAGCTGAAGGTTTGATCAATCAAAGGTCTCCTATTGAGAAATGTCCATATTCACGGTCTCGTGTGGAAATGATTGTCTACATATTCAGTGCTTTAACTTTTAAGAAATGCAAAATAATAAAAATATGAAAATACATGGTAGAAAATATATTTTGTTAAGCCTTGTATTTTGTAACCCATTTAATTTTATAATGTTTTCATCTTTGTGTTGTTTAGTTTTTCATGTCCTTATTGAACTTGAGTCCAAACCTGAACATAGCAAATATAGATATAGGCTAAACAGCTACAAAATGTCATTGAATCTATGCCTATGAAACAAAAAATCCATTACTCTTTTGTAAGTCCTCTAACATCCTAAATTTTACCAAATAAATAAGTAGGGATCATTACGAATTATGAATAGCAGAAACCAGGGACCAAGTAACCTCTAGGAAATGATTAAGCAAGCAACTTCTTGCAGAAGTTTTCAAAAGTAACCAATCCCTTCAGAAAGTTCAAGATGAAAGCCTGCTGCTATTACCATGCCATTTACGGGTCTCCTACCGTCACACACTCTGAGTAGGTGTGCATTGCGGGCTGAGTCATCTTACCCTGCGTACCATTGTTCCACTCAGTTCATATTTATTGTACTTGTTTATTTCATGTTATTTATTATGCTCTATTTGTGCACTTACTGCAAATCCTATTATTACCTTTTTATATCTTCAGTAGTGATGAGCAAATATACACGCTACTCGAGGTTTCTCGAGCATGCTCCAGGGTCCTCCGAGCATTTTTTTAGTGCTCAGAAATTTAGTTTTTCTTGCCGCAGCTGAATGATTTACATCTGTTAGCCAGCATAAGTATATGTGGGGGTTGCCTGGTTGCTAGGGAATCCCCACATGTACTTATGCTGGCTAACAGATGTAAATAATTCAGCTGCAGCAAGAAAAACTAAATATCCGAGCACTAAAAAAATACTTGGTGGACCCCCGAGCGTGCTCGAGAAATCTCGAGTAACGAGTATATTCGCTCATCACTAATCTTCAGTCCTCTGGAAGAGAACTATACTTCCAAACTTTCATTAACCCCTTTACCCCCAAGGGTGGTTTGCACGTTATGGACCGGGTCAATTTTTACAATTCTGACCACTGTCCCTTTATGAGGTTATAACTCTGGAACGCTTCAACGGATCCCGGTGATTCTGACATTGTTTTCTCGTGACATATTGTACTTCATGATAGTGGTAAAATTTCTTTGATATTACCTGCGTTTATTTGTGAAAAAAACGGAAATTTGGCGAAAATTTTGAAAATTTCGCAATTTTCCAACTTTGAATTTTTATGCAATTAAATCACAGAGATATGTCACACAAAATACTTAATAAGTAACATTTCCCACATGTCTACTTTACATCAGCACAATTTTGGAACCAAAAATTTTTTTTTGTTAGGGAGTTATAAGGGTTAAAAGTTGACCAGCAATTTCTCATTTTTACAACACCATTTTATTTTAGGGACCACATCTCATTTGAAGTCATTTTGAGGGGTCTATATGATAGAAAATACCCAAGTGTGACACCATTCTAAAAACTGCACCCCTCAAGGTTCTCAAAACCACATTCAAGAAGTTTATTAACCCTTCAGGTGCTTCACAGGAAATTTTGGAATGTTTAAATAAAAATTAACATTTAACTTTTTTTCACAAAAAATTTACTTCAGCTCCAATTTGTTTTATTTTGCCAAGGGTAACAGGAGAAAATGGACCCCAAAAGTTGTTGTACAATTTGTCCTGAGTACGCTGATACCCCATATGTGGGGGTTAACCACAGTTTGTGCGCATGGCAGAGCTCAGAAGGGAAGGAGCGCCATTTGACTTTTCAATGCAAAGTTGACTGGAATTGAGATGGGACGCCATGTTGCGTTTGGAGAGCCACTGATGTGCCTAAACATTGAAACCCCCCACAAGTGACACCATTTTGGAAAGTAGACCCCCTAAGGAACTTATCTAGAGGTGTGGTGAGCACTTTGACCCACCAAGTGCTTCACAGAAGTTAATAATGCAGAACCGTAAAAATAAAAAATCATTTTTTTTCACAAACATTATCTTTTCGCCCCAAATTTTTTATTTTCCCAATGGTAAGAGAAGAAATTGGACCACAAAAGTTGTGGCACAATTTGTCCTGAGTACTCTGATACCCCATATGTGGGGGTAAACCATTGTTTGGGCGCATGGGAGAGCTCGGAAGGGAAGGAGCGCCGTTTGACCTTTCAATGCAAAATTGACAGGAATTGAGATTGGACGCCATGTTGCGTTTGGAGAGCCACTGATGTACCTAAACATTGAAACCCCCCACAAGTGACACCATTTTGAAAAGTAGACCCCCTAAGGAACTTATCTAGATGTGTGGTGAGCACTTTGACCCAATAAGAGCTTCACAGAAGTTTATAATGCAGAGCCGTAAAAATAAAACAAAATTTTTTTCCCACAAAAATAATTTTTTAGCCCCCAGTTTTGTATTTTCCTGAGGGTAACAGGAGAAATTGGACCCCAAAAGTTGTTGTGCAATTTGTCCTGAGTGCGCTGATACCCTATATGTGGGGGAGAACCAGCGTTTGGGCGCATGGGAGGGCTCGGAAGGGAAGGAGAGCCATTTGGAATACAGACTTAGATGGAATGGTCTGCAGGCGTCACATTGTGTTTGCAGAGCCCCTAATGTACCTAAACAGTAGAAACCCCCCACAAGTGACCCCATATTGGAAACTAGACCCCCCAAGGAACTTATTTAGATGTGTTGTGAGAACTTTGAGCCCCCAAGTATTTCACTACAGTTTATAACGCAGAGCCGTGAAAATAAAATAAAAAATTTCCCCTCAAAATTATTTTTTAGCCCCCAGTTTTGTATTTTCTCGAGGGTAAAAGGAGAAATTGGACCCCAAAAGTTGTTGTCCAATTTGTCCTGAGTGCGTTGATACCCCATATGTGGGGTGAACCAGCGTTTGGGCGCATGGGAGGGCTCGGAAGGGAAGGAGCGCCATTTGGAATGCAGACTTAAATGGAATGGTCTGCAGGCGTCACATTGCGTTTGCAGAGCCCCTAATATACCTAAACAGTAGAAACCCCCACAAGTGACCCCATGTTGGAAACTAGACCCCCCCACGAACTTATCTAGATGTGTTGTGAGAACTTTGAGCCCCCAAGTGTTTCACTACAGTTTATAACGCAGAGCCGTGAAAATAAAAAATCTCTTTTTTTCCCACAAAAATTATTTTTTAGCCCCCAGTTTTGTATTTTCCCAAGGGTAACAAGAGAAATTGGACCCCAAAAGTTGTTGTCCTATTTGTCCTGAGTACGCTGATACCCCATATGTTGGGGTAAACCCCTGTTTGGGCACACGGGAGAGCTCGGAAGGGAAGGAGCACTGTTTTACTTTTTCAATGCAGAATTGGATGGAATTGAGATTGGTCGCCATGTCGCGTTTGGAGATCCCCCTGATGTGCCTAAATAGTGGAAACCCCCCAATTATAACTGAAACCCTAATCCAAACACACCCCTAACCCTAATCCCAACGGTAACCCTAACCACACCTCTAACCCAGACACACCCCTAATCCTATTCCCAATCGCAAATGTAATCCAAACCCTAACCCTAACTTTAGCCCCAACCCTAACTGTAGCCTTAACCCTAACCCTAGTCCTTACCCTAGCCCTAACCCTAGCCCCAACCCTAACCCTAACCCTAGCCCTAGCCCTAACCCTAACCCTAGTCCCAACCCTAACCCTAGCCCTAACCCTAGCCCTAACCCTAGCCCTAACCCTAGCCCTAGCCCTAACCCTAACCCTAGCCCTAACCCTAGCCCTAACCCTAGCCCTAATCCTAGCCCTAACCCTAGCCCTAGCCCTAACCCTAGCCCTAGCCCTAGCCCTAACCCTAACCCTAGCCCTAACCCTAACCCTAACCCTAGCCCTAACCCTAACCCTAACCCTAGCCCTAGCCCTAACCCTAACCCTAGCCCTAACCCTAATGGGAAAATGGAAATAAATACATTTTTTTCATTTACTTTTATAGCGGGTTTTTTAGCGGATTTTTATGATTGGCAGCCGTCACACACTGAAAGACGCTTTTCATTGCAAAAAATATTTTTTGCGTTACCACATTTTGAGAGCTATAATTTTTCCATATTTGAGTCCACAGAGTCATGTGAGGTCTTGTTTTTTGCGGGACGAGTTGACGTTTTTATTGGTAACATTTTCGGGCACGTGACATTTTTTGATCGCTTTTTATTCCGATTTTTGTGAGGCAGAATGACCAAAAACCAGCTATTCATGAATTTCTTTTGGGGGAGGCGTTTATACCGTTCCGCGTTTGGTAAAATTGATAAAGCAGTTTTAATCTTCGGTTCAGTACGATTACAGCGACACCTCATTTATATCATTTTTTTATGTTTTGGCGCTTTTATACGATAAAAACTATTTTATAGAAAAAAATAATTATTTTTGCATCGCTTTATTCTGAGGACTATAACTTTTTTATTTTTTTGCTGTTGTCACTGTATGGTGGCTCGTTTTTTGCGGGACAAGATGACGCTTTCAGCGGTACCATGGATATTTATATCCGTCTTTTTGATCGCGTGTTATTCCACTTTATGTTTGGCGGTATGATAATAAAGCATTGTTTTTTGCCTCGTTTTTTTTTTTTTTTTCTTACGGTGTTTACTGAAGGGGTTAACTAGTGGGCCAGTTTTATAGGTCGGGTCGTTACGGACGCGGAGATACTAAATATGTGTACTTTTATTGTTTTGTTTTTTTTATTTAGATAAAGAAATGTATTTATGGGAATAATATATTTTTTTTTTTTTTCATTATTTAGGATTTTTTTTTTTTTTTTTTTTTTTTACACACTTGGAAATTTTTTTTTTTACTTTTTTACTTTGCCCCAGGGGGGGACAATACAGATCGGTGATCTGCCAGTTTGCACAGCACTCTGACAGATCACCGATCTGTCTGAGAGCAGTGCAGCGTTACCAAGTGCCTGCTCTGAGCAGGCACTTGGTAAGCCACCTCCCTCCCTGCAGGACCCGGATCCGCGGCCATTTTGGATCCGGGACTTACTGCAGGGAGGGAGGTAGGAGACCCCCGGAGCAACGCGATCACATCGCGTTGCTGCGGGGGTCTCAGGGAAGCCCGCAGGGAGCCCCCTCCCTGCGCGATGCTTCCCTGCACCGCCGGCACATCGCGATCATCTTTGATCACGGTGTGCCAGGGGTTAATGTGCCGGGGGCGGTCCGTGACCGCTCCTGGCACATAGTGCCGGATGTCAGCTGCGATAAGCAGCTGACACCCGGCCGCGATCGGCGGCGCTCCCCCCGTGAGCGCGGCCGATCGCGCTGGACGTAATATTCCGTCCTTGGGAATTAAGGCCCACCCCACATGGACGGAATATTACGTCCAATGGCAGAAAGGGGTTAATCAATTGAACAAGCAAATAAAAGAAACTTTATAATATATTTTGTCAGAAAAATCTGCTTCTTACTCCACTTTGGAGCCTCTTCCCCTCTCTCACCTGCCTCTTGAACTAACTATCTACTCTGAAAAGTAAACAGCTAAACTCCATCTTGCTTAACTCAAAATGGACTGCCAGAACAGTGATATGTCAGGTGCAAGCACTGGGGCACAGGCATTAATACACGGAAACATATTTATTCCACAGCATCTGTAGCAAGTAGTTAATCTTGCCTTAAATCTGGATTCACAGCTACACTACGCTATTGACAATACATAACTGACCAAACAAACAGCCAAGTGTTTAAAAGGAAGCATTATTCAGAAAATGACTTTTTGTTTAAAACAGTTTTTTCTTGGTTACATGTGTTTTTAAAAAAACGTGGCAGTGTGTTTTGTTTCAAATTACAATCTCTGTTAAAAAACATACAGCCTTTATACTGATAATATTGGATCCACCAATCTCAATAGGGGATGTCACAGCTGACACTGCTCTCCTCTCTTCACAATGACCTTTGCACATGCTTAATGAATAGTTCAATACACAAGATAGGAAAAAAAAGAGTCTAAATCCATCTATTGCTGCCAATGTGCATGTGGATTTCCTGAAAGAACAGGAAGTTAGAGTCTAAAACAGTTTCGGTGGCCAGTGTGAAAATTGCAAAACTTATAATTTTTATTTTTAATAAAGATTGTGATATGAAAAAAAAGAAAAAAAATTGCTAAAAATATTTAATAAAATCCATTGAAATCAAAAACCTAATTTAAACAATAAGTCATTTTCTGATTATTCCTTTAATTATTTGTTTAAACTACACATTCCCTTAAAGGTGAAAGAGAAATAATTAAGGAATTAAGGACACTACCCATATGTTAACATAGAAATAACTTCGTACAATTACTAGAATTTAGTCTTTCAGCTATGGATGATCTTTAGAATAATGACTCTTCTTTTTGGCAACTATAAAAGTCTATGACACCATACACAAGTAGATGGACTTTTATTTTACAGTAAAATCTTGTGACTGATTAACCCCGCAACATATAGGGCACTTGATGTGAAAGTATATCTACACAAATGCTTTATTGGTGAGTGCTGACAGCTGACTCATCACATTCCAATAGGCAGGTAAGTAGGACAATAGCCATTGTGAGTTGTTCATTGTTGGGCTGGTGTCTCTGGTGTTCTAATTACCATGATACAGAAAAGCTTCTTCCAGATAATCTTACAATTATGGGAGAGATTTAAGAGAATGGCTTATCCCTTGTACAATAATGCAAGTCCCAATAAAATGATATACCTGCTTAGGATATAATTGGGCAATCACTGTGGAACCACAGAAATCCTTCAAGATCTGACAGCAGTAATACTGTTGATCACGCATTTAAGGAAATACCGATCCATTGCTATGTCTATTATCAGTCATGCCATTCTTTTATCCGCTTCATCTTTTTATGATTAGCGCAGCTGATTATAATCCGACTTGTCCCATATTCTATTCTGTTTCATACCCGGGTCAATGGAAATTAAACTTCTACCAAAATTAAACTGTGACTTAGCTGTCATCATTAACCTTTGTATCCTGTGAGATTTTGTGGCGTGTGGATTTCTCTGCAAGAAAATGCATTTTAAAGATTAATCACATGAAGGGAGGTAGATTGAATCGGCAATATCATTTACTACTAAATGCTCAAAAAATTACTTTGAAATTACTTTAATCCTGTAACTTAGTTTTGAGATTAGTTCCATGTCAACTCAAAAAATGCAGATATCTAATAATGTGTTCTCTGCGAAAACAGATATATTATATGAATTCCCTAAAAAAGTATAAATAAACCTCCTTTACATTGTCGTCATATCATTTGTTTTTGTTTGCACACATCCCACAAACATTCTTATTTTATTTACTGTTGTAAGAAGAGCCCAAAATTGACATCATTTTTTGATGAAGGTCAGCTTAAAGGATAGGGACACATTCGGGGGATTTTTTCAACTTAGAGGGAGACTCTCAACAGGTTTTCCCCATATAAAGTACATCCTGCAGCTGTAAGCCCACTTCTACAGCATTCTACAGCATAAAGTTGGATCCAAAATGGCTGACTTCAAAATGGCCGCCATGGCCACCACCCACCTTGAAAAGTTTCCCCCTCCCATATACTAATGTGCCACAAACAGGAAGTTGATATCACCAACCATTCCCATTTTAATTAGGTGTATCCATATAAATGGCCCACCCTGTATAATGCTGTATATACTGTAAGTCCCAATCCACTATTATACAAAAGCAGAACGCCGGGGGACAGACACCGGAATGTAAGTATTTAGTGTTTGTTTTTTTTACGTTTACGCTGGTAACCATGGTAAACATCGGGTTACTAAGCGCGGCCTTGCGCTTAGTAACCCGATGTTTACTCTGGTTACCAGTGAAGACATCGCTGAATCGGCATCACACATGCCGATTCAGCGATGTCTGCGGGAGTCCAGCGACAAAATAAAGTTCTGGACTTTCTGCTCCGACCAACGAAGGCAAAGCAGGATCCTGATTGCTGCTGCCTGTCAAACTCAACGATATCGCTAGCCAGGATGCTGCAACGTCACAGATCGCTAGCGATATCGTTCAGTGTGAAGGTACCTTAACTATGACATACAAAGCCATCTACAACCTGTCTCCTCCATACATCTGTGACCTCGTCTCCGGGTATTTACCTGCTCGCAACCTCCGATCCTCACAAGATCTCCTTCTCTACTCCCCTCTTATCTCCTCTTCTCATAATCGCATACAAGATTTCTCCTGCGCATCTCCCCTATTCTGGAACTCTATATTCCAACATATCAGACTCTCTCCTACTGTGGAAATCTTCAAAAGGAACCTGAATACCTACCTCTTCCGACATGCCAGTGACCACCAAACCATTACATGACCAGCTCTACCCTCACCTACTGTATCCTCACCCATCCCTTGTAGATTGCAAGCCCTTGCGGGCAGGGTTCTCTCTCCTTCTGTACCAGTCGTGATTTTGTATTGTTTAAAATTTGTTTTTTATGTATACCCCTTTTCACATGTAAAGCGCCAAGGAATAAATGGCGCTATAATAATAAGTAATAATAATAATCTCCACGTTGCATGAGATTTTAAGCTAAGTTCATGCCTTGTAGAAGTTTTGCACCTCATATTTTGTCCCAAATGTGTAACAAAGTCTATAGGAAAATCTACAGCATTCTCTAACATCTGTTTTGTTTTGTTTTTCAGAACAACTTGATTGGGTACAACAATTATACCACATATGAATACTTTTACCTTAAGAGTTTATCAATAAATAGCACAATTAACAATTCTGGTAAGTGGAAGTCAGCAAAATTCTGAATTTAGTAGAGGGGTTGCAAGTCTATGTTTCGGGATAACTTATCTGGGGATAAGTCCCATCATTAAGTCTAGGATTGTATAGCTTTATAGCCCTCACCTATTTCATTTGAATTCCGAAATTTAACACCAAATACTACATTAGCTGTAAATGTCTGGTAGGTTCAAATATTAGTCCATGTGCAGTGCTGAAATAAAATGTCTTGCTTTGGCTCTGCCTCTAGCTTTATAAACATCTTTATTCTTCCCACACCTCAATTTAGCAATTCTTCTAATGCGAATAGCAGAGAGACATGCAGAATGAGGTCTCCAGAGTTCACTAGAGTCTTTCTAACGTTTTCCAGATGCCTAAGTACAAAACAGTATAGGTGAAAAGGATTCTGGGTTTTCACATGCCAGGGTCCACCTATTGACTTTAAGACCACCGTGCCTTTCATTTTGATTTTTCATTACGAATGATGGATCTGAAATAAATTGGCATGACATCAGGGAATGATTTATGCATTATTATATATAGCTTTTGGTCAAACATTAGCACTCTACTTGTACATTGATATTATGTTTTTTTCATACTAGCTTATATCCTTGGACTCAAAATTCAGAAATATTCAGAGGGTATGACCTCCATATGCACATTTCAGTTGCACGCCAACTTATAATTGCATCATGAACCTGCTGTTATCACTGCATGTACAGGACATATCATCAATTAACCAGTCAAAACAAAGAGATCCAAATGTTAAGAAATTGGCTCCAAAGACAACTCCAAATCAAGTTTTTTTCTGCATGACTTTTGGAGCCCTGTTGTATCAGAAGACCATTATGGGATCAAAACGTGGTCCCCTCAGACCCAACCTCCATTTGAAATTCCACAAATATCTACTATCAATCGGATGAGTATAGTGATCCGTGGTGCTTTCACTTGTCATTGTAGAGAGTATTGTGGCTTAATCAGAAACAATTTGTAATAAAATCATTATTAGGGTAAGCCGACATGGGTGGGAACTGCTTTGGATTTTACATGCACCTGTAAAATTCAGAGAGAAATAAAATATTGGGAAAGTTGAAAATTTAGACTTCTTGGCCCCATGCTGTGGAACTTTTCTCTATATAAAGTGATCTGTGTTGCAGAGTGGAAAATTCACAACATGTCAATTTCTGTTATGTATTTTATATTTCACGAAAGACTTCGTATGCCTCTCAATATTTTATGGATTTCTGGTGGTAAAAACCTGCTGCATGTGGACCTGTTCTTAAAGGTCTAAGATTAATATGACAATGTCCACCAAAAATGAAAACACATTTCATAGAAAAGTTTTTATATGTCATAGTAAAAATTGCATTTTTGTGATATATCATACACTTTTTGTGTTTGAGGTACAAAAAATGGTACAATAGAAAAATGGTAGTCACAGCTTCAGTGTAGACATCTGCTGGTTACATGACAACTGGAGAAGAAACAGACATCAGCCCAGAGGCATCACTATAACACTAACGAGATGTAAAAACTTGAGATCCTCTCAAAGGACTGTCTTTTAATTTCTTGCATATGATGGATAGGGTTGGGGTTAGATAAGAGTCTCAAAAATACGAAAAACTCTGGGACTCAGGTTGGAATGTGTTTTATGAATGACACATGAATGCTATTAACACAAATGTATCATGACTGCCATCTTACTCAAATTTATAGTATTTCAGGATAAGTATGTTTAAAGTGTTATGGAAAATATAAAATGCTATAGATGCTCCCAATGATTTAAAGTATATGTATATGTGTTGTGTAAGGAATCAGTACATCTTACTTCTACAACATGTGGGGGTGTAAATGTTACCTTTTAGTCTACATGGTATGTCAGGATGATTTTAGTTGAAAAGATGAAAATAATATGAAATGGGATGCGTACATATACAATATGAAATTAAGAAATAACAACTTTATTACAACTATCGACAATTAAAACCACATAAAAAATCACAATAGTGTGACATACATGTCAACCTCTGGTAAACTATACTGCCAATATGTAGGATATTCAATAAGTGGTTATCTGAATTAAAGTTATACAAGTACAATGGTGGAATAAGCAAAACATGACTCCTAGCTCTATTGCATGAACATATATGTGAATATAAATGTACTGATAAATACAAGTAATGCCAGAATCATGGATGTACTTATGGGCGTCCCCACATTGGTTGGAAAAAGCGACAACCACAAAAACAAAGCAACCCCATGTACAATGATAAAGGGTATAGTGACAATAGCATGGGATTAAGGCAGAACCTGAAAATACCGTATCCTGTAAAAATGAACGGCCTACCATGTACAGCCACAGGCACATGCTAGTATGGCAAGTCAATCATCTCGCAATCCAATGTAATATGGAGCAGATAACAGAAGTAATTCATTTGTCACAATACTGGATGCAAAAAAAAGAGGGAGACTGCTGAAGATTCATGTCTAGTAACAAGGTAATGAAAACAGCATGCAGAGCCAAGCGATATATGACTCTAAAGAAAAGATGCTAGAAAATTGCCTGAGTGCATGGCTATCCGACCAGGGATGGGAGCCAGACCTCATGGAAAATAAGCTGTGTTAGAACAGAAGGTGTAGGTAAAAGTACCTTAGCTAATCATTATGTTAGTGGTCACAGATGCTGGTTTGCATTCCCTCGACGGATCATGGAGAGGTAGGCTAGACCTGTGGTCAGCTGGTGTGATGTGCATCGGGCTAGGTGGCCGCAGCGGCAAAAAAACAGCTGATGTTTAACGGAGTGTCAGCCAAGCCTGCGCATGTGTGTGCAGCCCTCGGCAGCCGAATAACATCAAAGCCTGCTGGCTGGTGTCAGGCTAGGAAATGAAGTGCCATGAATAGGCAGACCAGTTGTAGGTCACGGAGAAATGGCATAAAGGACAAGATGCTATGTTTTGTAGCTAGAACACCAGGGTATATTGATAGCACAAGAGTAATATGTTGATAATGGGAGCCAAACTGATATAAATGTGCGACTATGACCCTGTCAAAAGGCTGAATATTGGATACAGTTCTAAGTGCGGGGGTGCCCCATTGGATGTAAAAGATCCTTATTGGGGAATAGGGGCAGGAATTCCCTGGACCACAAAAGGAGAGGCTAAATAACAGCCTGTAACCAGCGGCGATATTACGGCTACAGGGAAACTTGAGATATCACCATAGCCAAAAAATGGATGAAATGAAAACATGTACAAAGACGGGGTGCCCCATGATTTGGTCACACTCTCATTGGTTGAGGATACCTGTCCCGAGGAACAGAAGGGGAGAAGGGGCAGCCTGGATGATTTCAGTTGACTCCTCCTTCTCTAACTCAGTGGTGTTACTTAAAAATCATGAACGACAATGCAAAATCTCAAACAAGGATACAATGTATCATGGTTCTTTAGTAGTATTGGTCTTCTTATAAGGGCCAAAGAGACCTTTTGGGCTCCACTAGGCTCCAGGGCATGAGTGTGACTGCAATCCCTGTACCTATTATAGTTATAACACTGCTTCAAGCCAATTTGTCCCTCCCCATGTTATACTATCACATAGTTACAGGTTGAAAAAAGACCTAGGTTCAACAAGTTCAACCTTTCTTCACCAATTATATAACAACTGTCACTAGATTATTTAAAGCCCACATTGTCATTTGAGCTGAGGAAATCATCCAGCCCTTTTTCAAAATCTGGTACAGTAGTTAGTTACCATTACTATCTCTTGTGGTCGGGCATTCCACAGTCTGCATGATCTGTAAAGAAAGTTTCCCTATTTAGCTGCCGGAATCACCTTTGTTGCACCTGTAATGAGTGCCCCCTGGTCCTTAGTATGGTCTTTAAAAGGAATAAGTCATGTGTCAGTTCTTTCTATTGAGCACACATTTATCTATAGATATAATTGAAATCTCCTCTGAGAGGTCTTATTTCTAAGTTAAACAAATGCAACATTTCCAACCTCTTCTCATATGAGAGGCCTCCCATCCCTTGTAATAATCTAGTTGCCTGCCTTTGAACTGATTTTAACCCCTTCAACACCTTGGGTTTTTCCATTTTTGAGTTTCTGTTTTTGGCTCTACTTCTTCCCAGAGCCATAACTTTTCTATTTTTCTGTCAATATGGCCATATAAGGATTTGTTTTTTTGTGGGATGAGTTTTACCCTTGAACAACATCATTGGGTTTACTATATAGTGTACTCAAAACTTGAAAAAAATTCAAAGTGTGGTGAAATTTCAAACAAAGTGCAATTCCGCAATTGTTTTTTGCATTTATTTTTACCATGTACACTAAATGCTAAAACTGACCTGCCACAATGATTCTCCAGGTCATTTTGAGTTCATAGATACCAAACATGTATAGGTTTTTTTTTATCTAAGTGGTGATAAAAAATCCAAAGTTCATCAAAAATAGAAAAAAAAACTTTTCAGAGACATGTCGCAGCTCCATTTTTCATGATCTGGGGCTGGGTGAGGGATTACTTTTTGCGTGCCAAGCTAGCGTTTTTATTGATACCATTGTGGTGCAGATACGATCTTTTGCTTGCCCGTTGCAGTGACCAAAAAAAGTTATTCTAGGAGTTCTGATCTTTTTTCTAGGTGCGCTGTTTATCGATCAGATTAATTCTTTTTATACATTGATAGATTGGGCGATACTGAATGCGGCTATACCAAATATGTGTATTTCTTTTTTTCATTGTGTTATTTTGAATGGGGTGAATGGGGGGGTGATTTAAACTTTGATATATATATATATACTAGCTGAAGAGCCCGGCGTTGCCTGGGCATAGTAAATATCTGTGGTTAGTTATAGCACGTCACTTCTCTTATTTTCCCATTACGCCTCTCATTTTCCCAATCACATCTTTAATTTTCCCCCTCACATCTCTCATTTTCTCCCTCACACATCTCATTTTCTCCCTCACTCCTCTCATTCCCGCCTAACACTTGTCATTTCGACCTCACATCTGTCATTTTCCGATCACTACACTATTTTCCCTCACTCCTCTCATTTTGCACTCACACCTTTTCATTTTCACCTCACATCTCTCATTTTCACCTCAGTATACACATGTTTGTCATCTCCCTTATATATAGTATACACCTGTATGTCATCTCCTGTATATAGTATATACCTGTATGTCATCTCCCCTGTATATAGTATATACCTGCTGTGTGTCATCTCCCCTGTATATAGTATATATCTGTATGTCATCTCCTCCTATATATAGTATATACCTGTATGTCATCTCCTCCTATATATAGTATATACCTGTATGTCATCTCCTCCTATATATATAGCATATACCTGTATGTCATCTCCTTCTATATATAGTATATACCTGTATGTCATCTCCTCCTGTATATAGTATATACCTGTGTGTCATCTCCCCTGTATATAGTATATGTCTGTGTGTCATCTCCTCATGTATATAGTATATACCTGTATGCCATCTTCTATATATAGCATATACCTGTATGTCATCTCCTCCTGTATATAGTATATACCTGTAGGTAATCTGCTCCTGTACATAGGAACACATGGGCTACTTGCACAGTGAACAAGTCTGTATGATCATGTTCACACACCACCAAGAGACCTGAAGACACAAAAGAGAATAGTAAAACCAAAAACACTCAGTTTGAAAAAATGTTGCAGTAATCCGCAAGTGCTTGTAAAAGATGTAAAAAACAGGGTATTTGGTTGATACGTTTTTTGCAAAAAATGTATACTAAGCTGCTCTACCAATCTTCACGGTATACCCTTATCAGAGCAGTCCTAACTAATGTATGCAATCCCTATCTGATGTATTTAAAAACCTGATCATCTGTATATAACCTGTGTGAACAGGGTTCAGAGAGGAAAAATCCATGTGTGCATACAGGGTAGAACAGCTTTTGTGCAGATAGCCCAAGAGGAGTGGTGGAACTCCCCAGTCTTGTAGACACAAGAGAACAATTATGGAAACAGGAACACATGGGCTACTTGCACAGTGAACAAGTCTGTATGATCATGTTCACACACCACCAAGTTCCTGTTTCCATAATTGTTCTCTTGTGTCTACAAGACTGGGGAGTTCCACCACTCCTCTTGGGCTATCTGCACAAAAGCTGTTCTACCCTGTATGCACACATGGATTTTTCCTCTCTGAACCCTGTTCACACAGGTTATATACAGATGATCAGGTTTTTAAATACATCAGATAGGGATTGCATACATTAGTTAGGACTGCTCTGATAAGGGTATACTGTGAAGATTGGTAGAGCAGCTTAGTATACATTTTTTGCAAAAAACGTATCAACCAAATACCCTGTTTTTTACATCTTTTACTAGCACTTGCGGATTACTGCAACATTTTTTCAAACTGAGTGTTTTTGGTTTTACTATTCTCTTTTGTGTCTTCATGCTCCTGTATATAGTATATATCTGTGTGTCATCTCCTCCTGTATATAGTATATACCTGTATGTCATCTCCTCCTGTATATAGTATGTACCTGTATGTCATCTCCTCCTGTATATAGTATGTACCTGTATGTCATCTCCTCCTTTATATAGTATATACCTGTGTGTCATCTCTCCTGTATATAGTATATATCTGTGTGTCATCTCCCCTGTATATAGTATATACCTGTGTGATCTCCTGTATTAGACCTCGTTAACACGTTATTTTGTTCAGTATTTTTACCTCAGTATTTGTAAGATAAATTGGCAGCCTGATAAATCCCTAGCCAACAGGAAGCCCTCCCCCTGACAGTATATATTAGCTCACACATACACATAATAGACAGGTCATGTGACTGACAGCTGCCGTATTTCCTATATGGTACATTTGTTGCTCTTGTAGTTTGTCTGCTTATTAATCAGAATTTTATTTTTGAAGGCTAATACCAGGCTTGTGTGTGTTTTAGGGTGAGTTTCGTTTGTCAAGTTGTGTGTGTTGAGTTGTGTGTGGCGACATGCATGTAGCGACTTTTGTGAGATGAGTTTTGTGTGGCAACATGCGTGTAGCAACTTTTTGTGTGTCGAGTTGCATGTGACAGGTTAGTGTAGCAAGTTGTGTGCAGCAAGTTTTGCGCATGGCGAGTTTTGCGCGTGGTGAGTTTTATGTCTGGTGCCTTTTGAGTATGTGCAAGTTTTGTGTGAGGCAACTTTTGCATGTGTTGCAAATTTTGTGCATATGGCAATTTTTCCGCATGTGCAAGTTTTGCGTGTGGCGAGTTTTCCATGAGGTGAGTTTTGCACTTGTGGCGAGTTTTGCGTGAGCCTATTGTTAGGACTGGCGGAACGCACCAAGAGAGATGATATAGATGCGTTCGCAGTCCGGGGTCCCCCGTGCAGGTGAAACCTGCTGCTAGGAAATGACAGACTATATGGCGGTATCCAAAAGTATACATGCGTGGGTTAAACCTCACCCAGCGTGAAGAAAGCAATCCTGTTGCGTCACAGGACCGCGGTACCGCACATAGAGCGCGAGCAAGTGGTCAGCGAACTTAACCCCAACAGGGATTGTAGTCCGATTAGACCCTTGCTGGCACTACACCGCTACTGGGAGTGTAAGGAAATATATAATTATAGCACCGAAGTGCGAACTGTGCCGTGCTGGCAGGTACCACAAAGCACCCAGACGTGGGTCAGGAAGCGCACACTGGCGCGTGGCACCGCACTGGCGGTCACAGCAATAGACGCTGATACGTGTGTGACATGTTGAGTGATTAGTCGGGCGCTAGATAGCAGCCATACACCATACGCGAACAGTCATACAATAGGGTAGGGGTATTTAAAGAACGACTTGCACTCACAACAAACACACGTATTAAATTGTACACTAGCGCATGGCCGTGCGGTCATGCGCAGTTTATATAGTTGCAGGACAGGAAGTGGCCACAGAAACTTTGCCCTTCCAAGACCTGCCAAGAGGACCAATAGAATGCGCTGCAGAGTCTGAGCACATGACCCTCGATCTCCAACGGGAGATCTTGCCCTGGGCATGCTCAGTGTGCGCAGACAAGGACTTAGTCCCAGAGAAGTCCACTCGCTGCTGACCAGCACTGACTTTAATGGCAGGAGCTGAAGAAGCAGCAGTAACTCTCTGAACAGAGTGAGACCGAGCAAGACGCTGGGACCGACGTCCCTGCTGAGCAGGCTCCACTGCGGCTGGATAGGAATGGGGGACCGCAGCGGAGACGGCTCGAGATTCCCCCTGTGCAGAAGCGGGAACTCGAGACCTAACACCTATTTTTTGCATGTGGCGAGTTTTGCGCGTGGTGAGTTTTGAGCGGCGACTTTTGTGTTTCGAATTTTATGTGGCGAGGTTGGCGTATGTGTGGTGAAATGTGTGCTGAGGGTGGTATATGTGTTCAAGCACGTGGTAGTGTGTGGCGCATTTTGTGTGTGTGTTCACATCCCCGTGTGGTGAGTATCCCATGTCGGGGTCCTACCTTAGCAACTGTACGGTATATACTCTTTGGCGCCATCGCTCTCACTCTTTAAGTCCCCCTTGTTCACATCTGGCAGCTGTCAATTTGCCTCCAACACTTTTCCTTTCACTTTTCCCCATTATGTAGATAGGGGAAAAATAGTTTGGTGAATTGGAAAGCATGGAGTTAAAATTTCACCTCACAACATAGCCTATGACGCTCTCAGGGTCCAGACGTGTGACTGTGCAAAATTTTGTTTCTGTAGCTGCGACGCCTCCAACACTTTTCCTTTCACATTTTTCCCCATTATGTAGATAGGGGCAAAATTGTTTGGTGAATTGGAAAGCGCTGGGTTAAAATTTCACCTCACAACGTAGCCTATGACGCTCTCAGGGTCCAGATGTGTGACTGTGCAAAATTTTGTTGCTGTAGCTGCGACGCTTCCAACACTTTTCCTTTCACTTTTTTCCCCATTATGTAGATAGGGGCAAAATTGTTTGGTGAATTGGAACGCGCGGGGTTAAAATTTCACCTCACAATGTAGCCTATGACGCTCTCGGGGTCCAGACATGTGACTGTGCAAAATTTTGTGGCTGTAGCTGCGACGGTGCAGATGCCAATCCCGGACATACACACACACATACACACACACACACATTCAGCTTTATATAGTAGATATATATACTGGCTGAAGAGCCCGGCGTTGCCTGCGCATAGTAAATATCTGTGGTTAGTTATAGCACCTCACTTCTCTTATTTTCCCATCATGCCTCTCATTTTCCCAATCATATCTTTCATTTTCCCACTCACATCTCTCATTTTCTCCCTCACACCTCTGATTTTCTCCCTCACTCCTCTCATTCCCCCCTAACATTTGTCATTTCGACCTCACATCTGTCATTTTCCGATCATTCCACTATTTTCCCTCACTCCTCTCATTTTGCAATCACACCTTTTCATTTTCACCTCACACCTCTCATTTTCACCTCAGTATATACATGTTTGTCATCTCCCTTATATATAGTATACACCTGTATGTCATCTCCTGTATATAGTATATACCTGTTTGTCATCTCCCCTGTATATAGTATATACCTACTGTGTGTCATCTTCCCTGTATATAGTATATACCTGTATGTCATCTCCTTCTATATATAGTATATACCTGTATGTCATCTCCTCCTGTATATAGTATATATCTGTGTGTCATCTCCTCCTGTATATAGTATATACCTGTATGTCATCTTTTATATAGCATATACCTGTATGTCATCTCCTCCTGTATATAGTATATACCTGTAGGTCATCTGCTCTTGTATATAGTATGTACCTGTGTGTCATCTCCTCATGTATATAGTATATACCTGTAGGTCATTTGCTCCTGTTTATAGTATATACCTGTGTGTCATCTCCTCCTGTATATAGTATATACCTGTAGGTCATCTGCTCCTGTATATAGTATATACCTGTGTGTCATCTCCTCCTGTATATAGTATATACCTGTAGGTCATCTGCTCCTGTATATAGTATATACCTGTATGTCATCTCCCCTGTATATAGTATATACCTGTATGTCATCTCCCCTGTATATAGTATATACCTGTATGTCATCTCCTCCTGTATATAGTATATATCTGTGTGTCATCTCCTCCTGTATATAGTATATACCTGTGTACCATCTCTCCTGTATATAGTATATACCTGTGTGTCATCTCCTCCTGTATTAGACTGCATTCACACGTTATTTGGTCAGTATTTTTACCTCAGTATTTGTAAGCTAAATTGGCAGCCTGATAAATCCCCAGCCAACAGGAAGCCCTCCCCCTGGCAGTATATATTAGCTCACACATACACATAATAGACAGGTCATGTGACTGACAGCTGCCGTATTTCCTATATGGAACATTTGTTGCTCTTGTAGTTTGTCTGCTTATTAATCAGAATTTTATTTTTGAAGGATAATACCAGACTTGTGTGTGTTTTAGGGCGAGTTTCGTTTGTCAAGTTGTGTGTGTTGAGTTGCGTGTGGCAACATGCATGTAGCGACTTTTGTGAGATGAGTTTTGTGTGGCAACATGCGTGTAGCAACTTTTTGTGTGTCGAGTTGCATGTGACAGGTTAGTGTAGCAAGTTGTGTGCAGCAAGTTTTGCGCATGGCGAGTTTTGCGCGTGGTGAGTTTTATGTGTAGTACCTTTTGAGTATGTGCAAGTTTTGTGTGAGACAACTTTTGCATGTGTTGCAACTTTTGTGCATGTGGCAATTTTTCCGCGTGTGCAAGTTTTGCGTGTGGCGAGTTTTCCATGAGGTGGGTTTTGCACTTGTGGCGAGTTTTGCGTGAGCCTAGTTTTTGCATGTGGCGAGTTTTGCGCGTGGCGAGTTTTGAGCGGCGACTTTTGTGTTTCCACTTTTATGTGGCGAGGTTGGTGTATGTGTGGTGAAATGTGTGCTGAGGGTGATATGTGTTCAAGCACGTGGTAGTGTGTGGCGCATTTTGTGTGCCCCACCTTAGCAACTGTACGGTATATACTCTTTGGCGCCATCGCTCTCATTCTTTAAGTCCCCCTTGTTCACATCTGGCAGCTGTCAATTTGCCTCCAACACTTTTCCTTTCACTTTTCCCCATTATGTAGATAGGGGCAAAATTGTTTGGTGAATTGGAAAGCGCGGGGTTAAAATTTCACCTCACAACATAGCCTATGATGCTCTCGGGGTCCAGACGTGTGACTGTGCAAAATTTTGTGCCTGTAGCTGCGACGCCTCCAACACTTTTCCTTTCACTTTTTCCCCATTATGTAGATAGGGGCAAAATTGTTTGGTGAATTGGAAAGCGCGGGGTTAAAATTTCACCTCACAACATAGCCTATGATGCTCTCGGGGTCCAGATGTGTGACTGTGCAAAATTTTGTGGCTGTAGCTGCGATGGTGCAGATGCCAATCCCGGACATACACACACACACACACACACACACACACACACTGTTAGGGCTAGCGGAACGCACCAAATAATAAGACAGATAGTGTATGGTGCGTTCGCAGCCCGGGGTCCACCGTGCAGAGATGGAACCTGCTGCTAAGTAATGACGGACTATATGGCGGTACTCATAAGTATGCACACGTGGGTTAAACTTCACCCAGCGTGAAAGAAGCGATCCTGTTGCATCACAGAATCGCGGTACCGCACATAGAAGGCGAGCAAGTAGTCAGCGAACTCAACCCCAACTAGGATTGAAGTCCGATTAGACCCTTGCTGGCACAACACCGCAACTGGGTGTGTAAGGAAGCAGAATAACAATATTAGGGCACAAGAGTGCATGCGGTGCCGCACTGACGAACGCCACTAACCACCCAGGCTTGGGTAAGGAAAGCACAGAGGAAGTGCACGGCGCCTTACTGGCGGTCACAGCAACTGGACGCTGTAACGTGTGATTAGTGCTGTAGGATAAGTCGGGCGCTAGATAGCAACCATACACCTTCCGCGAACAGACATTCAATAGGGAAGGGGTATCCAAGGACGACTTGCACTCACAACAAACACACGTAAGCAAATGTACACTAGCGCATGGCCGTACGGTCATGCGCAGTTTATATAGTTGCAGCACAGGAAGTGGCCACAGAAACTTTGCCTTTCCAAGACCTGCCAAGAGGACCAATGGAATGTGCTGCAGAGCCTGAGCACATGACCCTCGATCTCCAATGGGAGATCTTGCCCTGGGCATGCTCAGTGTGTGCAGACAAGGACTTAGTCCCAGAGAAGTCCACTCGCTGCTGACCAGCACTGGCTTTAATGGCAGAAGCTGAAGAAGGAGCATTAACTCTCTGTACAGTGTGAGACAGAGCAAGATGCTGGGACCGACGTCCCTGCTGAGCAGACTCCACTGTGGCTGGATAAGAATGGGAGACCGCAGCGGAGATGGCTCGAGATTCCCCCTGTGCAGAAGCGGGAACTCGAGACCTAACATGGCCCCCCCCTCCTTGGGCCTCGCTATGCTCGAAGGCAGCAATGAGCTGTGGGGCCCGAATGTTTTCAGCAGGCTCCCATGACCTGTCCTCTGGGCCATAACCCTTCCAATCCACCAGATAGAACTTTTTGCCGCGTACCACCTTGCACCCCAAAATAGCGTTCACCTCGTAATCGTCCGTAGACGAACCCGATGTCCCGGCAGATGACTCGGAAAACCGGGACATGTATACGGGTTTCAAGAGGGACACATGAAAGGTGTCAGTGATACCCAAGCGTGGAGGAAGAGCCAAACGGTAGACCACAGGATTAACCTGTTCGAGAACCTTGAAGGGACCCAAGTAGCGAGGAGCAAACTTAGTGGACTCAACTTGCAGCCTGATGTTACGGGCGGAGAGCCACACCAAGTCGCCAGGAGCAAAGGTCGGAGCGGGGCGCCGTTGAACATTGGCGGAGGACCTCATTCTCTCCTTGGAGGCTCGAATGGCATCCTGCGTGCGGTCCCAAATGTCCCATGCCTCCACAGCCCAGTCTGCCACCCTGGAGTCAGCAGAAGACACAGGCATGGGCACAGGAACACGCGGATGCTGGGCGTAATTTAGGAGGAATGGAGTCTGACCGGTGGAGTCGGCTACGGCATTGTTAAGTGCAAACTCTACCCACGGTAGCAAGGATGCCCAGTCATCCTGCCTGGCAGAAACAAAATGTCGTAAATATGTGACCAAGGTCTGGTTGGCCCTCTCTACCAACCGATTCGTCTCGGGATGATATGCCGAAGACAGATTCAACTCAATACTGAGTAGACGACAAAGCTCTCTCCAGAATCGAGACGCAAACTGGGGACCCCGGTAACTAACAATTTTGTCTGGCATACCGTGTAGGCGAAAGATATGCTTGACGAACAAGACAGCCAACGCCCGTGCAGAAGGTAGCCGTGGAAGAGGCACCAAGTGCACCATTTTGGAAAAATGGTCGGTGATCACCCAGATAATGGTGCAGTTACGAGACTTGGGTAAGCCCACCACAAAGTCCATCCCGACCATCTCCCAGGGCCTGTCCGCCACCGGCAGAGGAAAAAGCAAACCAGCTGGCCGTTGCCGAGGAGTCTTGTTCTTGGCACAAGAGACACACGCCCGAACATACTCTGCGACATCACGAGCCATATGCGGCCACCAGTACGTCCTCGCCAGTAACTCAGATGTCCTTTTGGTACCAAAATGTCCACCCACCCTGGACGAGTGTGCCCAAGAGAGAACCTCCGGTCGCAAATTGGATGGAACAAAAGTCTTGCCCGGGGGCACAGACTCTAGCGAAACCGGGGCCACAGTTCTCAAGCTCTCGGTGGGGACAATAAGCCGAGGCTCCTCCTCCTCCTCCGCAGATGACACAACGGAGCGAGAGAGAGCGTCGGCCCGAATGTTCTTCTCCCCAGAAAGAAAATGGAGGGTGAAATGAAACCGGGAGAAGAATAAGGACCATCTGGCCTGGCGAGAATTCAACCGCTGGGCTGTCTGCAGGTACACCAAATTTTTATGGTCTGTGAAGACTTGGAAGGGAAAATGTGCTCCCTCCAAGAGATGTCTCCACTCTCAGAAAGCCAACTTCATGGCTAGCAACTCCCTTTCCCCGATGAAATAATTCCTCTCTGCTGGTGAGAAGGTCTTGGAGAAAAAGAAGCAAGGATGCTTCCGACCTTGAGCATCCTTTTGGAAGAGGACTGCTCCAGCACCAACAGAAGAGGCATCCACCTCCATGATAAATGGCTTATCAACATCGGGGCGATGTAGGATGGGAGCGCTAGCGAAGTGTGACTTTATAGAGTTAAAGGCCTTGGAGACCTCCTCAGACCACAATTTGGGATTCGCCCCCTTCTTGGTGAGGGCAACCAAGGGAGCTACCAAAGTTGAGAAGTGTGGAATGAACTGGCGATAATAATTAATGAACCCCATAAAGCGCTGCACCGCTTTAAGAGAATGGGGTTCCTGCCAGTCCATCACAGCCTGTAGTTTGGCAGGATCCATAGCCAATCCCTGGGCAGAGATGATGTAGCCTAGGAAAGGTAGGGACTCCTGCTCAAACATACACTTCTCCAACTTGGCATAGAGGGAGTTTGCCCGTAGGAGGTCGAAGACTTTGCAAACATCTCTCCGGTGGGAGTCAATATCTGGAGAGTAGATGAGAATATCATCCAGATAGACTACGACCGAGGTGGAAAGCATATCCCGGAAGATATCGTTCACAAAGTCTTGGAAAACGGCTGGGGCATTACAGAGCCCGAAGGGCATCACCAGATATTCATAGTGCCCATTACTGGTGTTAAAAGCCGTCTTCCATTCGTCCCCCTCACGGATGCGAATCAGGTTGTAAGCACCCCGCAGATCTAGTTTAGTAAATACCCTTGCTCCCCGAAGCCTATCGAAGAGCTCAGATATCAAGGGCAAAGGATACTTATTTTTAACGGTGATAGCGTTAAGACCCCTGTAGTCTATGCATGGACGCAATTCCCCATTCTTCTTCTGCACGAAGAAGAACCCTGCCCCAGCAGGTGACACTGACTTCCTAATGAATCCTCTTGCCAGATTTTCCTGGATGTACTGTGACATTGCCTCCGTCTCCGGGAGAGATAGCGGATAGACTCGACCCCGGGGAGGCTCAGCACCAGGCAAGAGATCAATAGGATAGTCATAGGGGCGATGGGGCAGAAGGATCTCCACCGCCTTTTTGGAGAACACGTCTGCATAAGACCAATACTGCTTGGGGAGAGAGGAAAGATCTGCGGGTACCTCTGTAGTAGCAACCTGAACGCACTCCCTCTGACACCTACCCCCACAAGATTCACCCCATCCCAGGATTCTGCCAGAGGACCACTCGATATGAGGAGAGTGGTACCGTAGCCAAGGTATTCCCAACAGGACCTCATCAATTCCCTCTGGAATGACGAGCAGAGATATAATCTCCTGATGAGATGGCGACATGGACAGAGTAAAAGGGATGGTCTGGTGTGTTATCTGTGAGGGCAGTGTCGACCCATTCACCACTCGTACCGTTACTGGTTGAGCTAGCATAACCAGGGGTATTGCGTGACGTTGGGCGAAGGCAGAAGACATAAAATTGCCCTCCGCCCCAGAATCCACGCAGAGCTCTACCGAGTGGGAGAATGAGCCTATAGTAATTGTCCCCTTAAAGGACAATTTAGAGGCAAACGTCGCCGTGTCTAGTGTACCTCCACCTACTACCACTAGACGCTGACGTTTCCTCGACCGCTGAGAACATCTGGTGGCTAGATGTCCTGACTGCTGGCAAACATGACAGACCTTGAGTGCACAAGCGGTCCGAGACTTAGATCCCGCTTGTGACACTTCCCTGGCCTCATGTGACTCAGGATCCAGGACCGGAGATTCCAGAGGTTTGGCGAAGGTAGGAGCCAGCCGAAACCTCTGCCTACACTGGGCTCGCTCTAACCTCCGCTCGTTAAAATGGAGGTCAATTCGAGTGGAGACAGTTATTAACTCCTCCAGTGTGGCAGGAATCTCCCTAGTGGCCAGAGCGTCCTTAACGTGGTCAGCCAGGCCCCTCCAAAATATGGGGATAAGAGCTTTATCCGACCAATCCAGCTCAGAAGCTAAAGTGCGGAATTGGACGGCAAAATGACTGACCAAGGACTCACCCTGAGTTAATGCCAGCAGTTGGAGCGCAGTATCATGGGTGACTTGAGGTCCTAAAAAGACCTGTTTCAGAGTGCTCAGAAACAGCGGAGCACTCTGCACCACATGATCACCACGCTCCCACAGCAGCGTAGCCCATTCCAACGCCCTGTCCGACAAGAGAGACACTATAAATCCCACCTTAGCCCGCTCTGTGGGAAAACGTGCAGCCAGGAGCTCGAGGTGAATAGAGCACTGACTCACAAATCCGCTACAAAACTTGCTATCACCAGAAAATTTTTCTGGCAGCGGGAGGCGAGAAAATGTCGGAGCAGGGGTGGCAATGGACAGGGTTGCTGCAGCCACGCTAGCAGCCTGTACAGCAACTGCGGTAACATCCACAGTTGAGGTTGCGCTCTCAAGAGCCGCCAACCTACCCTCCAGCTGCTGGATATACCGCAAGGATTGCTGTTTGTCCGTCATTACTAGCCAGACCCTGGCGCTAGTGTAATGTTAGGGCTAGCGGAACGCACCAAATAATAAGTCAGATAGTGTATGATGCGTTCGCAGCCCGGGGTCCACCGTGCAGAGATGGAACCTGCTGCTAAGTAATGACGGACTATATGGCGGTACTCATAAGTATGCACACGTGGGTTAAACTTCACCCAGCGTGAAGGAAGCGATCCTGTTGCGTCACAGGATCGCGGTACCGCACATAGAAGGCGAGCAAGTAGTCAGCGAACTCAACCCCAACTAGGATTGAAGTCCGATTAGACCCTTGCTGGCACAACACCGCAACTGGGTGTGTAAGGAAGCAGAATAACAATATTAGGGCACAAGAGTGCATGCGGTGCCGCACTGACGAACGCCACTAACCACCCAGGCTTGGGTAAGGAAAGCACAGAGGAAGTGCACGGCGCCGTACTGGCGGTCACAGCAACTGGACGCTGTAACGTGTGATTAGTGATGTAGGATAAGTCGGGCGCTAGATAGCAACCATACACCTTCCGCGAACAGACATTCAATAGGGAAGGGGTATCCAAGAACGACTTGCACTCACAACAAACACACGTAAGCAAATGTACACTAGCGCATGGCCGTGCGGTCATGCGCAGTTTATATAGTTGCAGCACAGGAAGTGGCCACAGAAACTTTGCCCTTCCAAGACCTGCCAAGAGGGCCAATGGAATGTGCTGCAGAGCATGAGCACATGACCCTCGATCTCCAATGGGAGATCTTGCCCTGGGCATGCTCAGTGTGTGCAGACAAGGACTGCTGACCAGCACTGGCTTTAATGGCAGAAGCTGAAGAAGCAGCATTAACTCTCTGTACAGAGTGAGACAGAGCAAGACGCTGGGACCGACGTCCCTGCTGAGCAGACTCCACTGCGGCTGGATAAGAATGGGAGACCGCAGTGGAGATGGCTCGAGATTCCCCCTGTGCAGAAGCGGGAACTCGAGACCTAACACACACATTCAGCTTTATATATTAGATATATATATATTTTTTTTTTTTCAAAACTTTTTTTTACTTTTCACATGCTTCAATAGTCTGCTTCAGCCCTGCTCTGTGTAGCAGAAATGATCCTTTGCTATGAGCGCTGGCCACTGAATGAAGCTCATAGCTATCTGGCAATGACAACTATAGGGGTCTCCTGCAGACCCCGGGTTGTAATGCTAACCTGTCAGTGACCCGCAGGCATGTATAAGACACGCGGGTGGATCATAATTCCATCTACTGCTGTTAGGGGCACAGGTCAGATGATAAAATCAGCTGACATGTGCACGAAAAGTTGTGGGCTCATCGCCAGAGCCCACAGCAAACCGGGAGGCAACCTTGGATGTACCTATATGTCCAAGGTTGTAAAGGAGTTAACTTCTGCATATCCTTTTTAACATGTTGATCCCAAAACTGGATCTCGTATTCTAGATGTGACCTCATAAGTGATCACAATGCTAATGAGGAGAGGGAAACTAATTTCCACAGTACATGACAGACATCAAGTCCCTCAGGTGGGCTTTAAGTGTAAGCTACCCACCAGCATGTCTTTAGAGTGTGAGTGGAAACCCACGCAAACATGGTAAGAACAGACAAACATACAAATGTTGAACCTGGTTGGATATCAACCAAGGACCCAAGCACTGCAAGACTTCAGGGCTAACCACTGAGCCACTGTTCTGTATTGTAACTATACTATACATGTGCAACAGGAAAAAAAGATTTCCCTCCAGCGAAGACAGAATCAGGGAAAAAACTGAAAATTCACTTTTTTATATCCAATATTAAAAATTAGTGCACTAGCCACCAAGGGATGTCCATAGCAAACGTTTCAGCTAAAAGCATTAATCTTGGTATGTTACAAAAAAGACTGAAGGGTTCTCTGATATATAATGCTCCGATTAAACACAGGTGTGTGACAAAAACTAATTAGTGTTAGGTAGAAACATGAGACCCATTAAGGGTAGACAAAATCACTTATAAAACAATATAAAAATGACAAACTAGTAGAAAAATAGATTCAATATACTAACAAAGTAGAAAAATAGATTCAATATATTATATTGTAAAATCAAATCTTGTCTGCTGTTCATGCCAAAGGGGACTCTAGTTTGAAGTTTGAAGATCCAGTACGATTCCCTATACAGGATTTTCTTTTTAAATCGCCCCCTCTTATGGGTTTAAATACTTTTTTCAATTCCAGAGAATTTTAATGAACTAGCATTACCATTATATTTCTGGGATAAATGTTTTGAGAATGCTGAGATATTAACCTCTGTGGAACTGATCACATCAGATCAATGTCTCTTGATGCATTTCTTGAGTGGCCCTGAAGTACAACCCACATATTGAATGCTACATTCTATGCATTCGACCAAATATGTCGTTCCTATCATATTACAGTTAATGAAACTATGTACAGAAAACTCCTGGCTCGTTATGCTAGATTTAACTTTATTTTTTTTTATCCGCATGAAAACATCCTTACATGATATGTAACCACATTTATAGAACCCTTTACGGGAGAGCAATGTAGAATGGCTGGTGCAATATGGGGGAAATAGCTGGGGGAAAGCATGCTATCTAGTGTGGGTGCATTTTTGCCACAAATCTAACTTCCAATTATTTTAGGACCTCCACAAGCTTGCTGCCTTCATTCAATACTGGTAAGTATTTTTCTTATTATATTTATTATATCCAAATATTGTGGGCTGTATGGAGTTAAAAACGTTACGGCTGTTCCATTCTTATCGTCCTTATTACTTTCTAGTAGAAAGTTTTTTCTATCTATATTATGCACTATGATTTCTGCTCTTTTAAGGGTACAATATGTTTAGACTCTATTTTTTAATCTACCACTCTGTTATACTCCATGCTATCATTTTCCTGAGATGAACAATTTCTTTTTGTTCCAATTAGTTCTCCGGTCAGAATGTTATTTATTACATGAGGAGGATGGAATGAGTTTTCTTCTAATATGGAGTTACTGTCCGTGGATTTTCTTTTAGGATAAATAACAATTCTCCCCGTATTAATGATTCCAAATAATGTAATATCTAGATAATTATTGTAGAGGATAGGTTGCGTGTAAGAAGATAGATTGAATTTGTCGTTATTGATGTAAGAGACCAATTTATTGGCTTCCGTGTCTGTAAAATAATTGTGTGATAGCAGAAATGAAACTGCTAGAAGTCTGACATTTTGTATTTTCCAATTGTATATACTATGTGTATCAAGAAAAAAAATATTTCTTGATAAACAAAGCATGTATAAAAGGGAAATACAAAATTTCATACTTCTAGTCGTTTCATTTCTGCTATCACACAATTATTTTTCTTTTGATGGAAAATTCTTTTTACAAACTCAGTGATTTAATATTGGAGGCAAATTCTCCCCCTCCCTTGAAAATAGTAGCATTATGAGAGGAAAAATTTCTTGGGCAATAACATTTTTTTGTGAGAATATAGAATTTTATGGTCGATACATCGATGATTTAATCATAATCTGGAAGGGTACAGACACGGATGCCAATAAATTTCTATCTTTCATCAATAACAAATTTAATCTATCTTTTACCCATAACCTATCGTCTACAAAAATTAATTATCTAGATATTACATTATTTGGAAACATCGATACATGGGGACTTGTTATTTCTCCTTACAGAAAACCCAGGGACACTAACTCCATATTAGAGGCAAACTCATGCCATCCTCCTCATGTAATAAATAACATTCCGACCGGAGAACTATATGGAACAAAAAGAAATTGTTCATCTCAGGAAAATGATAACATGGAGTCAAACAGAGTGGTAGATAGATTGAAACATAGAGGATATACGTGTCGTACCCTTAAAAGAGCAGAAACCATAGTGAATAATATAGATAGAAACAACCTTCTACTAGAACGTAATAAGGACAATAAGAATGGAACATCCATAACATTTTCAACTTGATACAGCCCACAATATTTGGATAAAGGAACACATGGGCTACTTGCACAGTGAACAAGTCTGTATGATCATGTTCACACACCACCAAGAAACCTGAAGACACAAAAGAGAATAGTAAAACCAAAAACACTCAGTTTGAAAAAATGTTGCAGTAATCCGCAAGTGCTAGTAAAAGATGTAAAAAACAGGGTATTTGGTTGATACGTTTTTTGCAAAAAATGTATACTAAGCTGCTCTACCAATCTTCACGGTATACCCTTATCAGAGCAGTCCTAACTAATGTATGCAATCCCTATCTGATGTATTTAAAAACCTGATCATCTGTATATAACCTGTGTGAACAGGGTTCAGAGAGGAAAAATCCATGTGTGCATACAGGGTAGAACAGCTTTTGTGCAGATAGCCCAAGAGGAGTGGTGGAACTCCCCAGTCTTGTAGACACAAGAGAACAATTATGGAAACAGGAACTTGGTGGTGTGTGAACATGATCATACAGACTTGTTCACTGTGCAAGTAGCCCATGTGTTCCTGTTTCCATAATTGTTCTCTTGTGTCTACAAGACTGGGGAGTTCCACCACTCCTCTTGGGCTATCTGCACAAAAGCTGTTCTACCCTGTATGCACACATGGATTTTTCCTCTCTGAACCCTGTTCACACAGGTTATATACAGATGATCAGGTTTTTAAATACATCAGATAGGGATTGCATACATTAGTTAGGACTGCTCTGATAAGGGTATACCGTGAAGATTGGTAGAGCAGCTTAGTATACATTTTTTGCAAAAAACGTATCAACCAAATACCCTGTTTTTTACATCTTTTACTAGCACTTGCGGATTACTGCAACATTTTTTCAAACTGAGTGTTTTTGGTTTTACTATTCTCTTTTGTGTCTTAATATTTGGATAAAGTAGATAAAATAAGAAAAATCCTTACCAATATTGAATGAACACAGCAAGCTTGCAGAGGCAAAAAAAAATTAAAAGTTAGATTTGTGGCAAAAAGGCACCCACACTGGGTAACATCCTTTCCCCCAGCTATTTCCAAGGGAATAGATACTCCGGCCATTCTACATGACCCTCCCATAAAGGGTACTATAAATGTGGTCACGTATCATGTATGGATGTTTTCATGTGGATAAAAAAATTGCATTTCAATCTAGCATAACAAGTCAGGAGTTTTTTTTTATAAATAGTTTCATTACCTGTAATTTGACAGGAGTAACATATCTGGTTGAATGCATAGAATGTGATATTCAATAAGTGGGTTGTACTGCAGGGCCACTCGAGAAATGCATCAGGAGACATTTATCCGATGGGATAAGTTTCACAGCGGTTAATATCTCAGTAGTCTCAAAACTTTTGTCCAAGAAACATAATGGTAACTCTAGTTCATTAAAATTCTCTGGTTTTGAAAAAGTATTTAAACCCATAAGAGGGGGCGATTTAAAAAGCAAAATCCCGAACACCAGACAAGATTTGATTTTGCAATATAATATGTTGATTCTATTTTTCTGCTTATATGTTTGTCAGTTTTATATTATTTTGTATGTGATTTTGTCTACCCTTATAATGGTTCATATATATCCTGCCGTGTTTCTACCTCACAGGGTTAAATCCCAGGTGAATGCAAATTTATTTATTCACACACCTGTGTTAAATCAGAGCAGAATATATTAGAGAGCCCTTCAGTCTTTTTTTTTGTAACATACCATGATTAAGGCTTTTAGCTAAAACGCGTCGGTTGTTTGCTATGGCTATCCCTTGGTGGCAAGTGTATTAAATTTTAATATTGGATTAATAAAAGTGAATTTTCAATTTTTTACCTAATTCTGTCATCACTGCAGAAAAATCTTTTTTTCTTGATGCACTTGATGTTCACGTCACAGACTAGGATGGCTCAGTGAGATGAACGTCTATAAGACAAGGTGCATCTGAACGTGGTGAGCTGACTTTCCTTATCCATTTTTCCCTTCTTATGTGATATACCATACACAGTTACAAAATTGCAAGTTGAAAAAACTTCTCTATCGCTAGATTATTTATAACCCACAATGCCATTAGTTATAAGAAAAGCATCTAGTCCTTTCATAAATGGTGATATAGTTTCTGCCATTACTATCTCTTTTGGTACGGCACTCTACAGTCTGACTGCTCTAACTGCGAAGAACCCTTTCCTATTTAGCTGCCAGAATCACCTTTCCTCCACATATAATCAATATCCCCTAGTCCTTTGTATTGTCTTTGGAAGTAATAAATCATGTTCCAGTCCTGTGTATTGATCACACATATATTTCTACATATATATGAGATCTTCTCTGAAACAATTTTTCTTTTCAGCTAAACAAGCCCAACTTTTCCAACCTCTCATTACAGAAATGACTTTCGATCACTTGTAGTAATCCCAGGGGCAGACAAACCACATGTGCAGCCGGTGCAGCTGCACTGGGGCCCGGAGGTGGAGGGGGCCCCTGCAAGGGGGCTAATACTGAGTGCAATCTGGCCTGTTTATATGGCTCTGAGGCTCTGGGTGGACCCTGACCAGATTGCCCTAATGTGCGGTGGGCAGGGAGCAATCAGCTGCCTACAGGAGAAAATGGCAGTAGAGCTGCAGGGATCCATCCAGCTTCCTGCCCTCGCTTCCTGTCTGACACAGTATCACGGTTGGATGATGTCAATATTCAGCACACATCTGTGTCAGACAGAAAGCTGCTGGAGATGATGATGCTGCAGGGACGTGCTGCAGCTGCAGGGAACATGCAAAGAGGTGAGTAGTATGTGTATGTGTGTGTGTGGCTACAGGGAAACGTGCAGAGAGAAGGTGAGTGGTGTGTATATGTGTGTAGGTGGTGGTGGTGTGTGTGCGTGTGTGTGTAACATGTGGAGAGGTGAGTGTTGTGTGAGTGTGTAGGTGGTGGAAAGGGCAATGATGGGGTGATGGAGAGGGCAATGATGGGTGTGGTTGGGGGAAGGCAATGATGGTGGTGGTGGAAAGGAGCCAATGATGGAGGTGGTGGAGAAAGCAATGATAGAGGTGGTGGAAAGGGCAACTATGGGGGTAGGGGAGAAGGCAATAATGGAGGTGGTGGAGGGGGAGAACAATGATGGAGGTGATGGAGAGGGTAATGATGGAGGTGATGGAGAGGGCAATGCTGGAGGTGATGGAGAAGGCAATGATGGAGGTGGTGGAGAAGGCAATGATGGAATTGATGGAGAGGGCAATGACGGAGGTGGAGGAGAGAGCAATGATAGGGTTGAAGGAGAGGGCATTGATGGAGGGGTGGAGGGGGAGAACAATGATGAAGATGGAGGAGAAGGCAATGATAGAGGTAATGGAGAGAGCAATGATGGAGGTGGGGGAGAAGGCAATGATGGGTGTGGTGGGGAGGGCAATGATGGGTGTGGTGGAGAGGTCAAAGATGGAGGTGGGGAGTGGACAATGATGGGATGCTGAGGGGAGGGTGACAATGAGGGATGTGGGGGATTGGGATGGGAAGAAGGGGTACTTATAATGGACTTACTAACAGGAGGGGGTGGGGGAGGACATTAGATATGGATGTAAAATGAATTGGGTGGTGAAGGAAGGTGCTAAGACCCTGATTGTGTCCTCCCCATGTCACAATTCATTGTGATGCTATCGGGGACTTAAAATTTATTGAGGAGTGGGAGAGGAGGGGGTTAAGTGCATAGGACACTTTATAATGAATTGAAAGGTGGGAGAAGATGCTGTCAGGGACTTGTAATGAATTGGATGGTGGCAGAGGATGCTCAGTACCTGATGGCCCTTCTTCTTCCATCCCCAAATTCATCATGATGCTATCAAGGACTAGTGAATCATGGGACACAGGACAGGGAATAAGGTTATATGCACATGTTTAGGATCTGCAGGAGAAAATTCTTCTGCATATCCTAATGTGTTGGCAGGAAGAAAGTTGGGTAAAACACTTTTTTACCACACTTTTGCCATGCTTTTGTTATGTATTTTTCCTCATTAGTACGGGTGAAATATGCTGCAAGAATTTACATTATGCAGATTTTAATCTGCTGCAAATCTGCAAGAAAAAATTGGGGAGAGTCACTGACTGAATCATTTATATTATTGGGTGTCAGTGATTATAGCTAATGGGGCACAGTGCTGCTTATCACTTTATACTTGGATACATATCTGTTTTCATGGGCGAGACACATGTACACGTCAAAATTGTTGGTACCCCTCATTTAATGACAGAAAAACCCACAATGGTCACAGAAATAACTTGAATGTGACAAAAGTAATAAAAAAAAAAACTATGAACATGAAAGTCAGACATTGCTATTCAACCATGCTTCCACAGAATTAAAAAAAAAATAAAACTAATGAAATAGGCCCAGACACATTTCTTGCACAAGGGCCGCAAGCTGTCAGTGTCAGCCCATGAATAATCCAGTTCTTGCCTTTGAACTGACTCCAACCTTCCAATATTCCTTTTAAAAGATGAAGCCCCTAACTGGATCCCATATACCAGATTCTACTAGAAAGAGATAGTTCCATGGGTACAAGACAAGGCAGAGGGGCAGTGTAATGCCTGGAAAAAGAACATGAATATGGTTCTTTGACATGTACTAGCCACCTAAACAATGTTGTAGACCACCTACTCCCTTTCTTAACAGTGCTATTCCTTTTCAGTAGCCTCATCTTTTGGAAAGATAACGCGCCATACCACACTATAAAAAATGTTTAAAAATGTTTTGGGAAACATATGGGAAAGAATTTGTGATCTTGACTTTACCTTCAAATTTTGCTGATCTATGGAGCAGAGGCGGGAATACCAGTGGTCCATCCTGTGCAGCTACTCAAGGCCCCAATTGGTTAGGGACCCCATTCACATCTTAAAAGCAGTTTCGTACAATCAATGCAGACTGCACAAAAGAGCATAAGCTAATAAACTTCATAGCTCTCAAATACAGATGGATTGAAATAAATAATTATGATCAGCTACAGCACAAGAGGGGCCCATTAACATTTTTTTGCACAGGGGATCTATATAGTCCGCCTTTGCCCCTGTTATGGAGGTTCTGACTGACAACAAGACTGTTTTGGAGACAGGAGAGGCATACTACAGTTATCCAAACTAAAAATAAAAAAATCATTATTAAAAAATGAACAAAACTGCAGTTGTCAAAGTTAAACGTAACACTTTTATAATGAATTCATTTTTTATTAAATATTGAAGCAAAATTAAAACTTAGATATCATATATATTGTAGATTTGTTAAATACGAGTTTGATCAGATGTTCATTTTGTGCATTCGAACGATACAGTGTTTTTCACAGATAGTACTTGTACCTGTAATTGTTACTGGAGTTATTCATATGTCCACGATTTTTTGTTGACCAAGAGGTCTACACAAAATCACATTGACATTTCTGATTTCCATCTGAGTGTAAGGGCCCCTTTCCACTTGTGATTAAAACGGACGAGTGCAATCCGATAAAAAATCGGATTGCACTCGGACCAATGTTTTTCAATAGGTGACATTCCATTTGCGATTTTTTTCCCAGCCGAAATCGGACTGAGAAAAATCTGTGTCGGCTGAGAAAAAAATCGCAGCATGCTGCGTATTGCTGAGATTCTCGGACGAGACTCGCCAATGCAAGTCAATGGGTGCGAGAAAAAAAACGCACAGCACTCGCACCATGCGAGTGCTGTCCGATTTTTACACACCCGTGTCCTTAGAAAAGCCGGCAATTCAGCGCAGAGTACAGTAAAATCACACTGACAGGTTAGATGAGAGTAGATATATACACATAGAATAGGTATATATACATATATATATGTCAGGGAGACACCTATATTTATATATTTATATTTAATGCAGCGCGAGACAGCTTTAAAGCTGGTAATTCAATTACCGGCTTTTGCTTTCTCCTTCCTAAACCCGACATGATATGAGACATGATTACATACAGTAAACCATCTCATATCACCATTTTTTTTGCATATTCCACACTACTAATGTTAGTAGTGTGTCTATGCAAAATTTGGCCGTTCTAGCTATTATATTTAAGGGTTAAATGGCGGAAAAAATTGGCGTGGGCTCCCGCGCAATTTTCTCCGCCAGAGTAGTAAAGCCAGTGACTGAGGGCAGATATTAATAGCCTGGAGAGGGTCCACGGTTATTGGCCCCCCCCTGGCTAAAAACACCTGCCCCCAGCCACCCCAGAAAAGGCACATCTGGAAGATGCGCCTATTCTGGCACTTGGCCACTCTCTTCCCATTCCCGTGTAGCGGTGGGATATGGGGTAATGAAGGGTTAATGCCACCTTGCTATTGTAAGGTGACATTAAGCCAAATTAATAATGGAGAGGCGTCAATTATGACACCTATCCATTATTAATCCAATTGTAGTAAAGGGTTAAATAAAACACAAACACATTATTTAAAATTATTTTAATGAAATAAAAACAATGGTTGTTGGAGTATTTTATTCTACTCTCAATCCAGTCACTGAAGACCCTCGTTCTGTAAGTAAAAAAACATAATAAACCAACAATATCCTTACCCTCCGCAGATCTGTAACGTCCAACGATGTAAATCCATCTGAAGGGGTTAAAATATTTTGCAGCCACGAGCTTTGCTAATGCAATGATGCTCATGGCTGCAAAAACCCCGGAAAATGAAGGTAAAGTAGGTCAATGACCTATATCTAGCTTCATTTGCGGTGAGGCGCCCTCTGCTGGCTGTTCCTAGATCGTGGGAACTTTCCTAGAAAGCCTGGGAGCTTTCAAGGAAAGCTCCCACGATCTATGAACAGCCAGCAGAGGGCGCCTCACCGCAAATGAAGCTAAATATAGATCATTGACCCATATTTAGCTTAATTCCCTGGGGTTTTGCAGCGAGGAGGAGGAGGAGGAGGAGGAGGAGGAGGAGCAGCCTGCATTAGCGGAACTCCTTGCTGCAAAATGTTTTAACCCCTTCAGAAGGATTTACATCGTTGGACTTTACAGATCTGCAGAAGGTAAGTATATTGTTGGTTTATTTTATTTTTTTTGTCACAGAACGAGGGTCTTCACTGAGTGGATTGGGCGTTAAATAAAATATTACAACAACCTTTGTTTTTATTTCATTAAAATAGTAACTGGCTTAGTGATAGAAAGCAGAGGGTGGTTATAAATGGTATAGTCTCTAACTGGGTCGCTGTGACCAGTGGGGTACCGCAGGGGTCGGTATTGGGACCTGTTCTCTTCAACATATTCATTAATGATCTGGTAGAAGGTTTACACAGTAAAATATCGATATTTGCAGATGATACAAAACTATGTAAAGCAGTTAATACAAGAGAAGATAGTATTCTGCTTCAGATGGATCTGGATAAGTTGGAAACTTGGGCTGAAAGGTGGCAGATGAGGTTTAACAATGATAAATGTAAGGTTATACACATGGGAAGAAGGAATCAATGTCACCATTACACACTGAATGGGAAACCACTGGGTAAATCTGACAGGGAGAAGGACTTGGGGATCCTAGTTAATGATAAACTTACCTGGAGCAGCCAGTGCCAGGCAGCAGCTGCCAAGGCAAACAGGATCATGGGGTGCATTAAAAGAGGTCTGGATACACATGATGAGAGCATTATACTGCCTCTGTACAAATCCCTAGTTAGACCGCACATGGAGTACTGTGTCCAGTTTTGGGCACCGGTGCTCAGGAAGGATATAATGGAACTAGAGAGAGTACAAAGGAGGGCAACAAAATTAATAAAGGGGATGGGAGAACTACAATACCCAGATAGATTAGCGAAATTAGGATTATTTAGTCTAGAAAAAAGACGACTGAGGGGCGATCTAATAACCATGTATAAGTATATAAGGGGACAATACAAATATCTAGCTGAGGATCTGTTTATACCAAGGAAGGTGACGGGCACAAGGGGGCATTCTTTGCGTCTGGAGGAGAGAAGGTTTTTCCACCAACATAGAAGAGGATTCTTTACTGTTAGGGCAGTGAGAATCTGGAATTGCTTGCCTGAGGAGGTGGTGATGGCGAACTCAGTCGGGGGGTTCAAGAGAGGCCTGGATGTCTTCCTGGAGCAGAACAATATTGTATCATACAATTAGGTTCTGTAGAAGGACGTAGATCTGGGGATTTATTATGATGGAATATAGGCTGAACTGGATGGACAAATGTCTTTTTTCGGCCTTACTAACTATGTTACTATGTTACTATGTTACTATGTAAAATAATTTTTAATAATGTGTTTGTGTATTTTTTAACCCTTTACTAGTATTGGATTAATAATGGATAGGTGTCATAATTGACGCCTCTCCATTATTAATTAGGCTTAATGTCACCTTACAATAGCAAGGTGGCATTAACCCTTCATTACCCCATATCCCACCGCTACACGGGAATGGGAAGAGAGTGGCCAAGTGCCAGAATAGGCGCATCTTCCAGATGTGCCTGTTCTGGGGTGGCTGGGGGCAGGTGTTTTTAGCCGGGGGGGGCAATAACCGTGGACCCTCTCCAGGCTATTAATATCTGCCCTCAGTCACTGGCTTTACTACTCTGGCGGAGAAAATTGCGCGGGAGCCCACGCCAATTTTTTCCGCCATTTAACCCTTAAATATAATAGCTAGAACGGCCAAATTTTGCATAGACACACTACTGACATTAGTAGTGTGGAATATGCAAAAAAAATGGTGATATGTGATGGTTTACTGTATGTAATCATGTCTCATATCATGTCGGGTTTAGGAAGGAGAAAGCAAAAGCCGGTAATTGAATTACCAGCTTTAAAGCTGTATAGCACTGTATGAAATATAAATATATATATATAGGTGTCTCCCTGACATATATATATGTGTATATACCTATTCTATGTGTATATATCTACTCTAATCTAACCTATCACTGTGATTTTACTGTACTCTGCGCTGAATTACCGGCTTTTCTAAGGACACGGGTGCGTGAAAATCGGACAGCAATACGGATGTCATACGGATGTTGCGCTAAAAAAATCGCATGACACTCGCATGACACTCGCATGGCACTCGCAGACGTTACATCAGTTTTTTCAGTCCGTAAATCGGACCGCTTTTTTCTCACACTAGTGGAAAGGGGCCCTAAGATCTGTGAAAAAAATGGACCGCACTCGGATGTGCTTGGACAGCAATCTGAGTGTGCTCTGATTTTCACAGACGGTTAGGTTCTGGTCACACATTGTGTTTTTTTCAGTGTTTTTTATGCGTTTCTTTAATGTAAATTTTCAGCTGCGTTTTACAGTACCAGGAAAGTCTATGAGATTTCCTAAATCTCATGCACACAGCTTGTTTTTTTGTCCTCAGTAATTTGTGCAAAACCTTGGTTTTTGCAGAATGCAGCATGTCACTTCCTTCAGCGTTTCTTCAGCGTCCATTGAAAGCATTGGGTGGTGCAAAAAACTCTGAAAAAATGCTGCAAAAACGCAGGCATCAGGTTTTGCTGCGTTTTTAGAGCCAAAACTTAATGAAGTAGAATCAGAATTTTTTTTTCACTAAACTTTTATCAGCATGCATAAGAAATAAACGCCGCAAACATGCAGCAAAAACGCAACAAAAACTATGTACAGCCTGCTTTTTCGAGGCAAGTTTCTTCTTGTCAAGAGAGCAGGTTTTGCATCAAAAACGAAACATATCCTTAGATAGGAAAAACATAGAGAAACATTTTTCACATACGAAAAAAACTGATGAAACGTGAACTTTGACCAAACTGATAAAACTTGGATGAAACTCTGTCCGAAATCACAGATGAAATTTGGTCAAGTTTTCTGTGATGTGTGAATGAGATCTTATATGCATAACATACTCTATTCCCTAAATTAGTGTTTGCTACAAACTAACAAGGCCTCAAATAACAATGTTAGCACTGACAGAATGTGGGAAGGCAAAACAAACAGAAAAAATTACAAAGTCAAGAAAGTCAAAGTTGGCTAAGTTGTATGGCGGGTAGTGTTGAGCAATACCTTCCGATATCGGAAAGTATCGGTATCAGATAGGATCGGCCGATATTCAAAAAATATCGAATATCGCCGATACCGATACCCGATCCCAATGCAAGTCAATGGGACCAAAATATCGGAATTAAAATAAACCCTTTCTATCCTTGTAGGTTCATTCTACATGAAGGAAAACAACTAAGAATAATGCAGGATGTATTTGGGGAGGTGGCGGAGACATTAAAGTCATAGAGGTTTAGCCCAATCAAATAGAATAGCATGTTTTTTTTTTTTTGTTTTTTTTTAAAGACGTTCGGAGTGACAAAGATATTGACTATGTAAATTTTTTTTTTATTTTGTCAGATATTGATGTTTCACTATTCCACGCCCTTCCCCTTCTTTTTTTTTTTACTTTTCCCACACTTTCATCTTCATCATCATCAGCATCTTTGACATCAACTTCTTCTTTACCTTATTCATCTTCTTCTTCATCCTTTACCTTTTTTTATTTTTTTATTACATTCTTCATATTCATTTTATTCAACTATTATTATTCTTCCTATTCTACATATTCATTTTATTCAACTGTATTATTCTTCCTATTCTACTTCTTCATCATATTCTCATTTGTGACAGGCATTCCCGTAGTTGTTATCTATAAAAGTTGGAAGATTACACCTTCCGTTCTGCCAGTCACAAAAGTTACATTTGTCCGTGTTCAGTTTGGCCTGCAGCATCAGGCTTTATCCAGGGGCACCACGAGGAGGAACGGACTCACCCCCATACACTGCTTAGTCTTCTTCTGCATATAATTGAGATAATATCTTTTGCTCTGATATTAAGTGTTATGCTTAATGTTCTTCTGCTCTTTGTCGTCGTCTCCAGTGTCGTCATCTCCGCCGTCGTCGTCTCCACCGTCATAGTCTCCACCGTCGTAGTCTCCGCCGTCGTCGTCGTCGTCGTCATCGGGGTGGTCTTCCGGGTTGTCGTCGTCGTCGTCATCGGGGTGGTCTTCCGGGTCGTCGACTTTAGGGTCTTCAACTTGGTAATGTAGCAGAAGGTACAAGAAGGCTGAGAAAATGCCAAGAACCTGATGATGGAACTGGAACTCGGATGGCTACCCGAAGGTTCAAGAGCCTATGGAACTACCGAGGACCAGCTGACGTTACTGGAACCCGGTTACTAAGCAGGAGGTACCCGTGCTAAAAAGCACTACCAAGGACCGCCTGACGTTGGCGGAACTCGGATACCCAGAAGGAGGCACCTAAGCCAAAGGCTCTGCCCGGAACCAGCTGACGGTACTGGAACCAGGATGGGGAGCAGAAGGTACAAGAGCAAAAGACACTGCCGAGAACCAGCTGACGGTACTGGAACCCAGATGGGTAGCTGAAGGTCCAAGAGCCAATGGAACTACCGAGCACCAGCTGACGTTACTGGAACCCGGTTACTAAGCAGGAGGTACCCGTGCCTGAAAGCACTACCAAGGACCACCTGACGTTGGTGGAACTTGGATACCCAGAAGGAGGCACCTAAGCCAAAGGCTCTGCCCGGAACCAGCTGACGGTACTGGAACCAGGATGGGGAGCAGAAGGTACAAGAGCAAAAGACACTGCCGAGAACCAGCTGACGGTGCTGGAACCAGGTGGTGGACCCGAAGGCCCACAGGAGAGGAGAGAACAGCTAGGCCGCGAGGCAGCCGCAGTTACCGAACCCCAACAGTCCTACAGGGGGAGCTGGGCCTACTGGCACTACAGAACCAGCCTTGACTACCAGTTCACGCAGCCCACATAGGAAGCTCCTAAACTGAAGGGCACCCTGGAGTTGGCTAACCCGACCGCACCACGACGGGGCAAGCATAGGCGTCTCAGTGAGCTTGACACAACCCGGAAACAGCTGACGGTGTTGAAACCAGGTTTGGCACGAGGGAGTACCTGTGACAAAAACACTGCCGAGAACCAGCTGGCGGTGCTGGAACCCAGATGCGTTGCCCCAGTGTGCAAGAGCCAATGGCACGACCGAGGACCAGCTGACGGTGCTGGAACCCGGTTACTAAGCTGTAGGTGCCCGCGCTTAAAAGCACTACCAAGGACCGCCTGACGTTGGCGGAACTCGGATACCCAGGAGGAGGCACCTAAGCCAAAGGCTCGGCCCGGAACCAGCTGACAGTGCTGGAACCAGGTGGTGGACCCCACGGCCCACAGGAGAGGAGAGAACAGCTAGGCCGAGAGGCAGCCGCAGTTACCGAACCCCAACACAGTCCTACAGGGGGAGCTGGGCCTACTGGCACTACAGAACCAGCCTTGACTACCAGTTCACGCAGCGCACATAGGAAGCTCCTAAACTGGAGGCACCCTGGAGTTGGCTAACCCGACCGCAACACGACGGGGCAAGCATAGGCGTCTCAGTGAGCTTGACACAACCCGGAAACAGCTGACGGTGCTGAAACCAGGTTTGGTACGAGGGAGTACCTGTGACAAAAACACTGCCGAGAACCAGCTGGCGGTGCTGGAACCCAGATGCGTTGCCCCAGTGTGCAAGAGCCAATGGCACGACCGAGGACCAGCTGACGGTGCTGGAACCCGGTTACTAAGCTGTAGGTGCCCGCGCTTAAAAGCACTACCAAGGACCGCCTGACGTTGGCGGAACTCGGATACCCAGGAGGATGCACCTAAGCCAAAGGCTCGGCCCGGAACCAGCTGACGGTGCTGGAACCAGGTGGTGGACCCCAAGGCCCACAGGAGAGGAGAGAACAGCTAGGCCGCGAGGCAGCCGCAGTTACCGAACCCCAACAGTCCTACAGGGGGAGCTGGGCCTACTGGCACTACAGAACCAGCCTTGACTACCAGTTCACGCAGCCCACATAGGAAGCTCCTAAACTGGAGGCACCCTGGAGTTGGCTAACCCGACCGCACCACGACGGGGCAAGCATAGGCGTCTCAGTGAGCTTGACACAACCCGGAAACAGCTGACGGTGCTGAAACCAGGTTTGGCACGAGGGAGTACCTGTGACAAAAACACTACCGAGAACCAGCTGGCGGTGCTGGAACCCAGATGCGTTGCCCCTGTGTGCAAGAGCCAATGGCACGACCGAGGACCAGCTGAAGGTGCTGGAACCCGGTTACTAAGCTGTAGGTGCCCGCGCTTAAAAGCACTACCAAGGACCGCCTGACGTTGGCGGAACTCGGATACCCAGGAGGAGGCACCTAAGCCATAGGCTCGGCCCGGAACCAGCTGACGGTGCTGGAACCAGGTGGTGGACCCCAAGGCCCACAGGAGAGGAGAGAACAGCTAGGCCGCGAGGCAGCCACAGTTACCGAACCCCAACAGTCCTACAGGGGGAGCTGGGCCTACTGGCAACAGAACCAGCCTTGACTACCAGTTCACGCAGCCCACATAGGAAGCTCCTAAACTGGAGGCACCCTGGAGTTGGCTAACCCGACCGCACCACGACGGGGCAAGCATAGGCGTCTCAGTGAGCTTGACACAACCCGGAAACAGCTGACGGTGCTGAAACCAGGTTTGGCACGAGGGAGTACCTGTGACAAAAACACTGCTGAGAACCAGCTGGCGGTGCTGGAACCCAGATGCGTTGCCCCAGTGTGCAAGAGCCAATGGCACGACCGAGGACCAGCTGACGGTGCTGGAACCCGGTTACTAAGCTGTAGGTGCCCGCGCTTAAAAGCACTACCAAGGACCGCCTGACGTTGGTGGAACTCGGATACCCAGGAGGAGGCACCTAAGCCAAAGGCTCGGCCCGGAACCAGCTGACGGTGCTGGAACCAGGTGGTGGACCCCAAGGCCCACAGGAGAGGAGAGAACAGCTAGGCCGCGAGGCAGCCGCAGTTACCGAACCCCAACAGTCCTACAGGGGGAGCTGGGCCTACTGGCACTACAGAACCAGCCTTGACTACCAGTTCACGCAGCCCACATTGGAAGCTCCTAAACTGGAGGCACCCTGGAGTTGGCTAACCCGACCGCACCACGACGGGGCAAGCATAGGCGTCTCAGTGAGCTTGACACAACCCGGAAACAGCTGACGGTGCTGAAACCAGGTTTGGCACGAGGGAGTACCTGTGACAAAAACACTGCCGAGAACCAGCTGGCAGTGCTGGAACCCAGATGCGTTGCCCCAGTGTGCAAGAGCCAATGGCACGACCGAGGACCAGCTGAAGGTGCTGGAACCCGGTTACTAAGCTGTAGGTGCCCGCGCTTAAAAGCACTACCAAGGACCGCCTGACGTTGGCGGAACTCGGATACCCAGGAGGAGGCACCTAAGCCAAAGGCTCGGCCCGGAACCAGCTGATGGTGCTGGAACCAGGTGGTGGACCCCAAGGACCACAGGAGAGGAGAGAACAGCTGAGCCGCGAGGCAGCCGCAGTTACCGAACCCCAACAGTCCTACAGGGGGAGCTGGGCCTACTGGCACTACAGGACCAGCCTTGACTACCAGTTCACGCAGCCCACATTGGAAGCTCCTAAACTGGAGGCACCCTGGAGTTGGCTAACCCGACCGCACCACGACGGGGCAAGCATAGGCGTCTCAGTGAGCTTGACACAACCCGGAAACAGCTGACGGTGCTGGAACCAGGTTTGGCACGAGGGAGTACCTGTGACAAAAACACTGCCGAGAACCAGCTGGCGGTGCTGGAACCCAGATGCGTTGCCCCAGTGTGCAAGAGCCAATGGCACGACCGAGGACCAGCTGGCGGTGCTGGAACCTGGTTACTAAGCTGTAGGTGCCCGCGCTTAAAAGCACTACCAAGGACCGCCTGACGTTGGCGGAACTCGGATACCCAGGAGGAGGCACCTAAGCCAAAGGCTCGGCCCGGAACCAGCTGACGGTGCTGGAACCAGGTGGTGGACCCCAAGGCCCACAGGAGAGGAGAGAACAGCTAGGCCGCGAGGCAGCCGCAGTTACCGAACCCCAACAGTCCTACAGGGGGAGCTGGGCCTACTGGCACTACAGAACCAGCCTTGACTACCAGTTCACGCAGCCCACATAGGAAGCTCCTAAACTGGAGGCACCCTGGAGTTGGCTAACCCGACCGCACCACGACGGGGCAAGCATAGGCGTCTCAGTGAGCTTGACACAACCCGGAAACAGCTGACGGTGCTGAAACCAGGTTTGGCACGAGGGAGTACCTGTGACAAAAACACTGCCGAGAACCAGCTGGCGGTGCTGGAACCCAGATGCGTTGCCCCAGTGTGCAAGAGCCAATGGCACGACCGAGGACCAGCTGACGGTGCTGGAACCCGGTTACTAAGCTGTAGGTGCCCGCGCTTAAAAGCACTACCAAGGACCGCCTGACGTTGGCGGAACTCGGATACCCAGGAGGAGGCACCTAAGCCAAAGGCTCGGCCCGGAACCAGCTGACGGTGCTGGAACCAGGTGGTGGACCCCAAGGCCCACAGGAGAGGAGAGAACAGCTAGGCCGCGAGGCAGCCGCAGTTACCGAATCCCAACAGTCCTACAGGGGGAGCTGGGCCTACTGGCACTACAGAACCAGCCTTGACTACCAGTTCACGCAGCCCATATAGGAAGCTCCTAAACTGGAGGCACCCTGGAGTTGGCTAACCCGACCGCACCACGACGGGGCAAGCATAGGCGTCTCAGTGAGCTTGACACAACCCGGAAACAGCAGACGGTGCTGAAAACAGGTTTGGCATGAGGGAGTACCTGTGACAAAAACACTGCCGAGAACCAGCTGGCGGTGCTGGAACCCAGATGCGTTGCCCCAGTGTGCAAGAGCCAATGGCACGACCGAGGACCAGCTGACGGTGCTGGAACCCGGATGCGTTGCCTATCAAAGATTGTCTTCCTACAGCCCCAACTAGCGGTGTTGGAGCAAAGGGTAAGCAGGGGGAGCAGAGTGTAGGCCGAAGCCTGCACTGGAGTCAGCTTTGTGTCTGCGTTGCGTTTGCAGGACACTTTGCCGGCTACACAGTGGGGGAACAGCAGGCGGTGCTGAACCCCACTAACACATTGGCTGGTGTTTTTCTCTGTGCAGCTAGCACTTCCGGGCAAAAACTAGCGGTGTTATAGCCCAGGGGCAGCAGGAGGAGGAGAGGAGCAGAGTGTAGGCCGAAGCCTAGTTGAACCAATTTCAAAGGTAACCTTTAACCCCCCCTCAGGTGTTACAAAGTACAAGAGCCACACCTTGTGCAGCATTAATGCTGCACAAGTAAAAGGTTGCTCTATTAATTTTTCTACTTGCACACGCTGAATGCAACACGTACACAATTTAGCCCATTCTACAGTCAAACTGTAGTTGAGGCGTGACTTGTATTTTTAAGGAGACGCAGCATAGGTGTCCCAAATAACGCCTTTGTGCTTGGCGCAGCTTCCTTAGCGTTGTTTTTTGCTGTACAGGAGTCTGCGCTCTTCTGTTATCCCTTGGCAATGCCCTGTTAGCGCTGCCCGTCTTATGACCTCATTTCATGTTGGCCGCTGCGGTTAACGATGGCCATAAATCCCAGACCCACAGTGCCTTTTCATAAAGTCACACTGCGGTGCTGGGATTCGTGGCCTTGAGCAGTAAATATATTCGACGCTCACACACGTCCTTACACCTGCTTCAGACTGGGCGGCCTCTGCTGATCCCTTTTCGCATGCCGCACAGTCTGAAGAAGGCGGAAGGAGATGAGTGTTGACAGGCGAACATATGCACTGCTCGTGCCCATAAACCACACCCTCGCTGACAAAATAAATAAGACAACGAGGGGCGTTGTTTCACGCAGGGCGGATGCACAGGCGCAGCCAGCTAACCATGATGTCAAAAGACGGGAAGCGCTACCAAGGGGGGTGCTGCGTATCATTAGAAAGGAAAGTCACACCTCAGGGACAGTGGAATGGTCTCAATGAGACACATTTTGTACGTGTTGAGTTCCACGTGGGCAAGGAGAAAAAGTCAGCCACCTTGTACAAATGCAGCAGTACTGCTGAACAAGGTGGCTGTTATACATAGAAACACCTGGGGGTGGGGGGCAGGCTCCCTTCAATTTCAGTTCATGTGCCTGCATGGCGTTTGCAGGGCACGTTGCTGGCTACACAGCTGGGGAACAGCTGGCGGTGCTGAACCCCACTAACACATTGGCTGGTGTTTTTCTCTGTGCAGCTAGCACTTCAGGGCAAAAATTAGCGGTGTTAGAGCCCAGGGGCAGCAGGAGGAGGAGAGGAGCAAAGTGTAGGCCGAAGCCTAGTTGGAACAATTTCAAAGGTAACCTTTAACCCCCCCTCAGGTGTTGCAAGGTACAAGAGCAAAAACTTGAACAGCATTAATGCTGCACAAGTCAAAGGTTGCTCTCTTCATTTTGCTCCTTGCACACGCTGAATAAAACACGTACACTATTTACTCCATTATACTGTCAAACAGTAGTGGAGGCGTGACTTTTCTTTTGAAGAAGACGCAGCACAGGTGTCAAAATTTACACCTAGGTGCTGGGCACAGACTCCTTACCGTTGTCATTTGCAGTACAGGAGAGTGCGCTCTTGTGTTATCCCTTGGCAATACCCTGTTAGTGCAGGCCGTCTTATGACCTCATTTCATGTTGGCCGGTGCGGTTAACGATGGCCATAAATCCCAGACCCACAGTGCCTTTCCATAAAGTCACACTGCGGTGCTGGGATTCGTGGCCTTGTGCAGTAAATCTGTTCGCCGCTCACACATGTCCTTACACCTGCTTGAGACTGGGCGGCCTCAGCTGATCCCTTATTGCCTGCCACGGCCATGAGGCCGCACAGTCTGAAGAAGGCGGAAGGAGGGGAGTGAAGACAGGCGAACATATGCACTGCTCGTGCCCATCAATCACACCCTCGCAGTCAAAATATATGAGACAACGAGGGGCGTTGTGTCGGGCAGGGCGGACGCACAGGCACAGCCAGCCAACCAATGATGTCTGAAGACGGGCAGCGCTAACATTGGGGGTGCTGCGTGTCATTAAAAAGGAAAGTCACACCTCAGGGACATTGTAATGGTCTCTAATGAGACACATTTTGTACGTGTTGAGTTCCACGTGGGCAAGGAGAAAAAGTCAGCCACCTTGTACAAATGCAGCAGTACTGCTGTACAAGGTGGCTGTTATATATAGAAACACCTGGGGGTGGGGGGCAGGCTCACTTCAATTTCAGTTCTTGTGCCTGCGTGGCGTTTGCAGGTCACGTTGCCGGCTACACAGCAGGGGAACAGCTGGCGGTGCTGAACCCCACTAACACATTGGCTGGTGTTTTTCTCTGTGCAGCTAGCAATTCCGGGCAAAAACTAGCGTTGTTAGAGCCCAGGGTCAGCAGGAGGAGGAGAGGAGCAGAGTGTAGGCCGAAGCCAGCACTGGTGGCAGCTTTTGGTCAGTTGTGCCAGCGTGGCTTGTGCTGGACACGATGCAGGCTACACAGCAGGGGAACAGCTGGAGGTGCTGAACCCCACTAACACATTGTCTGTTTTTTTTCTCTGTGCAGCTCGCATTTCCGGGCAAAAACTAGCGGTGTTTGAGCCCAGGGGCAGCAGGAGGAGGAGAGGAGCAGAGTGTAGGCCGAAGCCTGCAATGGTGGCAGCTTTTGGTCAGTTGTGCCAGCGTGGCTTGTGCTGGACACGATGCAGGCTACACAGCAGGGGAACAGCTGGTGGTGCTGAACCCCACTAACACATTGGCGGGTGTTTTTCTCTGTGCACCTAGCACTTCCAGGCTACAACTGGCGGTGTTATAGCCCAGGGTCAGCAGGAGGAGGAGAGGAGCAGAGTGTAGGCCGAAGCCTAGTTGAACCAATTTCAAAGGTAACCTTTAACCCCCCCTCAGGTGTTGCAAGGTACAAGAGCCACACCTTGTGCAGCATTAATGCTGCACAAGTAAAAGGTTGCTCTCTTAATTTTTCTCCTTGCACACGCTGAATAAAACACGTACACTATTTAGCCCATTCTACTGTAAAACAGTAGTGGAGGCGTGACTTTTCTTTTTAAAGAAAAGCAGCCCAGGTGTCGAAAATAACACCTTGGTGCATGGGCGCAGCTTCCTGAGCATTGTTATTTGCTGTACAGGAGTCTGCGCTCTTGTTATCCCTTGGCCATGCGCTGTGAGCGCTTCCTGTCTTCTGACCTCATTTCATGTCGGCCGTTGCGGTTAGCGATGGACATAAATCCCAGACCCACAGTGTGTTTTCAAAAAATCACACTGCGTGGCTGGGATTCGTGGCCTTGTGCAGTAAATATGTTTGCCGCTCACACATGTCCTTACACCTGCTTCAGACTGGGCGGCCTCATCTGATCCCTTATCGCATGCCGCGGTCATGAGGCCACCCAGTCTGAAGAAGGCGGAAGGAGATCAGTGAACACAGGCAAACATATGCACTGCACATGCCCATCAATCACACCCTCGCTGTCCAAAAAAATAAGACACCGAGGGGCATTGTTTCGAGCAGGGCAGACGCACAGGCGCAGCCAGCTAACCAATGATGTCAAAAGACGGGCAGCGCTATCAAGGGTGGTGCTGCGTATCATTAGAAAGGAAAGTCACACCTCAGGGACAGTGGAATGGTCTCAATGAGACACATTTAGTACGTGTTTAATTAAACGTGGGCAAGGAGAAAAAGTCAGCCACCTTGTACAAATGCAGCAGTACTGCTGTACAAGGTGGCTGTTATACATAGAAACACCTGGGGGTGGGGGGCAGGCTTCCTTCAATTTCAGTTCATGTGCCTGCGTGGCGTTTGCAGGACACGTTGCCAGCTACACAGCAGGGGAACAGCTGGCGTTGCTGAACCCCACTGGCACATTGACTGGTGTTTTTCTCTGTGCAGCTCGCATGTCCGGGCAAAAACTGGCGGTGTTAGAGCCCAGGGTCAGCAGGAGGAGGAGAGGAGCAAAGTGTAGGCCGAAGCCTGCACTGGTGGCAGCTTTTGGTCGGTTGTGCCAGCGTGGCTTGTGCTGGACACGATGCCGGCTACACAGCAGGGGAACAGCTGGCAGTGCTGAACCCCACTAACACATTGGCTGTTGTTTTTCTCTGTGAAGCTCGCATTTCCGGGCAAAAACTAGCGGTGTTAGAGCCCAGGGTCAGCAGGAGGAGGAGAGGAGCAGAGTGTAGGCCGAAGCCTAGTTGAACCAATTTCAAAGGTAACCTTTAACCCCCCCTCAGGTGTTGCAAGGTACAAGAGCCACACCTTGTGCAGCATTAATGCTGCACAAGTAAAAGGTTGCTCTATTTAGTTTGCTCCTTGCACACGCTGAATAAAACACGTACACTATTTAATCCATTATACTGTCAAACAGTAGTGGAGGCGTGACTTGTCTTTTTAAGGAGACGCAGCACAGGTGTCAAAATTTACACCTAGGTGCTGGGCGCAGATTCCTGAGCGTTGTTATTAGTTGTACAGGAGTCTGCGCTATTGTGATCCCTTGGCCATGCGCTGTGAGCGCTGCCTGTCTTCTCACTTCATTTCATGTTGGCCGTTGCGGTTAGCAATGGATATGAATCCCAGGCCCGCAGTGTGTTTTCAAAAAATCACACTGCGTGGCTGGGATTCGTGGCCTTGTGCAGTAAATATGTTTGCCGCTCACACATGTCCTTACACCTGCTTCAGACTGGGCGGCCTCAGCTGATCCCAGGAGGCCGCACAGTCTGAAGAAGGCGGAAGGAGATGAGTTAAGACAGGCGAACATATGCACTGCACATGCCCATCAATCACACCCTCGCAGCCAAAATATATGAAACGAGGGGGGTTGTGTCGGGCAGGGCAGACGCACAGGCACAGGCAGCCAACCAATGATGTCAGAAGGCGGGCAGCGCTACCAAGGGGGGTGGTGCGTGTCATTAAAATGGAAAGTCACACCTCAGGGACATTGTAACATAGTAACATAGTTACATAGTAACATAGTAACATAGTTAGTAAGGCCGAAAAAAGACATTTGTCCATCCAGTTCAGCCTATATTCCATCATAATAAATCCCCAGATCTACGTCCTTCTACAGAACCTAATTGTATGATACAATATTGTTCTGCTCCAGGAAGACATCCAGGCCTCTCTTGAACCCCTCGACTGAGTTCGCCATCACCACCTCCTCAGGCAAGCAATTCCAGATTCTCACTGCCCTAACAGTAAAGAATCCTCTTCTATGTTGGTGGAAAAACCTTCTCTCCTCCAGACGCAAAGAATGCCCCCTTGTGCCCGTCAACTTCCTTGGTATAAACAGATCCTCAGCGAGATATTTGTATTGTCCCCTTATATACTTATACATGGTTATTAGATCGCCCCTCAGTCGTCTTTTTTCTAGACTAAATAATCCTAATTTCGCTAATCTATCTGGGTATTGTAGTTCTCCCATCCCCTTTATTAATTTTGTTGCCCTCCTTTGTACTCTCTCTAGTTCCATTATATCCTTCCTGAGCACCGGTGACCAAAACTGGACACAGTACTCCATGTGCGGTCTAACTAGGGATTTGTACAGAGGCAGTATAATGCTCTCATCATGTGTATCCAGACCTCTTTTAATGCACCCCATGATCCTGTTTGCCTTGGCAGCTGCTGCCTGGCACTGGCTGCTCCAGGTAAGTTTATCATTAACTAGGATCCCCAAGTCCTTCTCCCTGTCAGATTTACCCAGTGGTTTCCCATTCAGTGTGTAATGGTGATATTGATTCCTTCTTCCCATGTGTATAACCTTACATTTATCATTGTTAAACCTCATCTGCCACCTTTCAGCCCAAGTTTCCAACTTATCCAGATCCATCTGTAGCAGAATACTATCTTCTCTTGTATTAACTGCTTTACATAGTTTTGTATCATCTGCAAATATCGATATTTTACTGTGTAAACCTTCTACCGGATCATTAATGAATATGTTGAAGAGAACAGGTCCCAATACTGACCCCTGCGGTACCCCACTGGTCACAGCGACCCAGTTAGAGACTATACCATTTATAACCACCCTCTGCTTTCTATCACTAAGCCAGTTACTAACCCATTTACACACATTTTCCCCCAGACCAAGCATTCTCATTTTGTGTACCAACCTCTTGTGCGGCACGGTATCAAACGCTTTGGAAAAATCGAGATATACCACGTCCAATGACTCACCGTGGTCCAGCCTATAGCTTACCTCTTCATAAAAACTGATTAGATTGGTTTGACAGGAGCGATTTCTCATAAACCCATGCTGATATGGAGTTAAACAGTTATTCTCATTGAGATAATCCAGAATAACATCCCTCAGAAACCCTTCAAATATTTTACCAACAATAGAGGTTAGACTTACTGGCCTATAATTTCCAGGTTCACTTTTATTGTAATGGTCTGTAATGAGACACATATTTTACGTGTTTAATTCTACGTGGGCAAGGATAAAAAATCAGCCACCTTGTACAAATGCAGCAGTACTGCTGTACTAGATGGCTGTTATACATAGAAACACCTGGGGGGGTGGGGCCAGGTTCCCTTTAATTTCAGTTCATGTGCCTGCGTGGCGTTTGCAGGTCACGTTGCCGGCTACACAGCAGGGGAACAGCTGGCGTTGCTGAACCCCACTAACACATTGGCTGGTGTTTTTCTCTGTGCAGCTAGCACTTCCGGGCAAAAACTAGCGGTGTTTAAGCCCAGGGTCAGCAGGAGGAGGAGAGGAGCAGAGTGTAGGCCGAAGCCTGCACTGGTGGCAGCTTTTGTTCTGTTGTGCCAGCGTGGCTTGTGCTGGACACGTTGCCGACTACACAGCAGGGGAACAGCTGGCGGTGCTGAACCCCACTGACACATCACCTAGTGTTTTTTCTGTGTAGACAACACTTCCAGGTGGCAACTGACAGTGTTGAAACCCAGGGAATCAAAGAGGAGCAGAGTGTAGGCCGAAGACTGCAGTGGAGCAAGTTGAAAGGGAACCTTTAACCCCCCCCCAGGCATTTGTTGCTGAAAGAGCCATCTTGTACAGCAGTAATACTGCACATGGAAAATGGTGGCTCTGAAAATTATGCTCCTTGCAAACGCTGAAGTACACACTCATATAATTCCTTTGTAATGTGACACAGCAAAGCCGTCATTCCAACCCCCTTGGTGCCGTGCGCCACCTCCTCAACGTTGTTTGGTTCTGTCACGGAGCCCATGCTGTAATGTTATCCCTTGGCCATGCACAGTTAGCGGTGCCCGTCTTCTGACATCATGTAGGTGTCAGGCTGGCAGTGCCTGTGCGTCCAAGCTGCCCGAGATCCAACCTTGCAGTGTCATCTAATGTAGTCCCACTGCGGGCCAGGGATCCATGGGCATGCGCAGTGCATATCATCGCCTCTCACTCACCTCCTTCCTGCTTCTTCAGACTGTGCGGCGTCACGGCCGTGGCATGCTATTAGGGATCAGCTGACGCCGCCTAGTCTGAAGAAGCGTGAAGAAGGGGAGTGAGAGGCTAGTATATGCACTGCGCATGGCCGTGGATACCAGGCCCACTGTGGGATCACATTAGACGACACTGCGAGGTGGGATTTCGGGCAGCGTGGACGCACAGGCGCAGCCAGGACGACAACAAATGATGTCAGAGGACGGGCAGCGCAAACTGTGCATGGCCAAGGGATAACATAACAGCGCAGGGTCCATGACGGAATCAAACAACGCTAAGGAGCCAGCCCACGGTGGCAAGGGGGTAGCAATGACGGCTGTGCTGCGTCACATTACAAAGGAAAGTCCCACCTCCGGGACGGTTGGACGGTGTGAGGGGACACATTACATGAGTGTGTAGTTCAGCGTTTGCAAGGAGCATAATTTCAAGAGCGACCTTTCCCTTGTGCAGTATTAGTGCTGCACATGGTGGCTCTTTCAGTAACAAACGCCTGGGGGGGGGGACAGGTCCCCTTACATTTTAGTTGTGCCAGTGTGGCGGTCGCATGACACGTTGCCGGATACACAGCTGGGGATCAGCTGACGTTACTGAACCCCAATAACAGAGGAGCGACTGTTGACTGTGCAGACAGCACTTCCAGGCACCAACTGGCGGTGTTAGAGCCCAGGGACAGCAGGAGGAGCAGATTGGAGGTATTGCCGCACACACAGCTGGGGATCAGCTGACGTTACTGAACCCCAATAACAGAGGAGCGACTGTTAACTGTGCACACAGCACTTCCAGGCACCAACTGGCGGTGTTAGAGCCCAGGGACAGCAGGAGGAGCAGATTGGAGGTATTGCCGCACACACAGCTGGGGATCAGCTGACGTTACTGAACCCCAATAACAGAGGAGCGACTGTTAACTGTGCACACAGCACTTCCAGGCACCAACTGGCGGTGTTAGAGCCCAGGGTCAGCAGGAGGAGCAGAGGAACAGAGTGTAGGCCGAAGCCTGATTGGAGCAAGTTGAAAGGGAACCTTTAACCCCCCCCAAGACGTTTGTAGCTGAAAGAGCCATCTTGTGCAGCACTAAGGATGCAAAAGGAAAAGGTTGCTCTTTTAATTATGCTCCTTGCAAACACTGAAGTAAACACTGAAAATGTGTCCCCTTATACCGTTCAACCGTCCCGGAGGTGCAAATTTCCTTCGTAATGGGACACAGCACAGCTGTCATTCCTATCCCCTTGGTGCCGTGCGCTGCCTCCTCAGCGTTGTTTTAAGCTGTCACGGAGCCTGCGCTGTTCTGTTAGCCCTTGGCCATGCCCAATTAGCGCTGCCTGTCTTCTGACATAATTTGGTGTCAGGCTGTCAGTGCCTGTGCGTCCACGCTGCTCCAGATCCCACCTCACAGTCTCGTCTAACGTAATCCCACTGCGGGCCTTGGATCCATGGGCATGCACAGTGCATATACTCGACTCTTACTCCCCTCCTTCCCTCTTCTTCGACTGTGCGGTGTCACGGCCGTGGCATGCTATTAGGGATCAGCTGACGGCGCACAGTCTAAAGAAGGCGGAGGGAAATGAGCGAGAGCCCGAGGGGAAGATATGCACTGCGCATGCCCATGGATCCCAGGCCTGCAGTGTGACTCAATCAGAAGACACTGCGAGGCGGGATCTGGCCTACACAAGTGTTAAGTTGTGTTTGGTGAACTTTACTTTTTTTTTTTTTTGCAGATCGGGCTACAGAGCTAGTTTAAATCACACGGAGACCGTGCAGACAGCCGTAAACGGCGCTGCAAGGCCCAAAAAACCTCCTCTAGGTTATCCTATTTAGTGTTTTTCCACTATTTAGCTGGAGACGGGTGGAAAGACACTAATAGGGAATTTTTTTTTTAAATTTTAAACTGGCTGCACTATTTGAAAAAAATGAATTTTTTTGTCAAGGTATGAGGCAGTAACGCACCCTGAGCTGAATCCAACCGGCTATGGCTGCACACCGACTACAGGGCGAGCTGTGCTCACACAGAGACCATGCAGACAGCCGTAAACGGCGCTGCAAGGCCCAAAAAAAACCCTCTAGGTTAGCCTATGTAGTGTTTTTCCACAATTTAGCTGGAGACGGGTGGAAAAACACTAATAGGAAATTTTTTTTTTAAAGTTTAAACAGGCTGCACTATTTGAAAAAAAGTAAATTTTTTTTCAAGGTATGAGGCAGTAACGAACCGTGAGCTGAATCCAACCGGCTATGGCTGCACACAGACTACAGGGCGAGCTGGGCTCACACGGAGACCGTGCAGACAGCCGTAAACGGCGCTGCAAGGCCCAAAAACTCCCCTCTAGGTTATCCTATGTAGTGTTTTTCCACAATTTAGCTGGAGACGGGTGGAAAAACACTAATAGGAAATTTGAGAAAAAATGTGCAGCAGGCTGCACTATGAGCAAAAAAGGACAACTGTGTGAGGCAGTGTGAACCCCCCCTGAGCTGAATACAACCGGGTATAAGGCTGCACACAGACTACAGAGTGAGCTGCACACACACACACACACACAGAGACCTTGCAGAACGCTGTTAAAACAGCGCTGCAAGGCAAGAGCAAGGTGAACAGTGAGGAACACACAGCGTTTTGCTAAATTAGCCTTTGGAAAGGAAAATAAAGCAATTAGCTATCTCAACTGGCCCTCAGTTAGAACACAGCGTCCTGTCCCTAATTGAAATCACAGCAGAGTGAGCGCAAAATGGCGGCAGCGTTTTTTATAGTGCAGAGTGACATCATTTCAGCAGCCAATCCAAGCCTTGCCAGTACTTACATGCCCACCATGCTAAACAGGATGTGCCCACACTTCCAATCATTCCTCATTGGCTGCTGCGTTCAGTTTGAATTCTGGGAACTTCCGATTCCGGTATCCGATACGCGGGAAGTATCGGAATTCCGTATCGGAATTCCGATACCGCAAATATCGGCCGATACCCGATACTTGCGGTATCGGAATGCTCAACACTAATGGCGGGTAATAATTTCACCCCTATCTGTCTTTGTCTCACTTCTAATTAGTCCTCTTCACACTTTTGTATTTGCTAATAAAGAGAACTCAACAGGTGTTAGGTGTTTTAACCCCTTAGTGACAGAGCCAATTTGGTACTTAATGACCGAGCCAATTTTTGCAATTCTGACCACTGTCACTTTATGAGGTTATAACTCTGGAACGATTCAACGGATCCCGCTGATTCTGAGAGTGTTTTTTCGTGACATATTGTACTTCATGTTAGTGGTAACATTTCTTCGATATTACTTGCGATTATTTATGAAAAAAACGGAAATATGGCGAAAATTTTTAAAATTTTGCAATTTTCAAACTTTGTATTTTTATGCCCTTAAATCAGAGAGATATGTCACGAAAAATAGTTAATAAATAACATTTCCCACATGTCTACTTTACATCAGCACAATTTTGGAAACAAAATTTTTTTTTGTTAGGGAGTTATAAGGGTTAAAAGTTGACCAGCAATTTCTCATTTTTACAACACCATTTTTTTTTAGGGACCACATCACATTTGAAGTCATTTTGAGGGGTCTATATGATAGAAAATAATGAAGTGTGACACCATTCTAAAAACTACACCCCTCAAGGTTCTCAAAACCACATTCAAGAAGTTTATTAACCCTTTACGTGCTTCACAGGAACTGAAACAATGTGGAAGGAAAAAATGAACATTTAACTTTTTTTTGCAAACATCTTAATTCAGAACCATTTTTTTTATTTTCACAAGTGTAAAAACAGAAATGTAACCATAAATTTTGTTATGCAATTTCTCCTGAATACTCCAATACCCCATATGTGGGGGTAAACCACTGTTAGGGCGCACCGCAGAACTTAGAAGTGAAGGAGCGCCGTTTTACTTTTTCAATGTTGAATTGGCTGGAATTGAGATTGGATGCCATGTCGCGTTTGGAGAGCCCCTGATGTGCCTAAACAGTGGAAACCCCCCACAAGTGACACCATTTTGGAAACTAGACCCCTTAAGGAACTTATCTAGATGTGTGGTGAGCACTTTGAACCCCTAAGTGCTTCACAGAAGTTTATAACGTAGAGCCGTGAAAATAAAAAAATCGCTTTTGTTTACACAAAAATGATCTTTTTGCCCACAAATTCTTATTTTCACAAGGGTAACAGGAGAAATTAGACCACAAAAGTTGTTGTGCGATTTCTCCTGAATACGTCGATACCCCATATGTGAGGGTAAACCACTGTTTGGGCGCACCGCAGAGCTTGGAAGTGAAGGAGCGCCGTTTTACTTTTTCAATGTAGAATTGGCTGGAATTGAGATTGGACGCCATGTCGCGTTTGGAGAGCCCCTGATGTGCCTAAACAGTGGAAACCCCCCACAAGTGACACCATTTTGGAAACTAGACCCCTTAAGGAACTTATCTAGATGTGTGGCGAGCACTTTGAACCCCCATGTGCTTCACAGAAGTTTATAACGTAGAGCCGTGAAAAAAAAAAAATCGCATTTTTTCTACAAAAATGATCTTTTTGCCCACAAATTTTTATTTTCACAAGGGTAACAGGAGAAATTAGACCACAAAAGTTGTTGTGCAATTTCTCCTGAGTACGCTGATACCCAATATGTGGGGGTAAACCACTGTTAGGGCGCACCGCAGAGCTTGGAAGAGAAGGAGTGCCGTTTTACTTTTTCAATGTAGAATTGGCTGGAATTGAGATCGGACGCCATGTCGCGTTTGGAGAGCCCCTGATGTGCCTAAACAGTAGAAATCCCCCACAAGTGACCCCATTTTGGAAACTAGACCCCCCATGGAACTTATCTAGATGTGTGGTGAGAACCTTGAATGCCCAAGTGCTTCACAGAAGTTTAGAATGCAGAGCCGTGAAAATAAAAAATATTTTTTTTTTCCACAAAAAAGATATTGTAGCCCCCAAGTTTTTATTTTTACAAGGGTAACAAGAGAAATTGGACCCCAAAAGTTGTTGTCCAATTTGTCTTGAGTATGCTGGTACCCCATATGTGGGGGTAAACTACTGTTTGGGCGCACGGCAGAGCTCGGAAGGAAGGAGCGCCGTTTTGGAATGCAGACTTTGATAGAATGGTCTGCGGGTATTATGTTGCATTTGCAGAGCCCCTGATGTACCTAACCAGTAGAAACCCTCCACAAGTGACCCCATTTTGGAAACTAGACCCCCAAGGAACTTATCTAGTTGTGTGGTGAGAACTTTGAATGCCCAAGTGCTTCACAGAAGTTTAGAATGCAGAGTCGTGAAAATAAAAAATAATTTTTTTTTCACAAAAAAGATTTTGTAGCCCCCAAGTTTTTATTTTCACAAGGGTAACAGGAGAAATTGGACTGCAATAGTTGTTGTCCAATTTATCCCGAGTACGCTGATGTGCCATATGTGGGGGTAAACCACTGTTTGGGCGCACGGCAGAGCTCGGAAGGGAAGGAGCGCCTTTTTGGAATGCAGACTTTGATAGAATGGTCTGTGGGCATTATGTTGCGATTGCAGAGCCCCTGATATACCTAAACTGTAGTAACCCCCCACAAGTGACCCCATTTTGGAAACTAGACCCCCCAAGGAACTTATCTAGATGTGTGGTGAGAACTTTGAATGCCCAAGTGCTTCACAGAAGTTTAGAATGCAGAGTCGTGAAAATAAAAAATATTTTTTTTTTCACAAAAAAGATTTTGTAGCCCCCAAGTTTTTATTTTCACAAGGGTAACAAGAGAAATTGGACCCCAGAAGTTGTTGTCCAATTTATCCCGAGTACGCTGATGCTCCATATGTGGGGGTAACCCACTGTTTGGGCGCACGGCAGAGCTCAGAAGGGTGGGAGCACCATTTGACTTTTTGAGCGCAAAATTGGCTGTCGTGTTTGGAGACCCCCTGATGTACCTAAACAGTGGAAACCCCCCAATTCTAGCTCCAACCCCTAACCCTAATCCCAACCTGATCCATAATCCTAATCACTAACCCTAACCATAATCACAACCCTTACCCCAAAACAACCCTAATGTCAACCCTAACCATAACCCTAATCAAAACCCTAAATCCAACACACCCCTAATCCTAATCTCAACCCTAACCTCAAACCTAACCCTAATCCCAATACACCCCTAATCACAACCCTAACCTTAACCCTAATCCCAAACCTAATCCCAAGCGTAACCCTAATGCCAACCCTAACCCTAATACCAACCCTAATCCAAACCCTAAACCTAATCCCAGCTCTAACCCTAACTTTAGCCCCAACCCTAGCCCTAACTTTAGCCCCAACCCTAACCCTAGCCCTAAGGCTACTTTCACACTTGCGTTGTTTGGCATTCCGTCGCAATCCGTCGTTTTGGACAAGAAACGGATCCTGCAAATGTGCCCGCAAGATGCGTTTTTTGCCCATAGTATTGCCGACGGATCGTGACGGATGGCCACACGTCGCGTCCGTCGTGCACTGGATCAGTTGTGTTTTGGCGGAGCGTCGGCACAAAAAAACGTTCAATTAAACGTTTTTTTGTACGTCGCATCCGCCATTTCTGACCGCGCATGCGTGGCCGTAACTCCGCCCCCTCCTCCCCAGGACATAGATTGGGCAGCGGATGCGTTGAAAAACTACAGCTGCTGCCCACGTTGTGCACAATTTTCACAACGTGCGTCGGTATGTCGGGCCGACGCATTGCGACGGCCCCGTACCGACGTAAGTGTGAAAGAAGCCTAACCCTAAATTTAGCCCCAACCCTAACCCTAAATTTAGCCCCAACCCTAGCCCTAACCCTAGCCCTAACCCTACCCCTAACCCTAGCCCTACCCCTAACCTAACCCTACCCCTAACCTAACCCTACCCCTAACCCTACCCCTAACCTAACCCTACCCCTAACCTAACCCTACCCCTAACCTAACCCTAGCCGTAACCCTACCCCTAACCCTAACCTAACCCTACCCCTAACCTAACCCTAGCCGTAACCCTACCCCTAACCTAACCCTAGCCCTAACCCTACCCTAACCCTAACCCTACCCCTAACCCTACCCCTAACCCTACCCCTAACCCTAACCCTACCCCTACCCTAACCCTAACCCTACCCCTAACCCTACCCCTAACCCTACCCCTAACCCTAACCCTACCCCTAACCCTAACCCTACCCCTAACCTAACCCTAGCCCTAACCCTAACCCTACCCCTAACCCTACCCCTAACCCTACCCCTACCCCTAACCCTACCCCTAACCCTAACCCTAATTTTAGCCCTAACCGCTGTTCTCCTGCCGGCCGGCAGATGGAGACAGATGGCGGGCGCACTGGGCATGCGTCCGCCATGTTCTTCTGCCGGCGGCCAGGAGGAGCAGCAAGAGGATCCAGGGACCTAGGTGAGTATGCTAGGGTCCCCGAATCCCCCTATTTCTCTGTCCTCTGATGTGCGATCACATCAGAGGACAGAGAATTACACTTTACTTTTTTTTTTTTTTTTTTTTTGCGGTCGCCGGTAAACAGTTAATTACCGGCGATCGCAAAACAGGGGTCGCTAAAACCGACCCCCGATCATGCTCTTTGGGGTCTCGGCTACCCCAGGCAGCCGAGACCCCAAAGATTCTCCCGGTGCCGGCCGGCGGGCGCACTGCGCATGCGCCCGCCATTTTGAAGATGGCGGCGCCCACCGGGTGACACGAGGAGCATCGGGGGAGCTAGGTGAGTATTGGGGGGCCACCTGGGACCCCTTTTCTCTGTCCTCCGATGTGCGATCACATCGGAGGACAGAGAAATTAAAAAGAGATCGCTTTTTTTTTTTTTTTTGCGATCGCCGGTAAACGGTTAATTACCGGCGATCGCAAATGCGGGGAGGGTTAAAAACCCCCCGAATCATGTTCTCTGGGGTCTCGGCTACCCTCGGCAGCCGAGACCCCGGAGAAAATCGGCCTGTGGGGGGCGCTATACACTTTTTCCACAGCGCCGTTAATTAACGGCGCTGTGGTTTAAGTACCCTTAGCGGCCGCCGTTAAAAGGCGTATCGGCGGTCGCTAAGGGGTTAAATGAGGAATTTCACGCAGTTGTAAAGTCTGATGTATTCACATATTCACAGTATTTTAATATGTTATTTTATTAATCTATCATTAATCATTATAATGAACAGAGGTGACTCTTCGGCCATAAAATAACAGAACACATTATTAAAAATGTAACAGTGTATCAGGGTCTCCCGCTGCCGTAGGATTAATTGTTCTTCCCATAAATAGATTACTAATTAGTAAAAAGGATCCAAAAGAAAAACAGACAACTTTGTGTATGTTCTTGTACCGCACACATACAAGTGTTTCTTACAAAATTAGAATATCATCAAAAAGTTAATTTATTTCAGTTCTTCAATACAAAAATTAAAACTCATATTATATAGAGTCATTACAGAGTGATCTATTTCAAGTGTTTATTTCTGTTAATGTTGATGATTATGGCTTATAGCCAATGAAACACTAAAGTCATTATCTCAGTAAATTAGAATACTTTATAACACCAGCTTGGAAAATGATTTTAAAATCACAAATGTTGGCCTACTGAAATGTATGTTCAGTAAATGCACGCAATACTTGATTGGACTCCTTTTGCATCAATTACTGCAAAAATACGGCATGGAATGGCGATCAGCCTGTGGGACTGCTGAGGTGTTATGGAAGCCCAGGTTGCTTTGATAGCAGCCTTCAGCTTGTCTGCATTGTTGGATCTGGTGTCTCTCATCTTCCTCTTGGCAATCCCCCATTGATTCTCTGTGGGGTTAAGGTCAGGCGAGTTTGCTGGCCAATCAAGCACAGTGATATTGTTGTTTGAAATTGGTACTTTTGGCAGGGTGGACAGGTGCCAGGTACTGTTCGAGAATGAAATCTCCATCTTCAAAAAGCTTGTCGGCAGAGGAAAGCATAAAGTGCTCTAAAATTTCCTGGTAGACGGCTGCACTGACATTGGTCTAGATAAAGCGCAGTGGATCTACACCAGCAGATAGTGAAGTATAGCGCGGCACAGCTGTATCGGTGCTCAAGAGAGGTTTCCCACACCAGTAAATAGAATAAATAACTTGGCACTCAACTTGGTGAATAGTGGTAATCAAGAAAATCAAAATTTATTACTTAGAGTAGCAGTCCAGAAAATTAGACGTTTCGGTCAAACATAAAGACCTTCTTCAGTAAACCGACTGCTGTAAAGGTGGAATATATACAGCACTTGTATGTGTATTTATAAAAGGCTGAGGGGTCCTATGTAAGAATCCAGTAGGACCTAAATGATAACGGCCAGTAGCCGAACTATAGGTCATCAGTATTCATCCACAAAGAGTATGAAAAGGTATAATTAGGAACGCGGAGCTAATAAAGATGTCTGGGGAAGTATATGGCCATGAGAATAGTGTCACATATATGGCAGAACGATATGTCCAGCGATTAACATAAGTAAAGAAAGGTCCAAAAGGAATATTGGGAGCGAGAAAAGCCTCTTAGTAGATGAAGATATTGGACAATTCAATTAGCGGTGGACACCGCATTGATGTACGCCTACGGTCCGCAGCGTATCGGAGCTGATTGTGTCCATTATCTTCATCTACTAAGAGGCTTTTCTCGCTCCCAATATTCCTTTTGGACCTTTCTTTACTTATGTTAATCGCTGGACATATCGTTCTGCCATATATGTGACACAATTCTCATGGCCATATACTTCCCCAGACATCTTTATTAGCTCCGCGTTCCTAATTATACCTTTTCATACTCTTTGTGGATGAATACTGATGACCTATAGTTCGGCTACTGGCCGTTATCATTTAGGTCCTACTGGATTCTTACATAGGACCCCTCAGCCTTTTATATATACACATACAAGTGCTGTATATATTCCACCTTTACAGCAGTCGGTTTACTGAAGAAGGTCTTTATGTTTGACCGAAACGTCTAATTTTCTGGACTGCTACTCTAAGTAATAAATTTTGATTTTCTTGATTACCACTATTCACCAAGTTGAGTGCCAAGTTATTTATTCTACACCAGCAGATGACATGGCTCCCCAAACCATCACTGATTGTGGATACTTCACACTAGACCTCAGCAGCTTGGATTGTGTGCCTCTCCAATCTTCCTCCAGTGCGCATATTCCTCACTGTAATGAGCGGGACCATGTAACCGCTCACACAGGACCTGCTGCCGGCGCTGAGAGAAGACATCGCTGGAGCTGGGTGTCAGTGAGTATTTCCTGGCAAGCGGGGGGGAGCACAGGGGATGGGAGGCGGGAGGGGACGCACAAGCTTTATTTTTAAGGGAAAAAAAAAAAAGATTTTTCATTCCTTCTTTCCAGCGAACGCTGCTGGGAAGAAGGGATGAATACCAGCTTCAGCACCACACACGAGGGGGACAGCGCTTACTGTAGCGCTGTCTCTCCTGTGGGTGGTACGTGCACACAGAGGAGAGTGCACACTGTTCTCCGTGTGCATGTGTGCGGGACGCTTTGCGGACCGTGCTGCCGGAGAAAAACGGACATGTCTCCGTGTTTTCAACATGGACACACGGTCCATGAAAACACGGAGACATGTGCATAGACCCATTCATTTGAATGGGTCTACGTGTGTCAGTGTCTCCGGTACGTGAGAAAACTGTCACTACACGTACCGGAGACACTGACATGTGAAAGAGGCCTAAGGGACCTTTTTAAACACTTAGGAAGCCTTTGCAGGTGTTTTTTGTTATTTTTTCTAACTTACTGATATCATGACTTTTGGGTTTTCATTGGCTGTAAGCCATAATCATCAGCATTAACAGAAATAAACTCTTTAAATAGATCACTCTGTTTGTAATGACTATATAATATATGTTTCACTTTTTATATTGAGGAACTGAAATAAATTTACTTTTTGATGATATTCTAATTTTGTGAGAAGCACCTGTATATGCAACCTGTAAAAACTCAATCTACAAGTTTCAAACATAGTCAAGCTATTAAACATGCAGTTCAATTTTCTCTGAAGAATAAAGGTCCACCGGTTTGTCGGCTTTCTCAAGCATTGTGTGGTTTTCTAAAATGTATTCATCCTTGTCTGTATGCATCTCTTTGTTTTCACCACTAGGGATCTGTTAACCATGGTACTTTCGTATTAAATAATATGTTGCTATACTGTTGAGAAATTCTCTTTCTTAGGGCATGTTTACACATTCAGTATTTGGTCAGTATTTTGCAACACAGGAAAAGTATAATAAAAACACGTGCACCACTACTGTATTTTCCAACCATTCCTTAGTTTGGCTTAGAAATACTGATGTAAAATACTGACCAAATACAAAACGTGTAAATGTGGCCATATAGTGCTATAAATTTCAAGAAAAAAAATAGCTACCAATAGCCCACTTCTACCTCCAAACCACCTGGAATTGTGCATTACTATGAGTTATTGGACTGCAAAAGACCCATATATTTTTCTTGCACATGGTATTTCTTCTGTGTATATGCGCTCCTGGTGAAATCCGACTATTGTTAGTTCACTACAGCTCAGACATCACCCAGTGTACTCTAAATAATATTTATAAAATCTCTGTAGAGTCTAGTTCTAATGAGGAGACATTTCTTACTTCTTGTAACTTCCTGCTTTTCCTCTTTATATTTTGGATGAAGTTTGATTTCAAAGAGTATTCTGGTTATACCAAGTTATCACCTATTCCAGGGTAGGTAACAATATCCAGATCAGTCGAGGTTCAACTGCTGGGACCACCTCCAATTGCAATAAGAAGGGACATGAGTTCACCTTTTCAGTGGAGCAGCACTTGCACACTGCTTCATTCAATCTCTACTCCAGAAGATACAGTACCGCTCCAAAGTTTGTAAATGCTGTACAATTTTTACATTTCAGCCTAAAACTATATCAGGTTTTCACACGAGACCAAAAAGTAGATAAAAAAACTAAATAAAACACATGGGTAAAAAAATTGTTTGTCATTTCATAATGAGGACAATGATCCAATCAGACATGTCTGTGAGTGAAAAGTTTGTGAACCTTTGCTTTCAGTATTTAACGTGACTTCCTTGTTCAGCAATAACTGCATCTATACATTTCCGGTAACTGTTAATAAGTCCTACAAAAAGACTTGAAGGAATTTTAGCCTATTCCTCCCTACAAAACAGCTTCAACTCTGATCAGAGGGGTAGCCAACAGTGCAGTTAAGATGATATACTGTGGATAGATGATAATTTTTACAACCAGAGTACCCCTTTAAGGCCATGTTTACATGTTGCGGTTTTTACCGCGGATCCGCAGCGTTTTTGACGCTGCGGATCTGCAGCAGTTTTCCATGCGGTCTGCAGTACCATGTAAACCTATGGAAAACCAAATCCGCTGTGCACATGCTGCGGAAAAAAACGCACGGACACAAAGCGTTGTTTTTTCCGCCGCATGTCAATTTTTTGTGCGGAACTGCAGTGTTTCTGCACCCATTGACTTGCATTGAGTCGGGCACTTCTGCAGCAAAACCGCAGATGTAAAAAAGATCTGCGGTTTATTTGAGGTGGAAACGCTGCAGTTCGGGAGGGGGGAAGAGTGTGGGCGGAGTGTGGGCTGAGTGTGGGCGATGACTGTGTGCGTGTGTGTGCGGGCGGGGTCTGCCGTCTCTCCGTGCCGGGTCTGCAGGCTGTCTGGGTGGTCTGTTTGTGACGGGGTGTACGGCAGAGCAAGAAGGGACAACAGGCCAAGGGATGATTCCACAGATTTATTATCAAGAACGCTGGAACAACACATGCAGGTAGATCTACAGAGTCCACTATTAGTCCAGTGGAACAGGTTCGGGGGCACCTCCCGATAATCCTTGTGCCAGGTAGCAAAGCAATAGTCCACAATTAGTCCAAGGGATCCCAAAACAATCTCACAAACGACGAGATATGTCCTCAGCACAAGTCTCGCCCTGTTCGCTTCCGCAGTCCCAGATGGACATGGGGTCTTGCCTCAGCTAAGAATCCCCACTCCTTCTCCTTCAAGGATCAACTCACATCTGATCTCAAAATAAGAATGGATTGTCTGAGCTCCTGGGATCCGCCCATGAAGGGGGGTAGGGGTCACACCTTCTATTCAATGGTTGGGTCCATCAAAAGATTCTAGACTGGTGGGCTCCGCTTAATCTATGTAGTATGTACATTTGACTAGCCACCTGCTGTGAGGAAGAATGGCTATTCCTCCACTAGTGATGTTGACAAAGCTTAATTACATTAGAGCTTAGGGCTGCAAGTATTGGGGGAAGGAGACATATTGTTACAGGTGAACTCCCAGCACAAGAGAATACATAAATTACAGCTAATAGAAACCAGAGAACAGTTACATACATCAAATGGCATATTATTCAAATACAGGACAGGGCAAAAGTACATATCATGACAATCCCTTCTCCTCCCAATTTGTGTACATACCAGGGACCTCAACAGGTCGCTGGTTAAGTACACACAGGCAGAGCGTAACTTACATGTGGCTTCATGCAGCCACGAATTGGCATCGTAGCTCTCCCACATCATTGCCCAGGAGAACATCTGCAGGCAGACCACCCATCACCCCAACCACACATCGCCTGACCCCAAAACCAAAGTTCAGATCCACAGTGGCTGTGGGAATAGTCCTCCATTGTCCACCAGCCAGTTCAATGACAATCCCAGGTCCTCGATGGATTGCCTCAGGCCGAACCACTCGGGGATCAGCCAGTGTGAGGAAAGCCCCTGAGTCACAAAATCCAATAAGTCTCTGTCCATCCAGCACGACCTCCTGCAAGTGCTTACCTCGATGAGCAGAAGTCGTCATAGCTGCGGGTCGCACACCATAAACTCCTAGTGGTGCAACATGGGTGGGTGAGGCACTAGGCCAGTCCTCACGTAGTGGTGACACGTCGTCCTCCATGGCACTTGGGTGTACATAATTAATAATACGACTGGGTACAGGATTAATCCTCATTTGAACAGCTGGGCAGGAGGCTTGCAGATGCCCTGGCTGTCCACATCGATAGCATCTCTGCTGGGTCTCACTCCATCCAAGGCGTCCTCTTGGGCGAGGGGTAAGGGAACCTGGAGGCCGACTCCCACCTGAAGGTGCTGTAGGGGTTTGAGGACGACTTCTCCATGAGCTGGCTGGGCATGAGGCCTGCAGATGCCCCAGATGCCCACAACCATAACACCTGCGCTCTGCTACTTCCTCTCCTCGTCGTATTCCAGAAAACGCAGTAGAAGCAACTGGAGGCACATTTACACGGGTATCAGCATGAGGTGGTGGCTTAGAGGAACGGGGAACAATGGGGACAGAAGAACAGGGGGCCACCGGTGTTGTGGAGCTGGTAGGCCTCTCTCCATCCTCCAACAGAACCCTCCACTGAGGCTTGATGGTGAGAGCCTCATCAGCTAGAGCTGCAGCTTCCTCCACAGTGGCTGGTCTCCTCTCACACACCCATTTCCGGATCTCAGCAGGGCACTTGCAGTAAAACTGCTCTTTTAGGATAACCTGGAGGAAGGTCTACCAGGTTAAGGCCTCCTCTGCCTCCAGCCAGCGATGACATATTTGTTTGAGTCTGTGGGCATACATCTTGAAAGACACTTCCTCATCACAGGCTAAAGTACGGAACTGAGTCCTGTAAGTTTCTGGGGTAACAGCATAATGTTCTAGAATAGTCCGTTTAATCTCCGCATACTCACAGTTCCCCTGAGGGTCCATAGCTCTATAGGCTGCGGCAACTCCACCTTCTAAGAGCCCCACCAGATGTCGGACTCGGTCCCTTTCCGGGACTTCCATTAATCGACACTGATGCTCAAAGTCCTGGAAGAAGCCCTCAATGTCGCCTGCAGCCTCATTAAAGGACTTGAGGTCTTTGCGGGACACTCTGGGGAGTTCCCTCATGGTGGGTGCTGGGGTTACAGTCTGTCTGGAGCTTCTAGCTGCTTCCAAAGCGATCTGCCTCTCCAGCAATGCCATCTCCTGAGCTCTGTCCTCGGCTCTGTGAATGGCCTCCCTCTCCTCGGCTCTGTGAATGGCCTCCCTCTCCTGAGCTCTGTGAATGGCCTCCCTCTCCTCGGCTCTGTGAATGGCCTCCCTCTCCTGAGCTCTGTGAATGGCCTCCCTCTTATCGTCTATGGTGGCCTCTTCTCCCAGCAATGCCAACTCCTCCTCGTACCACACAACCCACTGACTTTTTTGGGTATTTACCTCCGGCTGCAGTCTTTCCTCTGTGAGGGTCCTTCCTCAGCGTCATCTTGCAGGCGAACTCCCTCCAAAGCCTCAATAAGCTGCTCCTTGGAGAGTCCCTTAAAACGGACTCCTACTTCACGGGCCTTTGATTGTAGGCTCCCCAAAGTCCAGTTCTTGTACTCTGCGGTGTTGGTTCCTGATGTTGGGCCATTGTCCTCCATTCCTTCTGCTCTGGTCCCACCGCTGCCAACCAGTTTGTGACGGGGTGTACGGCAGAACAAGAAGGGACAACAGGCCAAGGGATGATTCCACAGATTTATTATCAAGAACGCTGGAACAACACATGCAGGTAGATCTACAGAGTCCACAATTAGTCCAGTGGAACAGGTTCGGGGGCACCTCCCGATAATCCTTGTGCCAGGTAGCAAAGCAATAGTCCACAATTAGTCCAAGGGATCCCAAAACAATCTCACGAACAACGAGATATGTCCTCAGCACAAGTCTCGCCCCGTTCGCAAGAATATGGCAAGAAGTATGCAACTTGCATATGACTGCCCACTCCCGGAGCTGCCACTAGAGAATCTAACAAAGAGAAGGAAGAGTTGCATAGACAAAAATGCACACCCAAACATGAAAAATAATAATATAACTATGACTTTATTGATAAACAAAAAAGTGCTTACACACATAAAGTTAAAAGCAAATAAAAACACAAGAACAGGACAATAAGAAGAGGAAGGACATGATAATCCAGATAGTAGACCACTCTTGAAGAAGCTACACCTTGTAGCGACACGCGTTGGGTTTAGGCTCCTTACCGGTTATATTATTATTTCTATACTGTATATCTCCATTTGTACATAACACAGGTAATTTTCATATCCATAATTTTGCAGGATCAGTGTTTTTAATATTCCTTGCCCAATAAGGATTCAGGTTCCTTACAGGATACATTATTATTTATTGTTGACCACTTTGGTATTTTTCAGGCATTTTATGTATTTTCTTTAGGATATTTGGCATTTTGCACTTTAATTGTTTATTTCTATTAGCACCTACATTATGTTATTTGCCTTTCAAGCATTTGTATATCCGTATGTATTATTTGTGTGCATTATGCACTATTTGCCTAATCTATTGTAATCCTATTGTGTTAGGAGCCCAGCACTTTGACCAAGTATGTTAGAATCAAAAGTATATATATACACAGTATATATATATATATATAAATATATATATATATACATATATATATATACTGTGTATATATATACTTTTGATTCTAACATACTTCTTAATATTCTGTCATGCTCTTACATGAATTGTAACCTGGGATTTTTTTTATTTAATATCTATGCTACACCTGTTTAGAGGGGTGTTTATATATATATATATATATATATATATATATATATATATATATATATATATATATAATTATCCAGTATATACATAAACTATCTGGATTATCATGTCCTTCCCCTGCTTGTTGTCATTTCCTTGTGTTTTTAATTGTTTTTAACTTTATGTCTGTAAGCAGTTTTTTTTGTTCATCAATAAAGCCATATTATCTTATTATTTGGCATGTTTTGAGTGTGTACTTTTTTCTGTGCAGCTCTTCTTTCTCCTTGTTATATTGCCTTTATGCACAGTCCTTTGTAGCACCACTTTTTATTTGGTATACTATATATATTTTTGTGGTGCCCACTGCATCTCTTTTTTTATGGCACCAGAGAATCTTCACAGTGTGCAGTGCACGCGGTGTGAAGATTCAGAAATCTGCAGTCACCTGAGCTCTGTCCTCGGCTCTGTGAATGGCCTCCCTCTCCTCGGCTCTGTGAATGGCCTCCCTCTCCTGAGCTCTGTGAATGGCCTCCCTCTCCTCGGCTCTGTGAATGGCCTCCCTCTCCTGAGCTCTGTGAATGGCCTCCCTCTTATCGTCTATGGTGGCCTCTTCTCCCAGCAATGCCAACTCCTCCTCGTACCACACAACCCACTGACTTTTTTGGGTATTTACCTCCGGCTGCAGTCTTTCCTCTGTGAGGGTCCTTCCTCAGCGTCATCTTGCAGGCGAACTCCCTCCAAAGCCTCAATAAGCTGCTCCTTGGAGAGTCCCTTAATACGGACTCCTACTTCACGGGCCTTTGATTGTAGGCTCCCCAAAGTCCAGTTCTTGTACTCTGCAGTATTGGTTCCTGATGTTGGGCCATTGTCCTCCATTCCTTCTGCTCTGGTCCCAACCAGTTTGTGACGGGGTGTACGGCAGAGCAAGAAGGGACAACAGGCCAAGGGATGATTCCACAGATTTATTATCAAGAACGCTGGAACAACACATGCAGGTAGATCTACAGAGTCCACAATTAGTCCAGTGGAACAGGTTCGGGGGCACCTCCCGATAATCCTTGTGCCAGGTAGCAAAGCAATAGTCCACAATTAGTCCAAGGGATCCCAAAACAATCTCACGAACGACGAGATATGTCCTCAGCACAAGTCTCGCCCCGTTCGCTTCCGCAGTCCCAGATGGACATGGGGTCTTGCCTCAGCTAAGAATCCCCACTCCTTCTCCTTCAAGGATCAACTCACATATGATCTCAAAATAAGAATGGATTGTCTGAGCTCCTGGGATCCGCCCATGAAGGGGGGTAGGGGTCACACCTTCTATTCAATGGTTGGGTCCATCAAAAGATTCTAGACTGGTGGGCTCAGCTTAATCTATGTAGTATGTACATTTGACTAGCCACCTGCTGTGAGGAAGAATGGCTATTCCTCCACTAGTGATGTTGACAAAGCTTAATTACATTAGAGCTTAGGGCTGCAAGTATTGGGGGAAGGAGACATATTGTTACAGGTGAACTCCCAACACAAGAGAATACATAAATTGCAGCTAATAGAAACCAGAGAACAGTTACATACATCAAATGGCATATTATTCAAATACAGGACAGGGCAAAAGTACATATCATGACACTGCAGGCTGTTCAGAGGGTCTGCCGTCTCTCTATGCCGGGTCTGTGGGCTGTCCGGGTGGTCTACGGGCTGGCCGGGTGGTCTGCGGGCTGTCATGGGGTCTGCGGGCTCTCTGTGTTGGGTCTGCGGGCTCTCTGGGTGGTTTTTGGGTTGTCTGGGTGGTCTGCGGCCTGTCCGGGGGATCTGCTGGCTGTCCGGGTGTGTGTGGCACTGTGTGTGTGCAGGCATCGTCCAATGGGACTACAAGTCCCATCGGGCTATGCCTGCTACAGTGACAGTGATTGACACATTAGCCAATGATGGGACAGTAGTAGTCCCATCATCCGGCTAATGTGTAGAATGTATAAAAAACACAAACATACAATATACATACAACATATTACATACAACATGCATACTACATACATAAAACATACTACATACATACAACATGCAACATACTACATACATACTACACACATGCAACATAAATACAACATACATACAAAGTGCAACATACCATATACATGCAACATACTACATACATGCAACATACTACATACATGCAACATACTACATACATGCAACATACAACATACATGCAACATACATGCAACATACATACAACATGCAACATACTACATACATGCAACATACTACATACATGCAACATATTACATACAACATACTACATACATACAACATACTACATTCATACTACATACAACATACATAATGCATATTACATACAACATATAGACATACAGTACATACAACATAGTACATACAACATACGTACATATAGACAGACAGTACATATGTACATAGAGTACATACTCACATCACTTGTCACTTTACATAGTAACATAGTAACATAGTTAGTAAGGCCGAAAAAAGACATTTGTCCATCCAGTTCAGCCTATATTCCATCATAATAAATACCCAGATCTACGTCCTTCTACAGAACCTAGAACTTTGATACTTGAAGCCAGTGTCACCTGTAAAAAATATTAAAATAATAAACAAACACTATACTCCCTGATCTGCAGAAATCCAATTAAAATGAGTGTCCCACAACGATCTCCCGTGGAGAGCAGCAGCAGCTGATGCGACTGCTCTCCAGGGGCTCCAGGAATACAATGACGGAAGGTATCCTTCCTCACTGTATTCCTCCGCCACTGCAAAAAATAGTCCCTAGTCTCACTTGTGGCACTGCTGTGTGAGAAAGTTCCCATGCAGCAATGCCATAAAGTGAGACCCTGAACTAAGGTAACCTCTGCAGTGATGCACTGCAGGAGCCATTGTCTCCTGTCACTGTGTCACTGGAGGTCTATAGAGCAGTGACATCACCCGATGTCACTGTTCTATAGGGGAGATCATCGTGGGACACTCGTTATTAATTGAACTGCATCGGACAAGGAGTATACGGTTTATTATTTTTAATTTTTTAAAGGCAATCGAGTATGGTAAGTATGGTTAAATGAAGAATATTAAAATACTTTTTTCTGGCTGTGTCTTTATTCTTTTTTAACTCTTTCACTACTCTAGGATTAATAATGGATAGTCGTCTTATTGACGCCTCTCCATTATTAACCCGGCTTAATGTCACCTTAAAATAGCAAGGTGACATTAACCCTTTATTACCCCATATCCCACCGCTACTTGGGAGTGGAAAGAGAGGGGCTAAGTGCCGGAATTGGCGCATCTCACAGATGCGCCTTTTCTGGGGTGGCTGGGGGCTGGTATTTTTAGCCAAGGGGGCAAATATCCATGGCCCCTCTCTAGGCTATGAATATCAGCCCACAGCTGTCTGTGTAGCCTTTCTGCCTATAAAATATAAGGGGACACCACGCGATTTTTTTGGGGGGTCCCCCTATTTTAATAGCCAGTAAAGGCTATGCAGACAGCTGCAGGCTGATATTCATAGCCTGGGTGGGGTCATGGGTATTACCCCCTTCCCAGGCTACAAATATTGGCCCCCGGCCATCAGCTTTCCCCCTCTGGCGCAGAAAATTGCGAGGGAGCCTACCCCATTTTTTTCCTTTTTTTTATATTAAACGTTCAGTATGAAAGATAGGCCTCGCTATTATACATCTATGGATATATCTATAGATATATCCATAGATAAATATATATATCTATACATGGATATCTATGGATATATGTATAGATATATCTATAGATGGATGGCTATGGTTATATCGATCTATAGATATATTTATAGATAGATAGATATATCTGTAGATCCATAGATATATCTATCCATATATCTATCTGGCTACTTTCACACATCAGGTTTTTGCCGTCAGGCACAATCCGGCGAGTTTTGGAAAAACGGATCCATGTTTTTCTTTCCGCCTGAGCCGTTTTTTTCTCATAGAGTTGTATTAGCGCCGGATTACTCATGATGACCACACGTTTCATCCGTTTTTTGCCGGATCCGTCAGAAAAGAACGGATCAGTTACATCAGTTTTTCACTATTTTCAGCGGATCTAGTTTGTAAAAAATTCACTGGATCCTGCCTGATGGATAGATGTAGATGGATATATGCATAGTTAGGCTACTTTCACACATCAGTTTGTTTCTGTCAGGCAGGATCGAGCGAATTTTTGAAAAAACGGATCCATTGCAAATAATGAAAAACTGATCAACTGATCCATTTGTTTTTTTTAGAGAGAGAGAGCGAGAGAGAGAACGGAAAATGTGCATGATTTCAATGGAAAAATGCATGAGAAGCCGGATTCGGAGGCCGGATTCATCATTTCACATCTCAGTTTCATACGTTTTTCGCCGGATCCCTCGCTGCGAGTTTTTTTGCCGGACAGAAAAAACTTTCCTCTGTACGTTTTCTCTGTCCGCCTGAAACAGTTTCTTTTGACAGATCCGGCAAAAAACGGACAAAAAAAATGAGGCCATCAGGCGCAATCCGGCACTAATACAACTCTATGAGAAAAAACGGATCTGGTGAAAAACAAAATGGATCCGTTTTTTTCAAAATTCGCCAGATTATGCCTGACGGCAAAAACCTGATGTGTGTTAAAGTAGCTTAATTATCCTACATCTATCTATCTATCTATCTATCTATCTATCTATCTATCTATCTATCTATCTATCTATCTATCTATCTATCTATCTCTATCTCTCTATCTATCTATCTATCTATCTATCTATCTATCTATCTATCTATCTATCTATCTATCTATCTATCTCATTCCATCTATCTATCTGTCTGTCTATCTATCTGTCTATCTGTGTAATGGAGTGTGAGTTGGACAAATGTAAAAGAGGAGGTTGGACAAGACATGACATCACAAATTTTTTTTTTTGTTCAATAATACATCTTTATTTAGCTTTCAAAAACGCATACAAAACCGCATAAAAATACTGCATCAAAAACGCATGAAAACCACACAAAAAAACGCATCAAAACTGTGCAAAAAAACGCATCAAAAATGCATCTGCGTTTTCTGCCAAGAGCTGCTGATTTAGTGCAGAAAAATCCGCAGGCAAATCTGCAACGTGTGCACATAGCCTTAAAGGGTTGTGTCATGATTTGTGAAAGCTCTGGTTCTGCTACAATTTAAATGTTTTTACTTTTGGGCCAGCAAGGGTTAATGTCAGTTTCCTTGCTGGCAGCAGCTGTGTTGCTGTTCAGCTGATGTGGGTGGTGACCACTCCCACCATCCTTTAAATAGTCACATGACGCATCAGATGACTGTTGATAATAGAGTTTGTCTGTGAAGACCAGCCAAGGAGTTTGGAGTTTTGGAGGTGTATCAGCTGCTTCGGTGAAGTTTGGGGTGCTGGTTCCATAATCTCTACTGTGTGGAGCTTTACAGCAGAGGCTGGAGCTAAGTTTAATTGTTTTTCCTTGTCTGTCTTGTGTTTGTCACTACCCCCTGTGTTGACACCATCTGCAGGGTGAGGCTAGCATCCTTGCCGGCAAGGGTATAGTGATGTGACAGCTATGGATTGGGCACATGACGGCGGCAGAGGGAAGGACCCGCATAGACCTTATGGGAGCTTAGGGATAGGCACAGGTTGTTGTTAGGAGGTGCCCCATCCCTCGCTCCCTACTGTTAAGGCCTTGCTCTCCCTTCTTCCATCCCATTGTTTGTGTATGTTGTGCTGTCCGCCGGACTTTCCCTTCCTGAGCTTTACAGGTTATTTGGCCTTAGGCTACAAGTCTGCAGTCACTCTATGTGACTGCAGACTTGTGAATCTTCCTATCGTGTGCACTACATGATGTGAGGATTCCCTGGAGCTGGAAACAGAAGCTTGTGTGCAAGCATGTGATTTGCATACATGCAGCCTAATAGATGTGTGCAGCCTCGCTCAATGCAAATGTATTGTGCAAAGCTGGGCACATCTAGTCAGAATATGGCAAGAAGTATGCAACTTGCATATGACTGCCCACTCCCGGAGCTGCCACTAGAGAATCTAACAAAGAGAAGGAAGAGTTGCATAGACAAAAATGCACACCCAAACATGAAAAATAATAATATAAATATGACTTTATTGATAAACAAAAAAGTGCTTACACACATAAAGTTAAAAGCAAATAAAAACACAAGAACAGGACAATAAGAAGAGGAAGGACATGATAATCCAGATAGTAGACCACTCTTGAAGAAGCTACACCTTGTAGCGACACGCGTTGGGTTTAAGCTCCTTACCGGTTATATTATTATTTCTATACTGTATATCTCCATTTGTACATAACACAGGTAATTTTCATGTCCATAATTTTGCAGGATCAGTGTTTTTAATATTCCTTGCCCAATAAGGATTCAGGTTCCTTACAGGATACATGATTATTTATTGTTGACCACTTTGGTATTTTTCAGGCATTTTATTAGGATATTTGGCATTTTGCACTTTAATTGTTTATTTCTATTAGCACCTACATTATGTTATTTGCCTTTCAAGCATTTGTATATCCGTATGTATTATTTGTATGCATTATGCACTATTTGCCTAATCTATTGTAATCCTATTGTGTTAGGAGCCCAGCACTTTGACCAAGTATGTTAGAATCAAAAGTATATATATATACACAGTATATACTGTGTATATATATATACTTTTGATTCTAACATACTTCTTAATATTCTGTCATGCTCTTACATGAATTGTAACCTGGGATTTTTTTATTTAACATCTATGCTACACCTGTTTTGAGGGGTGTTTATATATATATATATATATATATATATATATATATAATTATCCAGTATATACATAAACTATCTGGATTATCATGTCCTTCCCCTGCTTGTTGTCATTTCCTTGTGTTTTTAATTGTTTTTAACTTGTCTGTAAGCAGTATTTTTTGTTCATCAATAAAGCCATATTATCTTATTATTTGGCATGTTTTGAGTGTGTACTTTTTTCTGTGCAGCTCTTCTTTCTCCTTGTTATATTGCCTTTATGCACAGTCCTTTGTAGCACCACTTTTCATTTGGTATACTATATATATTTTTGTGGTGCCCACTGCATCTCTTTTTTTATGGCACCAGAGAATCTTCACAGTGTGCAGTGCACGCGGTGTGAAGATTCAGAAATCTGCAGTCACCTGGAGTGACTGTAGACTTGTAGCCTAATACCGGACAACCCCTTTAAGTTTATTTTCACCATGATTTGACTCTTGAAATCAAACTAAGTAGATGACAGAATGATTTTTTGGTGTAGAGTAACACAATTTAGCAGTGTATCTTGATAAGGTTTATGTTTCACTGATCTATCCAAGTATTTAGACAAAAGGGCACAATAAGAAATGTTTGCAAGAAAATCTACCAATAATGGATCATAGGTTGTGATTTCTATTGGAACGCAAAGGTTTTAACAATCCTTTCTGCCTCTGTTCTCTTAACAGAACATGATTCAGAGGATAGGAACATTGTAGCTGTTCTAATCACTCAGGACAGTTCAGCTGGTACAGAAAGTGATAAAAAACAACCATCTACTGTACAGTTAAGATAAATGTAAACACTTCCAAATGTTCGCAGTCTGAATACTGAGCAGTTCTCTATCCACAATGAGAGGCAGCTATATGTCAGCATAATTCATCATAAAGCAAATTCCAGTTCACAGAGTGTTCTACGCCAATAGTAATGTACTTGGCAATGTCTTTCTATGTGTGCTGCAAAAAGGTAAAAAAACACTTAAAAGTCAACCTTTTCTATTGCCATGCTTTTGAACAAAATTATGATAAATGAAAGATGTCTTCAGCATATTACTACAGGCCTTATATACAGTTAGGTCCATATATATTTGGACAGAGACAACATTTTTCTAATTTTGGTTATAGATATTACCACAATGAATTTTAGACAAGATAATTCAGATACAGTTGAAGTTCAGTCTTTCAGCTTTCATTTGAGGGTATCCACATTAAAATTGGATGAAGGGTTTAGGAGTTTCAGCTCCTTAACATGTGCCACCCTGTTTTTAAAGGGACCAAAAGTAATTGGACAGATTCAATAATTTTAACTAAAATGTTCATTTTTAGTACTTGGTTGAAAACCCTTTGTTGGCAATGACTGCCTGAAGTCTTGAACTCATGGACATCACCAGACGCTGTGTTTCCTCCTTTTTGATGCTCTGCCAGGCCTTCACTACTGTGGTTTTCAGTTGCTGTTTGTTTGTGGGCCTTTCTGTCTGAAGTTTAGTCTTTAACAAGTGAAATGCATGCTCAATTGGGTTGAGATCAGGTGACTGACTTGGCCATTCAAGAATATTCCACTTCTTTGCTTTAACAAACTCCTGGGTTGCTTTGGCTTTATGTTTTGGGTCATTGTCCATCTGTAGTATGAAATGACGACCAATCCGTTTTGCTGCATTTGGCTGGATCTGAGCACGCAGTATGGCTCTGAATACCTCAGAACTCATTCAGCTGCTTCTGTCCTGTGTCACATCATCAATAAACACTAGTGACCCAGTGCCACTGGCAGCCATGCATGCCCAAGCCATCACACTGCCAACGCTGTGTTTTACAGATGATGTGGTATGCTTTGGATCATGAGCTGGACCACGCCTTCACCATACTTTTCTCTTTCCACCATTCTGGTAGAGGTTGATCTTGGTTTCATCTGTCCAAAGAATGTTCATCCAGAACTGTGCTGGCTTTTTTAGATGTTTTTTTAGCTAAGTCCAGTCTAGCCTTTTTATTCTTGATGCTTATGAGTGGCTTGCACCGTGCAGTGAACCCTCTGTATTTACTTTCATGCAGTCTTCTCTTTATGGTAGATTTGGATATTGATACGCCGACCTCCTGGAGAGTGTTGGTCACTTGGTCGGCTGTTGTGAAGGGGTTTCTCTTCACTATGGAGATCATTCTGCGATCATCCACCACTGTTGTCTTCCGTGGGCGCCCAGGTCTTTTTGCATTAATGAGTTCACCAGTGCTTTCTTTCTTTCTCAGGATGTACCAAACTGCAGATTTTGCCACTCCTAATATTGTAGCAATTTCTCGGATGTTTTTTTTTCTGTTTTTGCAGCTTAAGGATGGCTTGTTTCACCTGTATGGAGAGCTCCTTTGACCGCATGTTTACTTCACAGCAAAACCTTCCAAATGCAAGCAGCACACCTCAAATCAACTCCAGGCCTTTTATCTGCTTAATTGAGAATGATATAATGAAGGGATTGCCCACACCTGTCCATGAAATAGCCTTGGAGTCAATTGTCCAATTACTTATGGTCCCTTTAAAAACAGGGTGGCACATGTTAAGGAGCTGAAAATCCTAAACCCTTCATCCAATTTTAATGTGGATACCCTCAAATGAAAGCTGAAAGTCTGAACTTCAACTGCATCTGAATTGTTTTGTTTAAAATTCATTGTGGTAATGTCTATAACCAAAATTAGAAAAATGTTGTCTCTGTCCAAATATATATGGACCTAACTGTATCTTTATTTTTAGCGTTCACAGCCCATATTAGTCTAGTTGGACCACAAGGTTGGCAACAGGAAACTGGTGGTGTACAAGTGCAAACAAGAAAGCCCTACTAAACACGAACTACACAAGGCAAGTGCGCAGTGGTCACCTGCCACTTACATATTAGACTGGTCAAGTATCACTCAAATATTAGACGCATCACTGAAAAATACAAATTTAGTACATGCCACTCAGCAACCACTCATACATTACAGTAGTCACATTAAAGGGAATCTGCCAGGTCATTTTTGTATGTTATGCTGATAGTATCCTGAAATAGGAATGAGTCCAGCTCACCGTAATAGACATGCTTAGGTGTTAGGAGAACAGGAAACGCTGTGTCAAGGCGTGGAGCAATCACAAAACAGAAGGAAATCCAGCTCAACAAACTTGTGAACAAACTTCTATCTTTATTCACCGAAAGTGCTCGGCAAAGGGTAAAACAGCATCAGCGTTGTAAGTTACATGATATGCGACATTGACGCATTTCAGGTGACTACACACCCTTAATCATGATGTTCGATATTTTGGTAACTCTTTTTATGCTAAGTTTCACTGAAAACACCCGTGTGCTAATTAATTAGCATAGTTACTTAAAATGACAAACTGAAAATATGTGAAAGTTTGTTCACAAGTTCGTCGAGCTGAATTATCTTCCATTTTGTGAATCCTGAAATAGGGCTTGGGCAGCCTTTTCAGGGCATGTAACTTTTATTTATCTACGCAGCCCCATTGTGTTGCTGTAAGCCCCGGACTAAATAATTGTCTCACTCTGGCAAGTCAAGTATATGTAAACTGTAAATGAATAATCAATCCTTCTGCCGGAAGCACGGTGGCTCAATGGTTAGCACTGCAGCCTTGCAGAGCTGGAGTCTTGGGTTCTAATCCCACCTTGGACAACATCTGCAAAGAGTTTGTATGTTCTCTCCGTGTTTGCGTGGGTTTCTTCCGAGCTCTCTGGTTTCCTCCCACACTCCAAAGACATACTGATAGGGAATGTAGATTGTGAGCCCCATAGGGGACAGTGATGATAATGTGTGCAAACTGTAAAGCGCTGCAGAATATGTTAGCGCTATATAAAAATAAAGATTATTATAAAGATTATTATTCTACCACCCATAATCCCACCCACCCCTCCACTGGCGTCACTGATTCATTCAGACTGCCAGAGGATCACATCCCAATCTCCAGACTGGCTGTTTGCTCTCCCATCAGGATGGATTGTGATGCAATCCTCAGGCGAGTTACTCAGCAGTCTGACTGAATCAGTGACACCGATAGGGGGTGGGTGGGATTATAGGTGGGGGAAGGGTGAATATTGATTTCACTTTACATGTATGCTGACATGTCAAGCATATGTAAATGAGAATTGAATATTTCCCCATTCCCCCACCCATGAACCCTGCCAACCCTCCTGTTTGGTATCACTGATTGGATGCAGTCGGATTGCTGTGTTACTTGCCCAAGGATCACATTGCAATCCTTAGGCTGACTGTCTGCTCTCCTGATATGAGCGAGATGGCATGTCTTTCTATGCAGCTGTCACTCTCAGGTCAGGAGAGCAGATGGCCAGTCTGAGGATTGTGATGTGATCCTGGGGCACAAGGAAGTCTCACTGAATCAGTGCAGAGGGGTGAGGGGGATTATGGGCAGGGTTGACTAGCTGGTGCAAAACAATAAATTTGTCTGGGGATTACAGGAACCATGGTGCCATGTAGAGAAATAAAAGTTACATATCTGCCCAAAGCCCTATTTCATGATACTATTACTATACTACACAAAAACAACCTGATCGAATCCCTTTAATGAAAGAAATTCACATGTTGACCCTAAGTCACTCAGGCGACACTCAAATATTTGTTATATTAATGAAAGACATTTACATTCTAGATACAAGACATTCACATTCTGGACTATTCTTCTTTTGTAAACTGCTCCAGGTCTCTCATATTTGAAGGGTGCCTTCTCCCAACAACAATTTTAAAATCTCTTCACAGATGTTCAATGGGATTTTGATCTGGACTCATTGTTAGCCACTGCAGAACTCTCTATTGCTTTGTTTCCATCTATTTCTGTGTGCTTCTTAAAGTATGTTTTGGATTATTGTCATGCTCAAATGCAAACCCAGTTTTATGATATTGGGCACTACATTTTGACCCAAAATCATTTGGTAATGTTCAGATTTCATGATACCTTTCCACACATTCAAGGTAAACTATGCCAGAGGCAGCAAAGCAACCCCAAAACATCTTTGAACTTCCACTATAATTGACTGTAGGTATGGTGTTCTTTTCTTTGTAGGCCTCATTCTGTTTTCAGTAAAAAGTAGAATGATGTGCTTTACCAAAAAGCTTTATCTTGGTCTCATCTGTCCACAATATGCTTTCCCAGAAAGATTGCTCATGTCCATTTTGGCAAACTGCAGTTTAGCTTTTTCGCCTGTGTCAGCAGCGGGGTCTTTCTGGGTTTCTCTTGTGTTTTTATATTTCATTGATGGAGTAGTGCTTTAAATCCAAGTTCTCTGCCTCCTGTCTGATACTCACCTTCCAGCATTTCCATCTGTTTTTGCCGCCGCTCTGGTCTGTCTCCTGCAGATTATGAACTGCCAGCTCCTACAGTGTTTCATTGAGTGAGTCGGAGGTCACTAATCAATGTAAGTCTGTGAGAGCCTCATTCTAGCTCTCAAACACTTGCATTGAGACCTTGTAACGTAGCTTGAGTTCCGGCTACTCAGAAGCTGTGCTCACAAGAACAGTACCAAAAAACGGTAAAGACGTTGAAAGGTGAGTATAAGAATGGGGAAAGGAGACTTACGCTTAAAGCACCACTCCAGCAGTGAAAACAGAACAAAACGTGGTGCTTTAATAGATGCATAAATACTGCAGACATCGATAACTCACCAAATACTTTTTGTGGGAGTGTAGCCTAACAGGATACCTTTAGGAAAAAAGTTGCTGTAAAAAAGAATACTTTGTATGCAGTACTGCAGGGGCTTGTTTCCATGTAGAATTTTTGTCAAATTTTCCTGTGTCTTTGCTGCTGAACAAATGCAGCGTTTTACTATACCAGGAAAAGAAATGAGATTTATGAACTCTCTTACATACTCTGATTATTTTTTTCTAGCAGATCAGATTTGAAGCAGTTTCAAATCTGCAGTATGTCAATTCGTTCAGCATTTTTGCAATGCTTTTCATCCATTCAAATGAACAGGAAAAGAAAATGATTCAGAAAATGCATCAAAACTTGCAAGTAAAAACCCGAGTGTTTTACACAGCGTTTTTTCCTGCCAAGAGACATGTATTTTCGTACAGAAATGTCTGCCTCAAATACTTAAAATGTGCATATACCCTATAAGTGATTGATATGTGTTAAAGTAAAATCCACATGAATCATGACTCAAGGTTTCTTAGCAGAATATCTCTAGGCTTGCCATCTTTCCATTGTGCTCCTCGGTGCCATTTCATTCCCATCTAAAACAAATATCAAACCCTCAATTACTCCATGGTTTAAGTTTTGATGTCCACATGCCAGGGTCGGCAATGGCACTATGACCCATTTACGCCTATGTAGCCCTTGGCTGCTACACAATGTGTGTTCTGACACCTTTTTATCCTAGCCAGGGTTATCTTTTTTTAAGTTAAATTAGGGCAACAGCCGTCACATGAATGATTGTCCATCTGACAGCTGTCATGCAGATTAGAGTTGAGAAAAACGATGTGCAGGATCCTGATTCAGTGACCACATCACATCAGTACTCATTGGAAGCCAGACTATAGCATTGTGAACTTCCTACTATCTACATCCTGAACACCTCCTCAGATTAGTATGTCCCCACCATCTCACCGCTACTCCATGAAGTCATGAGACCTACCAAGATATATATAATATATGCACACCGTATATGAACATTATTAATCTTGCACGGTTGATTGTATTAACTTCCACTTCAGTGACCTTGTGTTAACAGGTCAGACTAAGAAGGGCTGCAGTCATGAGCATCCAGTGTTACACTGAGTCTTTAAACACAAGGTATTTCAAGTATTTCCTCCCCTACCTGCAAGCTGTGTTCCAATGAGCGAGATAAAGCTCATTTCTTGTCTCAGCTATTTCAGTCCAGATTGCTTCATTTGTTTTCATCACTAAGGAGGTGACAGTTTGTATGTGGTTCTTACAAGGAACATTTACCTGAAGTCAAGGACTGGACAGAAAAGAATTTGCCCCCTCCTCTCTATGCTCTTGAAAAAGAAAGAAACATTCATTGAAAATGGTAAATTTGAGAAACCTGTAAAATTTCTCTTAGTAATCACGATGAGAGAATGAGTGCTATATTTGCCTGGGTTTGTATATGTAATCAGCTGTGTCTATAACTATGGCCCCACTTTCATAGTTCACTTGTATGTCAATGGACAGAGTTATGCGAACGTGCAGCCATCACGCAACTGAGTTCTATGGAAGCTATGGCGGACATAAACTCGCAAACATATTCACTAGACTTGAAGAGTGAACAAACCTTAAAGGAGTTGTCTGGCATTAGGTAAAAGTCTGCAATCACTCTATGTGACTGCAATCTTGGAAAATCCTCACAAGTATGTGATTTGCATTCATGCAGTCACATTCCGACTAGACATGCAATGCAAGTGTTTTGAGTGAGACTGGACTCGTCTAGTCCGAATGTGGCTGCACGTATGCAAATTGCATACTTGCAGTCACATGACCGCCAGCTCCAGGTGCCGGCACCGGCAAATCATGGGCTGACTGCATAGAGACATAGAGTGACTGCACACTTGTTCATTAAGGCTGGATAATAAATACAGCAATACAAAGTCCAGGTGGCATACCAACCTCCTACATTTTGCATGACCCCGCAATCTCTTCAGTGATGTTTAATGTCCTGTAGAGTGTGGTCCAAGATGTTATTAGGCTAGGTTCACATTGCGTTAGTGCAGTCCGTTCAACGCATACGTTGAACGGACTGTGCTAACACAAGTGCCGACTTTGCACAGCGCTAGCGCAGATGGAGCATCTGCTAGCTCCATCTGCGCTAGCAGTGACGGACCCGGAAACGCTGCTGCCCGCGTCTCGGGCCCGTCACTCAAATGACGGCACAGTGCTAGCGCACGCCCATTGTGGGCATGCGCTAGCGATGCGTCCGACATTGCATTCAATGGCGGCGTTAATGGACTACGTTACACCACGTTATGCCGCGGTGTAACGTAGTCCGTTTAACGGTGTCACTGAACGCAATGTGAACCCGACCAGAGAGCTCTGCAAATTGTTAAGAATAGTGTACAGTATAACAATAAAATGTGGGTGTTTTTTTTTGTTTGTATGAAAAATAGCATAGAAACTTTAATGAGAGTCAGCATTTCCTATTCTGGTATATCCACTGGGCATGAGAAAATTGCAAAAAGAATCAGTCTGTTATCGAAGCAAATTATATGTAATTATAGAGTAAACTGAACATTCTTTCTATGTCAGGCAAATTCTTGGTTCTTGCTTGTTAAAGAAAGAAGTCAATCGTGACAAGTAAGGAATATCTTTCTGTTCCATGTAATTAGCTTGTATACAAAGATTCAGTCATCTTTAAAGAATTTTACATCATCTCACTAAAATGAATTGAATATCACCTTTATGCACAAATGAGATGGATTGGTTTCTGTGTTTACCTGCACACATAACGACAACCTCATAATTACTACCTATTCAACGGATGGGAAAAACATGAAACCTCCTCGCAGTTTGGGCAGTGAAGAATGAAAATCTCTTTAATATCTTTGCTGGTAAATATTTAAAGAAGCACTGGACCACAACAAGTCCAAATTCTTTATTAAAAAAAAACCCCATTGCACAAAAAACATCTATCCAGGGAGACTCTGCTTCAAAGTATTAACCCCTTCATGACCCAGCCTATTTTGACCTTAATGACCTGGCCGTTTTTTGCAATTCTGACCAGTGTCCCTTTATGAGGTAATAACTCAGGAACGCTTCAACGGATCCTAGCGGTTCTGAGACTGTTTTTTCGTGACATATTGGGCTTCATGTTAGTGGTAAATTTAGGTCAATAAATTCTGCGTTTATTTGTGATAAAAATGGAAATTTGGCGAAAATTTTGAAAATTTCGCAATTTTCACATCTTGAATTTTTATTCTGTTAAACCAGAGAGTTATGTGACACAAAATAGTTAATAAATAACATTTCCCACATGTCTACTTTACACCAGCACAATTTTGGAAACAAAATTTTTTTTTGCTAGGAAGTTATAAGAGTTAAAATTTGACTAGCGATTTCTCATTTTTACAACGAAATTTGCAAAACCATTTTTTTTAGGGACCACCTCACATTTGAAGTCAGTTTGAGGGGTCTATATGGCTGAAAATACCCAAAAGTGACACCATTCTAAAAAATGCACCCCTCAAGGTGCTCAAAACCACATTCAAGAAGTTTTTTAACCCTTCAGGTGCTTCACAGCAGCAGAAGCAACATGGAAGGAAAAAATGAACATTTAACTTTTTAGTCACAAAAATTATCTTTTAGCAACATTTTTTTTATTTTCCCAATGGTACAAGGAGAAACTGAACCACGAAAGTTGTTGTGCAATTTGTCCTGAGTACGCTGATACCTCATATGTGGGGGTAAACCACTGTTTGGGCGCACGGCAGGGCTTGGAAGGGAAGGAGCGCCATTTGACTTTTTGAATGAAAAATTGGCTCCACTCTTTAGCGGACACCATGTCACGTTTGGAGAGCCCCCGTGTGCCTAAAAATTGGAGCTCCCCCACACGTGACCCCATTTTGGAAACTAGACGCCCCAAGGAACTTATCTAGATGCATAGTGAGAACTTTGAACCCCCGGGGGCTTCACAAATTGATCCGTAAAAATGAAAAAGTACTTTTTTTTCACAAAAAAATTCTTTTAGCCTCAATTTTTTTCATTTTCACATGGGCAACAGGATAAAATGGATCCTAAAATTTGTTGGGCAATTTCTCATGAGTACACCGATACCTCACATGTGGGGGTAAACCACTGTTTGGGCACATGGTAAGGTTCGGAAGGGAAGGAGCGCCATTTGACTTTTTGAATGAAAAATTATCTCCATCGTTAGCGGACACCATGTCGTGTTTGGAGAGCCCCCGTGTGCCTAAACATTGGAGCTCCCCCACAAATGACCCCATTTTGGAAACTAGACCCCCCAAGGAACTTATCTAGATGCATATTGAGCACTTTAAACCCTCAGGTGCTTCACAAATTGATCTGTAAATATGAAAAAGTACTTTTTTTTTCACAAAAAAATTCTTTTCGCCTCAGTTTTCATTTTCACATGGGCAATAGGATAAAATGAATCCTAAAATTTGTTGGGCAATTTCTCCCGAGTACGCCGATACCTCATATGTGGGGTAAACCACTGTTTGGGCACACGGCAGGGCTCGGAAGGGAAGGCGCGCCATTTGACTTTTTGAATGGAAAATTAGCTCCAATTGTTAGCGGACACCATGTCGCGTTTAGAGAGCCCCTGTGTGCCTATGCATTGGAGCTCCCCCACAAGTGACCCCATTTTGGAAACTAGACCCCCCAAGGAACTTATCTAGATGCATATTGAGCACTTTAAACCCCCAGGTGCTTCACAGAAGTTTATAATGCAGAGCCATGAAAATAAAAAAATAATTTTTCTTTCCTCAAAAATGATTTTTAGCCTGGAATTTCCTATTTTGCCAAGGGTAATAGGAGAAATTGGACCGCAAATGTTGTTGTCCAGTTTGTCCTGAGTACGCTGATACCCCATATGTGGGGGTAAACCACTGTTTGGGCGCACGGCAGGGCTCAGAAGGGAAGGCACGCCAATTGGCTTTTTAAATGGAAAATTAGCTCCAATCATTAGCGGACACCATGTCACGTTTGGAGAGCCCCTGTGTGCCTAAACATTGGAGATCCCCCACATATGACCCCATTTTGGAAACTAGACCCCCAAAGGAACTAATCTAGATGTGTGGTGAGGACTTTGAACTTCCAAGTGCTTCACAGAAGTTTATAACGCAGAGCCATGAAAATAAAATAAAAATTTTATTTTCTCTAAAATGATTTTTTAGCCTGCAATTTATTATTTTCCCAAGGGTAAAAGGAGAAATTTGACCCCAAAAGTTGTTGTACAGTTTCTCCTGAGTACGCTGATACCCCATATGTGGGGGTAAACCACAGTTTGGGCACATGTCGGGGCTCGGAAGTCAAGTAGTGACATTTTGAAATGCAGACTTTGATGGAATGCTCTGCGGGCGTTACGTTGCGTTTGCAGAGCCCCTGATGTGGCTAAACAGTAGAAACCCCCCACAAGTGACCCCATTTTAGAAACTAGACCCCGAAAGGAACTTATCTAGATGTGAGGTGAGCACTTTGAACCCCCAAGTGCTTCACAGAAGTTTATAACACAGAGCAGTGAAAATAATAAATACGTTTTCTTTCCTCAAAAATAATTTTTTAGCCCAGAATTTTTTATTTTCCCAAGGGTTACAGGAGAAATTGGACCCCAAAAGTTGTTGTCCAGTTTCTCCTGAATACGCTGATACCCCATATGTGGGGGTAAACCACTGTTTGGGCACACGTCGGGGCTCAGAAGGGAAGTAGTGACTTTTGAAATGCAGACTTTGATGGAATGGTCTGCGGGCGTCACGTTGCGTTTGCAGAGCCCCTGGTGTGCCTAAACAGTAGAAACCCCCCACAAGTGACCCCATTTTGGAAACTAGACCCCCCAAGGAACTTATCTAGATATGTGGTGAGCACTTTGAACCCCCAAGTGCTTCACAGACGTTTGCAACGCAGAGCCGTGAAAATAAAAAATCATTTTTCTTTCCTCAAAAATGATGTTTTAGCAAGCAATTTTTTATTTTCTCAAGGGTAACAGGAGAAATTGGACCCAAGTAATTGTTGCCCAGTTTGTCCTGAGTACGCTGATACCCCATATGTGGGGGTAAACCACTGTTTGGGCACATGTCGGGGCTCGGAAGTCAAGTAGTGACGTTTTGAAATGCAGACTTTGATGGAATGGTCTGCGGGCGTCACGTTGCGTTTGCAGAGCCCCTGGTGTGCCTAAACAGTAGAAACCCCCCACAAGTGACCCCATTTTGGAAACTAGACCCCCCAAGGAACTTATCTAGATATGTGGTGAGCACTTTGAACCCCCAAGTGCTTCACAGACGTTTACAACGCAGAGCCGTGAAAATAAAAAATCATTTTTCTTTCCTCAAAAATGATGTTTTAGCAAGCAATTTTTTATTTTCTCAAGGGTAACAGGAGAAATTGGACCCCAGTAATTGTTGCCCAGTTTGTCCTGAGTACGCTGATACCCCATATGTGGGGGTAAACCACTGTTTGGGCACATGTCGGGGCTCGGAAGTCAAGTAGTGACGTTTTGAAATGCAGACTTTGATGGAATGGTCTGCGGGCGTCACGTTGCGTTTGCAGAGCCCCTGGTGTGCCTAAACAGTAGAAACCCCCCACAAGTGACCCCATTTTGGAAACTAGACCCCCCAAGGAACTTATCTAGATATGTGGTGAGCACTTTGAACCCCCAAGTGCTTCACAGACGTTTACAACGCAGAGCCGTGAAAATAAAAAATCATTTTACTTTCCTCAAAAATGATGTTTTAGCAAGCAATTTTTTATTTTCTCAAGGGTAACAGGAGAAATTGGACCCCAGTAATTGTTGCCCAGTTTGTCCTGAGTACACTGATACCCCATATGTGGGGGTAAACCACTGTTTGGGCACACGTCGGGGCTCGGAAGGGAAGGAGCACCATTTGACTTTTTGAATAAAAGATTGGCTGGAATCAATGGTGGCGCCATGTTGCGTTTGGAGACCCCCTGATGTGCCTAAACAGTGGAAACCCCTCAATTCTAACGCCAACACACCCCTAACCCTTATCCCAACTGTAGCCGTAACCCTAACCACAACCCTAACCCCAACACACCCCTAACCCTAACCACAACCCTAATTCCAACCCAACCCTAACCCTAAGGCTATGTACCCACGTTGCGGATTCGTGTGAGATTTTTCCGCACCATTTTTGAAAAATCCGCGGGTAAAAGGCACTGCGTTTTACCTGCGGATTTACTGCGGATTTCACCTGCGGATTCCTATTGAGGAATAGGTGTAAAACGCTGCGGAATCCGCACAAAGAATTGACATGCTGCGGAAAATACAACGCAGCGTTTCCGTGCGGTATTTTCCGCACCATGGGCACAGCGGATTTGGTTTTCCATAGGTTTACATGGTACTGTAAACCTGATGGAACACTGCTGCGGATCCGCAGCGGCCAATCCGCTGCGGATCCGCAGCCAAATCCGCACCGTGTGCACATAGCCTAATTCTAAAGGTATGTGCACACGCTTCGGAAAACGCTGCGGATCCGCAGCAGTTTCCCATGAGTTTACATTTCAATGTAAACCTATGGGAAACAAAAATCGCTGTACACATGCTGCGGAAAAACTGCACGGAAATGCAGCGGTTTACATTCCGCAGCATGTCACTTCTTTCTGCGGATTCCACAGCGGTTTTACAACTGCTCCAATAGAAAATCGCAGTTGTAAAACCGCAGTGAAATGCGCAGAAAAACCGCGGTAAATCTGCCATAAATCCGCAGCGGTTTAGCACTGCGGATTTATCAAATCCGCTGCGGAAAAATCCGCAGAGGACCAGAATACGTGTGCACATACCGAAACCCTAACCCTACCCCTAACCCTACCCCTAACCCTACCCCTAACCCTACCCCTAACCCTACCCCTAACCCTAACCCTAACCCTAGTTCTAACTCCAACCTTAGTGAAAAAAAAAAAAAATTCTTTATTTTATTATTGTCCCTATCTATGGGGGACAAATGGGGGGGGTCATTTACTGTTTTTTTATTTTGACCACTGTGATAGATTATATCACAGTGATCAAAATTCACATTGGAACGAATCTGCCGGCCGGCAGATTCGGCGGGCGCACTGCGCATGCGCCCGCCATTTTGGAACATGGCGGCGCTCGGGGAAGAAGACGGACGGACCCCGCCAGGATCGGTAAGTATAAGGGGGGAGATCAGGGCACAGGGGGGGGGAGATCAGGGCACGGGGGGGCGTCGGAGCACGGGGGGGGAGGGATCGGAGCATGGGGGAGAGTGATCGGTGTGCGGGCGGGTGGATCGCTGTGCGGGGGGGTGGATTGGTGTGCAGGGGGGGTGGTTCGGAGCACGGGGGGGGATCGGAGTGCGGGGGGGTTTGATTGGAGCACGGGGGTGTGTGATTAGAGCACGGGGGGAGCGGACAGGAGGACGGGGGAGCGGAGCACAGGACGGAGGGGAGCGGGCCACAGATCGGGGGGCTGGGGGGGCGATCGGTGGGGTGGGGTGGGGGCACATTAGTATTTCCAGCCATGGCCGATGATATTGCAGCATCGGCCATGGCTGGATTGTAATATTTCACCATTTTTTTAGGTGAAATATTACAAATCGCTCTGATTGGCAGTTTCACTTTCAACAGCCAATCAGAGCGATCGTAGCCACGAGGGGGTGAAGCCACCCCCCCTGGGCTAAACTACCACTCCCCCTGTCCCTGCAGATCGGGTGAAATGGGAGTTAACCCTTTCACCCGGCCTGCAGGGACGCGATCTTTCTGTGACACAGCATATGCGTCACAGGTCGGATTGGCACCGACTTTCATGACGCATACGCTGTGTCACAGGTCGGGAAGGGGTTAAAAAACCTATTTATAGTTTTTTTTAATTAATTAATTTTTATTTAATTTTATAACTTGGCTCACCATGCCATAATTACATAATAAGATGGACATGGGCTGTCAGTAGAAATGGTGTTTCCACAGCTCTTCTGACAAATTTACATTTATCCCTGATAATGGCATAGATGATAACTGTCTAGTTGCTGCAATCCTCTCTCATCAGTAAATAATGTAGACTCACGAGCCTAACATTTCAGCTCCCTACATCTGCCGAAGCACTGAGAAGCTTAAATGGAATGACAATCAACATTATGACATTCTGCTGCACTCATGGTGCACAAGGTCCATAAAACTGCCAAGCTCCATACCAAATTATACCGAACTTATTCCATCAGAAAATTCCATCAGAATTTTCATAAAGCGGCACCATGCTGTTTCCAGAGTTCTTCTTACAACAGTTGGAAGGAATGGGGGTGCTCCAGATCCAGGTTACGATGAGGGTCCCAACAGGTGATTGAGCACAGTGCTATATTCTGAAGTAAGACAGATACATTTCTACAAAAGTCATTTTTTTAAATCAAATTTGACAAACTACAATAGAAACCGAAAGAACAGCATAATTTACAAAATGCACCCTATGTTAGGTGTCAAGTTCCCACCGCCACACAGGGGGAACCTCGAACCATGTCCGCTGCGGTCTCCCATTCTCCTCAAGCCACAGTGGAGCCTGCTCAGCGGAGACGTCGGTCCCAGCGTCTGGCTCAGCCTGATACTGTGCGAATGGTTCCATAAAATGAAGAGAGGAAAAAGCACGGAATGCACTCACCTATCTTCTATAAATAGCAGCTTTATTAAATCTTCATGAATAAAACTTCATAACCGGGGGAAGAGAAGTGGAGCTCGGATGAGCAGGAGGAGACGACGGCCGTTTCGCGCAGTGCTGGCGATTCAACTGGTCTGCATACTGTGCGAATGGTTACTGCTCCCTTTCCAGGCTCTACCTTTGTAGCCAGCACTGGTCAGCGGCGAGTAGTCTTTTCTGGGACTTAGTCCTGCTTTTCACACACTTAGCATGCCCACGGGAGGAACTCTCATTGGAGGTCGCGGGTCACACTCTCAGGCCCTGTTACAGCTCTTATTGGTCCACCAGGAAGGTCCTGCAGAGCTGCAACTATAAAAGGTTCGCATGGCCGCACGGCCTTGCCCCAGTATCAAATGTGTTTGGCTTATACCAGTGGATACTATACCACTCTATACATATGTGGTGTGAGGCTGTAGCTTTGGGACTGTACACTCGGCCAGGCAGCCAACATCAGTGGGGGCAATTAGCCTTGGCTTAGTATTTGGTTCCTTCATGTGTGCGCTTAGCACAGAAAAGTTCCAGAGCAAGCACAACCCTAGTTAGGGTAATAGTTTTGTGTACAGCGCGACCCTGTGAGGCAACAGAGATCGCTTCCAGTTCACACGGGGTGAGGTTTTGCCCACGTGTGAGCTCAGAGTTTATCCAACATTACTTTGCAGCAGATATCTCTGCATGGTGGACCCCGGGCGAATGCACCTTGCAGCTTCCTATCTATACCTAGTGTGTTCCGCTAGCCCTAACACCCTACTCCCATGGAGAGAGAAGAGAATACATAAGTAAATATTTTAAAAAAATTAGTTATCTATACCCATTTGACCCTATCAGTAGCCTATTTTCCTTGTGGACAACATTGATATGTTTTGAAAACTTCTCTTAATCACACATTTTTTTGACAAATTAAAGAGAACCTGTTGCTAGAATCTAGTTATTTGACAGGTTTTTCCCATGTGCACACATATTGAGAAATTTCTCAATCAAGTGGAGTAAGGTTGGGAGAAACCAGTTGAGGACTGCACAAGACAAGAAAACTTTTTCCCAATTATACAAGGTCAACTTTTCAAAACTATATTTTTTATGAAATGCTGCATTATTTCAGAGTAAAACATAACTGGTCTAACAATTTAAATTTTTGGTGATGGTATCAAACCAGTTAGCATATAATCATTTAAAATCACTCATTATAGGTACAATTAAATTCACCTGTATAGTGCCAACATACCACAAATACAAACAACACATGGGATAAAACCAAATTATATAATATATATAACACACATACCATTAATGGCACTACAGATAAATTAAGAAGAAGAAAGATGTCTCATAGATAGTTGTCTAATTAATTCTATTTACTGAATAGTATTCTTAAGGCAAAGGAGAGAGAAAAATACTTTTCCCTAAACTTGACACCTACCTATGCCGCAGAGGTTGGCACCCTAAGATGTTGAATATTGTGCCCACGCTCCTCGTTAGCTATCCCTGGTATGCCATCTAGCCTCACTATTCAGATGAGTCAATGTGGTATCACCTGGCTAAGATGTAGAAAAAGTATATTAACCAAGGTGATGGCATAATACAGGTATGCGTATAGTTCAGAATAGAAAACTCTACCAAAGCTCTGTCACTGTAAGTGAGGAAAGAACTTTATCACCGCGTATGCTAGAGGTCACTGGAGCAGAAGTAGCAGTGACTTGCTGGCACCTGTGCAGAAGAAAGAAGAAGCCAATGCCAATAGAAGGGCGGAAAAGTGATGTGCAATTGTGCTATTGCAGGGTGCAGGTGTGGGATTCTGGGGCCACCACTACACATTCACAGTGTTTGTAGGGTTCACAGGCATAAAGGTGTCATTAACATGGTTCTACTCAAGTTACAGGCTCTAACAGTGTAACCGGGTTTAAGTGCCAGACAGAAAGTCTTTCTAACAAAGTCAATTAAAGCTTTCTGGGCATTTCTCACATTGACCCTGTACCATACATCAACATAGGAAGTAACAGCCTGACTCCCTTGCATCTAACGATCACCGCAGTGAGCGTTCACTTCTGGATTGGAGTCTTTGGTGCTTGACCTGTGACATTGTCTGTCAGGACTGGACAGATGGGTCTTGACAGGTGTAGTCTTGCTCATGAGTTATGGACAGCCCAGGGTTAGGTTTCAGGTCTTGACAGGGGTTGTCTGGCTAGCGGCTCTTGACCAGCTCCGTACAAGGTCTTAGGTCTTGACAGGCATAATCTGGCTTGAGGGTCTTGACAATCATCAACTGAACCCCGCTCACTGGGGCATGATGCCCCTGGTGTCATACTGGTGACAGGATCCCTGCTGGTCTTGCTTATTGGCACCAAACTAAAGGTACCTTCACACTTAACAACTTTCCAACAAGAATGACAATGATCCGTGATGTTGCAGCGTCCTGGATAGCGATCTCTTTGTGTTTGACATGCAGCAGCGATCTGATCCTGCTGTGATATCGCTGGTCGTCGCTGAAAGTCCGGAACTTTATTTGGTTGTCAGGTCGGCATGATTCGTCATGTTTGACATCAAAAGCAATGATGCCTGCAATGTTTTTTCATAGAGCAACAACCAGCGAGAACGATAAGTACATCACTGGATCGCTCCTGCATCGTTCTGCTGTTGCCGGTGTTTGACGTCTCCTAGCGACCTAAACAGCGACGCTGCAGCGATCGGCTCGTTGTCTATATCGCTGCAGCGTCGCTTATAACGTGACGGTACCTTAACTCTTCCCTTGTCACTCCAGTCTTTTGTATCTGCATCACAGATGTCACCTGACCTGATGCTCCCATCCTTCTTACAACACTTTTTTCTCTTTTCTACTTCCACAGGGTTCCATTTTAGCAGTAGGTGGCAGTCTCTGTTCACACATGGTGCACACCACTGGGGACTCTCATCTTCCATTGTACACTCTGTTACACAGCCACCATTGGAGTCTGGTGCAGTGGAAATATGTTCTGTGGAGACCTGAATTATGTTTGTCTCTCTGGCAGCATGATGGATGAATCTTGGTTTAGTAAATACCAGCAAAACGGTACTAGCCTCATTACATTGTACCAACTGTAAAGTTTGGTGGAGTAGAAATAGTGCTCTTTGGTTGTTCTTCAAGAGTTAGGAAACAAAAAGAAATCATCAATATACAAGACATTTCAGACAATTCTATGCTGTCAACTGCTTGTGAACATATTCTAGCTCCATAACCAGGCTGCAAGTATGGGGCTCATGAGACAGCATTTCTATGGATGTCTGTATTAAACCACTACTCACATGGAAAACTTCATCATATAGTTTCAGCACGACTGCAGAGGCATGTATGAAGATTCCAGAAGAAGTTTGTTCTCAGACTGAATTCTTGCATTCTGTACAATAGTAACAGCAGTAGCTGCAACAGCTGCAGTAGAGATATACAGAGATGAACCTAAAAAGACAAACACTCATTGGGGAAGAAAGGTGAGTTTGAGTAGCATAGCTATCGGGGGCAGAGGGGGTGGTGGCCCCGGGACCCTGTGCTCTGAGGGGGCCCATCCAGAGCTACACTATGTTACTGTATCAGTCGGCACATTGTGCCGATACAATTACATTCTGCGGCAGAGGAGGGTGAATCAATTTCCCTGGTCTGCCGCCCGGCTGCTATGGGGCACGTGAGCAGGCGGTGGGGGGCCCGTTGCCAGCAATAGCCCCCCACTCATCATCGCATCATCAACTGTATCGGCTACATGCAAATAAAGCTGACCGAATGATGACAGAAGGAGCGTTACGCTCCTTCTCCCATCATCCCGTGTCAGCATCTGACGTCACCAATGCCGACACTGACAGTTGGTCGCAATGACGGCAGTACTCGGCGCCCATGGTCCAGAGATGAGCGGGAGATTAGAGCACCGCAGGAACAAGGAGGAAGAGAGGTGAGTGAGTGAGTGTTTTTTTATCGGGGTGCATTTTACTGTACTGGCTCCCTATGGGGCTGCATTAAACTATACAGGCTGCCTAATGGGGGTGCATTATACTGTACTGGTTGCCTAATGGGGGCGCATTATACAGTACTGACTGCCTAATGGGGTGCATTATACTGTACTGGCTGCCTAATGAGGGTGCATTATACTATACAGGCTACCTAATGGGGGCGCATTAACTGTACTGGCTGCCTATGGGGGTGCATTATACTGTACTGGCTGCCTAATGGGGGTGCATTATACTATACTGGCTGCCTAATGGGGCTGCATTATGCAATACATGCTGCATATGGAGCTGCATCATACTGTACTGGCTGCCTAATGGGTCTGCATTATACTATACACGCTGCCTAAAGGGGTGCATTATATTGTACTGCCTGCCTAATGGAGCTGCATTATACTTTACAGGCTGCCTAATGGGGGTGCATTATACTATACTGGCGGCCTAATGGGGGTGCATTATACTGTACTGGCTGCCTATGGGGTGCATTATACTGTACTGGCTACCAAATGGGAGTGCAATACACTTTACTGGCTACCTAAAGAGGTGCATTATACTATACAGGCTACCTATGGGGGTGCAATATTATGTACTGGCTGTCTAATGGGGCTGCATTATACTTTACAGGCTGCCTAATGGGGGTGCATAATACTATTCTGGCTGCCTAATGGGGTGCATTATACTATACTATATATAAGGAGGGCAACAAAATTAATAAAGGGGATGGGAGAACTACAATACCCAGATAGATTAGCGAAATTAGGATTATTTAGTCTAGAAAAAAGACGACTGAGGGGCGATCTAATAACCATGTATAAGTATATAAGGGGACAATACAAATATCTCGCTGAGGATCTGTTTATACCAAGGAAGGTGACGGGCACAAGGGGGCATTCTTTGCGTCTGGAGGAGAGAAGGTTTTTCCACCAACATAGAAGAGGATTCTTTACTGTTAGGGCAGTGAGAATCTGGAATTGCTTGCCTGAGGAGGTGGTGATGGCGAACTCAGTCGAGGGGTTCAAGAGAGGCCTGGATGTCTTCCTGGAGCAGAACAATATTGTATCATACAATTATTAGGTTCTGTAGAAGGACGTAGATCTGGGTATTTATTATGATGGAATATAGGCTGAACTGGATGGACAAATGTCTTTTTTCGGCCTTACTAACTATGTTACTATGTTACTATGTTACTGGCTGCCTAATGGGGGTGCATTATACTATACAGGCTGCCTAATGGGGGTGCATTATACTGTACTGGCTGCCTAATGGGGGTGCATTATACTGTACTGGCTGCCTAATGGGGGTGCACTTTACTATACTGGCTGCCTAATGGGGTGCATTACACTATAAGGCTACCTATGGGGGTGCATTATGCTGTACTGGCTACCTATGGGGCTGCATTATACTATGCAGGCTACCTATGGGGGTGCATTATACTATACAGGACTATGAGGAGTGCATTATACTATACAGGCCTATGATAGTGCATTATACTATACAGGCCTATGGGGCGTTCATTATACTATATGGAGGCTATCTATGGGGGCCATCATACAGTGTGGGGATTACAGTGAAGGCGCCGTCACACAGTGTTGGGGCCAGCAAGCAGTTTGTGGGCCACTAAGGGGTCAGTATACTGTGTGGGTGGTACTATACATTGAAGACACATGATACTGTGTATAAGTGAGCATCATATTGTGTATAGAGGAGCTGTACAAGGGGGGAGACTTGGGACATTATTCAATGTTAAGTGGTCACTTATTGTTATAGGGGAACAAAGGTTAGTGTGACTATCAAAGAGGCACACGGGGCACTATTATTTTCTAGGGGGCAAAATGTGAGCACTATTTTCTAGGGCACATGTGCCCAGCATTACTATATTTTAGATGGTTGTTTTAGAATTTAGAGGGCACAGAGAACCACACAGCAGGTGCAGTAATAGGGATACATACTTCAGCAGATTTGGGAACCAGTGGGATGAGGAGTTTGTGCAGGTTGGGAATAGATGGTGATGGTGCTGAAAGTATGAGAAGTGAAACGTGTCTTTGTTGTATTCTCTGAAGCCGAGTCGTGGCTGGAAGAAGTTGCCATGTCGGTCTGGGCCAGATGGAAAAGATGGGAAAAGTGAACGATTCCATCAGAGAGAACATCAGCGGTAAGTCATTATCTGTAATTGTGCTGTGATCTCTTATATGTTCTATAGAACTGGTATTTACCAGTGACCATATGGTGGTAATATCAATGTTGGTCTTTACATAGAGATTATTTTCAGTAACAGCGCGGTCATCTGCTGAGGTTCTCCTCCACTATTAGGGTGCATCACCGAGTTGTAATCAAGGTTACCTGGTTAGGGGCCCACTCAGAAGCTTCGCCCCCCTGAACCAAAACCCTAGCTATGCCTCTGGTGAGGTTACTTACATCAGATCTGGGCTATAGGGAGAAAGACAGGACAGACTTCTAAAAGACAAAACGGATTGCATAGCAGTATAACAAAAACTATACAACGACAATACACTATTGCATGATTCCCAAATCATGGGACTTGACAGAACAGATTGAAGTTTTTTTCTCTTCTAACATGACTGTATACCAGGTATTCAAGATGTCCTTTTCCTGTTGTTTCTTTCCCTTGATTATTCCCTCGATCCAAGCGGACTGCCCGGGCGTGGGGAAAGGACCCTCTGTTGTGTGGCAAAATCTGGAGGCCTCAAGGGATGAAGCATTCCTGGACACAGGTCTGGGCTCGGGGGTCTGAGGACGTGGATAGGACTGCTCTACCAAGGACAGAGGCTGCACGTGGGCTTCAGGAGCGAGGGACCGAGATTTGGACCATTCCTCCCAAGGTCAGGGGCAGAGATTCAGTCACCCTTCCCTTCTCCCTACCACACTGCTCCCGTCCCGGGTCCGATGTATCCTTCCATGGTTCATATGGTGCACTCTGAGGTTGGAAATTCAAGTTCCAGCTCTTCCTCCTGTTCCTCCGGGGCGGACACTACTTCCAGCTCTCCGACCTCCATTCCCGTGACATACCCACTGTAATAGCTCCGAACCAAGCTGCGGCATGAGTCCTGGTGCCGGCTGACATGGCGGTTCCTGCTTCACCGCGGATTTCTCTGGCAGTCACCGAACCCGCTCCACCGTCATCACTGTCAACTGGTAAGCCCAAAACTCGTTCCCCACTCCTTCTTGCAGTAACACTACACATAATAGTGTAGCAGTACCAGATTAAGATGTGATAATACACCAAGTTAGTATAGCAGTATCACATTGTACAGACAAATATACATAAAAGGCAAAAAGGAACAATGCATCATGTCTCCTACAGCTGCATTGGGCTTCTCATACTTCTAGCACCATAACTTTTATTAACTATAAAAACAAACTATACTGCCACTTTTGTGTGCCCTTTGCTGCCATATTTGCCCATATTGTTGGCACAGTACCTGCACAAATATTAAACAGACATAATATCATAATATTGAAATTTACCCTCAAAAGAGTGCCACACTCCCAGCACCCCGGAAAACAGTTGTGCCAGATAGAAAGTGATAAAAAAATGAGCTCCAGTTGGTAATAGTGCACCGTACAGTAAAAGTGCAATTGTCTGTACTTGACAAAATAATTGTGTTATAGATAGGAATAGTGCCCTTTTATGCCCCCACACAACTCTAAAGCTCCATGTGTGCATCCTAGAAGGTAAACATGTCCGCCTGTGCCCACTAAACAGCAGTAATGCCCCTTCTGTGCCTCTGAAAATTAATTGCACTGTTCATAAATAAAAATGCCCCTTTTGATCTCTTAAAAAGTTTCCAACAAAAATATAAACCTTTATGTCAACCATAAACAGTCATAAAATGCAAATTTCATCATTGTAATGGCTCGTATGCACGACTGTTTATATTGGATGAATGCTACCCATGGTTTTACTGAATAGCACACATACCCATGTTATTCTATGGGGCTTTGCACATGTCTGATTTTGATCCTCTGACTGAGTGGTAAGAGTAAAAAAAAAATCGGTGAAATGTCCTATTTTGATCCATGTGTCAGATCAATATCGGCAACACAAGTCTATGGGTCTGTGGAAAGCATTGGACTGCATCTGGATGAAATCTGAGTTAATGGACAAAGTGGAAAAACTTTTTTTTTCCCTCTACCGATAGAAAAAGTGATCCCACTCTGATTAAACATGGAATATGGTCAGCATAAAAGACCATTTTTCTTAGAGCAAGAGAAAAATAGTCAAATGCATCTGCCCATTCAGAGAAGGACAATCAGTCCTGGTTATGTGGTGACCCCACAGATGAACGACTCGTTACAATTCTCCCCTGTAACAAACCCTGCACCTGTGTGTCTATTACATGGCCACGGCAGATTTTCATGTCCTTTATGACCCTTTTACGCGATAACTGGGCAGATATCTTCAAACTATATTTTCATTATACAAATGAGTTATTTTCTGAATATTTTCTAGTAATTTTAGGAATGAATTAAAGGCCTAACGTAGAAAAGTCTTGTACAGAAGAGAAGAACCGCGATAGCATTGAGAAAAAGCACAATGCCATGGTCATCAGCATCGATTTATAATATAGCGCTGAGGTCTTAGATCACTGCTCACAATCTTCTCATCACATTAATGCTTCAGTTTTGCAGTTCTTCATACAGTCGTCTTATCACCTCCGCATTAGAATTTACAAAACCTTTGAACTGTTTTTTCCAAGCTATTAAATACGACTCTATCTCCTGGCCTGGTGCCTCTGATCCCACGAAACATCTCTTTTTTAGTGACTACTGTCTGCCTTAGCCTTAAAGCTGTGTTATATAGAGCTATAATTCAAGATATGTGGGTTCATGCCCAATATCATGCCAATATAAACCTGTCAGAGTAAATCATACAGGTCAGTGTAGATAGTAAGCCTCAAGGTCAGAGTATAAGTAAAGGGTGGGTGGTAATACAATATGGGTACTGTCCTTGGGCAGTGTAAATCAAGGCACTGATAAGAAAGTCATCCTGTAGATGTCAGGGTGATCTAGTACAAGTAGCAGCATTCACCATGAAATAGTATAATAAAATAAATGGAAAGAAGCTCAGATGAGATTACACAGAGTAACCACTATCACTGGAAACCAGCCAGATACGTAAAGGATTACACTGCAGCCAACAACTTCTTCTGTTATCGCCAGCCTATGGAATGAGTTTTCTTGTGAGGCCGTGTGCTGCATAATTCATCATAAGATACTTGTAATCCTCTCCCTTCTGCATTCCACTAGAAAACTAAAGCCCTCACTACAAATCATAATATAAAATTATATTAAAAATCCCCTTATCAGGTACTATCAGAAATTCCATTATCTTTGCCACCCTACTGCTATTAAGCATATGATTTATCTGTACCGCCAGCTCTGTATTTACTGGTAAGACAAGCGGAATCTAGTTAGAAACTCATTTAAACAATGGCACCAAGTTCTAGATCAAGTGTATTTTATGTAATGCATGGAAACAAGATAATGGGTGCATTACATTAGGTATTGCTATGTTGTGGACCACAAGCCTCTAGTCTAGGTGCCGGGCTTGTGTTCGAGAATATTTGTAAAAGCTCAATAAATATTGAGCACTTAAGGCACCACTCCAATGATTTTTTTTTCATTTTACCGCTGGAGGGGTACTTCTAATCTAAGGTCCCTGACCCTACCTTTGTACTCACTTTCTGCCGTCTTCACGTTCTATCACCACCGCTCCCATCCATCTTTTTTCTGACCTGCCGGATACCAGTGTTTCATGGAGCTAGACTGATGTAACAACTAGTGATGAGCGAGTGTGCTAGTTACTCGAGTTTTCCGAGCATGCTCTGGTGTTCTCCAAGTATCTTGGGCGTGCTCGTAGATTGTGTTTGTGTCGCCAAAGCTGCATGATTTGCGTCTGTTAGACAACCTGAAACATGCGGGATAATAATAATAATCTTTATTTTTATATAGCACTAACATATTCCACAGTGCTTTATAGCTTGCACACATTATCATCACTGTCCCCGATGGGGCTCACAATCTAAATTCCCTATCAGTATGTCTTTTTTTAAATTGCCTGTTTGTTAGGGAATCCCCACATGTATTCAGGCTGTCTAGCAGCTGCAAATTATGCAGCTGCGGGGACACAAACATAATCTAATAGCACGCCCAATATACTTGGAGAACACCCGAGCATGTTCGGAAAACTCAAGTAACAAGCAAACTCGCTCATCACTAGTCACAACTCAATATGTCTATGAGATCCTCTTTTTTGGCTCTGTAGACATACATTGAGAGCTTGTGACTATTACCTCTGAATTACCAGTCAGAAATTGTGGTCTTAAGATGGTACTGCGGGACAAGAGGGGCACCGAAAAAAGATGACGGACGGTGAGTATATAATCTGGGGCAAGGACCTCACATTGGAAGCACTACTCCAGCACTGGAAAAAAATGCTGGAGCTTTAGGCTGGATTAACACAGGCCAATCAATATGATTATCATCAATGAACGTTCCTATGACTGCCCGTCATTTCTCAATATTCAGTTAGTGTAAACAAACTGCCAGTAATTCAACAAAAAAGAATAACGTTCATTTGTTGGGTTGTTGGTACTGATGAGCGAATATACTCGTTACTCGAGATTTCCCAAGCACGCTCGGGTGACCTCCGAGTATTTTTTAGTCACAGTAAACATACTTACAGCTTAACATACTTTTTTTTGCAAAAAAACGTACGAGGGGCGATCCAAAAGTAATGATAATCAATACTAAACACAATGAATATAGTCAAATTTTTTTTAATTTTTTTACATAGTCTCCTAACAAGTCTATACATTTAGTCCATCTCTTTTCTAAACTTAGAATTCCCTTAGAAAAAAATTCTTGATCTTGACCCTCAAAAAAATCCCCAACAGCGGTTATCACGTCGCTATTGTCATCAAATTTCTTGCCCCGGAGGTGTTCCTTGAGTCGAGGAAAGAGAAAGAAGTCACTGGGGGCTAGATCTGGCCAATAGGGGGGGTGTTCCACCAGTTCAAAGCCCGCTTCTTGAATGGTAGCCATGGCAACTGCAGCTTTGTGAGCCGGCGCGTTATCTTGGTGAAACAGCACTCCAGCCCCCAGTTTGCCACGCCTTTTCTCCTTGATAGCCTCCCACAATCTTCTTATTTGTTCTGCGTAGTAGGAGCCCGTAATAGTGGCTCCCTTCTCCAAATAGTCCACCATAATAATTCCTTCATCGTCCCAAAAAACGGACGCCATAACCTTCCCTGCTGAGCTTGACACTTTGAATTTCTTCGGCGTTGGTTCGTCGGCTCGTTTCCACGTCATCGATTGCTGTTTAGTTTCGGGATCAAAGTGGTGGATCCAGGTCTTGTCCATGGTCAAAAAACGTGACAAAAAATTTTCCTTGTCTGCTTGGAACTTTTCGAGATTTGCTATTGAAATGTCAACTCGTTTCTTCTTTTGCTCGTCGGTTAACATTTTTGGCACCCAACGCGTGGAGACCTTTCTCATATGCAATTCTTTTGCAAGGATTCTTTGAATACTGCCATATGAGATCCCTGTGACCTCAGCTACATGCATGATAGTCACTCTTCGATCTGCCAATACAACTTCTTCAACTTTTTTCACGTTTCCTTCATTGAGGGACGTGGATGGGCGTCCTTGACGATGTTCATCTTCCGTCGATGTTCTTCCCAACTTAAATTCCTTGGCCCAGCATGCAACTTTGGAATATGGAAGAGAAGAGTCCCCCAATGTTTCCACCAAGTCGCTGTGTATGTCTTTGGTAGTCATTTTTTTCAAGCAGAGGTATTTGATGACAGCTCTGAGCTCGTTTTTTTCCATTTTGATGTTCACTCCTCGGCAGTTCATATTCAAATGAATGTAGCTCCCGGGAATCGTGGTCTATTTAAGTGATTTTTTTTTCCTGGACTAGTGGGTACCTAAGAGAGAAGAAAACATTTTATTTTAATTTCTGTGTGCAATAGAAATAACCGATTATCATTACTTTTGGATCGCCCCTCGTATTAACTAAATACCCTGTATTTTTTCATTTTTTGACTAGCTCTTGCTTATTTACTGTGACTTTTTTACAACAGAGTATTTTTTTACCTCTCTGTGCACTTTTGTGTTTTCAAGTTCTTTGGTGGTGTCAACAGGTTCCTACAGACTTGTTCACTATGCAGGTGGCCCATGTGTTTTTGGAATTAAAAGTTTATACCTACACCAAAGTGATATAATTACAAATGTCTGCTTGGTACAGAAAAAATAAGTCCTCATTAAGCCCCAGATCACAAAAAATGGAGATGCCACGGTTTCGGAATTTTTTTTTTAACAAACTTTGGATTTTTTTTCAACACTTATATAAAAAACAATGCAGACATATTTGGTATATACAAACTCATAATGACCTGGAGAATTGTAATGAAAGGTCAGTTTTAGCATTTGGTGAACAAGGTAAAGAAAAAACCCAAAAAACAGTTGTGGAATTGCACTTTTTTTGCTATTTCACAGCATTTGGATTTTTTTTCCTATTTTCCAGTACACGATATTGTAAAAGCAATTGTGTCATTCAAAAGTACAACTCATCCTGCAAACAACAAGCCCTCATATGGCCATATTCACAAAAAATAAAAAGGTTATGGCTCTGGAAAGCAGAGGAGCAAAAAACAGAAGTGCAAAAATAGAAATGGGCTGTGGCGTGAAAGGGTTAAGCAGGTTTTAAAATCATCATTCTTGGCAGAGTACTGTTGTCTTGTGTATACATTACATGTGCTATTGAGAACACTGAGAGTCTATGTGCAGAACAATTTATTGCTGATTGTTCTGTACATATAGTAATTGAGGCCTGCCTGTCTACTAACAGACTATTAACTGATCAGCAGCACGAGAGTTCAAATACCACCCAGGACAACATGTGTAAGCAGTTTGTATGTTCTCCCCATGTTTGCGTTGGTTTCCTTCAGGTTTTCCAGTTTACTCCAACACTGCAAAGACATACTGATATGGAATTTAGATTGTGAGCCCCAATGAGAACAGTGATGATAATGTCTGTAAAACACTATGGAAATTAATGGTGCTATATAAGTGAGTATAGTAAATATATGACCACTGTCGTTTATCACAGCAAGTCGGATGGCGTAAATCCATTCTTACACCAATCAGCCATAATAATTAAAACTACTGCATTTTTAAACTCTTGGACCATATATATATGGGTTGGGGTCTATGATTGAGTCTCCCGATATCTGGTATTGGTTGCAACACATTGACAAAGTGACGGTCAACAAGTGAAATCAACAGCTCTGCCAGTGTAGATAGCGCTCCCCTCTCAAAAAAGCCTCTGAGCTCTCTTTGAAGTGAAGTCCATGCTGTAGCTAATGCCAGATAATGGGAGCAGCAGGAGAGACTCAGCGCTGAACTCGGGGACAATGCTGCCTTCAATGTCTGATAGCAGAATTTGAGAGTTGTGATCCATGGCAGGTGTCCAAATTGATGCCCACGGGTATGAACTGATCGATTGTGGGTTACTGAAGGACTCTATCTTCTCCATTATTTGCTGTTTTTTGTCGTTGCATCTCCCGGAGCAAAAAATCATATGTACCCAAAATTGATACTATTAAAATGCTTGCCTTGGAAAAACAAGTCTTCAAACAGCTTCAGCAGTAGAAAAGTAAAAAAGTGTTGGTTCTAAAAAAATGAAGACGCCATTTAATAACATAAGAGTAATTTTTATTTATATAGCGCCAACATATTCCGCAGCATTTTACATTATAGAGGGGACTTGTACAGACAATAGACATTACAGCATAGCAATAAACACAAATCAAAACAGATACCAAGAGGAATGAGGGCCCTGCTTGCAAGCTTACAATCTATGAGGAAAAAGGGGAGACACGAGAGGTGGATGATAACAATTGCTTTCGTGGTTCGGACCAGCCATAGTGTAAGAATCGGGTGTTCATCCAATGCTGCATGAACAGGTTAGAAGTACAGACACAGAGGGTTATTAAATGCATAACGCGTATGAGAAATTGATGCGAGGAACCTGATCATGGTTTAGGTTTTTTGAATGGGCCACACAGGGATAGTTAGGTTAATGCATTGAGACGGTAGGCCAGTCTGAACAAATGCGTTTTTAGGGCATGCTTAAAACTGTGGGGATTAATTATATTAACCTAGGTAGTGCATTCCAAAGCATTGGCGCAGCACATGAAAAGTCTTGGAGACGGGAGTGGGAGGTTCTAATTATTCCTAAGGAACCAGGAATGTTCCTGGTCTGTCTCTAGAAGGATGTCTCTAAAAGGATAACAGCAAATATGACAGCAGAAATATGCCAGAAAAATAACCCCTGCTATAGATGCTTCATTATTTATTATTATTATTATTATTATTATTATTATTACTATGCTTCGTTATTGCTATCAATCTGCTAATCGATCTGCTTCATCTTCAGGTATGTCTGCTGGCTGCACCCCCAATCCCATCACCATCACCCAACTTTCCTGATCTTCCTCACCCTGCTTTTCCTGGTAGGTCAGCTGGCTGCTACTACTGTTTTTTTTTCTTCCCCTGCATGTTTTCTCATTTTAATTCCTTGATGTCAATACACAGTTGGCTTTTTCTTTCCATTTGGATCTATTTCCCCTTGCATTTTCCCTTCTGACTTCTAATTAATCTCCTCCTGTGTCTGTGATCAGTCTCCCTGCTGCTCCTCCCTCCTGATCACACCTGGCCTATTTCATGTGCACTACTTAGCTTGTTATAAATTCAGAGACACAGGTCTGTCTGGACCATGGTCTGTCTCTAGAAGGATGTCTCTAAAAGGATAACAGCAAATGTGACAGCAGAAATATGCCAGAAATGAGCCAGAAGTGAACAGAAGGTAAGACTAACCACTGTTAATAAATGTACTAAATTTCTTTCCCTTTCAACCACACTTACTCATCATGCTGACATACACTCTAACATTTTTGGCTCCATTATCCTCAGCCTCCTTCGCTATCCCCAAACCCCAGCACCCTCTAACCAAGTAATAATCTCTCCTTCCCTCCTGCCTCCCCACCTGACCTCCTCTGCTGACCTGCTCCTCAACCTCAGATCTCTATTAATAAAACACAAAACAAGCCGCCCACTCTCCTTCTCCCACCTGCTCTGTCTCTCTCTGCTTCTCCTCACTGCTGGAGACATATCTCCCAATCCTGGACTCCCACAGCTCATACCTCCCATTACTACCCCCTCTTCCACTCCCAACCCAATATAAACACCCGAAATCTTGCCCACCTCAAATCCGTGCCCATGACACCCACCCGCTGCACCCTCTCTCTGGATCACTATGGAATGCCCACTCCATGTGCAATAAACTCCATGTGATTCACGACCTCTTTACCTCTAGTAATCTTTTCTTTTTGGGCATCACCGAAACATGGCTGACATCCTCTGACACAGCCTCCCCGCTGCACTTACAGTGGCCTCCACTTCACCCACACTCCTCGCCCTGGCAATAAACATGGTGGAGGAGTGGGCTTTCTCCTTTCTTCCAACTGTATCTTTAACCCAATCCCACCTCTACCCTCTCTTATCTCCCTTCTTTTGAAGTCCACACTGTCCACATCTACTCCACCTACAACCTCCAAATGGCCGCCATATACCTACTTCCAGGCCCGACCACTGCCTTTGTTGACCAATTCTCCACCTGGCTTCTTCACTTTCTCTCTGCTGACATTCCCACCATCATCATGAGTGATTTCAACATCTCAATTGACACCCACCAGTCAGCAGCCTCCAAACTCCTGTCCCTTACTTCATCCTTTGGACATACTCAAAGGATGGTCCTCCTCAGTCACCCACACAGACGGACACACATTAGACCTTGTCTTCACACCCATTTCTGCTCCCTATCTAACTTCACAACCTCCCCTCTCCCTCTATCTGACCACCATCTACTCACTTTCTCATCCCTGTCCTCCTCACCTGTCACCCTCGTCCAGCAAAATGCACACCCATACAGGAACCTCGCACACTTGGACACCCACACACTCTCTGACTCTATCCTACCACGAGCATCCATATCCTCACTCCACGACACAGACACTGCCACTGCTTTCTACAATGCCACTCTTGCATCAACTATTGACATGGTCGCCCCTGTCATGCACAGCAGAGTGCGAGGAAGCAATAGACAACCCTGGCACAATAACATCACTAAAAAGCTTCGGCAAGTATCCAGAATTGCAGAATGTCATTGGAAGAAAACACATTCACAAGATGATTTAACTGCAGTCAAACAAGCAACACTCGCATTCAAATCAGCTCTCACCTCTGCTAAACAGGCCTACTTCCCAACTCTCATATCTTCCTTATCCCACAACCCCAAAAAGTTGTTCAACACTTTTAACTCCCTCCTCCACCCACCACTGCCTCCTCCAAGTTCCCTAATCATTGCCGAGGATTTTGCCATGCACTTCAAAAATAAGATCGACCAAACAAGGCAAATCTTTGTCGTCAAACCACCACAACCCATTTGTATACCAGACCAATGCCAATACCCCATAACTTCCCTCACCAAAATCACTGAAGGGGAGCGTGCTCATCTTCTCTCCAAATCACACCTCACCACTTGTGCACTTGATCTCATCCCATCCCACCTCCTCCCCATCCCACCTCCTCCCCAACCTCATCACCACACTAATCCCATCCCTAACCCACGTCTTCAACCTATCACTATCTTCTGGTACCTTCCCCACTGCTTTCAAACATGCCACAATCACACCTATCCTCTAAAAGCCATCACTTGACCCAAGCGCTATGTCCAGCTATCGCCCCATATCTTTGCTCCCATTTGCATCCAAACTCCTTGAGCAGCACGTCCATGCTGAACTCTCACTTTGCATCTAACTCTCTTTTCGACAACCTACAATCTGGCTTCCGTCCCCACCATTCCACTGAGAATGCCCTGACCAAAATTACTAACGACTTACTTACAGCCAAAGTTAACAGACAATTCTCTATACTCCTCCTTCTAGACCTATCCTCTGCCTTCAACACAGTTGACCACTGCCTCCTACTACACATCCTCTCTTCCATTGGGGTCAAAGACCTCGCCCTATCTTGCATCTCCTAATACTTTACCAACCGCATATTTAGCGTTTCCTACTCCCATACTACCTCTTCATCTCTTCACCTCTTCATCTCTTCTCAATCTATACACTCGGCCTGGGACAACTCATAAGGTCCTATGACTTCCAGTACCATCTATATGCTGATGACACTTAGCTCTACCTCTCTGGCCCTGATGTCACCTCTCTGCTCTTCAGAATCCCAGAGTGTCTATCAGCCATATCCTCCTTCTTCTCCTCTCACTTCCTCAAGCTCAATGTGGACAAATCTGAACTAATTATCTTTCCTCCATCTCGCATATCTTCCCTACCTGATCTATCTATCAAAGTAAATGAAATCACACTTTCTCCTGTCCCCAAAATCCACTGCCTCGGAGTAACCCTGGATTCTGCCCTGTCCTTCAAACCGCACATCCAAGCTCTCGCCACCTACTGTTGCCTCCAGCTCAAAAATATTTCTAGAATCCATCCTTTCCTCAACCCTCACTCTACCAAAATGCTTGTGCATGCCCTAATCATCTCCCGCCTCGACTACTGCAACATCCTCCTCTGTGGCCTACCTTCTAACACTCTCGCACCCCTCCAGTCCGTCCTTAACTCTGCTGCCTGACTAATTAATCTCTCTCCTCGCTACACTCCTGCTTCCCCTCTTTGCAAATCCCTTCACTGGCTCCCAATTTCCCAGCGTATCAAGTTTAAACTACTAAACCTTTCTCCTGTGTATATTTCCAAACTAATCTCTCAATATCTTCCCTCATGTAATCTCTGGTCCTCCCAAAACCTCCTTCTCTTCTCCAAGCTTATTCGCTCCTCACACAATCGCCTCCAAGACTTCTCCCGAATATCCCCCATCATCTGGAATTCTGTGCCCCAACACGTCCGGTTATCCACCACATTTGGATCCTTCAAAAGAAACCTGAAAACCCACCTCTTCAAAGAAGCTTAAAACCTGTAATGACCACATGGCCAACTCAACACCATCGGAGCTACTGCAACCCTCAACCTACTATCTCTTCCCCATAATCCTGTAGAATGTAAGCCCGCAAGGGCAGGGTCCTCTTCCCTCTATATCAGTCTGTTATTGTTAGTTTTGTGTACTGTAAGTGATATTTGTTTTTTGATGTAACCCCTTATCATGTGCAGCACCATGGAATTAATGGTGCTATATAAATAAATAATAATAATAATAACCAGAGGAGCGGCCGCAACCCACTGAAAACCAGAGGGGAGGAAGATGTGCAAGAACATATGAGAATCCAGATGGTTAAACCACGTATATGTAAGGTAGAGGGAAAGCTATGGAGAGCCAAAAATAAATGGAACAAGAATAACCTCACTGAAACCTTAAGAGGTGAAAGGAAGAGGAACTAGGGAAGGAAAACAAGCAAAGCCACTGCAGGAATTCAACTGGTGTTTACCATGCAAGGTAAACCCCTTAGCAGAAGGGATGGAACTCCTAAAATCAAGTCCACTCAGAAGTATAGAAGACTGCAAGGAAGTGCAGTGAATGGTGAACATATAAAACATAACCCTAAATGTGAAAGGGCAGTCCAAAATGGGAAAATGGAAAACACCTGGAGAGGAGCAAACCAAGAAGAAGGAACAAAAGCAATTGGAACAATCAGCATTTGTACATGGAACAAAAAAGGCAATAGCACAGCAAAGGAAGTGACCACAAAGCAACAGGTTAACAGATCAAATCCCCAAATAAAACCATGACACCAGGTTTTACATCTGTATGTTTCCACAGAAAAGTCCAAAATACGTACGTGCCGTAACTTAATTGCCATTTCAAAAACCTGACCGTCACATCCAAACATAGACTAAGTGTGAACAGGTGCTGAACCTAGAGTCGCCAACTCGTATATAGTTAAATAAATAAGGCAGCACACTGCAGCGCTAAAATCTGCAAACTTGAAACACGAAATTTGAACTGCATTACTGCACTAGAAATATGAAAAATGAGAGCGTTTAGCGCATAAAAATGGCCAATTTTATGTGTACCTGGTAGCCCCTTTACGGCATCTCTCTTATACCAGGTCCTAAACTTGCCACACTTAGTCTATGTTTGGATGTGCCGGTCAGGTTTTTGAAATGTATTCTTTAGCCTTCTGATCGTGCACTCTGCCTCCTAGCCACAGGTGTTTCAATTACAGCAGGTCCAATACCCCTCCATAGAGAGAGAGAATTTTAGTCTAGGAAGAGGTTTCACATGTACCCATTCAGATGGAGACGTTTATTCTCAGCGAGGTAAGGCAAGTTTAGGACCTGGTATAAGAGAGATGCCGTAAAGGGGCTACCAGGTACACATAAAATTGGCCATTTTTATGCGCTAAACACTCTCATTTTTCATATTTCTAGTGCAGTAATGCAGTTCAAATTTCGTGTTTCAAGTTTGCAGGTTTTAGCGCTGCAGTGTGCTGCCTTATTTATGTAACTTCATTGCCAGTGAAATGTTCCTCTTATTTGAAAACCTTGTCCAGTGACTTCATTATTGATTTGCCCATAGCTATTCTCCTATTAACTTCTAAGTTTATTCACTGCATCTTGAGTGATCATCAATCCAAGCATGTTGAAGTTCTTTACAACTTCCAGTTCGTCGCCGTTCATATCAGGTGTTTCCCGGTTGTGACTAGCAGTATTCATTATCTTTGTGTTGAGTAGAAGTTCCATGTTCAAGCTTTTCATCTTGACACTTTTTAATAAGTTCTTCATTCCATCTACGCTTGTTGCTATTAATGTTGCATAGCCTGCATATTTAAGATTGTTGATAATACATCCAGCACTTTTAATTCCTTTATTTTTGGAAAGTCCAGCCTTTCTGAAAATAGCTTCTACATATAAATGGGAGAGAAATGATAACAGGATGCAGCCTTGTCTGACTCCGCACTCTACTTTGAACCATGTCATGTTGTTGTGTTCTGTTCAGACTGTTGCTTCTTGGTCTATGTAAAGATTTCTAACAAGGCTGTTCAGATGGATCGGCACACCCATATCCTTCATGGTATTCCAAACTTTCTGGTAATCAACACAGTCAAAAGGCTTTGCTACTTTGTACTGTAGTTGATGAAGCAAAAATAGATCTTGTATTCTTTGGCCCTTTTATTTGTCCATCTAACGTTAGCAATCACAACCCTTGTTCCTCTGCCTTTTCTGAATCCTGCTTGTTCCTCTGGCAGGTCTTTGTCAAAGTAAGGCTGTAACCACTTACGTAGCAAGCTAAGATGGTATAAGTACTCTAATTGATTTTTACCAGCCAGCAGCATTTTTTTCAGCAACATGTGGGATCTTTTTGGGGATCAAATCAGACTGATTAGTCTTCATTGTGCAGATTATCAATACAAATTTGCAACTGTAAGCCTGTTGTCTTCATCAAATGTCTGCAAAAACCCTAATCCATGCCCTCATCATCTACCGCCTCGACTACTGTAACCTCCGGCTCTGTGGCCTCCCCACGAACACTCTCACATCCCTCCAATCTATTCTAAACTCAGCTGCCCGACTAATCCACCTGTCTCCCCACTATTCCCCAGCCTCTCCCCTCTGTCAATCCCTTCACTGGCTCCCCATTACCCCGAGACTCCAGTACAAAACCTTAACCATGACATACAAAGCCATCCACAACCTGTCTCCTCCATACATCTGTGACCTCGTCTCTTGGTACTTTCCTGCACGCAACCTCCAATCCTCACAAGATCTCCTTCTCTACTCCCCTCTTATCTCCTCTTCCCACAATCGCATACAAGATTTCTCTCACGCATAACCCCTACTCTGGAACTCTCCACCCCAACATATCAGACTCTCACCTACCATCGAAACCTTCAAAAAGAACCTGAAGACCTACCTCTTCCGGGAAGCCTACAACATGCAGTAATCACCGATCGACCAAACCACTGCACGACCAGCTCTATCCTCACCTACTGTATCGTCACCCATCCCTTGTAGATTGTGAGCCCTCGCAGGCAGGGTCCTCTCTCAACCTGTACCAGTTGTGACTTGTATTGTTCAAGATTATTGTATCTGTTTTTATTATGTATACCCCTCCTCACATGTAAAGCGCCATGGAATAAATGGCGCTATAATAATAAATAATAATAATAAATAATAATTTGGGAAAATACTAACCACTGCATTCTGGGAACTCCATACAAAGCCTACTGTTTGGTAGACACTGTCCCAGTTTTCCAGCTATCACAATCTACTGTTTATCAAAGTCAATTTTTACATTTGCCTGTTTGTCCTACTTCCAAGCAATAAAGCTTAAGAACTGACTGTTCATTTGCAGCTTATTTTATCCCACCTTTTTACTAGTACAATTGTCTCAAAACAATCAATTGTATTCATTTCACTTGTTTTTATGGTAGATAGGTATATTTGGAAAGTTTGCATGTGAAGTAATCAGCTAATTGATTTATTTGCTAATAAAATACTAAGGTCGGTCTGCTCTCCTGACATGTCTGGTTCACTAAATATTCAGAACAGCAATTGATCTTAATGTAGTTTTTCATCTCTTGCTACAATGAAATAACAGCCACTACTCCTAACAGCCATTCAGTTCAATATAGACAAGAAATTCACAGCACATAACATTTTTTAAATTTTAGAATTCCTTTATATCAAAAAAAAGATGTATTCATACCACATTGTTAACAGTTCAACTTCTACCACTTTCACCTTAGTATAAAGGATCCTGTAATAATTTGTTTTGTGCGAGATGTGAACACCTCTCTATTTTCAATCAAGCACAGACGCTGCATGAAGACATAGTCTCAGAACCTGTGCACTGTTTCGGGATTACTTGAGAAAGGGATGAAACTCCGAAATGTTGCCCAGTTGCGGGGACTATATCTTTTATGCAGCGTTTGTGTCTGATTTAAATTGGAAAGTTGTTACAGTCTCTCCCATTCTGAATTATATTTCTGGATACTTAACACTTATGTGAAAATGGTGGAAGTTTAACTTTTAACAATGGGATATGGATTTATCTTTATTTTCGATATATAGGAATCCTAAAATACATTTTTTTATGTGCCGTGAAGTTCTATATTGGTTCACTAAATACTTATATTCCACATAAAATAGCTTTGGAGAATCCTTCTTTTCAGAACTCTACCTAGTCATTGAAGCCTCTTCAAACACCTGAGGTAGTGCAAATATTCAGACCTTCACCAATATTATTAATGATGCCTTATCCATAAGGTTTTGAAAAATGCATCTTGTATATATCCTGCCATATCATAAGAGAAGAAGTCTGCAGTGATCTTGACTGTAGTAATATCAGTTTGAGCCCATGAATGGCTGGAGCCCTATTGTAATACGAGTGGTCCTCTACAATGAGGCATTAATTACATTGCTTGGTCCCTTAACCTTCTGCCACTGATTGTCTTGAGTCTTCTCAGCTCTTCTTTCCAAACAACTGATATTAAACTCCTATATGGACTTCCCCTCAGGTGCTGTGCACGGGTTATTTTCTAGGTGCGGTGGTCACAGGAAGCTCAGTAAAGCGTGAAGAGCTCTGAAGCAGTCCATAGCTTTTTAATTAATCGGTCTTGTCCTCCGCAGGTTTGGCTCAAAGGTCTCTTTGTAACAGAGGCAATTATTGCTCTTATCTGAAAACAATGGGATGTCACTCTGTTATTACAGGTATCCCTTTCAACTGGCCTATATAGTGATAGAGAATCGCTGATCCCTGGTGCCACCGTGAAGCGATATGCAGAATGGAAAGTTCACCTGTTAAAGGGAACAGAAGGAGAACTGATCAGATTGTAACGTGCAAAGGGGGTCTGTGTGTTGACCACTTTGTGAAGATGCCTTGTCTGAAATCACCCAGTTAGAGCAGACTGTCACAGTGAACTAAATTGCTTCTCTTAGATCTACTGAAGTTTTATTAAGTTGCCGGTCTATGTCATAGCCTGATTGGCAATGAATTAACCCCTTCTAGATATTCCTATAGATGCAATCTAAACAGGGAATATTTCCTCCATATATGTCTCCTACGTTTACAGATTTCTGATCCTTTTAAAAGTTCATACATTAAAAAACATGTACCACAATGTGGAAAATGGAATCAATGCTCTCAAAAACATAGAAAAAAATTATCCCCATTCCCAAAAATCCCCCTGTCTCTGTCACTTTTATTCCAGATAAATATTCCTGGAGGTCTGGATAAATGTAATGTGAACTTGGCTTAAACGATTCTTTGTAATGATTATCAAATTCTCCTAAGGAGGAAGATTTACTCGGCCACATTGTGGCCATATTTTGCTGTTTAAAATATAGTCACATCTCCTGGACCCAACATGGGTCTCGTTTCAAGAAATAAGTACATCATACTGTATATGTCTATGAGTTATTCTGGCTCTAGCTAGTCTGGCCAAGGCAACCTCCTGCAACCATTCATCCAGAGAGCATGCTTCACCAGCCCAATTCTACTTGTGCCCTTTAACCCTCATACAGATGTCCCTGTTGGACCTATGTTTTGTATCTCTTTTATTGCACAGATACAACACATACCCATTATAATTTATGCTGCTGTTCACATGTCCATGTTTTTTTTCACGAACCATGTGTCTGTGCAAAACTCACAGAGCCATGTCCGATTCTTCCAGTAGCATGAATGAAAAAAGCAAATTCAAGTCTGATTCTTCCGGTAACACGTCTGTAAAAAGCAAATTTCAGTCCGATTCTTCCGGTAACACGTCTAAAAAAAGTAAATTTAATTCCGATTCTTTCGGTAGCATGTCTGAAAAAATCAAATTTAAGTCCAATTCTTCTGGTAGCACGTCTGAAAAAAGCAAATTTAAGTCTGATTCTTCCGGTGGCATGTTTGAAAAAAGCAAATTCAAGTCTGATTCTTCTCGTGGCACGTTTGAAAAAAGCAAATTCAAGTCTGATTCTTCCGGTGGCATGTCTGATAAAAAACAAATTCAAGTCCGATTCTTCCAGTGGCACGTCTGGAAAAAGCAAATTTAAGCCCGATTCTTCTGGTAGCACGTCTGAAAAAAGCAAATTTAAGTCTGATTCTTCCGGTGGCATGTTTGAAAAAAACAAATTCAAGTCCGATTCTTCCAGTGGCACGTCTGAAAAAATCAAATTTAAGTCCAATTCTTCTGGTAGCACGTGTGAAAAAAGCAAATTTAAGCCTGATTCTTCCGGTGGCATGTTTGAAAAAAGCAAATTCAAGTCTGATTCTTCTCGTGGCACGTTTGAAAAAAGCAAATTCAAGTCTGATTCTTCCGGTGGCATGTCTGATAAAAAACAAATTCAAGTCCGATTCTTCCAGTGGCACGTCTGGAAAAAGCAAATTCAAGCCCGATTCTTCCAGAAGTACGTCTGAAAATGGCAAATTGAAATCTGTGGGTCTGCGAGGAACTTGTACAGCACACAAATGGTTTCCATGTGCTGTACATATTTCTGTTTGCAAAGTATAAGAGAAGCTGTATAATGTATTTATGTATCCACTTTTTTAACATTGATAGCACATTGATGGTAAAAATGGTCACACGTTCCTTACCCTGATGACACCTTGATCTCAGACACTAATGACACAGGTACCATTTTAAATATGGATGTGTGAATGAGGTCCTAGTGAGATTTTACAGAAATTTTGCCCTGTATAACTTCTGCATTTATTTTACTTTTCATACTTGAACCATTGCACCAAATCCAAAGGTTGGAGAGGATTGTATACGCTGAAAAGAATTGGGGAGATGAACACAAAAAGGAAAAATATTAGAAAACAAACAAAAACATTTCCATAAAAAAAAACAGATTAAAAAAAATAATTTTACTAGAGCATTCTTCCCTAACATGTTTTGTATTTATTTTTTGTAGACATACAGCATTGACTTGAGTGATTTCAAAATTACCTATACATTAAATGCATCTTTCTTAGACCATTTTGAGAATATTATTTAAGGTGCTATTATGACATATATATTATTATTATTATTCATTAGCTATTGTGCAGAAAATAACTTTGAATATAATTTAAAGAGGTGTCTATAGTATTCTGGTTGGTATTTATTAGGTGATCTGGGGCTATTCTTTGACATTTCGGAAGGAGGGCATTCTGTTCAGCATCCGGATAAAGACTTGCTCTTCAATGGTTCAAACGTATCTAACTATAATTGGTTTATTTAGCAGCTGAGTGATGATAAGGAGTTTTCACAGAGGATGCCCTCAGACGGATTAATTCCTTCCACTCATACTTACAGTCCGGTGTCTAAATCAAGCAGTCATAATAAATTTGTATGAAAATGCCTGATAGCAGACAGAATTAATTTATTTAATCTGAAAAAAAAATCCTTACATGATAATAATATGCTGCACTGAGCAGTTGTCAGGTCGTGTGATGATTAAGTTATTTAAAGAGAAATAATTACATTGTTAAGTTGCTCTCATCCTTATCTTACACGATGCATTGCTCCTTATTATCAAAAGAACATTGCATATTAGAAATTATATTAAAGCTTCTATTTCAGAATTTAAAAAAAACCTCATAAAGACTCTGCCAGGGTAAATCCACATGGGACTTCTTCGCTGCGTATTTACACCAGCAGAAAATCTGAACTGATATTCTCAGGGTGAATTCACATGCTGCAGATTTTGTTGCAGAAAGTTCTGTAGCTTTCCCATTTAACGGAAACAACCCCATTCAGATGAATGGAAGTCATTTTCAGTCATGTAAATTTCTGAAACAAAATCTGAAGCATTGAAATTCACCTCCAGATGTAGATTTATTATTATTTGCTTATTATGCTTTGCTTGTATAGCGCCATCATATTCCCCAGCGCTTCACAGCCATCGACATTATCATCACTGTCCCCATTGGGGCTCACAATCTAAGTTTCCTATACGTATGTGTTTGGAATGTGGGAGGATACAAACACAAACATGGGAAGACATACAAATTCCTTGGGGGACCTCAGTACATCAAAGCAACAGTGCTAGCTACTGAGCCACCATGCTGCCCATATTTGTGTAGAAATATGTAGATTTGCCTCACCTGTCAACTTCTGCATTGCAAAAAATATCAGTGAAATATCTGTGGACATCTGAAGGTGATATGAAAACCACAAGGCAGGTCAATTTGTACTTTGGATTTATTATGCCGTGGTTGGGTGAAATTTTGTAAATTCTCAACTACAGTGATGGATGGATTTGTGGGCACCAGTAACTGTACAACTATCAATAAACAAATAATCTGGTGGTTTTCAAATTTGGGATGGCCTCTAAGCTGCAAGGAAGGTAAATTTTGCTGTCTGCTTCTAACTCCGTGGAAACATTTCAAGAAAGGCCCTAGGATCACAGAAATGGTTTGTAGCTTTGATTAAGATTGGACTACAGCATTGAACCAAACCAACAAAACCTCAACAGTAGAGATGAGCGAACCCGAAGTTAAAATTTTGGCGTTTATACCGGACAGGGTTCAGTGCTAAAGCTGTGCACAGACCTCTTCCAGACAACCGTTGCAATATTCGGAGTACAGGGGGTAAGTCTGCTACAAAGAAATACAGTCATGGACACAAATTTTGAGAATGAGACAAATATTAATTTTTCCAAAGTCTACTGCTTCATTTTTTCTAATGGCAATTTGCATATACTCCTGAATGTCAGAGTGATCAGCTTAACAGCAATTACTGTACTTGCAAAGTCAATATTTGCCCAGAAAATGAACTTTAACCCCAAAACACATTTCAACATCATTGCAGTCCTGCCTTAAAAGGAGCAGCTAACATCGTTTTAGTGATTGATCCATTAACACAGGTGTGGGTGTTGATGAGGACAGGGCTGGCGATCAATCAGTCATGATTAAGTAAGAATGACATCACTGGACACTTTAAAACGAGGCTGGTGCTTGGTATCATTGTTTCTCTTCAGTTAACCATGGTTATCTCTAATGAAACACGTGCAGCCATCATTGCACTGCACAAAAATGGCCTAACAGGGAAGAGTATCGCAGCTACAAAGATTGCACCTCAGTCAACAATCTATCGCATCATCAAAAACATCAAGGAGAGGGCTTCCATTGTTGTCAAAAAGGCTCCAGGGCACCCAAGAAAGACCAGCAAGCGCCAGGACCGTATCTTAAAACTGTTTCAGCTACGGGATCGGACTACCAGCAGTGCCGAGCTTGCTCAGGAATGGCAGCAGGCTGGTGTGAGTGCTTCTGCATGCACTGTGAGGCGGAGACTCTTTGAGCAAGGCCTGGTTTCAAGGAGGGCAGCAAAGAAGCCACTTCTCTCCAGAAAAAACATCAGGGACCAACTGATATTCTGCAAAAGGTACAGGGAGTGGACTGCTGAGGACTGGGGCAAAGTAATTTTCTCTGATGAATCCCCTTTTCGATTGTTTGGGACATCTGGAAAATAGCTTATTCGGAGAAGAGGTGAGCGATACCACCAGTCTTGTCTCATGCCAACTGTAAAGCATCCTGAAACCATTCATGTGTAGGGTTGCTTCTCAGCCAAGGGAATCGGCTCACTCACAGTCTTGCCTAAAAATACAGCCATGAATAAAGAATGGTACCAGAATGTCCTCCAAGAGCAACTTCTCCCGACCGTCCAACTAAATGGCTCATGGAACAAAACAGAGATTTTGGGTCCATGGCCTGGAAACTCCCCAGATCTTAATCCCATTGAGAACTTGTGGTCAATCATCAAGAGACAGGTGGACAAACAAAAACCAGCAAATTCTGGCAAAATACAAGCACTGATTATGCAAGAATGGACTGCTATCAGTCAGGATTTGGTCCAGAAGTTGATTGAGAGCATACCAGGGAGAATTGCAGAGGTCTTGAAGAAGAAGGGTCAACACTGCAAATATTGACTTGCTGCATTAACTCATTCTGACTGTCAATATAACCTATTGGTACTCATAATATGATTGCAATTATATTTCTGTATGTGATATAAAAATCAGACAAACACTAATAAAAACCAGAGGGCAGCAGATCATGTGAAAATATAATTTTGGTGTCATTGTCAAAAATGTTGGCCATGACTGTAGTACCACCCACACAGTATACTGACCCCTTAGTAGCCCCCAAACTGTTTGATGGCTCCAACACTGCATAATGACCCCCACACTGTAATCTCCATACTGTATGATGGCCCCCTAGATAGCCTCCATATACAGTAGCATAATGCACCAAATAGTCCACAATATAGTATAATGTACTCCCATGGGCAGACTCTATAGCATAAGGCAGACCCCATAGGCAGACACTGTAATAAGGCAGCAACCCCATATAGGCAGACCCTGTAAAAAGGCAGTACCCCCATAGGCGGACTCTGTAGTATAAGGCAGGACCCCCATAGGCAGACCCTGTAATAGGGCAGCACCCCCATAAGCAGACCCTGTAATAAGGCGGCAGACCCTGTAATAAGGCAGCACCCCCATAGTCAGACTCTGTAATAAGGCAGCCCCCATAGTCAGATCCTGTAATAAGGCAGCACCCCTATAAGCAGACCCTGTAATAAGGCAGCCCCCATAGTCAGACCCTGTAATAAGGCAGCCCCCTATAGGCAGACCCTGTAATAAGGCAGCCCCCATAGTCAGACCCAGTAATAAGGAAGCACCCCCATAAGCAGACCCTGTAATAAGGCGGGAGACCCTGTAATAAGGCAGCACCCCAATAGTTAGACTCTGTAATAAGGCAGCCTCCATAGCAGGGGCATAACAACTGCGATCGCAGCTGCGACCGGGCCCGGAGTGCTTAGGGGCCCGCCCAGTCCAGCAAACAAGTAGCACTAGCTGGGAAACTCAGCAGACAAGTCACGCACCCTGCTGGTTCACGTGTCCATGAAGGACATCTGACCTAGCAGAAGGGCTGGGCGTGTCACTGAAGCTTGGCAGAGATGGAGGGGGAAACATCAAAGTTAAGGAGCCTGCAGCAACTGTCACGGAGTCTGGGTGAGGGGCGAAGGCAGCAGTTGGTGAGTCAAGTGCAGTCGCGGCTGTAAAGTGCTGATGTGCAGCCAGTGTGCTGCTTACACCTGTCATTCACCTACCTCCACCCACAGAGCTAGACACACACACACCTGTTCTGTGCGCACAAGACCTGTGATGAGGTCACAGGAGGGGAGGAGTCAGGGGTCACATGATCAGTGGCCTCAGTGCATGCAGGACTCTGCTGTGCTGGTTGTCTTTTTGCTGAATGAGGGGAAGTTTATGTGTGGGGCAAGGAGGGGTTTACAGTGTGGATGTAGCAGAGCCATGTGTGTACAAGGTGTACAGAGCGGAGCCGTGTATGTGTGTAGTGGAGCAATGTGTACGAGGTGTACGGAGCGGAGTCACTTGAGTACGAGGTGTACAAAGCTAAGCCAAGTGTGAAAGAGGTGAGCGGAGTCGTGTATATATGGGGTGTATGGAGTGGTGCTGCGTGTTTACGAGGCTCCTTCTCCCATCAATGTGATCAGCTGTATTGGCTAAATGCCGGTACAGCTGATCCTCCGATGATGGCGGGGGGCCCACTGCTGGCACCGGGCCCCCCCCACCTGCTCAGGGGCTGCACAGCGGCAGAGCGGGGAGATCGATTCTTCCTGCTCTGCCGCAGAATGCAACTGTATTGGCGCACTGCACGCACCGATACAGTTACAGTAGCGTAACTCCGGGTGGGCCCCCTCAGAGCACGGGGCCTGGGGCGCCCGCACTCTCTTCCCCCGGTAGCTATGCTACTGGTTCTGATATAAGTTCGGGTGCCTGAACCAAACTTTGTACTAAAGTTCATATCGGGTACCAGGACACAAACTTCCACGGGTCCGCTCATCCCTACTCAGCAGCCAACATCAATGCCCAACCTCAGTATAACATACTGTGCTACTGCTAGTCCTGTCTCCTCACAAAATGCTTATCTGCTCAACCATTCAGAATAATGAGCCCCAGCAACAGAAATTTTAGGCTGACTAACCAATAATGGAGTCCAGTGAGTGGATGAGCCAATTAGCTTGGGCAGGGGCCAATTAGTTAGCCAGTCACCCTAATCAGGTTACTCTCACATTATTCCTGTGCTAGTTGTTATGTTTTTGATAGTTCTTATGTCCTTTATTGGTTTCTATTCTCTGAACACTTATTTTGGCGCTTTTCTTAATTAACCTTTCAGCTCATCATCTGGTTATAAAATTGGATTGTATGCATATGACCCATTACCTGCATTAAAGATCTGTTGTCTCTCTCGGATTCTCACCCAGCCTGACCCAGACATTGATTTTCGGCTCATACTTTGTCCTTAATTAGTTATTCTCTGGTTCTGACTCATAGTTTTGTTTGGTTCCATTTTTTAGCTTGCTTCACCAGTAAGTGATTCACAGTACACAAAAAAAGTCTTGCCGGCACTATATCCCACACTGCTGAAGCATAAAAAAGCCAGCAAACGCTGTTTGGAATTTCCACTTGTGCCTCCCCACAAGCTTTAATATCTAGCGGATTACCAAACCTTGTACAGTGGTGGTTAGTATCTGGCCCATCACAGATCAGTGATTCCCTGTGAAGCACAGTTTGTAAGGCAGAGTTGTTTCCCATCTCCAGAGTCACTGGGAAAGTCTTTTTCTTCTGTAGAGTGTAAGTTCTTATAGCTAGCGGAGTCCTCTCTCTCCTGTAGAGTGTAAGCTCTTATGGTCACTAGGGTCCTCTCTTTCCTGTAGAGTGGAAGCTCTTATGGTCAGTAGGGTCCTCTCTCTCACATGTAAAGTGTAAGCTTTTATGGTTAGCAGGGTTCTCTCTCTTTTCCATTCATGTTTATTTTCCAAGCAATTACAAGCATTCTAGTATTGAGATTTCTGCAAATTTATTTCTGTAAATGTTCGATGCAACTCAACTTTTTTGGGATGATTCTGTGAAGTCGGCGGCTATGAATTTCAAAAGATCCACTCATCTCTAATTACAGTTCCATCTGAGTTACATCAAAAGAAAAAAAATAGCTCATAAAAACAAAATATTTTTAAATTTTACTTTGCAACTTTCAGTAACCAATCTTGTTGAGCTGAGGCATTGCTATTTCCTCCAAATACTATAAAATGGCATATCACAGTGATGCTTTAGGGCAGGGGTCTCCAATCTGTGGCTCCCATGCTGTTTCAAAGCTAGTTTTACAACAGCTGGCAAGCCACAGGTTGGGCATTACTACTCTAGGGTGAAGCGGAATTCAAAACTACTGCTGCACCTGGAATCACACACTCATGGTGCACTGCTGATACTAACCCTGCCTGAAGAAAACAATCTGGCAACCATTTGGTGCTGAACGTGCAACTGATGCTGTGGCAGTTGTCTGACAAGATGATCTATAGCTACAGTGCACTGAATTAGACCTCAGCAGTCACAGGATAGCATCTTTAATTTTTCTGTGAATTTACTTTCACACAATCTTCCAAATTAAAAATTACTTTTGTAAGGCTCCATTCACACATATATCATGCTCTCTCCACAGAGTTTTGCGGTTTTGTCGAAATCTATGAAACGCAGGATTCTGACAAAAGCCCTGACATAGCTCCAACAGAGTAACTTTGGACAGTGTTAGGCCTCCATCGTGGCATTGTTCATGTGTTTTAGACAAGCACAAAAATGTGTCCCATTTTATACATGTCTGAAAAGCACGAATACTGCCAGGACAGAGGCCAAGCAGTAACCAAAGTGATTCTGTTGGCTTCATTGAAGTGAAAAGCTCAGTCGCAATTTCTGTCGGAATCCTGTTTTTAGGAGATTAAGATGGCAACTCTGATGAATTACTCAGTGGAGAGTGCTGCATGTATGTGCACTTAGCTTAAGGGGGTTTTCCTATGAACAAAAGTTAATTTTACCAATAGATCTTGAAATAATAATAACCTCCATAATTGGATTTGTTTAACTGAAATGTTCCTGTGCTGCGATAATCTTATAAATGTGCCCCTGCTGTGTACTGTGTAATGGCTATGTGTGACCTTGCAGGAATATGGTCTGCCTCTGTTAACACTTTAAATTCCGCTGTCAACTTGCACTTACCGGAAGCATATCGGAAATCCCGCCCATCGGTGATCATGAGTCACCGATGCGTTGGCATGACAGCCAAATGTCTGCAGCAGACCTCTATGGTTGTCATTACCAGATTGCTATGAGCGCCGCCCGGTAGTTGGTGCTCATAGCAAGTGATCATTTCCACTAGACACAGGCGATCTGATCATCGCCTGTGTGTAGCAGAAGCTATCGAAGTACTGCAGCTTCTAGTCTCCTATGGAGACTATTGAAGCATGCAAAAAGTAAAAAAATGATTTAAAAAATATTAAAAAGATAACAAAATATAAAATTTAAATCACTCCCCTTTTGCCCCATTCAAAATAAAGCAATAAAAAGATCAAACATACACATATTTGGTATCATCGCGTTCAGAATCGCCCGATCTATCAATATAAAAAAAATGTATCTGATCGTTAAACAGCGTAATGAGAAAAATTATCAAAACTCCAGAATTACATTTTTTGGTCACTTCTACTTTGCAATAGAATGCAATAACAGGTGATCAAAAGATTGTATTTATATCAAAATGGTATCAATAAAAATGTCAGCTGGGTGCACAAAGAATAAGCCCTCACCCAACCCGAGATGACAAAAAATGGAGACGCCACGGGTATTGGAAAATGTTGCCATTTTTTCTACCAAAGTTTGGAATTTTGTTATCATCACTTAAATAAAAAAGAACCTAGACATGTTTGGTGTCTGTGAACTCATAATGACCTGGAGAATCATAATGGTGGTCAGTTTTAGCATTTAGTGAACATGGTAAAAAAAAATAAAACAAGTGTGGAATTGCACTTTTTTTTGCAATTTCAGAGCACTTGGATTTTTTCCCCATTTTCCAGTACACAACATGTTAAAACCAATGGTGTCATTCAAAAGTAAAACTTGTCTCACAAAAAAAACAAGCCCCCCCAACATGGCCAAGTTGGCCTAACAATAAAAAAAACTTATGGCTCTTTGCAGAAGGGGAGCAAAAAACAAAAATGCAAAAATGAAAATATCTCCTCTCATGAAGGGGTTAAGTATATCTTTTAATGAAGTGCCATGTCATTATCTACTTTGTGATTACTTTGCTTTATAGATATTGTGATGAAAATGCATTGTTCACACTAAAAATACATTTTCAGCCAATTGTTTTTTTAATTTTCTGATATGCTAAAAGAATATGAAAAAAATCACAGAGAATTTTTATAACAGTTTGATATAAAATAAACTATGTAAATATTTACAAAAATGCGAGATTTCATTGTCAGAAATTCCCTGAATGTTGGTTGTTGGGAGATTCTTAACCCAATTTAACTAATCATGTCCATGTCTGCTACTGCAAGTCATAATTACAGCCTTTAGCTAAAGGCAAAGGGCAGTAATAGGGGTCAAGAGATATTAAAGTGTGCAACTCTTCCGGTAATATTCTAGCTCATGACACAAGCAGGATAAAATTGTTGGAAGGTGGGGAAGCTAATTTTTAAGGTTGGCTCAAGGCTATACTTTTTGAGAAATAAGTTGCTTTTTGGGAATCAATTACTGTATGCAGAATTTTTTTTGTAAACTTTCTATTAATGCCTTAGATTTAATTTGGGACATGTGGGAATCCAGTTACATGCAAAAAAAAAACAACAGAACAAATGACAAATGCTAATCTCTGCATAAATTGAGTTGTACATTAAATATTGTTGTAGTTTCAGTTTTCAACTAGATTCTTCATAATTGCATTCATGTAAAGACACAGATGGCGATTGCCACTCTATGGCCGGCGTCACAGTAAACATATGGAAAATCGGTCAGAGTCTCCCTGCCGAGAGTCGCACGAGCATAATGCAAGTGTCATGCGACTACAATCCGATTTTTCACAACTAGCACCCGATTTACATGAGAATGCAGTGCGAATGCTATCCGATTCCAATGCGATTTTAACATGAGCTATTAGATACCGCATGTCTCCTTGTCATTTAAATATAATTTTCAAAGGAAATATTTGTCAAAACATAGATAGATACATAGAAAGATAGATACATAGAAAGATAGATAGATAGATAGATAGATAGATAGATAGATAGATAGATAGATAGATAGATAGATAGATAGATAGACAGATAGATACAGTACCTTGTGAAAGTATTCGGCCCCCTGGAGCTTTTTAACCTCTTCCCACATATCATGCTTCAAACATAAAGATACCAAATGTAAATTTTTGGTGATGATTCGATGAATCAACAACAAGTTGAACACAATTGTGAAGTTGAGCGAAATTTATTGGTTATTTTAAATTTTTGTGGAAATTCAAAAACTGAAAAGTGGGGCGTGCAATATTAATCGTCCCCTTTAACTTAATACTTTGTTGCGCCACCTTTTGCTACGATTACAGCTGCAAGTCGCTTGGGGTATGTCTATCAGTTTTGTACATTGAGAGACTGAAATTCTTCCCATTCTTCCTTGGTAAACAGCTCTAGCTCAGTGAGGTTTGATGGAGATTGTTTTTGAACAGCAGTTTTCAGCTCTTTCCACAGATTCTCGATTGGATTGAGGTCTGGACTTTGACTTGGCCATTCTATCGCCTGGATACGTTTATTTGTAAACCATTCTATTGTAGATTTTGCTTTATGTTTGGGATCATTGTCTTGTTGGAAGACAAATCTCCGTCCCAGTCTCAGGTCTTTTGCAGGTCCAACAGGTTTTCTTCAAGAACGGTCCTGTATTTGGCTCCATCCATCTTCCCATCAATTTTAACCATCTTTCCTGTCCCTGCTGAAGAACATCAGGCCCAAACCATAATGCTGCCACCATGTTTGACAGTGGGAATAGTGTGTTCAGGGTGATGAACTGTGTTGCCTTTACGCCAAACATATCGTTTGGCATTGTTGCCAAAAAGTTCAATTTTGGTTTCATCTGACAAGAGCACCTTATTCCACATGTTTGGTGTGTCTCCCAGGTGGCTTGTTGCAAACTTTAAATGCCACTTTTAATGGATATCTATGAGAAATGGCTTTCTTCTTGCCACTGTTCCATAAAGGCCAGATTTTTGCAGTGTACGACTGCTTATTGTCCTATGAACAGACTGTCCCACCTCAGCTGTAGATCTCTGCAGTTCATCAAGAATGATCATGGGCCTCTTGGCTGCATCTCTGATCAGTCTTTTCCTTGTTTGAGATGAAAGTTTAGAGGGACCGTCGGGTCTTGGTAGATTTGCAGTGGTATGATACTCCTTCCATTTCAATATGATCACTTGCACAGTGCTCCTTGGGATGTTTAATATTTTGGAAATCATTTTGCATCCAAATCCAGCTTTAACTTCTCCACAACAGTATCACGGACCTGCCTGTTGTGTTCCTTGGTCTTCATGATGCTCTCTGTGCCTCAAACAGAACCCTGAGACTATCACAGAACAGGTGCATTAAAACTGAGACTTGATTACACACAGGTGGATTATGTTTATCATCATTAAGCATTTAGGACAACATTGGATCATTCAGAGATCCACAATGAACTTCTGGAGTGAGTTTGCTGCACTGAAAGTAAAGGGGCTGAATAATATTGCACGCCCCACTTTTCAGTTTTTGAATTTCCACAAAAAATTTAAATAACCAATACATTTCGTTCAACTTCACAATTGTGTTCCACTTGTTGCTGATTCTTCACCAAAAATTTACATTTGGTATCTTTATGTTTGAAGCATGATATGTGAAAAAAGGTTGAAAAGTTCCAGGGGGCCGAATACTTTCGCAAGGTACAGTAGATAAATGGATACACTTGTGCTACAAACCCCAGCAGGTATTTTTGCTTTCTTGGCCTTTTTTTTCAGAGAATATGCATGATAACACCAAACCTTTTTTTCCACTCAAGGTTAGTGGTTGAGCTCATGCCCACTTACGATGAAATCGGATGAATTCAATCCGATAAAAAATCGGACTGAATTCGGACCAATGTTAAACTATGATTGTGTGTTCCTCTGCGTTTTTTTTTCCAGCTCTGGTCGGATCATGATTGGGTTGGAAAAAAATCGCAACATGCTGCGATTGCAATCAGAAATCGGATCGCATCCCGCAATAGAAGTCAACGGGTGCAAGAAAGTAAAAAAAAAACGCACAGTACAGGCACGATGCGAGTGCTGTCTGGTTTTTACGCACCGATGTCCTTTGAAAAGCCAACAATTCATATGCATGCTACTGTAAAATCAGACTGACAGGTGAGAATAGAAAAGAGAGAATACATATATACACATAGAATCGGTTTATATAAACAGACAGTACAGACCAAAAGTTTGGACACACCTTCTCATTTAAAGATTTTTCTGTATTTTCATGACTATGAATATTGTGCGTTCACACTGAAGGCATCAAAACTATGAATTAACACATGGAATTATATACTTAACAAAAAAGTGTGAAACAACTGAAATTATGTCTTATATTCTAGGTTCTTCAAAGTAGCCATCTTTTGCTTTGATGACTGCTTTGCACACTCTTGGCATTCTCTTGATGAGCTTCAAAAGGTAGTCACTGGGAATGGTCTTCCAACAATCTTGAAGGAGTTCCCAGAGATGCTTAGCATTTGTTGACCATTTTGCCTTCACTCTGCGGTCCAGCTCACCCCAAACCATCTCGATTGGGTTCAGGTTTGGTGACTGTTGAGGCCAGGTCATCTGGCGCAGCACCTCATCACTCTCCTTCTTGGTCAAATAGCCCTTACACAGCCTGGTGGTGTGTTTGGAGTCATTGTCCTGTTGAAAAATAAATGATGGTCCAACTAAACGCAAACCGGATAGAATAGCATGATGCAAGATGCTGTTGTAGCCATGCTGGTTCAGTATGCCTTCAATTTTTAATGAATCCCCAACAGTGTCACCAGCAAAGCACCCCAACACCATCACACCTCCTCCATGCTTCACGGTGGGAACCAGGCATGTAAAGTCCATCCGTTCATCTTTTTTGCATCGCACAAAGACATGGTGCTTGGAACCAAAGATCTCAAATTTGGACTCATCAGACCAAAGCACAGATTTCCACTGGTCTAATGTCCATTCCTTGTGTTCTTTAGCCCAAACACGTCTCTTCTGCTTGTTGCCTGTCCTTAGGAGTGGTTTCCTAGCAGCTATTTTACCATGAAGGCCTGCTGCACAAAGTCTCCTCTTAACAGTTGTTGTAGAGATGTGTCTGCTGCTAGAACTCTGTGTGGCATTGACCTAGTCTCTAATCTGAGCTGCTGTTAACCTGCGATTTCTGAGGCTGGTGACTCGGATAAACATCCTCAGAAGCAGAGGTGACTCTTGGTCTTCCTTTCCAGGGCGGTCCTCATGTGAGCCAATTTCTTTTTAGCGCTTGATCATTTTTGCCACTGCACTTGGGGACACTTTCAAAGTTTTCCAAATTTTTCGGACTGACTGACCTTAATTTCTTAAATTAATGATGGCCACTCGTTTCTCTTTACTTAGCTGCTTTTTTCTTGCCATAATACAAATTCTAGCAGTCTATTTAGTAGAACTATCAGCTGTGTGTCCACCAGACTTGTGCACAACACAGCTGATGGTCCCAACCCCATTTATAAGGCAAGAAATCCCACTTATTAAACCTGATAGGGCACACCTGTGAATTGAAAACTGTTGTGAATTCCGCTCTTGGGCTCCCTCCATTGGTTCTAAGTGGCACTTTTGTGAGTTCTGCTCTTGGGCTCCCTCCGGTGGTTTTAAGTGGAATGGCTGCTCCTTGGATTTAGCAGTCAGCAGCTGCTTCCACTGATTGTCTATTCTGCTCAGCTATTTAGCCTGGCTCTTTCCTTCAGCTTGTGCCACTTGTCAATGGTTCCTGGTTGGATTCAAATCTCTGCTTGGATTTCCCTGATATCCTGACCAGTTCAGCAAAGATAAGTCCTTGCTTTGCTCTTTTCTGTCCACATGCTGTGGACTTAATTGTTCTGTTCATTCTATGTTTTTTGTCCAGCTTGTCAGTATGGATTTATTCAGTTAAGCTGGAAGCTCTGGGATGCAGATTTACCCTCCATACCTTTAGTCAGGTGTGGAGATTTTTGTAAACTCTGTGGTGGATTTTTCTAGTTTTTTAATACTGACCGCACAGTATTCTGTCCTGTTCTATCTATCTAGCTAGACTGGCCTCCTTTGCTACATCTTGGCTTCATTCTACATATGTCATTTCCCTCTCCACTCACAGTCATTATTTGTGGGGGGCTGTCTATCCTTTGGGGATTTTCTCTGAGGCAAGATAGCTTTCCTATTTCTATCTTTAGAGGTAGTTAGTTCTCCGGCTGTGACGAGATGTCTAGGGAGTGACAGGAACATTCCACGGCTACTTCTAGTGTTGTGTTTAGCTTAGGAACTGCGGTCAGTACAGGTACCAACTCCTTCAGAGCTCGTCCCATGTTGCTCCTAAACCACCAGTTCATAACAGAAAACCATTCCAGGTGACTATCTCTTGAAGCTCATCAAGAGAATGCCAAGAGTGTGCAAAGCAGTCATCAAAGCAAAAGGTGGCTACTTTGAAGAACCTAAAATGCAAGACATAATTTCAGTTGTTTCACACTTTTTTGTTAAGTATATAATTCCACATGTGTTAATTCATAGTTTTGATGCCTTCAGTGTGAATGTACAATTTTCATAGTCATGAAAATACAGAAAAATCTTTAAATGAGAAGGTGTGTCCAAAGTTTTGGTCTGTACTGTATACAGTTAGGGCCAGAAATATTTGGACAGTGACACAAGTTTTGTTATTTTAGCTGTTTACAAAAACATGTTCAGAAATAAAATTATATATGTAATATGGGCTGAAAGTGCACACTCCCAGCTGCAATATGATAGTTTCCACATCCAAATCAGAGAAAGGGTTTAGGAATCATAGCTCTGTAATGCATAGCGTCCTCTTTTTCAAGGGACCAAAAGTAATTGGACAATGGACTCTAAGGGCTGCAATTAACGCTGAAGGCGTCTCCCTCGTTAACCTGTAATCAATGAAGTAGTTAAAAGGTCAGGGGTGGATTCCAGGTGTGTGGTTTTGCATTTGGAAGCTGTTGCTGTGAGCAGACAACATGCGGTCAAAGGAACTCTCAATTGAGGTGAAGCAGAACATCCTGAGGCTGAAAAAAAAGAAAAAATCCATCAGAGAGATAGCAGACATGCTTGGAGTAGCAAAATCAACAGTTGGGTACATTCTGAGAAAAAAGGCATTGACTGGTGAGCTTGGGAACTCAAAAAGGCCTGGGCGTTCACGGATGACAACAGTGGTGGATGATCGCCGCATACTTAATGTGGTGAAGAAGAACCCGTTCACAACATCAACTGAAGTCCAGAACACTCTCAGTGAAGTAGGTGTATCTGTCTCTAAGTCAACAGTAAAGAGAAGACTCCATGACAGTAAATACAAAGGGTTCACATCTAGATGCAAACCATTCATCAATACTAAAAATAGACAGGCCAGAGTTAAATTTGCAGAAAAACACCTCAAGAAGCCAGCTCAGTTCTGGAAAAGTATTCTATGGACAGATGAGACAAAGATCAACCTGTACCAGAATGATGGGAAGAAAAAAGTTTGGAGAAGAAAGGGAACGGCACATGATCCAAGGCACACCACATCCTCTGTAAAACATGGTGGAGGCAACATGATGGCATGGGCATGCATGGCTTTCAATGGCACTGGGTCACTTGTGTTTATTGATGACATAAGAGCAGACAAGAGTAGCCGGATGAATTCTGAAGTGTACCGGGATATACTTTCAGCCCAGATTCAGCCAAATGCTGCAAAGTTGATTGGACGGCGCTTCATAGTACAGATGGACAATGACCCCAAGCATACATCCAAAGCTACCCAGGAGTTCATGAGTGCCAAAAAGTGGAACATTCTGCAATGGCCAAGTCAATCTCCAGATCTAAACCCAATTGAGCATGCATTTCACTTGCTCAAATCCAGACTTAAGACGGAAAGACCCACAAACAAGGAAGACCTGAAGGCTGCGGCTGTAAAGGCCTGGCAAAGCATTAAGAAGGAGGAAACCCAGCGTTTGGTGATGTCCATGGGTTCCAGACTTAAGGCAGTGATTGTCTCCAAAGGATTTGCAACAAAATATTGAAAATAAAAATATTTTGTTTGGGTTATGTTTTTTTGTCCAATTACTTTTGACCTCCTAAAATGTGGAGTGTTTGTAAAGAAATGTGTACAATTCCTACATTTTCTATCAGATATTTTTGTTCAACCCTTCAAATTAAACGTTACAATCTGCACTTGAATTCTGTTGTAGAGGTTTCATTTCAAATCCAATGTGGTGGCATGCAGAGCCCAACTCGCGAAAATTGTGTCACTGTCCAAATATTTCTGGCCCTAACTGTATATATATTTGTATATATGTATATATATTTACAGCATATGTCAATGACAAACACACACTTATATATATATATATATATATATATATATATATATATATATATATATATATATATATATATATACGTCTTTATATTTCATAGAGAGATAGATAGAAGATTAGCCGGTGATTCATTTGTCAAAGACATGGATTAAATACACTAAATAGATGCAGAATAGGTAGATATGTATATGTCACTGACCAATGCAATTAGTAGTGTGTGTGTGTGTGCAAATTAGGGGACATGTATGTAATTAATAAAATATTTTTTTTTGGGGGGATGCACTGGCATTTTGACATGGTCCAGAGTTCAGTGCAGGTCAGGCTGTGAGGCAGAGCAGCTTCAGTGATGGCACCGCTAATTACTGAAGCTCCGCTCCCGGTATCTCCTCATTCACCAGTAGTTTTCAGCCGGGGCGGTCACATTTTGGCACCGTCCTGATTGAAAACTGTATATCCCCCAGACATGGATTACTGCGTGGGACACAGCAACGGACAGGTATGGGTATATTGTTGTTTTTTTATTTTATTTTTATTACAGGAGATCGAGGGCGCTGCATGGATTAGCTGTATAATAAAGATGGGAAACTGTGTAGTGTTTAATTTCATTAAAATAATTTATGCTGGCTGTGTCTTTATTTAACCCCTTAACAACTATTGGATTAGTAATGGATAGGTGTCTAATTAACACCTCTCCATTACTAAGTTGTGGGCTTGATGTCACCTTACAATTCAAAGGTGACATCAACCCCACAACTATTACCCCATTGGTCACTGCTACAGGGCAAGTGGGAAGAGCGAGGCTAAGTGCTGGAATTGGCACATCTTAGAGATGCACCTTTTCTGGGGTGGCTGAGTGTTAATGTTTTTAGCCATGGGGGACAATATCCATGGCCCCTTCCTAGGCTTTTAGGATCAGCCTGCAGCTGTCTGCATAGCCTTTGTTGGTTATTAATTTTAGGGGGACCCCACATTATTTTTTTGGGAGGTCCCCCATTTGAATAGCCAGTAAAGGCTACGTATACAGTTAGGAGCTGATATGAATAGCCTGGGAAGCTCCATTGGTATTACCCTCTGCTGGTTCCGGGAGCCCACGCCAATTTTTCCCCAAAAAGAAGCTTTTATTAATTACATACGTGTCCCCCAATTTGAACACATACACTACTAATTGGATTGGTCACTGTCATCTATATATATATCTACTTATTCTGCATCTATTTACTGAGTGTAAACCATGTCTTACAAATGAATTACAGGCTTTTCTGCTATCTATCTTTCTGTGCAATATAAATACATACAGCATATGTGTGTGTTTTGAATAATATTTCAATTGAAAACGATGTGTAAATGACAGAGGTTTGCTGTATGTAAAAGCTCATGTTAAAATTGCATTGCAATCAGACAGCAATCGCACTGCATTCTGATGTAAATCGGATGCTAGGTGTGAAAAATCAGATTGCACTCACATAGAAAACGCATGACACTTGCATTGCATTCATCCGACTCTCCTGCACCAAAATCAAACCGATTTTAAAATCGCTAGTGTGTCTCCAGCCATTGAGCGAAGCCATTTATTGTTAAACTACCGTGTTTTCTTTTTTTAAATCATATTGACAACCTGTCATGCATCTATGCATCCTGCCATCTAGATGTAGCAGAGGTGGACCAATCATTCGACAAATGGATTAAAAGCATCTCTGCGGAAAGGTGAGGAATACTGTTATTTTTTTTTTACCTCTTTTGCAGATGACGAGTGCATCGGGGGAATGGGCGAGGTTGTAAGAATGGTTTAATTAAAAATATTAAAGGAGTCTGTGTCATTCTTACAATTAAAGGACTTTTTTCTGGGTGTCTGGGTGTTTGCCTCTTGATTACTAACCTCTAGACTTGATGTCACTTGACTATACAAAGGTGATATCACCATCCCAACTATCACCCCACGTGCCACTGTTACAGGGTTAGTGGAAAGAGTGAGGCTAAGTGCCAGAATTGTTGCATCTTAGAGATGCACCTTTTCTGGAACAGCTAAGAGCTGATGTTTTTTTCCTGGGGGGGGCAGTATCTATGTCTCCTTCCTAAGCTATAAATATCAGCCTGCAGCTGTCTGCATAGCCTTTGGTGGGTATTAATTATAGGGGGACCCTGCGTCATTTTTTTTTTAGGGTCCCCATTTTAATAGCCAGTAAAAAACAATTACCGTATATACTCGAGTATAAGCCGAGATTTTCAGCCCAAATTTTTGGGCTGAAAGTGCCCCCCTCGGCTTATACTCGAGTCACGGTAGCGGTGGGGTCGGCGGGTGAGGGGCTGAGGGCGCTGGGGTATACTTACCTAGTCCCAGCGATCCTCGCGCTGTCCCTGCCGTCCCACGGGCTTCGGCGCTGCAGCTTCTTCCTCTCTTCAGCGGTCACGTGGGACCGCTCATTACAGAAATGAATAAGCGGCTCCACCTCCCATAGGGGCGGAGCCGCTTATTCATTTCTCTAATCAGCGGTGCCGGTGACCGCTGATAGAGAAAGAAGCTGCGGCACCGAAGACAGGAGGGGACAGCGCGAGGATCGCCAGGACTAGGTGAGTATGTTATATTCACCTGTCCTCGTTCCAGCCGCCGGGCGCCGATCCATCTTCCCGGCCGGCGCCTCCATCTTCCCGGCGTCTGCGCTCTCTGACTGATCAGGCAGAGGGCGCGATGACGCATACAGTGTGCGCGGCGCCCTCTGCCTGATCAGTCAGAGCAGAGACGCCGGGAAGATGGAGGCGCCGGAACGAGACGCCGGGAGCTGCAATCAAGGGAGGTGAGTATGTGTTTTTTTTTCTTTATTGCGGCAGCGGCGGCACAAATTTATGTGGAACATCTATGGGGCACAGTGAACGGTGCAGAGCACCGTATATGGCACAGCACAGCTATGGGGCACAGTGAACGGTGCAGAGCACCGTATATGGCACAGCACAGCTATGGGGCACAGTGAACGGTGCAGAGCACCGTATATGGCACAGCTAGGGGGGGCACAGTGAACGGTGCAGAGCACCGTATATGGCACAGCTAGGGGGGCACAGTGAACGGTGCAGAGCACCGTATATGGCACAGCTAGGGGGGGCACAGTGAACGGTGCAGAGCACCGTATATGGCACAGCACAGCTATGGGGCACAGTGAACGGTGCAGAGCACCGTATATGGCACAGCACAGCTATGGGGCACAGTGAACGGTGCAGAGCACCGTATATGGCACAGCACAGCTATGGGGCACAGTGAACGGTGCAGAGCACCGTATATGGCACAGCACAGCTATGGGGCACAGTGAACGGTGCAGAGCACCGTATATGGCACAGCACAGCTATGGGGCACAGTGAACGGTGCAGAGCACCGTATATGGCACAGCACAGCTATAGGGCACAGTGAACGGTGCAGAGCACCGTATATGGCACAGCACAGCTATGTATGGGGCACAGTGAACGGTGCAGAGCACCGTATATGGCACAGCACAGCTATGTATGGGGCACAGTGAACGGTGCAGAGCACCGTATATGGCACAGCACAGCTATGGGGCACAGTGAACGGTGCAGAGCACCGTATATGGCACAGCTATGGGGCACAGTGAACGGTGCAGAGCACCGTATATGGCACATCTATGGGGCACAATGAACGGTGCAGAGCACCGTATATGGCACAGCTAGGGGGCATAATGAACGGTGCAGAGCACTATATGGTTCACACCTATGGGGAAATATGAACGGTGCAGAGCACTATATGGCACAGCTATGGGGAAATAATGATCTATTTTTATTTTTGAAATTCACCGGTAAATGCTGCATTTCCACCCTAGGCTTATACTCGAGTCAATAAGTTTTCCCAGTTTTTTGTGGCAAAATTAGGGGGGTCGGCTTATACTCGGGTCGGCTTATACTCGAGTATATACGGTATATAGCTGGGAGCTGATATTAATAGCCTGGGAAGCTACATGGGTATTACCCCTTCCCAGGCTATAAACATCTGCCCCCAGCCATCGGCTTTCCTTCTGCTGGTTACAAAATTTGCGCTGGAGTCCATGCCATTTTTTTCCAAAAAATAATCTTTCATTAATTAAATACATGTACAGTAAGCTGCACACACACTGTGCTAATTGTGTTTGTCACTGACATTTGTATATCTACCTATTCTATTTGTATGTACTGTATGTAATCCATTTCTTCTATCCTGTCAGCTCCTGCAGTGATTTTACAGAACACGGCAGATGAATTACCAGTTTTCTTCTATGTATCTACGTAATATATATATATATATATATATATATATACATATACATATATATAAGTGTATATATATATATATATATATATGTGTGTGTGTCACTGACATCTATATTTCTATGTATTCTATGTGTATAGTGGGGAAAAAAATATTTAGTCAGCGACAAATTATCAAAATGAGAAAACAAATACAGAAAATCACCTTGTCTGATTTAGCATGATTTATTTTGCAAATTATGGTGGAAAATAAGTATTTGGTCATTAGCAAATGTTCATCTCAATATTTTGTTATATATCCTTTGTTGGCAATGATAGATGTCAAACATTTTCTGTAAGTCTTCACAGGGTTGGAATGGAATGAAACCACTGTTGGTGGTATCTTAGCCCATTCCTCCATGCAGACCTCCTCTAGAGCAGCTTTGTTTTGAGCTTGTCGCTGGGCAACTCCCTCCAAAGGTTTTCTATGGGGTAGAGATCTGGAGACTGGCTAGTAGTGTTGAGCGATACCTTCCGATATCGGAAAGTATCGGTATCGGATAGGATCGGCCGATATTCAAAAAATATCGGATATCGCCGATACCGATACCCGATCCCAATGCAAGTCAATGGGACCAAAATATCGGAATTAAAATAAACCCTTTCTTGCCTTGTAGGTTCATTCTACATGAAGGAAAACAACTAAGAATAATGCCGGATGTATTTGGGGAGGTGGCGGAGACATTAAAGTCATAGAGGTTTATCCCAATCAAATAGAATAGCATGTTTTTTGTTTTTTTTTAAGACGTTCGGAGTGACAAAGATATTGACTATGTAATTTTTTTTTTTTTTTTGTCAGATATTGATGTTTCACTATTCCACGCCCTTCCCCTTCTTTTTTTTCTTTTTTTTTTTCTTTTCCCACACTTTCATCTTCATCATCATCAGCAACTTTGACATCAACTTCTTCTTCACCTTATTCATCTTCTTCTTCATCCTTTACCTTTTTTTTTTTTTTTTGATTACATTCTTCATATTCATTTTATTCAACTATTATTATTCTTCCTATTCTACATATTCTTTTTATTCCACTGTTATTATTCTTCCTATTCTACTTCTTCATCATATTCTCATTTGTGACAGGCATTCCCGTAGTTGTTATCTATAAAAGTTGGAAGATTACACCTTCCGTTCTGCCAGTCACAAAAGTTACATTTGTCCGCGTTCAGTTTGGCCTGCAGCATCAGGCTTTATCCAGGGGCACCACGAGGAGGAACGGACTCACCCCCATACACTGCTTAGTCTTCTTCTGCATATAATTTAGATATCTTTTGCTCTGATATTAAGTCTTATGCTTAATGTTCTTCTGCTCTTTGTTCTGCAGCCTCTTGTTCTTCTGCTTCTCGGTCTTCCATGTCGTCGTCTCCAGGATCGTCGTCTCCAGTGTCGTCATCTCCGCCGTCGTCGTCTCAGCCGTCGTCGTCTCCGCCGTCGTCGTCGTCGTCGTCATCGGGGTGGTCTTCCGGGTCGTCGTCGTCGTCGTCATCGGGGTGGTCTTCCGGGTCGTCGACTTTAGGGTCTTCAACTTGGAAATGTAGCAGAAGGTACAAGAAGGCTGAGAAAATGCCAAGAACCAGCTGATGGAACTGGAACTCGGATGGCTACCCGAAGGTTCAAGAGCCTATGGAACTACCGAGGACCAGCTAACGTTACTGGAACCCGGTTACTAAGCAGGAGGTACCCGTGCTAAAAAGCACTACCAAGGACCGCCTGACGTTGGCGGAACTCGGATACCCAGAAGGAGGCACCTAAGCCAAAAGCTCTGCCCGGAACCAGCTGACGGTACTGGAACCAGGATGGGGAGCAGAAGGTACAAGAGCAAAAGACACTGCCGAGAACCAGCTGACGGTACTGGAACCCGGATGGGTAGCCGAAGGTCCAAGAGCCAATGGAACTACCGAGGACCAGCTGACGTTACTGGAACCCGGTTACTAAGCAGGAGGTACCCGTGCCCGAAAGCACTACCAAGGACCACCTGACGTTGGTGGAACTTCGATACCCAGAAGGAGGCACCTAAGCCAAAGGCTCTGACCGGAACCAGCTGACGGTACTGGAACCAGGATGTGGAGCAGAAGGTACAAGAGCAAAAGACACTGCCGAGAACCAGCTGACGGTGCTGGAACCAGGTGGTGGACCTGAAGGTCCACAGGAGAGGAGAGAACAGCTAGGCCGCGAGGCAGCCGCAGTTACCGAACCCCAACAGTCCTACAGGGGGACCTGGGCCTACTGGCACTACAGAACCAGCCTTGACTACCAGTTCACGCAGCCCACATAGGAAGCTCCTAAACTGGAGGCACCCTGGAGTTGGCTAACCCGACCGCACCACGACGGGGCAAGCATAGGCGTCTCAGTGAGCTTGACACAACCCGGAAACAGCTGACGGTGCTGAAACCAGGCTTGGCACGAGGTAGTACCTGTGTCAAGAACACTGCCGAGAACCAGCTGGCGGTGCTGGAACCCAGATGCGTTGCCCCAGTGTGCAAGAGCCAATGGCACGACCGAGGACCAGCTGGCGGTGCTGGAACCCGGTTACTAAGCTCTAGGTGCCCGCGCTTAAAAGCACTACCAAGGACCGCCTGACGTTGGCGGAACTCGGATACCCAGGAGGAGGCACCTAAGCCAAAGGCTCGGCCTGGAACCAGCTGACGGTGCTGGAACCAGGTGGTGGACCCGAAGGCCCACAGGAGAGGAGAGAACAGCTAGGCCGCGAGGCAGCCGCAGTTACCGAACCCCAACAGTCCTACAGGGGGAGCTGGGCCTACTGGCACTACAGAACCAGCCTTGACTACCAGTTCACGCAGCCCACATAGGAAGCTCCTAAACTGGAGGCACCCTGGAGTTGGCTAACCCGACCGCACCACGACGGGGCAAGCATAGGCGTCTCAGTGAGCTTGACACAACCCGGAAACAGCTGACGGTGCTGAAATCAGGCTTGGCACGAGGGAGTACCTGTGTCAAGAACACTGCCGAGAACCAGCTGGCGGTGCTGGAACCCAGATGCGTTGCCCCAGTGTGCAAGAGCCAATGGCACGACCGAGGACCAGCTGGCGGTGCTGGAACCCGGTTACTAAGCTGTAGGTGCCCGCGCTTAAAAGCACTACCAAGGACCGCCTGACGTTGGCGGAACTCGGATACCCAGGAGGAGGCACCTAAGCCAAAGGCTCGGCCTGGAACCAGCTGACGGTGATGGAACCAGGTGGTGGACCCGAAGGCCCACAGGAGAGGAAAGAACAGCTAGGCCGCGAGGCAGCCGCAGTTACCGAACCCCAACAGTCCTACAGGGGGAGCTGGGCCTACTGGCACTACAGAACCAGCCTTGACTGCCAGTTCACGCAGCCCACATAGGAAGCTCCTAAACTGGAGGCACCCTGGAGTTGGCTAACCCGACCGCACCACGACGGGGCAAGCATAGGCGTCTCAGTGAGCTTGACACAACCCGGAAACAGCTGACGGTGCTGAAACCAGGCTTGGCACGAGGGAGTACCTGTGTCAAGAACACTGCCGAGAACCAGCTGGCGGTGCTGGAACCCAGATGCGTTGCCCCAGTGTGCAAGAGCCAATGGCACGACCGAGGACCAGCTGGCGGTGCTGGAACCCGGTTACTAAGCTGTAGGTGCCCGCGCTTAAAAGCACTACCGAGGACCGCCTGACGTTGGCGGAACTCGCATACCCAGGAGAAGGCACCTAAGCCAAAGGCTGGGCCTGGAACCAGCTGACGGTGCTGGAACCAGGTGGTGGACCCGAAGGCCCACAGGAGAGGAGAGAACAGCTAGGCCGCGAGGCAGCCGCAGTTACCGAACCCCAACAGTCCTACAGGGGGAGCTTGGCCTACTGGCACTACAGAACCAGCCTTGACTACCAGTTCACGCAGCCCACATAGGAAGCTCCTAAACTGGAGGCACCCTGGAGTTGGCTAACCCGACCGCACCACGACGGGGCAAGCATAGGCGTCTCAGTGAGCTTGACACAACCCGGAAACAGCTGACGGTGCTGAAACCAGGCTTGGCACGAGGGAGTACCTGTGTCAAGAACACTGCCGAGAACCAGCTGGCGGTGCTGGAACCCAGATGCGTTGCCCCAGTGTGCAAGAGCCAATGGCACGACCGAGGACCAGCTGGCGGTGCTGGAACCCGGTTACTAAGCTGTAGGTGCCCGCGCTTAAAAGCACTACCAAGTACCGCCTGACGTTGGCGGAACTCGGATACCCAGGAGGAGGCACCTAAGCCAAAGGCTCGGCCTGGAACCAGCTGACGGTGCTGGAACCAGGTGGTGGACCCGAAGGCCCACAGGAGAGGAGAGAACAGCTAGGCCGCGAGGCAGCCGCAGTTACCGAACCCCAACAGTCCTACAGGGGGAGCTGGGCCTACTGGCACTACAGAACCAGCCTTGACTACCAGTTCACGCAGCCCACATAGGAAGCTCCTAAACTGGAGGCACCCTGGAGTTGGCTAACCCGACCGCACCACGACGGGGCAAGCATAGGCGTCTCAGTGAGCTTGACACAACCCGGAAACAGCTGGCGGTGCTGAAACCAGGCTTGGCACGAGGGAGTACCTGTGTCAAGAACACTGCCGAGAACCAGCTGGCGGTGCTGGAACCCAGATGCGTTGCCCCAGTGTGCAAGAGCCAATGGCACGACCGAGGACCAGCTGGCGGTGCTGGAACCCGGTTACTAAGCTGTAGGTGCCCGCGCTTAAAAGCACTACCAAGTACCGCCTGACGTTGGCGGAACTCGGATACCCAGGAGGAGGCACCTAAGCCAAAGGCTCGGCCTGGAACCAGCTGACGGTGCTGGAACCAGGTGGTGGACCCGAAGGCCCACAGGAGAGGAGAGAACAGCTAGGCCGCGAGGCAGCCGCAGTTACCGAACCCCAACAGTCCTACAGGGGGAGCTGGGCCTACTGGCACTACAGAACCAGCCTTGACTGCCAGTTCACGCAGCCCACATAGGAAGCTCCTAAACTGGAGGCACCCTGGAGTTGGCTAACCCGACCGCACCACGACGGGGCAAGCATAGGCGTCTCAGTGAGCTTGACACAACCCGGAAACAGCTGGCGGTGCTGAAACCAGGCTTGGCACGAGGGAGTACCTGTGTCAAGAACACTGCCGAGAACCAGCTGGCGGTGCTGGAACCCAGATGCGTTGCCTATTAAAGATTGTCTTCCTAGAGCCCCAACTAGCGGTGCTGGAGCAAAGGGTAAGCAGGGGGAGCAGAGTGTAGGCCGAAGCCTGCACTGGAGGCAGCTTTGTGTCTGCGTTGCGTTTGCAGGACACTTTGCAGGCTACACAGTGTGGGAACAGCTGGCGTTGCTGAACCCCACTAACACAATGGCGGGTGTTTTTCTCTGTGCAGCTAGCACTTGCGGGCAAAAAACTAGCGATGTTAGAGCCCGTGGTGAAGCAGGAGGAGGAGAGGAGCAGAGTGTAGGCCGAAGCCTAGTTGAACCAATTTCAAAGGAAACCTTTAACCCCCCCTCAGGTGTTACAAAGTACAAGAGACACACCTTGTGCAGTATTAATGCTGCACAAGTGAAAGGTTGCTCTATTAATTTGTCTACTTGCACACACTGAATGAAAGACGTACACAATTTAGCCCATTCTACAGTCAAACTGTAGTGGATGCGTGACTTGGCTTTTTAAGGAGACGCAGCACAGGTGTCCCAAATAACGCCTTGTTGCTTGGCGCAGCTTCCTGAGCGTTGTTATTTGCTGTACAGGAGTCTGCACTCTTGTGTTATCCCTTGGCAATGCCCTGTTAGAGCTGCCCGTCTTATGACCTCATTTCATGTTGGCCGGTGCGGTTAACGATGGCCATAAATCCCAGACCCACAGTGCCTTTTCATAAAGTCACACTGCGGTGCTGGGATTCGTGGCCTTGAGCAGTAAATATTTTGGCCGCTCACACACGTCCTTACACCTGCTTCAGACTGGGCGGCCTCTGCTGATCTCTTCTCGCATGCCGCGGCCATGAGGCTGCACAGTCTGAAGAAGGCGGAAGGAGATGAGTTAAGACAGGCGAAGATATGCACTGCTCGTGCCCATCAATCACACCCTCGCAGTCAAAATAAGTAAGACAACGAGGAGCATTGTTTCAGGCAGGGCGGACGCACAGGCGCAACAAGCCAACCAATGATGTCAGAAGACGGGAAGCGCTACCATGGGGGGTGCTGCGTATCATTAGAAAGGAAAGTCACACCTCAGGGACAGTGGAATGGTCTCAATGAGACACATTTTGTACGTGTTGAGTTCCACGTGGGCAAGGAGAAAAAGTCAGCCACCTTGTACAAATGCAGCAGTACTGCTATACAAGGTGGCTGTTATACATAGAAACACCTGGGGGGGTGGGGCCAGGTTCCCTTTAATTTCAGTTCATGTGCCTGCGTGGCGTTTGCAGGTCACGTTGCCGGCTACACAGCAGGGGAACAGCTGGCGTTGCTGAACCCCACTAACACATTGGCTGGTGTTTTTCTCTGTGCAGCTAGCACTTCCAGGCTACAACTGGCGGTGTTATAGCCCAGGATCAGCAGGAGGAGGAGAGGAGCAGAGTGTAGGCCGAAGCCTAGTTGAACCAATTTCAAAGGTTACCTTTAACCCCCCCTCAGGTGTTGCAAGGTACAAGAGCCACACCTTGAACTGCATTAATGATGCACAAGTCAAAGGTTGCTCTCTTAATTTTGCTCCTTGCACACGCTGAATAAAACACGTACACTATTTAGCCCATTATACTGTCAAACAGTAGTGGAGGCATGACTTGTCTTTTTAAGGAGACGCAGCACAGGTGTACAAATTTACACCTAGGTGCTGGGCGCAGATTCCTTACCGTTGTTATTTGCAGTACAGGAAACTGCGCTCTTGTGTTATCCCTTGGCAATACCCTGTTAGTGCAGGCCGTCTCATGACCTCATTTCATGTTGGCCGGTGCGGTTAACGATGGCCATAAATCCCAGACCCACAGTGCCTTTTCCTAAAGTCACACTGTGGTGCTGGGATTCGTGGCCTTGTGCAGTAAATATGTTCGCCGCTCACACATGTCCTTACACCTGCTTCAGACTGGGAGGCCTCAGCTGATCCCTTATCGCATGCCGCGGCCATGAGGCCGCAAAGTCAGAAGAAGGCGGAAGGAGGGGAGTGAAGACAGGGGAACATATGCACTGCTCGTGCCCATCAATCACACCCTCGCAGTCAAAATATATGAGACAACGAGGGGCGTTGTGTCGGGCAGGGCGGACGCACAGGCACAGCCAGCCAACCAATGATGTCAGAAGATGGGCAGCGCTAACAATGGGGGTGCTGCGTGTCATTAGAAAGGAAAGTCACACCTCAGGGACAGTGGAATGGTCTCTAATGAGACACATTTTGTACGTGTTGAGTTCCACGTGGGCAAGGAGAAAAAGTCAGCCACCTTGTACAAATGCAGCAGTACTGCTGTACAAGGTGGCTGTTATACATAGAAACACCTGGGGGTGGGGGGCAGGCTCCCTTCAATTTCAGTTCATGTGCCTGCGTGGCGTTTGCAGGACACGTTGCCGGCTACACAGCAGGGGAACAGCTGGCGGTGCTGAACCCCACTAACACATTGGCTGGTGTTTTTCTCTGTGCAGCTAGCACTTCCAGGCAGAAACTGGAGGTGTTTGAGCCCAGGGTCAGCAGGAGGAGGAGAGGAGCAGAGTGTAGGCCGAAGCCTGCACTGGTGGCAGCTTTTGGTCAGTTGTGCCAGCGTGGCTTGTGCTGGACACGATGCCGACTACACAGCAGGGGAACAGCTGGCGGTGCTGAACCCCACTAACACATTGACTAGTGTTTTTCTCTGTGCAGCTAGCAGTTCCGGGCAAAAACTAGCGGTGTTTGAGCCCAGGGTCAGCAGGAGGAGGAGAGGAGCAGAGTGTAGGCCGAAGCCTAGTTGAACCAATTTCAAAGGTAACCTTTAACCCGCCCTCAGGTGTTGCAAGGTACAAGAGCCACACCTTGAACTGCATTAATGATGCACAAGTCAAAGGTTGCTCTCTTAATTTTGCTCCTTGCACACGCTGAATAAAACACGTACACTATTTAGCCCATTATACTGTCAAACAGTTGTGGAGGCGTGACTTGTCTTTTTAAGGAGACGCAGCACATGTGTCAAAATTTGCACCTAGGTACTGGGCGCAGATTCCTGAGCGTTGTTATTTGCTGTATAGGAGTCTGCGCTATTGTGATCCCTTGGCCATGCGCTGTTAGCGCTTCCTGTCTTCTGACCTCATTTCATGTCGGCCGTTGCGGTTAGCGATGGACATGAATCCCAGACCCACAGTGTGTTTTCAAAAAATCGAACTGCGTGGCTGGGATTCGTGGCCTTGTGCAGTAAATAGGTTTGCCGCTCACACATGTCCTTACACCTGCTTCAGACTGGGCGGCCTCAGCTGATCCCTTATCGCCTACCACGGCCAGGAGGCCGCACAGTCTGAAGAAGGCGGAAGGAGATGAGTTAAGACAGGCGAACATATGCACTGCTCGTGCCCATAAACCACACCCTCGCTGACAAAATATATATGACAACGAGGGGCGTTGTTTCTAGCAGGGCGGATGCACAGGCGCAGCCAGCTAACCATGATGACAAAAGACGGGAAGCGCTACCAAGGGGGGTGCTGCGTATCATTAGAAAGGAAAGTCACACCTCAGGGACAGTGGAATGGTCTCAATGAGACACATTTTGTACGTGTTGAGTTCCACGTGGGCAAGGAGAAAAAGTCAGCCACCTTGTACAAATGCAGCAGTACTGCTGTACTAGGTGGCTGTTATACATAGAAACACCTGGGGGGGTGGGGCCAGGTTCCCTTTAATTTCAGTTCATGTGCCTGCGTGGCGTTTGCAGGTCACGTTGCCGGCTACACAGCAGGGGAACAGCTGGCGTTGCTGAACCCCACTAACACATTGGCTGGTGTTTTTCTCTGTGCAGCTTGCACTTCCGGGCAGAAACTGGAGGTGTTTGAGCCCAGGGTCAGCAGGAGGAGGAGAGGAGCAGAGTGTAGGCCGAAGCCTGCACTGGTGGCAGCTTTTGTTCTGTTGTGCCAGCGTGGCTTGTGCTGGACACGTTGCCGACTACACAGCAGGGGAACAGCTGGCGGTGCTGAACCCCACTGACACATCACCTAGTGTTTTTTCTGTGTAGACAACACTTCCAGGTGGCAACTGACAGTGTTGAAACCCAGGGAATCAAAGAGGAGCAGAGTGTAGGCCGAAGCCTGCAGTGGAGCAAGTTGAAAGGGAACCTTTAACCCCCCCCCAGGCATTTGTTGCTGAAAGAGCCATCTTGTACAGCAGTAATACTGCACATGGAAAATGGTGGCTCCGAAAATTATGCTCCTTGCAAACGCTGAAGTACACACTCATATAATGTGTCCCCTCACACCGTCAAACCATCCCGGAAGTGGGACTTTCCTTTGTAATGTGACACAGCACAGCCGTCATTCCAACCCCCTTGGTGCCGGGCGCCACCTCCTCAACGTTGTTTGGTTCTGTCACGGAGCCCGCGCTGTAATGTTATCCCTTGGCCATGCACAGTTAGCGGTGCCCGTCTTCTGACATCATGTAGGTGTCAGGCTGGCAGTGCCTGTGCGTCCAAGCTGCACGAGATCCAACCTTGCAGTGTCATCTAATGTAGTCCCACTGCGGGCCAGGGATCCATGGGCATGCGCAGTGCATATCATCGCCTCTCACTCACCTCCTTCCTGCTTCTTCAGACTGTGCGGTGTCACGGCCGTGGCATGCTATTAGGGATCAGCTGACGCCGCCTAGTCTGAAGAAGCGTGAAGAAGGGGAGTGAGAGGCTAGTATATGCACTGCGCATGGCCATGGATACCAGGCCCACTGTGGGATCACATTAGACGACACTGCGAGGTGTGATTTCGGGCAGCGTGGACGCACAGGCGCAGCCAGGACGACAACAAATGATGTCAGAGGACGGGCAGCGCAAACTGTGCATGGCCAAGGGATAACATAACAGCGCAGGGTCCATGACGGAATCAAACAACGCTAAGGAGGCAGCGCACGGTGCCAAGGGGGTAGCAATGACGGCTGTGCTGCGTCACATTACAAAGGAAAGTCCCACCTCCGGGACGGTTGGACGGTGTGAGGGGACACATTACATGAGTGTGTAGTTCAGCGTTTGCAAGGAGCATAATTTCAAGAGCGACCTTTCCCTTGTGCAGTATTAGTGCTGCACATGGTGGCTCTTTCAGTAACAAATGCCTAGGGGGGGGGGGGACAGGTCCCCTTACATTTTAGTTGTGCCAGCGTGGCGGTCGCATGACACGTTGCCGGATACACAGCTGGGGATCAGCTGACGTTACTGAACCCCAATAACAGAGGAGCAACTGTTGACTGTGCACACAGCACTTCCAGGCACCAACTGGCGGTGTTAGAGCCCAGGGACAGCAGGAGGAGCAGATTGGAGGTATTGCCGCACACACAGCTGTGGATCAGCTGACGTTACTGAACCCCAATAACAGAGGAGCGACTGTTGACTGTGCACACAGCACTTCCAGGCACCAACTGGCGGTGTTAGAGCCCAGGGACAGCAGGAGGAGCAGATTGGAGGTATTGCCGCACACACAGCTGGGGATCAGCTGACGTTACTGAACCACAATAACAGAGGAGCGACTGTTGACTGTGCACACAGCACTTCCAGGCACCAACTGGCGGTGTTAGAGCCCAGGGACAGCAGGAGGAGCAGATTGGAGGTATTGCCGCACACACAGCTGGGGATCAGCTGACGTTACTGAACCCCAATAACAGAGGAGCGACTGTTGACTGTGCACACAGCACTTCCAGGCACCAACTGGCGGTGTTAGAGCCCAGGGACAGCAGGAGGAGCAGAGGAACAGAGGGTAGGCCGAAGCCTGATTGGAGCAAGTTGAAAGGGAACCTTTAACCCCCCCCCAAGACGTTTGTAGCTGAAAGAGCCATCTTGTGCAGCACTAACGATGCAAAAGGAAAAGGTGGTTCTTTTAATTATGCTCCTTGCAAACACCGAAGTAAACACTAAAAATGTGTCCCCTTATACGTTAAACCGTCCCGGAGGTGCGAATTTCCTTCGTAAAGGGACACAGCACAGCTGTCATTCCTATCCCCTTGGTGCCGTGCGCTGCCTCCTCAGCGTTGTTTTAAGCTGTCACGGAGCCTGCGCTGTTCTGTTAGCCCTTGGCCATGCCCAATTAGCGCTGCCTGTCTTCTGACATAATTTGGTGTCAGGCTGTCACTGCCTGTGCGTCCACGCTGCTCCAGATCCCACCTCGCAGTCTCGTCCAACGTAATCCCACTGCGGGCCTTGGAACCATGGACATGCACAGTGCATATCCTTGACTCTCACTCCCCTCCTTCCCTCTTCTTCAGACTGTGCGGTGTCACGGCCGTGGCATGCTATTAGGGATCAGCTGACGGCGCACAGTCTAAAGAAGGCGGAGGGAAATGAGCGAGAGCCCGAGGGGAAGATATGCACTGCGCATGCCCATGGATCCCAGGCCCGCAGTGTGACTCAATCAGAAGACACAGCGAGGTGGGATCTCGGGCAGCGCGGCCGCACAGGCGCAGCCAGCCTGACACCAAATTATGTCAGAAGACAGGCAGTGCAAATAGGGCATGCCCAAGGGATAACAGAACAGCGCAGGCTCCGTGACAGCTTAAAACAACGCTGAGGAGGCAGCGCATGGCACCAAGGGGGTAGGAATGACGGCTGTGCTGCGTCACATTGCGAAGGAAAGTCCCAGCTCCGGGACAGTATAACGGTATCAATGAACACATTTTATAAGTGTTAAGTTCTGCGTGTGCAAGGAGCTAAAAAAAAAGAGCTACCTTTTCCTTGTGCAGCATTACTGCTGCACAAGATGGCTCTTTCAGTAACAAACGACGGGGGGGGGGGGGACAGGTTCCCTTACATTTAGGTTGTTGTGCCAGCGTGGCGGTCGCAGGACACATTGCCGGCTACACAGCTGGGGATCAGCTGACGTTACTGAAACCCAATAACACTGGGTCGTATGTTTTTACTGTGCAGCCTGCACTTCTGAGCCGCAACTGGCGGTGTTGGAGCCCAGGAATAGCAGTTCAGGTGGTAGAAAGATGAACACAGCAGGAGACCTGGATGACACCCAATTACTTAATCAGGCAGAGGAGTGGCAAATTCCTGCGAGATCCAGGCCTGGTTCATTTTCAGGAAAGTAAGCCGGTCAACGTTATCGGAGGATAGTCGCATGCGACGGTCTGTTAGTACACCACCTGCGGCACTAAAGACACGTTCCGATAAGACACTAGCCGCAGGGCAAGCCAGCACCTCCAATGCATACTGGCTTAGCTCTGGCCATGTATCCAGCTTAGAGACCCAAAACTTGAACGGGGAAGAGCCGTCTGGGAGTACAGTAAGAGGGCAAGCCATGTAGTCTGTCACCATCTGACGGAACCGTTGCGTCCTGCTGACTGGAGCCGCCGGTGATGGTGTAGACATTTGGGGCGGGCACACAAAAGTGTGCCAGAGTTGTGCCATACTGGGCTTGCCTTGGGCAGAGGCACTGCTTCTGCTCCCTCTTTGGGCAGAGCCTCCCCCACTGCCTCGACGCACTGAGCTGCTTTGTAAAGCACTAGCAGCACTCCTCTCAGTTGGACAGGAGAAGATGATGGAATTCACCAGTGTGTCGTGGTACTCCCGCAATTTACGCTCCCGGGTCAACGCAGGGATGAGGTTTTGGACGTTGTCCTGGTAGCGAGGATCGAGGAGGGTGAACACCCAATAATCAGGCATGTTGAGAATGTGGTCGATGCGGCGGTCGTTTCTCAGGCACTGCAGCATGAAATCCACCATGTGCTGCAGAGTGCCAACTGGCCCAGAAACGCTGTCCCCTGCTTGAGACATGATCTCTGCCCGCTCGTCATCACCCCACCCTCGCTGTACACACTGACCACTGGACAATTGTGTCGCTCCCTCCTCTGGACGGAGCTCTTCCTCCTCCATTGACTCCTCCTCATCCTCCTCAAAATTTGGCCCCTGCGTACCCCTTTGTGAGGAACCATGTGGCGCTGACTCTCCAGAAGCTGATGGAAAAGGTGACTCCTCATCCTCCACCTCTTCCACAACATCATCCCTTAACCCTTGCAAAGTTTGCTGAAGCAGGCAGATAAGGGGGACAGTCATGCTGACTAGTGCATCATCTGCATTTGCCATCCGCGTGGAATAATCAAAAGGACGTAAAACCTGGCAGACGTCCTTCATAGTGGCCCACTCTGTGGTTGTGAAGTCTGATCGGCGCTGACTGCGACTTCTTTGCGCCTGATGCAGCTGGTACTCCATAACTGCTTGCTGCTGCTCACACAACCGCTCCAACATATGTAACGTGGAATTCCACCGGGTAGGTAGGTCACATATGATGCGGTGTTCCGGAAGGCGGAATCGGCGCTGCAGAGCAGCAATGCGGGATCTGGCCAAGCTGGAACGCCGCAAGTGAGCACACTCTAGGCGGACCTTGTGCAGCAGGGCATCAAGATCCGGATAGTCCCTCAGAAAACTCTGCACAACCAAATTGAGCACATGTGCCAGACATGGGATGTGAGTGAGGTTGCCAAGGGCCAAAGCTGCCACTAGATTTCGGCCATTGTCACACACTACCATGCCTGGCTGGAGATTCGCTGGCAGTAACCACACATCGCTCTCCTGCTTGATGGCATTCCAGAGCTCCTGCGCTGTGTGGCTTCGATGCCCCAATGAAACTAGTTTCAAGACGGCCTGCTGACGTTTGGCCACGGCTGTGCTCATGTCGGTCATAGGTAAACGTTCACGGGTCCATGTGGAGGTGGACTGTGACGGATCCTGCAGAGAGGAATCTGAGGAACTGGTGTAAGAGGAGGAGTCGATGCGTACAGACTGGATTCCTGCAATCCTTGGAGTGGGCAGGACACGTCCTGCGCCACTCGCACGATCTGTACCTGGCTCATCAACATTAACCCAATGGGCAGTGAGGGAAACATATCGCCCCTGTCCATGCTGACTGGTCCACGCATCGGTGGTGAGGTGGACCTTGCTACTGACGGCGTTCAGTAGCGCATGTTTTATGTTTGCCTCAACATGCCTGTGCAGGGCAGGGACAGCCTGCCTGCTGAAGTAAAAGCGGCTGGGCACCTTGTACTGTGGGACTGCCAATGCCATCAAGTCACGGAAGCTGTCAGTCTCCACCAGCCTGAACGAGAGCATTTCCAGGGACAACAGTTTGGCAATGCCTGCATTCAGAGACTGTGCTCGGGGGTGGTTGGCTGAGAAAGCCCGCCTTTTCTCCCATGCCTGTACTACCGATGGCTGTAGAGTAGACTGGGAGTGTGAGGATGACTGGGAAGGTGGTGCTGTGGGTGGAATTACACTAGGTCTCTGGACAACAGTGGAGGAAGAGGCAACACGAGATGAAGAGGTGGTAGCTGCCGCTGTTGGTTTGCCTACGTCTTCACTGTGTTTCTGTAACTCCACCGCGTGCCTGGTCCGCACATGTTTCCACATATTTGTGGTATTGAGGTTGCTGACACTTTTACCTCTTTTTACTTTCTGATGACACAGCTTGCATTTGACAAAACAAATGTCATCTGCAACTGTGTCAAAAAAGGACCAGGCACTGCAAGTTTTGGGAGCGCCCTTTTTGGCTTTGGAAAGAGACAGGCTCCTAACGGGTGCCAAAGTGGAGGCTACAGGCTCCGCAGTCTTCCCCCTCCCTCTCCCTCTTTGGCCCGTAAGGGGAAGCTCTTCCTCAGAGCTGCTCCCACCACCTTCCTGTTCCTCACGCCACGATGGGTCAAGGACCTCATCATCTCCACTACCCTCTGCCACCAACTGCTCCTCCTGGGTAGTCTCGGCAGCACAGTACGCATCAGAAAGCGGCACCTGAGTTTCATCATCAGATGCGTACTGCGCTGAGGTCACCGGAGGCACTGGCCCACCTGCCTCTTCAGAGTCAGAGAGAAAAAGCTGTTGGGCATCACTGCACACTGCCTCTTCTTCCATTTCTCCAATGCTGCTTGGCTGGCCCCCTGTTTCCAAGCCAAGAGATTCAGAGAACAGAAGTAGAGACGGCTCCTGTCCTGGGCTCTCTGACTGCCTGGCCAATTTGGCAGGTGGTGAAGAGACAGATGGCTGCTCTCCAGTGCTCTGTGCCTGAGAGGATGTGGCACTAACTGAAGTCGATGCCGAGGCATTAGCTGCCATCCACCCGACAACGGCTTCAATTTGGTCTTCACACAGCAGCGGTGCACGGCGCTCTCCGACAAAGCTGCGCATGAAGGACTGTTCCCTGCTGAAACTGAGTGACGACGAGTCACCGGCGCCCGCAGCAGGCACAGAATCACCACGTCCTCTCCCTGCTCCTCTCCCTGCTCCGCGCCCACACCCACGTGCCTTACTCCCTGCCCTCTTCATCTTGGTTGACAGATAAAGATAAGCAGAAAAGTACTAAGGCCTTAGCGTGCTTATTCCTGAAATGCTCCTCCTAACAGGTGTAAGAAACACTAATGTTGTAAAGTGTGGACTAAACATTATTATTTTTCAAATGTGGCCTACACAAGTGTTAAGTTGTGTTTGGTGAACTTTACTTTTTTTTTTGTGCAGATCGGGCTACAGAGCTAGTTTAAATCACACGGAGACCGTGCAGACAGCCGTAAACGGCGCTGCAAGGCCAAAAAACCCTCCTCTAGGTTATCCTATGTAGTGTTTTTCCACTATTTAGCTGTAGACGGGTGGAAAGACACTAATAGGAATTTTTTTTTTTAAATTTTAAACAGGCTGCACTATTTGAAAAAAAGGAAATTGTTTTTCAAGGTATGAGGCAGTAACGCACCCTGAGCTGAATCCAACCGGCTATAGCTGCACACAGACTACAGGGCGAGCTGCGCTCACACAGAGACCGTGCAGACAGCCGTAAACGGCGCTGCAAGGCCAAAAAACCCTCCTCTAGGTTATCCTATGTAGTGTTTTTCCACTATTTAGCTGGAGACGGGTGGAAAGACACTAATAGGAATTTTTTTTTTTTAATTTTAAACAGGCTGCACTATTTGAAAAAAAGGAAATTGTTTTTCAAGGTATGAGGCAGTAACGCACCCTGAGCTGAATCCAACCGGCTATAGCTGCACACAGACTACAGGGCGAGCTGCGCTCACACAGAGACCGTGCAGACAGCCGTAAACTGCGCTTCAAGGCCCAATAAACCCCCTCTAGGTTATCCTATGTAGTGTTTTTCCACTATTTAGCTGGAGACGGGTGGAAAAACACTAATAGGGAATTTTTTTAAAAATTTTTAAACAGGCTGCACTATTTGAAAAAAAGGAAAATTTTTCTCAAGGTATGAGCCAGTAACGAACCCTGAGCTGAATCCAACCGGCTATGGCTGCACACAGACTACAGGGCGAGCTGGGCTCACACGGAGACCGTGCAGACAGCCGTAAACGGCGCTGCAAGGCCCAAAAACCCCCCTCTAGGTTATCCTATGTAGTGTTTTTCCACAATTTAGCTGGAGACGGGTGGAAAAACACTAATAGGGAATTTTTTTTTAAATTTTTAAACAGGCTGCACTATTTGAAAGAAAGGAAAATTTTTCTCAAGGTATGAGCCAGTAACGAACCCTGAGCTGAATCCAACCGGCTATGGCTGCACACAGACTACAGGGCGAGCTGGGCTCACACGGAGACCGTGCAGACAGCCGTAAACGGCGCTGCAAGGCCCAAAAACCCCCCTCTAGGTTATCCTATGTAGTGTTTTTCCACAATTTAGCTGGAGACGGGTGGAAAAACACTAATAGGAAATTTGAGAAAAAATGTGCAGCAGGCTGCACTATGAGCAAAAAAGGACAACTGTGTGAGGCAGTGTGAACCCCCCCTGAGCTGAATACAACCGGGTATATGGCTGCACACTGACTACAGAGTGAGCTGCACACACACACACATACACACAGAGACCTTGCAGAACGCTGTTAAAACAGCGCTGCAAGGCAAGAGCAAGGTGAACAGTGAAGAACACACAGCGTTTTGCTAAATTAGCCTTTGGAAAGGAAAATAAAGCAATTAGCTATCTCAACTGGCCCTCAGTTAGAACACAGCGTCCTGTCCCTAACTGAAATCACAGCAGAGTGAGCGCAAAATGGCGGCAGCGTTTTTTATAGTGCAGAGTGACATCATTTCAGCAGCCAATCACAGCCTTGCCAGTACTTACATGCCCACCATGCTAAACAGGATGTGCCCACACTTCCAATCATTCCTCATTGGCTGCTGCGTTGTGTTTGAATTCTGGGAACTTCCGATTCCGGTATCCGATACACGGGAAGTATCGGAATTCGGTATCGGAATTCCGATACCGCAAATATCGGCCGATACCCGATACTTGCGGTATCGGAATGCTCAACACTACTGGCTAGGCTACTCCAGGACCTTCAAATGCTTCTTATGATTCCACTCCTTCGTTGCCCTGGCACTGTGCTTGGGATAATTATACTGAAAGAACCATCCATGTTTCATCTTAAATGCCCTTGCTGATGGAAGGAGGTTTGCATTCAAAATCTCATGACACATGGCCCCATTCTTTCATTCATGCACATGGATCAGTCATCCTGGTCCTTTTGCAGAGAAACAGCCCCAAAGCATGATGTTGCTACCACATGCTTCACAGTAGGTATGGTGTTTTTTGGATGCAACTCAGCATTATGTCTCCTTTAATCATGATGAGTTTTGATTCTACCAAACATTTGTACTTTGGTTTCATCAAACCATATGACATTCTCCCAATACTCTTCTGGATAATCCAAATGCTCTCAGACAGGCCCGGGCATGTACTGGCTTAAGCAGGGGGAATGGTCTGGCACTGCAGGATCTGAGTCCCTGGCGGAGTAGTGTGTTACTGATGGTAGCCTTTGTTACGGTGGTCCCAGCTCTATGCAGGTCTTTCACTAGGTCCTCCTGTGTGGTTCTGGGATTTTTGCTCACCGTTCTTTTGACCATTTTGACCCCACGGGGTGAGATCTTGCGTGGAGCCCCAGATCAAAGGTGATTATCAGTGGTCCTTTATGTGTTCCATTTTCTTATTATTGCTCCCACAGTTGATTTCATCTCACCAAGCTGCTTGCCTATTGCAGATTCAGTCTTCCCAGCCTGGTGCAGGGCTACAATTTTGTTTCTGGTGTCGCTCGACAGCTCTTTGGTCTTCACCATAGTGGAGTTTGGAGTGATACTGTTTGATGTTGTGGATGGGTGTCTTTTATACTGATAACAAGTTCAAACAGGTACCATTACAACACTTAAAGGGACTCTGTCACCTGAATTTGGCGGGACTGGTTTTGGGTCATATGGGCGGAGTTTTCGGGTGTTTGATTCACCCTTTCCTTACCCGCTGGCTGCATGCTGGCTGCAATATTGGATTGAAGTTCATTCTCTGTCCTCCATAGTACACGCCTGGGAAAGACAAGATTGCTTTGCGCAGGCGTGTACTATGGAGGACAGAGAATGAACTTCAATCCAATATTTCAGCCAGCATGCAGCCAGCGGGTAAGGAAAGGGTGAATCAAACACCCGAAAACTCCGCCCATATGACCCAAAACCAGTCCCGCCAAATTCAGGTGACAGGTTCCCTTTAATGAGTGGAGGACAGAGATGTCTCTTAAAGAAAAAGTTACAGGTCTGTGAGAGCCAATAATCTTGAATGTTTTTAGGCGACCAAATACTTATTTTTCACCATAATTTGCAAAATAAATTTTGCCAAATCAGACAAGGTGATTTTCTGGATTTGTTTTCTCATTTTGACTCTCATAATTGTGGTCTACCTATGATGTCAATTACAGGCATCTCTCATCTTTTTATGTGGGATAACTTGCACAATTGGTGGCTGACTAAATCCTTTTTTCCCCCACTGTATCTATCTATTCTATTCTAACCTGTCAGTGTGATTTTACTGTATGAGGCAGATGAATTGCCGGCTTTTCAAAGGACACCAGTGTGTAAAGATTGGACAGCACTCGCATGGTCCGAGTGCTGTGCGATTTTTTTCTTGCACCCATAGGCTTGCATTGGCGAGACAATTGCAGCATGCTGCGATTTTACATGTACGCTGAATGCGCCCGAGAAAATATACGCTGATGTGAGCTGCCCCAGAGAATAACACTGGTGCGAGTGCTATTCGATGTTTTCTCGCGTATCCCTTGTCCGTCTTTTTCGTTAGTGTGATGTCGACCTAAACAATAAATAGTTGCCCATTTCCATGTGTTTCCTATTATTGTAAACTTGTCATAAATTAGTACATAAAAGTGTTTTCTACTCTGCTCATTAATTGACTAATTTCAATTGATAATTAGAGATGGCTGACTGGACACAGGCTGGTTTTACTGCAGCCAGCAATGTTGAATGAAAACCTGACAACATGCAATATGTGCACAATTATTATTCTTAATGATTATTTTTTTTTTTATTGAACTCCAGCGCTGTTGGTCAATCCAAAAACTTACTAAACCTGAAAACTGAATATTTAAGAAAATACAAATGAGGTTTTGTCCTTCTTAGGAGAATATCTCTTTGTTGAGAATTATTAGGCAACCATTACTGTGTAGGATTATTATGCAACTAAATAAAAATCATAAATTTTACCATCTCAATTGATCACTTTCGTATGATAAAGTGAGAACAATAATCAAACATGAAATGGAGCAGTGTCTTGCATAAAAATCATGGTTTTCTTGAAAGATGCAGACTTTTTCCTGTACCACTGCTGAAGACAGTGTCTTCTATCTATAGGATTGGGAGTTAATTTTGAGTACATCTTCAGACCGAAAGGTCCAATTATCTAATTTGAAATAATTTCATCCTACAGTAGTACCCCTCCTCCACCTTTGTGGCATCTGAATCAAAGTGAAGGTGTGTGTCTGTTACTGATCCAGCCACAGACCTATTCACCTGGTTCGTCTTTATGGGTGTAACAGGATACTTCATGCACCTTTCCCCCTAAAGAAGACATCTGCAAGGAGTGTATTTAAATATCTTTTGTGAGGTGGTTACATTTTATTTCATGAGTAATGTGATTGGTGAATTTGCATAGAGTTTTATAAGCACTAAGTGATACAGTTATTCTAATGTGTAATGTGAACAATCTATAGTATATAGGGAAATCTTAGGGTTAGCTTTAGAGTGTAATGCATAGCACAGGACATAGGGATTAATTAGAAAGGGAACAAATTCAGTTGTTGGTATACTAGATATAGGAAGTATATTACACAGGTAAGCATATGGTTAAAAGATTGGTCCAGCCCAAAGTGGGAGCGATTAGGGCCAGTAAAAGCAAACCACTTCCTGGTTTTAGTTAGTAAGTGAGAAGAGTTTATTGGTGACAGAAAATCATTCCAATCAGTCATCCTGCGAATGGCTGATATAGCATCGAAGATGCTGTTCCAGAGTCTGATTAGTCCGCTCCTTCTGTCCATTTGTCTGAGGATGATATGCAGAAGACAGACAAACATTAACATCAAGCGCAGAGCAGAATCCCTTCCAAAACCTGGATATAAACTGCACTCCCCGATAAGAAATAATTTCATCCAGAACTCCATGCAGCCGGAACACATTCTGGATGACCAGATCTACCATTTCCTTGGCTGAGGGAAGACCAGTGCAGGGAATGAAGTGGGCAGCTTTAGTAAGATGATCAATAACCACCAGAATAGGGTTCTTTCCCTCAGAGGTGGGCAATTCAACTATAAAGTCCAGTGAAATAGACCCCCAAGGACGAGAGGGGATGGGTAATGATTGAAGCAGTCCAGTAAGTGATACCCGAGGAGTCTTAAAATGTGCACATACCTCACAAGATAGAACATAGCTCTTCATGTCCCTCAGACAGCTAGGCCACCAAAAAAAATGGCTCAGGAACTCCTGTGTCTTCTGAACCCCCCGATGACCCACCAAATTGGAATTATGGACAAACTTGAGGACCTGCAGCTTTACAGCCTCTGGAACGTATAAACGTTGATCCCGGACCCACATACCATTTTTGAGAACTAAGTTCACACCAGAAGTCGGGTTGGCGAGAAATGGGTCTGCGTCATAGGCCTCATTATTGGTCTTCCATAAGTCCTTATTGTGAATGACTCCGACAAAATTGGCATCAGACAAGACCGCCTTAGACGAGGTCCCAGGTAAGGAATCCGTGGCATGGATTCGTGTTGTGAGTTCTGTTTTTGGGCTCCCTCTGGTGGTTACTGATGGTACTGGGTGACTTGTGTTCTCTGCGGTCTCTGGTGTCCACCTGTTCCATCAGGTTATGGGAGTTTCCTATTTAACCTGGCTTTTTTGTCATTTCCTCGCCGGCTATCAATGTAATCAGCGTGTCTTTTTACCTCTGCTCCCTGCGTCTGTTATCTTCAGGACAAGCTAAGTTTTGATTTTCTTGTTCCACGTTTTGCTTAATTTTTGTCTTAGTCCAGCTTGCAGAGATGTGATTCCTTGCTGCTGGTTGCTCTAGTGGGCATGTTAGGGCATGTTAGGTTAGGCTATGGGTTGAACTAGATGGACATATAGTCTTCCTTCAACCTTAATAACTATGTAACTATGTAACTATGAAATTACTCCTCATGTTCCATGAGTTGGCACATGAGTACAAGTAATTTCAGGATGGTTTTTTGAAGGGTTTTTCGCTGACCGCGCAGTTCACTTTTGTATCCTCTGCTATCTAGCTTTAGCGGGCCTCATTTTTGCTGATTCTATTTTTCATAACTACTTATGTGTTTTCCTCTCATTTCACCGTTATTACATGTGGGGGGCTGCTATTTCTGTGGGGTGTTTCTCTGGAGGCAAGTGAGGTCTGTGTTTCTTCTTATAGGGTAAGTTAATCCTTCGGCTGGCGCGAGACGTCTAGGAATCATCGTAGGCACGTTCCCCGGCTACTGCTAGTTGTGTGTTTAGGTTCAGGATCGCGGTCAGCTCAGGTTCCATCATCCTAGAGCTTGTTTTGTTTTTGTGCTTGTCCTTTTGTGATCCCCTGCCATTGGGATCATGACAGTATAGCCGGCCGCAAAAAATTGGTCATCGTTTTGGCTGAAGTAGGAGGAAAAGTAGTCTGAGGAAGTTTTTTTTTTTTTTTTTTTTTTTCTCCTCAGTGTTTGCTGCCTAGCCTTAATTGCAGCTTGACTGCTTCTTTCCTCCTCTTAATCCTTGAATGGCTCTGACCTCAGCTGTTTATCATGGACATCCAGAGTTTGGCTTCCAGCCTGAATAATCTTGCTGCTAAGGTTCAAAATATACAAGATTTTGTTGTACATACGCCTATGTCTGAACCTAGAATTCCTGTCCCAGAGTTTTTTTCTGGAGATATATCTAGTTTTCTGAATTTTAGGAACAATTGCAAGTTGTTTCTTTCCTTGAAATCTCGCTCCTCTGGAGACCCTGCTCAGCAGGTCAAGATTGTTATATCTTTCCTGCGGGGTGACCCTCAGAATTGGGCATTTGCATTGGCACCAGGGGATCCTGCGTTGCTCAATGTGGATGCGTTTTTTCTGGCATTGGGTTTGCTCTATGAGGAACCTAACCTAGAGATTCAGGCTGAAAAAGCTTTATTGGCTCTCTCTCAGGGGCAAGATGAAGCAGAAATATATTGTCAGAAATTTCGGAAGTGGTCGGTGCTTACTCAGTGGAATGAGTGCGCTCTGGCTGCAAAATTCAGAGATGGCCTTTCTGAGGCCATTAAAGATGTTATGGTGGGGTTCCCGGCGCCTACAGGTCTGAATGAGTCCATGACTATGGCTATTCAGATTGATCGGCGTTTACGGGAGCGTAAACCTGTGCACCATTTGGCGGTGTCTTCTGAACAGGCACCTGAGATAATGCAATGTGATAGAATTCAGTCTAGAAGTGAACGGCAAAATTATAGGCGGAAAAATGGATTGTGTTTTTATTGTGGTGATTCAGCTCATGTTATATCAGCATGCTCTAAACGCACAAAAAAGGTTGAGAAGTCTGTTGCCATTGGTACTTTACAGTCTAAGTTCATTCTGTCTGTGACGCTGATTTGTTCATTATCATCCATTTCCGTCGATGCCTATGTGGATTCAGGCGCTGCCCTGAGTCTTATGGATTGGTCATTTGCCAATCGCTGTGGGTTTAGTCTGGAGCCCCTGGAAGTTCCTATTCCTTTGAAAGGAATTGACTCTACACCTTTGGCTATGAATAAACCTCAGTACTGGACACAAGTGACCATGCGTATGACTCCCGTTCATCAGGAGGTGATTCGCTTCCTGGTACTGTATAATTTACATGATGTCTTAGTGCTTGGTCTGCCATGGTTACAAACTCATAACCCAGTCCTGGACTGGAAAACAATGTCTGTGTTAAGCTGGGGATGTCAGGGGGTTCATGATGATGCATCTCCGATTTCTATCGCTTCATCTACTCCTTCTGAGGTTCCGGTATTTTTGTCTGATTATCGGGAGGTTTTTGAGGAGCCTAAGCTCAGTTCGCTTCCTCCTCACAGGGATTGCGATTGTGCTATAGATTTGATTCCCGGCAGTAAATTCCCTAAAGGTCGTTTGTTCAATCTGTCAGTGCCAGAGCATACTGCTATGCGGAATTATGTTAAGGAGTCCTTGGAAAAGGGACATATCCGTCCATCTTCGTCCCCTTTGGGAGCAGGTTTTTTTTTTTGTGGCCAAAAAAGATGGTTCCTTGAGGCCTTGCATAGATTATCGTCTTTTGAATAAGATTACAGTCAAATATCAGTATCCTTTGCCATTGTTGACTGATTTGTTCGCTCGCATTAAGGGGGCTAAATGGTTCACTAAGATTGATCTTCGGGGTGCGTATAATCTTGTGCGGATAAGGCAGGGAGATGAGTGGAAAACCGCATTTAATACGCCTGAGGGCCATTTCGAGTATTTGGTGATGCCTTTTGGACTTTCTAATGCTCCTTCTGTCTTCCAGTCTTTTATGCACGATATTTTCCGTGAATATCTGAATAAATTTATTATCGTGTATTTGGATGATGTTTTGGTTTTTTCTGATGACTGGGAGTCTCATGTTCAGCAGGTCAGGAAGGTGTTTCAGGTCCTGCGGGCCAATTCTTTGTTTGTAAAGGGTTCTAAATGTCTCTTTGGAGTCCAGAAGATTTCTTTTTTGGGGTATATTTTTTCCCCTTCTACTATTGAGATGGATCCCGTTAAAGGGAACCTGTCACCCCCGTTTTTTGAGATTGAGCTATAAATACTGTTAAATAGGGCCTGCGCTGTGTGTTCCTATAGTGTATGTAGTGTACCCCGATTCCCCATGTATGCTGAGAAATAACTTACCAAAGTCGCCGTTTTCGCCTGTCAATCAGGCTGGTCAGGTCGGGAGGGCGTGGTGACATCGGTGGTTCTTCCTCAGCTTTACGTTGGTGGCGTAGTGGCGTAGTGGTGAAGACACAGCGCGCGATCTGCGCTGTAATCCCTTGCATCGGTGGGGGCGGCCATCTTCCTGGGGCCGCGCGTGCGCAGATCGAGTGCTCTGCTGCACGGGGCTTCAGGAAAATGGCCGCGGGATGCCGCGCGTGCGCATTAGAGATCGCGGCGGCCATTTTCCCAAAGCCGAGATGCAAACTCGGCTTTGGGAAAATGGCCGCCGCGATCTCTAATGCGCACGCGCGGCATCCCGCGGCTATTTTCCTGAAGCCCCGTGCAGCAGAGCACTCGATCTGCGCACGCGCGGCCCCAGGAAGATGGCCGCCCCCACCGATGCAAGGGATTACAGCGCAGATCGCGCGCTGTGTCTTCACCACTACGCCACTACGCCACCAACGTAAAGCTGAGGAAGAAACAGCGCTGTGAACACGCCCTCCCGACCTGACCAGCCTGATTGACAGGCGAAAACGGCGACTTTGGTAAGTTATTTCTCAGCATACATGGGGAATCGGGGTACACTACATACACTATAGGAACACACAGCGCAGGCCCTATTTAACAGTATTTATAGCTCAATCTCAAAAAACGGGGTGACAGGTTCCCTTTAAGGTTCAGGCTATTTGTGACTGGACGCAGCCTACATCTCTTAAGAGTCTACAGAAGTTCTTGGCTTTGCTAATTTTTATCGTCGCTTCATAACTAATTTTTCTAGTGTTGTTAAGCCTTTGACGGATTTGACTAAAAAGGGTGCTGATGTTACTGATTGGTCTCCTGCGGCTGTGGAGGCCTTTCAGGAACTTAAGCGCCGGTTTTCTTCTGCTCCTGTGTTGTGTCAGCCAGATACGTCGCTTCCTTTTCAGGTTGAGGTCGATGCTTCCGAGATCGGAGCGGGGGCGGTTTTGTCACAGAGAAGCTCCGATGGCTCAGTGATGAAGCCATGTGCGTTCTTTTCTAGAAAATTTTCGCCCGCTGAACGGAATTATGATGTTGGTAATCGGGAGCTTTTGGCCATGAAGTGGGCATTTGAGGAGTGGCGTCATTGGCTTGAGGGTGCTAGACATCGTGTGGTGGTCTTGACTGATCACAAAAATCTGATGTACCTTGAGTCTGCCAAGCGTCTGAATCCTAGACAGGCTCGTTGGTCACTGTTTTTCTCCCGTTTCAATTTTGTGGTTTCATACCTGCCAGGTTCAAAGAATGTGAAGGCGGATGCTCTTTCTAGGAGTTTTGTGCCTGACTCCCCTGGAAATTCTGAGCCCACTGGTATCCTTAGGGATGGGGTGATTTTGTCGGCTGTCTCCCCAGACTTGCGACGTGCTTTGCAGGAGTTTCAGGCGGATAAACCTGATCGTTGTCCGCCGGAAAGACTGTTTGTTCCGGATAATTGGACCAGTAGAGTCATCTCCGAGGTCCATTCTTCTGTGTTGGCAGGTCATCCTGGAATATTTGGTACTAGAGACTTGGTGGCCAGGTCTTTTTGGTGGCCTTCCTTGTCGAGGGATGTGCGTTCTTTCGTGCAGTCTTGTGGAGTTTGCGCTCGGGCTAAGCCTTGCTGTTCTCGGTCCAGTGGATTGTTGTTACCTTTGCCTATCCCGAAGAGGCCTTGGACGCACATTTCCATGGACTTTATTTCGGATCTCCCTGTCTCTCAAAAAATGTCCGTCATATGGGTTGTGTGTGACCGCTTTTCTAAGATGGTTCATCTGGTACCCTTGCCTAAGTTACCTTCCTCCTCTGAGTTGGTCCCTCTGTTTTTTCAAAACGTGGTCCGTCTGCATGGCATTCCGGAGAACATCGTTTCTGACAGGGGATCCCAGTTTGTGTCTAGATTTTGGCGGACGTTCTGTGCTAAGATGGGCATTGATTTGTCCTTTTCGTCTGCATTCCATCCTCAGACGAATGGCCAGACGGAACAAACTAATCAGACTTTAGAAACTTATTTAAGGTGTTTTGTTTCTGCTGATCAAGATGACTGGGTTTCCTTTTTGCCGCTTGCCGAGTTTGCCCTTAATAATCGGGCTAGTTCTGCTACCTTGGTGTCTCCTTTCTTTTGTAATTCGGGGTTTCATCCTCGTTTTTCCTCTGGTCAGGTGGAGCCTTCTGATTGTCCTGGAGTGGACATGGTGGTAGATAGGTTGCATCGGATTTGGAGTCATGTGGTGGACAATTTGAAGTTGTCCCAGGGGAGGGCTCAGCAGTTTGCTAATCGCCGTCACCGCGTGGGTCCTCGACTTCTTGTTGGGGACTTGGTGTGGTTGTCTTCTCGTTTTGTTCCTATGAAGGTCTCTTCTCCTAAGTTCAAGCCTCGGTTCATCGGTCCCTATAGGATCTTGGAAATTCTTAACCCTGTGTCATTTCGTTTGGATCTCCCGGCATCGTTTGCTATTCATAATGTGTTCCATCAGTCGTTGTTGCGGAAGTATGAGGTACCTGTCGTTCCTTCGCTTGAGCCTCCTGCTCCGGTGCTGGTGGAGGGTGAATTGGAGTATGTTGTGGAGAAGATCTTGGATTCTCGTGTTTCCAGACGGAAACTCCAGTATTTGGTCAAGTGGAAGGGTTATGGTCAGGAGGATAATTCTTGGGTGATTGCCTCTGATGTTCATGCTGCCGATTTGGTCCGTGCTTTTCATAGGGCTGATCCTGGTCGCCCTGGTGGTTCTCGTGAGGGTTCGGTGACCCCTCCTCAAGGGGGGGGGGTACTGTTGTGAGTTCTGTTTTTGGGCTCCCTCTGGTGGTTACTGATGGTACTGGGTGACTTGTGTTCTCTGCGGTCTCTGGTGTCCACCTGTTCCATCAGGTTATGGGAGTTTCCTATTTAACCTGGCTTTTTTGTCATTTCCTCGCCGGCTATCAATGTAATCAGCGTGTCTTTTTACCTCTGCTCCCTGCGTCTGTTATCTTCAGGACAAGCTAAGTTTTGATTTTCTTGTTCCACGTTTTGCTTAATTTTTGTCTTAGTCCAGCTTGCAGAGATGAGATTCCTTGCTGCTGGTTGCTCTAGTGGGCTGAAATTACTCCTCATGTTCCATGAGTTGGCACATGAGTACAAGTAATTTCAGGATGGTTTTTTGAAGGGTTTTTCGCTGACCGCGCAGTTCACTTTTGTATCCTCTGCTATCTAGCTTTAGCGGGCCTCATTTTTGCTGATTCTATTTTTCATAACTACGTATGTGTTTTCCTCTCATTTCACCGTTATTACATGTGGGGGGCTGCTATTTCTGTGGGGTGTTTCTCTGGAGGCAAGTGAGGTCTGTGTTTCTTCTTATAGGGGAAGTTAATCCTTCGGCTGGCGCGAGACGTCTAGGAATCATCGTAGGCACGTTCCCCGGCTACTGCTAGATGTGTGTTTAGGTTCAGGATCGCGGTCAGCACAGGTTCCATCATCCTAGAGCTTGTTTTGTTTTTGTGCTTGTCCTTTTGTGATCCCCTGCCATTGGGATCATGACAGATTCGGGACAAATCATCCGCTTTCCCATTATGTGAACCTGGGCGGTACAAAATTACTAAATTAAATTGGTTCAAAAATAGACTCCATCAAGCTTGCCGTGGAGAAAGACATCTCGCAGATCTAAAGAATTCCAGGTTGCAATGATCCATAAGCACAATAACTTGTTGTGCTGCCCCCTGCAGATGGTGTCTTCATTTCTTAAATGCAGCGATAATGGCTAGAAGCTCCTTATCTCCCACATCGCAGTTTTTCTCTGCATCGGAGAGTCTGTGAGAAAAAAAAGCACATGGATGTAACACACCCTTCTCTCCCGTTCTCTGTGAGAGGATAGCCCCAAAAGCACATTCCAAAGCATCCAATTCTACGATGAAAGGATGTGCCAGGTTAGGGTGAATCAATACAGGTGCAGAAGTAAACCGGGACTTAAGACACTCAAAGGCTTCCTGAGCCTGTGCGGACAACACGAAAGTCTTTTCCTTTTTGGTTAGCTGAGTAATGGGTCGAACTAGGGTTGAGCGACCTTGACTTTTTTAGAGTCGAGTCGGGTTTCGCAAAACCTGACTATCTCAAAAGTCGAGTCGAGTGGAATCGGCCGATTATCGCGAAAAGTCGGGGATCGACCGAAACACGAAACCCAATGCAAGTCAATGGGGGAGCATAGTCGGCAGTGAGTGGAGGCCAGGAAAACATGTACAGAGACCATTTTAATGGCAGAAAAATCCATTCTTGTTACTGAAGCTTGTCAATCTTAATTTACCTTATAATAATAGTAAGGCATTGGAAATTGGGGGTCATTTGGCTAAAGTTGTGGTAGGGCTGGTTCAAGCATTTAGTGGGCCCAGGAAATCTGGACCACGTCACGGCAGTGGAGCAGGGAGAGGTAAGTATTTCAACTTTGCAAGTGCTGTGATCCTGAGCAAGCAGGGGGGGCCCACTCGTTGGCATTGGCACTGGCACAGGGCCCCTCAAAGTAGCTGCCTCCCGCCGGCAGCAACACTTTTGCGTACTATTAGGGGCCCGGTGCCAGTGACGTCGACAACGAGTATTCCTCCCCCCACCTGATGAAGGAAACTGCACCTTCATCTGCACCTTCCTCTTTGTCCCTGTGTAAGGTGGTATGGTATGGTATGGTACTCATCTATCACGGGTTGGGCAATGGGCAGGATGATGGGGAAACAGATATGGGCCCAAAGAATAAAGTGGGCTAAATGCAGTTCACAATTGGTAACAGGACTAACCAGGGGGCATTGCTTTGTTCAGTGGAGGACAACTGGAATGAGAGGCTGACACAGAGAGTAGGCCCAAATCAGTAAGTAGTCTAAATGCAGTTCAAAATTGGCATCAGTAGTAAACAGGCGGCACAGCTTTGTTCACTGGAGGAGAACAGCAAGGAGCGGCAGACACTGATAGAAGGCCCCAACCCAACTAGTAGGCCCACTGCATTTTTAAAATTCCGATAGGCTGAAAACCAGATAATTGTAGGTCATTTTTTGTAAAGAGGACAGCTGTATTGAGTGGCGCAGCCAGACACTACAAGTAGGCCTTAAACCACAAAGTTGGCTCGACGCAGGTTCAAAAAAGGTTACATGGGTACATGGTCTGCATTGGTGTGCTCAGTGGAGGACAATTGGAAGGAGGGACCGCAGAAAGACTTTGTAGGCGTAAAATTACAAAATAGGCTCTATGCAGCTTCGATTATGTGGCAACCTGGAGAACACCTTGGAGCAGCAGACACCGTCTCTACGACCCAGACCCAACTTGTAGGCCTAATGCAGTGTTGTTTTCAACAACTACTAAACGAGAGCTAGAAGCTCGAAGCTATAGAGAGGAAACCTGGGGAACACCTTGGAGTGGAAGACACCGTCTCTACAACCCAGACCCAACTTGTAGGCCTAATGCAGTGTTGTTTTCAACAACTACTAAACGAGAGCTAGAAGCTCGAAGCTATGGAGAGGAAACCTGGGGAACACCTTGGAGTGGTAGACACCGTCTCTACAACCCAGACCCAACTTGTAGGCCTAATACAGTGTTGTTTTCAACAACTACTAAACGAGAGCTAGAAGATTGAAGCTATGGAGAGGCAACCTGGAGAACACCTTGGAGTGGAAGACACCATCTCTACAACCCAGACCCAACTTGTAGGCCTAATGCAGTGTTGTTTTCAACAACTACTAAACGAGAGCTAGAAGCTCGAAGCTATGGAAAGGAAACCTGGGGAACACCTTGGAGTGGTAGACACCGTCTCTACAACCCAGACCCAACTTGTAGGCCTAATACAGTGTTGTTTTCAACAACTACTAAACGAGAGCTAGAAGATTGAAGCTATGGAGAGGCAACCTGGAGAACACCTTGGAGTGGAAGACACCATCTCTACAACCCAGACCCAACTTGTAGGCCTAATGCAGTGTTGTTTTCAACAACTACTAAACGAGAGCTAGAAGCTCGAAGCTATGGAAAGGAAACCTGGGGAACACCTTGGAGCGGCAGACACCGTTAGTAGGCCCTACCGAAGTAGTAGTAGTAGCCCCAATGCAGTTTTCAAATTCCTATAGGCTGAAAACCAGACTATTGACGCTCAGCTTTTTTAAAAGGAGGACAGCTGCTGTTTTGAGTGGCGCAGACAGACACAGGTAGTAGGCCTTAAACACAAAATTTGGCTCAATGCAGTTTAAAAAAGGTTACAGGGGTACACAGGCAGCATTGGTCTCTTCAGTGGAGGACAATTTCAAGTATGGACCGCAGACAGAGTTTGTACGCCTACTATTAAAAAAAGGATGCTCTGTGCAATTTAAAATAGGTTCCAGGGGTACACGGTCAGCAGTGGTCTAGTCAGTGGAGGACTAGTGGAAGGAGGGACCGCAGACAAGCTTAGTAGGCCTAACATAACAAAATTAGGCTGTAGGCACTTTAAAATAGGTTCCAGGGGTACACGGGCAGCAGTGGCCTGGTCAGTGGTGGACTAGTGGAAGGAGGGACCGCAGACAGGTTTAGTAGGCCTAACATAACAAAAGTGGGCTGTAGGCACTTTAAAATAGGTTCCAGGGGTACACGGGCAGCAGTGGTCTGGTCAGTGGAGGACTAGTGGAAGGAGGGACCGCAGACAGGCTTAGCAGGCCTAACATAACAAAATTAGGCTGTAGGCACTTTAAAATAGGTTCCAGGGGTACACGGGCAGCAGTGGTCTGGTCAGTGGAGGACTAGTGGAAGGAGGGACCGCAGACAGGCTTAGTAGGCCTAACATAACAAAATTAGGCTGTAGGCACTTTAAAATAGGTTCCAGGGGTACACAGGCAGCAGTGGTCTGGTCAGTGGAGGACTATTGGAAGGAGGGACCGCAGACAGGCTTAGTAGGCCTAACATAACAAAATTAGGCTGTAGGCACTTTAAAATAGGTTCCAGGGGTACACGGGCAGCAGTGGTCTGGTCAGTGGAGGACTATTGGAAGGAGGGACCGCAGACAGGCTTAGTAGGCCTAACATAACAAAATTAGGCTGTAGGCACTTTAACATAGGTTCCAGGGGTAAAGGGGCAGCAGTGGTCTGGTCAGTGGAGGACTAGTGGAAGGTGACCGCAGACAGGCTTAGTAGGCATAAAATAATAAAATTAGGCTGTAGGCACTTTAAAATAGGTTCCAGGGGTACATGGGCAGCAGTGGTCTGGTCAGTGGAGGACTATTGGAAGGAGGGACCGCAGACAGGCTTAGTAGGCCTAACATAACAAAATTAGGCTGTACGCACTTTAAAATAGGTTCCAGGGGTACACGGGCAGCAGTGGTCTGGTCAGTGGAGGACTAGTGGAAAGAGGGACCGCAGACAGTCTTAGTAGGCCTAACATAACAAAATTAGGCTGTAGGCACTTTAAAATAGGTTCCAGGGGTACACGGGCAGCAGTGGTCTGGTCAGTGGAGGACTAGTGGAAGGAGGGACCGCAGACAGGCTTAGTAGGCCTAACATAACAAAAGTGGGCTGTAGGCACTTTAAAATAGGTTCCAGGGGTACACGGGCAGCAGTGGTCTGGTCAGTGGAGGACTAGTGGAAGGAGGGACCGCAGACAGGCTTAGTAGGCCTAACATAACAAAATTAGGCTGTAGGCACTTTAAAATAGGTTCCAGGGGTACACGGGCAGCAGTGGTCTGGTCAGTGGAGGACTATTGGAAGGAGGGACCGCAGACAGGCTAGGTAGGCCTAACATAAAAAAATTAGGCTGTAGGCACTTTAAAATAGGTTCCAGGGGTACACGGGCAGCAGTGGTCTGGTCAGTGGAGGACTAGTGGAAGGAGGGACCGCAGACCGGCTTAGCAGGCCTAACATAACAAAATTAGGCTGTAGGCACTTTAAAATAGGTTCCAGGGATACATGGGCAGCAGTGGTCTGGTCAGTGGAGGACTATTGGAAGGAGGGACCGCAGACAGGCTTAGAAGGCCTAACATAACAAAATTAGTCTGTAGGCACTTTAAAATAGGTTCCAGGGGTACACGGGCAGCAGTGGTCTGGTCAGTGGAGGACTAGTGGAAGGAGGGACCGCAGACAGGCTTAGTAGGCCTAACATAACAAAATTAGGCTGTAGACACTTTAAAATAGGTTCCGGGGTACACGGGCAGCAGTGGTCTGGTCAGTGGAGGACTAGTGGAAGGAGGGACCGCAGACAGGCTTAGTAGGCCTAACATAACAAAAGTGGACTGTAGGCACTTTAAAATAGGTTCCAGGGGTACACGGGCAGCAGTGGTCTGGTCAGTGGAGGACTAGTGGAAGGAGGGAACGCAGACAGGCTTAGTAGGCCTAACATAACAAAATTAGGCTGTAGGCACTTTAAAATAGGTTCCAGGGGTACACAGGCAGCAGTGGTCTGGTCAGTGGAGGACTATTGGAAGGAGGGACCGCAGACAGGCTTAGTAGGCCTAACATAACAAAAGTGGGCTGTAGACACTTGGAATTCTCTTGCAGGGGTACACAGACAGCATTGGTGTTGTCAGCGGAGGCCGATTGTAATGAGTGTCTGACAGTTAGTACTCACAAAAAATAAATAGATGTTAATGTCTCGCAATACAACAAAACCAAAACACAAAAGGGTGGAATAATAAGGTACAGGGGTGGGCTCCTCTGCTGAGTTTCAGACCTAGTAATTTGGCACTAAGTATTTACTGGTGTAAATATAGGACACTGCCCCTGACTATTTTAAGTACCATCATACATGTCAACACATTGGTATTGTCAGTGCCAGGCATTAAAGGATGTCAGCGCATAGACTAAACATTGGTGGAACTGTGAGAGATAATTTTGCAAGTGGTAGAGCACTGTTTGAGCTGGGGGGGAACTCTCTTGTGGCCGGCGGTACAGGCCCAGGGCCCCTCATGTTACAACAGTGTGTCTGATGTTGGTTGCGCGCCACCACCGCCAGAGACACTTTATTGTACTCTGAGGGACCCAATGGCAGTGCCGTGGACCAAAAGCGTGCACACCCACCTCTTCAGACAAACGGCACTCTCACGGGTGCTTCCACCAAGTGGCGAGACCACGGCCCCGTGGGGGGAGTTTGGCCATTTAGGGAGGTGTAAACATGTCGTATGCTGGACAAACAGCTGCTGCAAATTACGAGATTGGAAAAGTCAGTCAGAGCAGTCCACAAGCAAGACCTTTTCATAGGAAAGCTAGGTGTCAGCCTGGCAAGGTGGGGCAAAAGAATTCGAAATCCAGTTGTGGTTCATTTTAATGAAGGTTAGATCATCAACATTTTGGGTAGCCAGACGAGTCCTTTTTTCGGTTAATATTGAACCTGCAGCACTGAATACTCTTTCTGATAGGACACTAGCTGCTGGGCAAGCAAGCTCCTGCAATGCATATTCTGCCAATTCTGGCCAGGTGTCCAATTTGGATGCCCAGCAATCAAATGGGAATGACGGTTGAGGGAGAACGTCGATAAGGGATGAAAAATAGTTAGTAACCATACTGGACAAATGTTGTCTCCTGTCACTTTGAATTGATGCTGCAGTACCTGTTCTGTCTGCGGTCATAGCAAAATCACTCCACAACCTGGTCAGAAAACCCCTCTGTCCAACGCCACTTCTGATTTGTGCACCTCTAACACCTCTGGCCTGCGGCCCCCTGCAGCTCGTGTGATAACGATCACCGGTGCTGTGTGCTGGGAATGCCTGAATCAAACGGTCAACAAGAGTTGATTGTTTGGTTGCTAATATTTGTTCCAGGTTTTCATGTGGCATAATATTTTGCAATTTGCCTTTATAGCGAGGATCAAGGAGGCAGGCCAACCAGTAATCGTCATCGGCCATCATTTTACAAATACGTGTGTCCCTTTTGAGGATACGTAAGGCATAATCCGCCATGTGGGCCAAAGTTCCAGTTGTCAAATCTGCGGTTTTGCTGGGTTGAGGGGCAGTTTCAGGCACATCTAAGTCACTTGTCTCCGTAAAAAAACCTGACCCCGGCCTTTCAACGCCACCAGTTGCTATTGGCCCCGGAGAAGCTTCCTCATTACAAAAATAATCATCCCCATCATCCTCCTCGTCCTCCTCCTCCTGTTCGCCCGCTACCTCGTCCTGTACACTGCCCTGACCAGACAATGGCTGACTGTCATCAAGGCTTTCCTCTTCCTCTGCTGCAGACGCCTGCTCCTTTATGTGCGTCAAACTTTGCATCAGCAGACGCATTAGGGGGATGCTCATGCTTATTATGGTGTTGTGTGCACTAACCAGCCGTGTGCATTCCTCAAAACACTGAAGGACTTGACACATGTCTTGTATCTTCGACCACTGCACACCTGACAACTCCATGTCTGCCATCCTACTGCCTGCCCGTGTATGTGTATCCTCCCACAAATACATAACAGCACGCCTCTGTTCGCAGTCTCTGAAGCATGTGCAGTGTTGAGTTCCACCTTGTTGCAACGTCGCTGATTAGGCGATGCTGGGGAAGGTTCAAAGACCGCTGATAGGTCTGCATATGGCTGGAGTATACGGGCGAATGGTGGATATGCGAGCAAAGTCCGCACACTTTGAGGAGCAGTTCGGATAACCCCGGATAACTTTTCAGGAAGCACTGCACCACCAGGTTTAAGGTGTGAGCCAGGCAAGGAATGTGTTTCAGTTGGGAAAGGGAGATGGCAGCCATGAAATTCCTTCCGTTATCACTCACTACCTTGCCTGCCTCAAGATCTACAGTGCCCAGCCACGACTGCGTTTCTTTCTGCAAGAACTCGGACAGAACTTCCGCGGTGTGTCTGTTGTCACCCAAACACTTCATAGCCAATACAGCCTGCTGACGCTTGGCAGTAGCTGCCCCATAATGGGACACCTGGTGTGCAACAGTGGCAGCTGCGGATGGAGTGGTTGTGCGACTGCGGTCTGTGGACGAGCTCTCGCTTCTGCAGGAGGACGATGAGGAGGAGGGGGTGCGAACAGCTACAGCCAACTGTTTCCTAGCCCGTGGGCTAGGCAGAACTGTCCCAAAATTGCTGTCCCCTGTGGACCCTGCATCCACCACATTCACCCAGTGTGCCGTGATGGACACGTAACGTCCCTGGCCATGCCTACTGGTCCATGCATCTGTTGTCAGGTGCACCTTTGTGCTCACAGACTGCCTGAGTGCATGGACGATGCGCTCTTTAACATGCTGGTGGAGGGCTGGGATGGCTTTTCTCGAAAAGAAGTGTCGACTGGGTAGCTCGTAGCGTGGTACAGCGTAGTCCATCAGGGCTTTGAAAGCTTCGCTTTCAACTAACCGGTAGGGCATCATCTCTAACGAGATTAGTCTAGCTATGTGGGCGTTCAAACCCTGTGTACGCGGATGCGAGGCTAAGTCCTTCCTTTTTCTAACGAGAGTCTCATGTAGGGTGAGCTGGACTGGAGAGCTGGAGATCATGGAACTAGCGGGGGTGCCGGTGGACATGGCAGACTGAGAGACGGTTGGAGACGGTATTGTTGCCGCTGGTGCCCTAGATGCAGTGTTTCCTACTACAAAACTGGTGATTCCCTGACCCTGACTGCTTTGGCCTGGCAACGAAACCTGCACAGATACTGCAGGTGGTGCGGAAAATGGTGGCCTTACAGTGACGGAAGGGATGTTGCGTTGCTGACTAGCATCATTGGGTGTTACAACCTTAAGGACGTTTGATAGTTAGTCCAGGCTTGCAAATGCATGGTGGTTAAATGTCTATGCATGCAACTTGTATTTAGACTTTTCAGATTCTGACCTCTGCTTAAGGTAGTTGAACATTTTTGACAGATGACTTTGCGCTGATCAATTGGATGTTGTTTAAAAAAATGCCAGACTGCACTCTTTCTAGCATCGGATACCTTTTCAGGCACTGCAGACTGAGCTTTAACCGGATGGCCACGCTGTCCTCCAACAGGTTTTGGCTTTGCCACGCGTTTTGGGCCAGATACGGGCCCGGCAGATGCAACCTGTTGCGATGTTGATGCCTGCTGCGGCCCCTCCTCCACCTCCGCTTCAGAACTACTGCCGCCTGCACCCTGTTCCCCCAATGGCTGCCAATCGGGGTCAACAACTGGGTCATCTATAACCTCCTCTTCTATCTCGTGTGCAACTTCGTCTGTGTCACCGTTAGTGTTGAGCATTCCGATACCGCAAGTATCGGGTATCGGCCGATACTTGCGGTATCGGAATTCCGATACCGAGATCCGATACTTTTGTGATATCAGGTATCGGTATCGGATCAATAGGGATGTGTAAAATAAAGAATTAAAATAAAAAATATTGATATGCTCACCTCTCCGGCGGCCCCTGGACATCATGCTGCTAACCGGGAGGCTTCTTTGTTTAAAATGCGCGCCTTTAAGACCTGGGAATGACGTCCCAGGTTCTGATTGGTCGCGTGCCGCCCATGTGACCGGCACGCGACCAATCAGAAGCCGTGACGTCATTCGCAGGTCCTCAATTCCTAGAATTAGGAGTTTTTGTGAATGAGAATGACGTCGCGGCTTCTGATTGGTCGCGTGCCGGTCACATGGGCGGCACGCGACCAATCAGAAGCCGCGACGTCATTCTCATTCACAAAAACTCCTAATTCTAGGAATTGAGGACCTGCGAATGACGTCACGGCTTCTGATTGGTCGCGTGCCGGTCACATGGGCGGCACGCGACCAATCAGAACCCGGGACGTCATTCCCCGGTCCTAAAGGCGCGCATTTTAAACAAAGAAGCCTCCCGGTTAGCAGCATGATGTCCAGGGGCCGCCGGAGAGGTGAGCATATCAATATTTTTTATTTTAATTCTTTATTTTACACATCCCTATGGATCCCAGGGCCTGAAGGAGAGTTTCCTCTCCTTCAGACCCTGGGAACCATGAGAATACCTTCCGATACTTGATGTCCCATTGACTTGTATTGGTATCGGATATCGGTATCGGCGATATCCGATATTTTTCGGGTATCGGCCGATACTATCCGATACTTTCAAGTATCGGACGGTATCGCTCAACACTAGTCACCGTGTAAGTCGGTGGTATAGCGTTCGTGACGGGGCACCATAGTCTCATCAGGGTCTGATTCTGGATCAGTACACTGCGAGGGCAATGTTGTGGTCTGAGTCAAAGGAACAGCATAGTAATCTGGCTGTTGCTGTGCATCAGTGCACTCCATGTCCGATTCAACTTGTAATGGGCATGGCCTGTTAACTGTTTCACTTTCTAACCCAGGGACGGTATGTGTAAAGAGCTCCATGGAGTAACCCGTTGTGTCGCCTGACGCATCCTTTTCTGTTGTTGTTTTTGCTGAAGAGGACAAGGAAGCGACTTGTCCCTGTCCCTGACCGTGAACATCCACTAACGACGCGCTGCTTTTACATTTAGCAGTTTCAGAAGAGGAGGCAAAAGAGCTAGAGGCTGAGTCAGCAAGGTAAGCCAAAACTTGCTCTTGCTGCTCCGGCTTTAAAAGCGGTTTTCCTACTCCCAGAAAAGGGAGCGTTCGAGGCCTTGTGTAGCCAGACGACGAACCTGGCTCCGCAGCTCGAGACTTAGGTGCTATATTGTTTTTCCCACGACCACCTGATGCTCCACCAACACTACCATCATTACCAGCTGGCAATGAACGCCCACGGCCACGACCTCTTCCACCAGACTTCCTCATTGTTTTAAAAACGTAACCAAAGTAACGGTATTTGTTACTGTAAAACAACTTACAAGGTGAACTCAAACTTCTGTAGGATTTAGATATCCCTTTATAGGTGGGTGAGACTGCAAGGAAAATCAGGCACAATGTTACACACTCGGTTTTCTGTGGCACCAAATGAGAGAGATGCCACACACGCAGGACTGTCACTCAAGGACAAATGCCAATATTAATCTCCCACTGTTTATTTTTTATTTTTCAGGGAGAATTTAAAAACCAAAAACAGACACTAGGCTTTCTGTGGCCCACTATTTGAGAGAGATGGCACACAGGACTGGCACACAAGCACAAAGGCCAATATTAATCTCCCACTGTTTTTTTTTTTCAGGGAGAATTTAAAAGCCAAAAACAGACACTAGGCTTTCTGTGGCCCACTATTTGAGAGAGATGGCACACAGGACTGGCACACAAGCACAAAGGCCAATATTAATCTCCCACTGTTTTTTTTTTTCAGGGAGAATTTAAAAACCAAAACAAACAGAAAAAAAAACCAGACACTAGGCTTACTGTGGCCCACTATTTGAGAGAGATGGCACACAGGACTGGCACACAAGCACAAAGGCCAATATTAATCTCCCACTGTTTTTTTTTTTTCAGGGAGAATTTAAAAACCAAAACAAACAAAAAAAACAGACACTAGGCTTTCTGTGGCCCACTATTTGAGAGAGATGGCACACAGGACTTGCACACAAGCACAAAGGCCAATATTAATCTCCCATTTTTTTTTTTTTTCAGGGAGAATTTAAAAACCAAAAACAGACACTAGGCTTTCTGTGGCCCACTATTTGAGAGAGATGGCACACAGGACTGGCACTCTAGCAGAAATGCCAATCTTAATCTCCCACTCCTTTTTTTTGTTAGGGAGAATTGCCAAGAAATCAGGGCCAGTATTACACACTAGGCTTTCTGTGCCCCAAAATTGGAGAGAGATGGCACACACAGGACTGGTACTCTAGCAGAAATGCCAATCTTAATCTCCCACTACTTTTTTTTTAGGGAGAATTTAAAAAAAAAAAAAAAAAAAAGATTATAGACACTAGGCTTTCTGTGCCCCACAATTGGAGAGAGATGGCACACACGACTGGCACTCAAGCACAAATGCCAAGATTAATCTCCCACTATTGATTTTTTTTCAGGGAGAATTAAAAAAAAAAAAAAATAACAGGGACTGTCCTACAATTACTATCTCCCTGCAGTAATCTCAGCCAGGTATGGCAGGCAGCAATAACAAGGAGTGGACTGCTGCACAAATTAAATCAAAAGTGTGGACAAACAAAAAAGATAGCTGTGCAGAAAGGAAGGAACAACAGGATTTGTGCTTTGAAAAAAGCAGTTGGTTTGCACAGCGGCGTACACACAGCAATGCAGCTATCAGGGAGCCTTCTAGGGCAGCCCAATGAGCTACAGCGCTGAGAAAAAAAAAAAAGTAGCTTCCACTGTCCCTGCAACCAAAAGGTGGTGTTGGACAGTGGAAATCGCTACAGCACAGGCGGTTTGGGGGTTAATGTACCCTGCCTAACGCTATCCCTGCTTCTGACGAAGCGGCAGCAACCTCTCCCTATGCTCAGATCAGCAGCAGTAAGATGGCGGTTGGCGGGAACGCCTCTTTATAGCCCCTGTGACGCCGCAGACAGCAAGCCAATCACTGCAATGCCCTTCTGTAAGATGTTGGGGACCAGGACCTATGAACAAGAAAAAGAAAAGATCATGTCCATAAAAATGGGAGCACCTCAGACAAATATCAAAATTACATAGTTTTTTTATTGATCAACATAACTAAATACCACACACAAAAAAGCAAGATTAAAAACATTTAAAAATACAACACCAAAACCTATGTCATCACGCTGCCCACACTCTGCGTCCACCTTCATTGGCTGAGAAATGGCGCTTTTCGCGTCATTGAAACGCGACTTTGGCGCGAAAGTCGCATACCACATGGCCGACCCCACACAGGGATCGGGTCAGGTTTCATGAAACCCGACTGTGCCAAAAGTCAGCGACTTTTGAAAATGACCGATCCGTTTCGCTCAACCCTAGGTCGAACAATTTCAGAAAAATTATGAATAAATCGCCTATAAAAGTTTGTGGATCCGATGAAACGCTGGACCTTCTTGATGTTTTTAGGTGCGAGCCAATCAAGAATAGCCTGGATCTTACTTGCCTCCATGTTAAGCCCCTGAGGCGAGATGACATACCCCAGAAAATGAATCTCAGTGCTATGGAATTCACATTTTTCAGGCTTAATGTAGAGGTGATTCTCTTTCAGGCGCCTTAGGACAGTTTTAACATGCTCCTGATGTTCCTGCAAAGAATCAGAAAAAATAAAGATGTCACCCAGATAGATCATGACAAAATGGTCCAATAGATCTCTGAAAATATCATTAGCCAGATGTTGAAAGGTTGCTGGAGCATTGCAGAGACCAAAAGGCATCACTACATATTCGAAGTGCCCATACCGACATCTAAATGCAGTCTTCCATTCATCTCCAGAGCGGATCCTAATTAAATTATACGCTCCCCGAAGATCTAACTTGGAGAAGATCTTGGCCTGTCGCACTTTTTTCCAGCAGTTCAGGGATCAACGGTAACAGGTAGCGATTCCGAATAGTCACCTTATTGAGCTCCCGATAGTCGATACATGGTCTAAGAGTTCCATCCTTCTTCTTAATGAAAAAGATGGGTGCTCCTGCCGGTGATGAAGAGGGGCAAATAAAACCCTTAGCAAAATTCTCATCAATGTACTCCTTTAAAGCCTTCAGCTCTGGAGCTGCAAGTGGGTATACATTCTTAAAAGGAATAGCAGCCCCCGGAAGCAGCTCAATGGGACAATCATACCGTCTGTGAGGAAGAAGCTGGTCTGCCATCTTCTCACAAATGTCTGAAAATTCACTATACACAGATGGTAAAGTAGATACCTCAGTAGCACATTCCGTATCTCGAGAACTTACTTGGCCTGTTACCGGTGTCTCCTTTGATGGGAAAGTGATTTCCTTGGTCTCCCAGTTGATAATAGGATTTTGTGACTGCAGCCGTGGAATCCCTAAAATTAAAGGGAAATGTGGTGAAGACATCAACATAAATGAGAGCATTTCCTGATGATCAGGGTCTATGAAGACTTCCAGAAGTACAGTCTCTTGATCTACTGGTCTAGAGACTAGAGGGGAGCTATCCAATGTTTCCATAGTTACCAGGGCGGCTCTCTGCTGGGTCCATATGCCATGTTCCCGGGCAAAAGTTAAGTCCATAAAATTTCCTCCTGCCCCTGAATCCACCATAGCTGCATAGGGAATCCATTGGCCCGACGAGGTGGAGGTGCCTGTGCAGTCATCTGCCCAGCCACCTGATTACCTAAGTCCTGAAGAGGTTGCCAAAATGAGCCTCCCAGTTAGCAACCTTGTTTTGCAGTGCCTCAATATCCCCTTGTAAAGAGTGGATCATAGAGAACTACTGATCCATCTTTGTCTCAGTCGACATTATCCCAGCAGATTCATTTATGGCCTGAGTATCCTGTAATAATTATATGGGTACTACGGAATTTGATAGCATGGCATAAAGCCAGTCTGAGAGCAAAGTTGTGGCAAAAGATGTATTTACTCAAAACAGAAATGTAAACAGAACTAACACAGATACTTCTGCAATTGTAAAGAAGGTCCTCAGCTCTATATAGAAAATAGCTAGCAGGATAGCGAACAGAACATAGTACAGGTATTCCTGCAATAGTAATGAGGTCCTCAGCTCTATATAGAAAATCACAGCAAACTGAGTAGCGGGGTGCGACCGCTAATATGAACCAGTTCAGCAAGGAAATAACGTGGACGCAAACAAGTCATATAAATGAGGAAGTCCAATAAGGTTATTAGTGCGAATGCACACAGTACTTAAATGATGCAGTCCAGCAAAACTTGATCACACGTATGCACAGTACTTGTTAGTAGGAGTCCAATAATTCACAGATGGTGCGTAGTGGGAATGACATCCTGGTGTGGTTGTGCAAAGAGGCACAACACTGGGAAAAGTTTTGCAAACAAAAAAGATCCTTCCACTGGTGTGCTCCCCGTCACAGCAGTTCCAGAGACGAGAGGTAGCTGAATGGGGTGAGGCAGACCACCGAGTAGCGAGCAGCAGAAGCAGGGAGTTAACCAGCAAACAGGCAGATGCTTAGGAGCCAGCAGCACAAAATACTCAGGCACAGAACAACACATGATCCAGACTTAAATAATCAGGACAGACAGGAAGTTCCATGACAGAGTGAGATCGAAGACTCCATTTTGGATCAGGGCGAACAGGCACAAGGGAAGTCGGGAATCCTTACATTCAGGCAGAAACTAACATGAAGAGCGAAATGTACTGTGCTACTTAAACAAAAAATGCCCGATACCACATAATTAGTGTTGAGTGATACCGTCCGATACTTGAAAGTATCGGTATCGGATAGTATCGGCCGATACCCAAAAAGTATCGGATATCGCCGATGCCGATACCCGATACCAATACAAGTCAATGGGACACCAAGTATCGGAAGCTATCCTGATGGTTCCCAGGGTCTGAAGGAGAGGAAACTCTCCTTCAGGCCCTGGGATCCATATTAATGTGTAAAATAAAGAATTAAAATAAAAAAATATTGATATACTTACCTTTCCGGAGGCCCCTGGACATCACCGCTGGTAACCGGCAGCCTTCTTTGCTTAAAATGAGCGCGTTTAGGGCCTTCCATGACATCACGGCTTCTGATTAGTCGTGTGCCGCTCATGTGACCGCCACAAATTCCTAGAATGAGGAGTTTAGGGCCTGAGAATGACGTCGCGGCTTGTGATTGGTCGCCTGGCGGTCACATGAGCGGCACGCGACCAATCAGAAGCCATGACATCATGGAAGGCTCTAAACGCGCTCATTTTAAGCAAAGAAGGCTGCCGGTTACCAGCGGTGATGTCCACGGGCCTGCGGAGAGGTAAGTATATCAATATTTTTTAATTTTAATTCTTTATTTTACACATTAATATGGATCCGATACCGATTCCCGATACCACAAAAGTATCGGAACTCGGTATCGGAATTCCGATACCGCAAGTATCGGCCGATACCCGATACTTGCGGTATCGGAATGCTCAACACTACACATAATACAATCTGATGCATTGCGACTGTCAAGTAAACTGTTAAATGTTGAAGTGAACTAGGTGTCCACTGAGTTGTGTGACGCTGTGCCTGAGTATGCAGAGCTGAATACAATGGAGGCATAGGGGTGGCAAGTCAGTGTGATGCCCCCTACATGAGATGGTACACTGGGAAATGATTTATTTGTAGGATGCCAGGGCGTGGGAACACAGCCCTTCAATCATGATTACTGCCCTCTGCACCTCACATATAAAAAGTAACTCTTATCTCATCAGCTCATAAAATCTTAGCACAATCTATCTTCAGATATTTCTTGGCTCAATCTTAAAGGGAACCTGTCACCCCCCAGGCGTTTGTAACTAAAAGAGCCACTTGTGCAGCACTATTGCTGCATTCTGACAATGTGGCTCTTTTCATTCTTGGTGCTGTAACTGCAGAAATAATCGATTTTGCAATTTGTCCAAAATACCTTGAAACAGTCCTGGGGGCAGGTCTTTCCCCCCCTAATGCAGACGCAGCACCACCGTCACTCATACCCCTTTGGCGCCAGGCGCCGCTTCCTCAGCGTTGTTTTGAACTGTCCCGGCACCTGTGCTGTTATGTTATGCCTTGGGCATGCACAGTTAGCGCTGCCCATCTTCTGACATCATTTGATGTCTAGCTGACTGTGGCTGTACGGCCGCGCTGCCCGAGATCCCGCCCGCAGCGTCTTCTGATTTATTCACACTGCAGGGCTGGGATTCCTGGGCATGCGCAGTGCATATCTTCGCCTCTCACTCATCTCCCTCCGCCTTCTTCAGACTGTGCGGCATCAGCTGATCCCTACTCGCCATAGCATCGCATGGAACCATCCCAAATGCGATGCCATGGCGATTAGGGATCAGCTGACGCCGCACAGTCTGAAGAAGGTGGAGGGAGATGAGTGAGAGGTGAAGATATGCCCTGCGCATGCCCAGAAATCCCAGCCCCGCAGGGTGAATAAATCAGATGACACTGCAGGGCGGGATCATGGGCAGCGTGGCCGCACAGGCGCAGTCAGCTAGAAATCAAATGATGTCAGAAGACAGGCAATGCTAACTGCGCATGCCCAAGGCATAACATAACAGCGCAGGCGCTGGGATAGTTCAAAACAACACTGAGGAGGCGGCGCCCAGCACCAAGAGGGTATGAGTGACGGTGGTGCTGCATCTGCATTGGGGGGGAAAGACCTGCCCCCAAGACTGTTTCAAGGTATTTTGGACAAATTGCAAAATCAATTATTTCTGCAGTTACAGCACCAAGAACGAAAAGAGCCACCTTGTCAGAATGCAGCATTAGTGCTGCACAAGATGGCTCCTTTAGTTTCAAACGCCTGGGGGGGTGACAGGTTCCCTTTAACCTTTCATCTCACATGTCTTGTTCAGTCATGGGTTTCAGCCTTTCTTACCTTATATCTCTATGTAATCCTGTATAATTTGTTGGTGCTATATAAAAAATAAAATAATAATAATCTGACAGTTTGTCTTGAAATCAAATTTCCTGGAACCGAAAAAAAAACAGAAGTGTCAACTGACAAATTTCTAATATCCATAGACAGATTTTCGTATAAGGCCTCATTAAAAAAACTGTTTTTTTCACGCACGAGTATAATATAGCAAGGCTCATTAGTTATTTTCAACAAATTTGGGACAGATTTCCAACAATTTTTCTCTAACAGAAGAAAAAAGTTTCTCTTGCTTCTCCTATCTATCAGTGTACGAAAAACGGAGAACAGATGGATGGCATCCAAGTGGTGTTTAAGTTTTTCATTGAAACATAGACTTGTGTTACCAATTTAAATCCAACACTCATATAAACATCAGACATTTCTCCATGATTTTGCACAGATCATTTGGTATGCAAAAAATCATGGACATATAAACAATCAAATAGACTATTATATATTATTATACAGCAATAATAAGGTTGCAAAGGTCTTGAAACAGCTCACTGGTTTCACCCATCATGTGATGATTCTTGACTGGCACCTTGGTAATGAGACAACTTTTTATAGGCCATCAATTGAACCAGATGATATTATCTTTGACTAAGTGGCAGGATTGCTTTTTAATTACTGATAGATTTTAGCTGGTTTCATGATTTTCCCTCCCTGGTATCTTGCACCTCTCTTACTTCATGTTTTCCCTAACTTCATTTTTTTAAATCTTTTTCTCTAACTTCATTTATGGACATCTATGGTTTGATTTCTGTGCCTGTGTGGATTGGATGGGTTGTTGTTACCGAATCTGGTAAGATGTCGATTGCGCCTTTAGGAATATATGTGCTTAGAAAACTGGTGACATATTTAATATTTATTTCACCTGCTGGAAATAAATAAATAAATAAATATATATATATATGAATTGTTTTGTATATATATATATATATATATATATATATATATATATATATATATATATATATATAGATAGATACAAAAATATCACAGCAGCACATGTACATGAATCAGCCATGTGAAAACACAGACAAATATACATTTCTCCAAAATATTTTTTTTCATAAAAATTTTCTCAAAAAATTTTTTTTCATAAAACTTACAGTTAAAATGGAGATTCTTAGCGCATAAATTGGCCAATTCATGTGTGCCCATCAACCGCGGCAAGGTGATCTCCCCCTGATGGGTCCTACTCTACTGTATATGCCACTCTTGGGCCACCAGCCTACGACTCTGGACAAACATGTCACTCTGGGCTAAGCCTACAATTTATGGGCAGGTAGAGTTAATCACTGCCACCTGCTAGGTCAATGGGGGGAGTGCAAGACAAGTCTGGATGTTGCCACATCCATACAAATAGAAGAAAAAAAACCAAATCAGCACTCCCAATATAAACACGTGCAAGCTGCAAACTGCAACAAATAGATACAAAAATATCACAGCAGCACATGTACATGAATCAGCCATGTGAAAACACAGACAAATATACATTTCTCCAAAATATTTTTTTTCATAAAAATTTTCTCAAAAAAATTTTTTTCATAAAACTTACAGTTAAAATGGAGATTCTTAGCGCATAAATTGGCCAATTCATGTGTGCCCATCAACCGCGGCAAGGTGATCTCCCCCTGATGGGTCCTACTCTACTGTATATGCCACTCTTGGGCCACCAGCCCAAATGTATATTTGTCTGTGTTTTCACATGGCTGATTCATGTACATGTGCTGCTGTGATATTTTTGTATCTATTTGTTGCAGTTTGCAGCTTGCACGTGTTTATATTGGGAGTGCTGATTTGGTTTTTTTCTTCTTTTTTTTCTTATATATATATATATATATATATATATATATATATATATATATATATATATATATATATAAACAAAACAATTCAGATGCAGTTGAAGTTCAGACTTTCAGCTTTCATTTGAGGGTATCCACATTAAAATTGGATGAAGGGTTAGGAGTTTCAGCTCCATAACATGTGCCACCCTGTTTTTAAAGGGACCAAAAGTAATTGGACAATTGATTCCAAGGCTATTTCATAGACAGGTGTGGGCAATCCCTTCGTTATGTCTTTCTCAATTAAGCAGATAAAAGGCCTGGAGTTGATTTGAAGTGTAGTGCTTGCATTTGGAAGGTTTTGCTGTGACGTAAACATGCGGTCAAAGGAGCTCTCCATGCAGGTGAAACAAGCCATCCTTAAGCTGCGAAAACAGAAAAAAAAAATCCGCTACAATATTAGGAGTGGCAAAATGTACAGTTTGGTACATCCTGAGGAAGAAAGAAAGCACTGGTGAACTCATCAATGCAAAAAGACCTGGGCGACCACAAAGACAACAGTGGTGGATGATCACAGAATAATCTCCATGGTGAAGAGAAATCCCTTCACAACAGCCAACCAAGAGAACAACACTCTCCAGGAGGTAGGAGTATCAATATCCAAATCTACCATAAAGAGAAGACTGCATGAAAGTAAATACAGAGGGTTCACTGCACGGTGCAAGCCACTCATAAGCATCAAGAATAAAAAGGCTAGACTGGACTTTGCTAAAAAAAATCTAAAAAAGCCAGCACAGTTCTGGAAGAACATTCTTTGGACAGATGAAACCAAGATCAACCTCTACCAGAATGATGGAAAGCGAAAAGTATGGCAAAGGCATGATACAGCTCATGATCCAAAGCATACCACACCATCTGTAAAACACGGCGGAGGCAGTGTGATGGCTTGGGCATGCATGGCTGCTAGTGGCAATGATTCACTAGTGTTTATTGATGATGTGACACAGGACAGAAGCAGCCGAATGAATTCTGAGGTATTTAGAGACATACTGTGTGCTCAGATCCAGCCAAATTCAGCCAAACTGATTGGTCATCGTTTCATACTACAGATGGACAATGACCCAAAACATAAAGCCAAAGCAACCCAAGAGTTTATTAAAGCAAATAAGTGGAATATTCTTGAAAGGCCAAGTCAGTCACCTGATCTCAACCCAATTGAGCATGCATTTCACTTGTTAAAGACTAAACTTCAGACAGAAAGACCCACAAACAAACAGCAACTGAAAACCACTGCAGTGAAGGCCTGGCAGAGCATCAAAAAGGAGGAAACACAGCGTTTAGTAATGTCCATGAGTTCAAGACTTCAGGCAGTCATTGCCAACAAAGCGTTTTCAACCAAGTACTAGAAATGAACATTTTATTTACAATTATTGAATTTGTCCAATTTCTTTTGGTCCCTTTAAAAACAGGGTGACACGTGCTAAGGAGCTGAAACTCCTAAACCCTTCATCCAATTTTAATGTGGATACCCTCAAATGAAAGCTGAAAGTCTGAACTTCAAGTGCATCTGAATTGTTTTGTTTAAAATTCATTATGGTAATGTCTATAACCAAAATTAGAAAAATGTTGTCTCTGTCCAAATATATATGGACCTAACTGTATATATATATATATATATATATATATATATATATATATATTATTATGCAGTGGCTTGAGAAAGTATTCACACATCTTGGAATTTTTTGCTACCTCACAACTTAGAATTTCACTGTTTTTTGAGGGTTTGAATCAGTTCATGTAAAGGTCATGGCTACACCAAGCACACAATAAATAGGACAAGATAGCTGACAACTTCAGTGTGCATAACTATTCACCTCCCTAAAATAAGCACCTCGTAGAGCCTCCTTTTGTGGCAATTACAGCTGCAAGTCGCGTTGGATAAGTTTGTATGAGCTTTTAACATTTTGCCATCCTCAAGGTAAAACTGCTTCAGCTCCTTCCAGCTAGATGGTTTCCTCTGGTGAACAGCAATCTTTAAATCTGACCACAGATTTTCAGTTGGATTAAGCTCTGGGGTTTGACAAGGTCGCTCCAAAACATTTCCATGTTTCCCCTTAAACCACATGAGTTACTTTAGCAGTATGCTTTGTGTCACTAGCTTATTGGAAAATGAACATCTGTCCCAGTCTCAAATCACTGACAGACTAAAACAGGTTTTGCTCAAGAATATCCTTGTATTTCGCACCATTCATCTTCCCCTTGACTCAAAACCATTTTCCCTGTCCCTGCTGCTGAAAAACATTCCCACATCATGATGCGGTTACTACCATGTTTCAATGTAGGGATGGTGTTCTTGTGATGATGAGCTGTGTTGGTTTGGCGCCAGACATAGAATTTACTTTGGTGGCCAAAAAGTTCAATTTTGGCCTCATCTGACGACAGCACCTTCCTCCATACATTAGGTGAATCTCCCACATGCATTTTGGCACACTCAAAACGAGCCTTACAATTTTGGTGTGTAAGTAAAGGCTATTTTCTGCCCACTTTTCCAGAAAGGCCACCTCTATGAAATGTGCAGCTTATGGTGGTCGTATGGACATATACTCCAGTCTCTGCTTAGGCACTCTGCAGCTCCTCCAGGGTTAACTTTGGTCTCTGTGCAGCTTCTCTGATTAAAGCCGTCCTTGCCCGAACATAGAGTTTTGGTGGGCGGCTCTCTCTTTCTCTCTGCTCTTTCATAAAATAGAATACAGTGCCACCAACATCCATGGCCAGGATTATATTCAATCTGTACCTAGATGCACCTGGAACGCCCGCCAGGGCCGTGGGGAACTCAGTACCGGGTCCGGTACTTAAAGGGATGTGTCACAACGGCAGTGACCTAGTCCGTGGCCCTGGGCGCCCATGTTAAAGGGATGGTCTTTAAAGGGGTTTGTAAAGTAATAAAAGTTTGTGACGCCACCTGTGGTACTTGGTCAGGGGTGACCGGCACTGCTTAAAGGAGTCCTCTGGGGTGATGTTATGGCATCAGGGATGGTATGGCTTCCCACAGGTGAAGCTGGGTCTCCAGGGCTCCCGATGTGTTTGGCAAGGATGGTGTGTGCTGGAAAAAAATGGAGGAAACAGGGCTGCAGTCTCTTTACCTGCTTTACTGATGGTAGACAGCGTCAGCCCTGGGTACCAGCAACTGGTGTCGATGGAGTCCAGGCAGCCTCAAAACAAGTGGAATTCCCTTTGCCAGGGCAGATTGGGAGCCTTCTACTATGCGCTGAATAATAGTCCCTTGCTGCCTGTGGCTTCTGTCAAGGTCCTATCTTACTCTCTGTCCTGGGACAGTACCTGCATGGTAGGCAATGCGAGCCATTTCATTGGGGTCTCTATCCATGGTGACTCCGGGCTATGGATGTTGCTGTACCTCAGGGTGTAATGTGGGCAAGTCACTTTGAATTTTCTATCCTCCGTTTCTGCCGTGGGACATGTAGTTCCACACAGCCTCGGGCTCCCGTTGCTCCTGACTTCTCCTGTGCTCCTTCACTGTTCCACGTCTGCTACAGCCTAACTAACTCCTCCTCCAGGCCAGAATGTACAGTATATCTATCTAGGGAAGCTCCCCTGAAACCAGATTCAGAGCTCCTCCTTCTGGCCTGGAGTCAGAACATGCTGCATGTGCAAATTACCTGCCAAAGTGATCCTCCTCGTTTTAAGGCATGGCAATACCACTGTGGTACCTGAATTTCTGGGGTGCCACACACCCACTGCCAATCTCTTTGCCAATGGTTCTCTAACTCAAAGATATTTGTGCCATATTTTGAGAAAATGGTATAAATGTCCAAGATTGGAAAGCCACTTTTACAACAGCAGCTCAAAAAGAGAAAAAAAGTTTAAATGTAAAAACTGGTTTAAATAACAATAAAGAAATCACAGGAATATAAATATGGCACATGTAAACGTATCATAAAGAATGGTTTTGGTTGTGATTTGTATACATTTTATAGATGCGCCATAGATAACAGCATTATATAAAAGGAGTTTGTCCTAAATTACGTCAATAAAAAAGTTTCTGCAGGTTGTTACAGAAATAGAATGTTGATTAGAGAATTTAAGAAAGGTAAAAAAAAAGTCTTTGTAACCAGACCTCATACAAGGTCACTTCAATTAGAAGAGATTACAAAGGAATGAGGCGATTGTCTCTATTCATTTGAAGTGTTATTGCCCTTTTAGATTACTTTGCTGTTAAGGGCAAACCCCAGATAAACTGCACAAAGTTCACAGATGCAGCTCCTCTTGGATATTGTGTTACATATCAAAACATGAATGTGTTGGCAATGTTGAAAGGGGACATTGTTGTTATTTTAGACCTGGTCAAAGTGTACTATCCTAGTGTACTTGTAAAAGCAGATACAGTGTAGCATTATAATAAAAATAGTATCTATCAAAGAAAAAATGGAGGCAGTGCACTAATTGTGAAAAAAAAGTAAAAAAAAAGTTATTTAATAGCCCATAATTAGAGATGAGCAAACTTTTTCGGAAAACGCTCGCTGATCTCAAATTTGGCATAAATCTTGCACATTTGGATCCATGTTCTGATTCTCAAGCTTTTTTCTCAAAATTGGCAAAATTCTGCCAAAATTTGGTAAATGATCGAGATTCCACTAATATTTTTGTCTGGACTTTGGCTAGGATAGTGGTGTTGTATGATGAGCTATTGTAGCTTGGTGAGCCGTGGTTTATCATGAAGACCCCTGGTCACATGGCAACAATCGTGCACCCGTGATGATGTTGCGGGGGCGCTGTTCAGCTGTTATGAGCTATTATGAGCTCCTATGTGCCTCAAACTGCCCTTTTTTGGATCCAAGTTCCACCCATGGCTGTTAAGCAGTTAAATGCTGTTGTCAATGACTTACAGTGGTATTTATCAAGCGCCGGCAGAAACAGTCACAAGTCTAGCCCAACTGCACCTCATCACGTAAACACAGGGCGTCGATGGGCTGTTATGTCAGTCGGGTGTCTGCTGAAGGCCGTCGTACCTGTCATTATGAATCTCCTATGAACGCCGCCTCGTGCTTTCTGCAACACATAGCAAGGCTAAAGCTTTACTATGTGTAGCACAGGTGATCTGACGCTCAGAGTTTCAAGTCTCCTAAGGGCACTACTGAAGCCAGTAAAAAGTAAAAAAAAAATAAAAAAACCCACAAAAGTTGAACTCATCCCGTTTTTGCCCCATTGAAAAGTAAACAAAAAATTATAGAAAATACACAATGCTGCAATCAGAAATGTACAATATATTAAAAGAAAAATTAAATTAATCAGATCAATAAACGGTGCAATGAGAAAAATAATCAAAGTGCTAAAATTGTTATTTTGGCAGTCACTGCTCAGCCATGCAATTCAGAAGAAGCAGCGTTGGCCTTTTCGAGGGACAAATGGATTGTCATTGGACAGGTGTGGAATATGTTTTTTTATTTTTATTTCATATTAATAAATGGTAAAGGACAGTGGGGAGTGTTTATTTCAAATAAAGGAGTTTTTCTGTGTGTTAATTTCAATTAAAGGGCTTTTTTCTATCTGTGTGTTTAGCTAATTTTGACTATGGGGTCAGTAATCTTATAGCTACCTTTCCATTATCAACTCCTGGACTTGATGTCAACTTACTTAACAAAGCTGACAACAACCCCACAAATATTACCCCACTTCCACCATACCAGGCAAGTGGGAAGAAGCACCTTTGCTGGGGTGGCTGCTATTTTGAGGCTGGGGAGGGACTATATTCATGACCCCTTCACATTTCCAGCATACTATCTTCCAGCTGTCTGCTATAGCTTAGCAGGTTGTCAAAGATAGGGGAGCCTTGGGCCGTTTTTTAAATTATTTATTTAATTAATTTTAAAAACAGTGTGGGACCCAATATTTTTGATAACCAGCCAACAGAAAGCTGACAGCTGGGGCCTGCAGCTTGCAGCTGTTACTTTTACCTGTGCTGGTTATGAAAAATAGAGGGGTTCATGCCTTTTTTTTAATTTTATTTATTTGTTGCACATGCACCAGCTGATGAATACTCTCATCATCATATGCTCTTGCTGCTATCATCAGCTGATGCCTGTGATTGGTGATAACCTTTTTACTGCCGGTAACAGCTGTTGGCTCGCAAACTATCATATGTGCTCTGACTGGTGGTAATGAACTTACCTCCGATCAAAGCCAGTGTTTCTCGTGCTGTCACACAGATGACAGCTTGGGAAGCACCAGATGTTCATGCTGCTGAACCTGAACAGTAACTTGGGCTTCAGGGTGAAGTCCTTGTTTGTTGTCCGTGCACAGACCCTGAAGTTTACCATTTGGGTTCCCTAATCAGGAGGCTTTTGACAGGTAACCGTTAAGAAGGTAGAAGATTAACTGTGGTTTCAAGAAGTTATAATGCTCGATTCTCTTGAAAATAGTGTTATTTTCTGCAATTGTTCAGAAGCTATTGCTTTTCAAAAGCTAGCCTGTTCCTGCTACCTATAAAAGGGGATAACTTTAGGACAGCTTTATAAAAAGCCTTTGTAATTGTTTAATCATTTTAACAATGTCAAACCTGCTGCAGATCCCCCCAAAATTGCAATCATTTTCACTCCTATGGAAACAGGAACACATGGGCTACTTGCACAGTGAACAAGTCTGTATGATCATGTTCACACACCACCAAGAAACCTGAAGACACAAAAGAGAATAGTAAAACCAAAAACACTCAGTTTGAAAAAATGTTGCAGTAATCCGCAAGTGCTAGTAAAAGATGTAAAAAACAGGGTATTTGGTTGATACGTTTTTTGCAAAAAATGTATACTAAGCTGCTCTACCAATCTTCACGGTATACCCTTATCAGAGCAGTCCTAACTAATGTATGCAATCCCTATCTGATGTATTTAAAAACCTGATCATCTGTATATAACCTGTGTGAACAGGGTTCAGAGAGGAAAAATCCATGTGTGCATACAGGGTAGAACAGCTTTTGTGCAGATAGCCCAAGAGGAGTGGTGGAACTCCCCAGTCTTGTAGACACAAGAGAACAATTATGGAAACAGGAACACATGGGCTACTTGCACAGTGAACAAGTCTGTATGATCATGTTCACACACCACCAAGAAACCTGAAGACACAAAAGAGAATAGTAAAACCAAAAACACTCAGTTTGAAAAAATGTTGCAGTAATCCGCAAGTGCTAGTAAAAGATGTAAAAAACAGGGTATTTGGTTGATACGTTTTTTGCAAAAAATTTATACTAAGCTGCTCTACCAATCTTCACGGTATACCCTTATCAGAGCAGTCCTAACTAATGTATGCAATCCCTATCTGATGTATTTAAAAACCTGATCATCTGTATATAACCTGTGTGAACAGGGTTCAGAGAGGAAAAATCCATGTGTGCATACAGGGTAGAACAGCTTTTGTGCAGATAGCCCAAGAGGAGTGGTGGAACTCCCCAGTCTTGTAGACACAAGAGAACAATTATGGAAACAGGAACACATGGGCTACTTGCACAGTGAACAAGTCTGTATGATCATGTTCACACACCACCAAGAAACCTGAAGACACAAAAGAGAATAGTAAAACCCAAAACACTCAGTTTGAAAAAATGTTGCAGTAATCCGCAAGTGCTAGTAAAAGATGTAAAAAACAGGGTATTTGGTTGATACGTTTTTTGCAAAAAATGTATACTAAGCTGCTCTACCAATCTTCAAGCTGTTCTACCCTGTATGCACACATGGATTTTTCCTCTCTGAACCCTGTTCACACAGGTTATATACAGATGATCAGGTTTTTAAATACATCAGATAGGGATTGCATACATTAGTTAGGACTGCTCTGATAAGGGTATACCGTGAAGATTGGTAGAGCAGCTTAGTATACATTTTTTGCAAAAAACGTATCAACCAAATACCCTGTTTTTTACATCTTTTACTAGCACTTGCGGATTACTGCAACATTTTTTCAAACTGAGTGTTTTTGGTTTTACTATTCTCTTTTGTGTCTTCAGGTTTCTTGGTGGTGTGTGAACATGATCATACAGACTTGTTCACTGTGCAAGTAGCCCATGTGTTCCTGTTTCCATAATTGTTCTCTTGTGTCTACAAGACTGGGGAGTTCCACCACTCCTCTTGGGCTATCTGCACAAAAGCTGTTCTACCCTGTATGCACACATGGATTTTTCCTCTCTGAACCCTGTTCACACAGGTTATATACAGATGATCAGGTTTTTAAATACATCAGATAGGGATTGCATACATTAGTTAGGACTGCTCTGATAAGGGTATACCGTGAAGATTGGTAGAGCAGCTTAGTATACATTTTTTGCAAAAAACGTATCAACCAAATACCCTGTTTTTTACATCTTTTACTAGCACTTGCGGATTACTGCAACATTTTTTCAAACTGAGTGTTTTTGGTTTTACTATTCTCTTTTGTGTCTTCACATTTTCACTCCTAGTTGAGAAGCCATTACTATAAATAAATGAATAAATTCATGTGGAATTGAATTCTGTTAGAATTTTACAAAAATCCACACTTGCCAACATCCCTGGCAGAGCGTAAGAGGCCTGGGCATTTTATTGTGAGCAGCGGTGATCTGAATATGCTTAGGTAACTGTGAGGAGCAGAGGGGACGATGAGGTTAGTATAACTGTTTTATTTATTTTCAGTTACCATCTATCAGTTACCCATTAAAAGGTATGAACCAATGAAGACTCTCAATTATAAATATCTATTATTTTTTATATTTGAGAGTCCTTAGTGGCTGGTACTTTTTAATGGCTAACTGAAAAGATGGTAACAAATAGCAAGATTTTGAGCCCCCGCCTCCCCAGTCCCACTAACAGGAGCTCTGTGGAACGCTCGCTCTGTCTGCAACAAGCTCTCCTTCATCCATGATCTTTTTGTTACTACCAAACTTTCCTTCCTCGCCATCACCAAAACCTGGCTCACCCCTTCTGACACAGTCTCCCCTGCTGCACTCTCTTACGGTGGCTTCCACCTTTCCCACACACCCCGCCCCAGCAGCAAGCATGGCGGAGGAGTTGGTTTTCTCCTGTCAGATAACTGCTCCTTCACCCCAATCCCACTGCCACCCTCTGTTACCCTCCCTTCCTTTCAGGTGCACTCTATGCGCATCTACTCCCCCACCAACCTCCAACTGGCTGTCATTTACCGCCCCCCAGGGCCAGCCACCACCTTCTTTGACCACTTCACCACCTGGCTACTTCATTTCCTTTCTGCGGACATCCCCACTATCATCATGGGCGACTTCAACATCCCCATTGACACTTCCCTCTCAGCTGCCACTAAACTTCTAACTCTCACTTCCTCCTTTGGCCTCATTCGATGGTCTACTGCAGCCACTCACAAAGACGGTCACACACTGGACCTCATCTTCACCCGCCTCTGCTCTCTATCTAACCTCTCTAACTCACCTCTTCCACTCTCTGACCACAACCTTCTCACATTCTCATCTCTCTCCACTCCATGTTTACAATCCCCACCCCACAAACTTTCACACCCTCGCAGAAATCTTAAACATCTTGACCTACATTCATTCTCTGAATCCCTCCTCCCCCTCACAGGCATAAGTTCCTTACACAATGCGGATGACGCTGCTGCTCTATATAACACCACAATAGCTGCAGCTTTGGAATCTGCTGCCCCACTTACACATACCAAAGCTCGCAAAATCAACAGACAGCCCTGGCACACCAGCCTGACCAAAGAACTGAGGCGAGATTCCAGGACTGCTGAGCGCAGATGGAAAAGATCCCACTCCAACTAGCACTTCATTGCATTCAAACAGTCCCTCACTACTTTCAAGACCACACTCGCCACAGCTAAACAAACGTACTTCTCATCTCTCATATCCTCTCTCTCTCACAACCCTAAGCAGTTATTCAACACCTTCAATTCTCTCCTCCGTCCCCCAGCACCTCCTCCCTCCCCACTTATCTCCGCTGAAGACTTTGCCTCATTTTTCAAGCAGAAGATTGATAGCATTAGAGACAGTTTTGGTCATCAACCCCCAGAGCCCTTCCTCCCGATTTCCCAGCCCTCCACCTCCAAAACCAACTTCTCCATCATTACAGAAGATCGACTCTCCACTCTACTCTCAAGATCGCATATCACCACCTGTGCACTTGACCCACTCCCATCCCACCTCATCCCAAACCTCACCACAGTCTTCATCCCAACCCTAACCCATCTCTTCAACCTATCACTAACAACTGGTATTTTCCCCTCAAGCTTTAAACATGCCTCCATCACACCTATCCTCAAAAAGCCCTCTCTTGACCCATCCTCTGTATCTAGCTATCGCCCTATATCACTTCTCCCCTATGCCTCAAAACTACTGGAACAACACATTTACCTTGAACTGTCCTCCCATCTCTCTTCTTGCTCCCTCTTTGACCGCCTACAATCTGGCTTCCGGTCACACCATTCCACCGAAACTGCCCTAACTAAAGTCACCAATGACCTCTTAACCGCCAAGAGCAAGAGACACTACTCTATCCTCCTCCTCCTCGACCTGTCGGCTGCCTTTGACACAGTGGACCATTCCCTATTATTACAGACCCTCTCATCCCTTGGCATCACAGACTTGGCCCTATCCTGGATCTCATCATACCTAACAGACAGGACATTCAGCATCTCCCACTCACACACCACCTCCTCACCTCGCCCCTTATCTGTCGGAGTCCCACAAGGTTCAGTTCTTGGGCCCTTGCTCTTCTCCATTTACACCTTTGGCCTGGGACAGCTCATAGAATCTCACGGTTTTCAGTATCACCTCTATGCTGATGACACACAGATCTACATCTCTGGACCAGATATCACCTCCCTTCTAACCAGAATCCCTCAATGTCTGTCTGCTATTTCATCCTTCTTCTCCGCTAGATTTCTAAAACTTAACATGGACAAAACAGAATTCATCATCTTTCCCCCATCTCACGCTGTGAAGGAACAAATTAAGAAGGATTCTCCATTTTGTGCTTTTCGACTCCATTTTGGTGTTTTGAATATAAATTTTGTTAGTAGACTAAAGTTTACAGATATTATGAGATCTTGATGAGACCTTGATTGTTGCAATCTGCCAGGACATGAGACTGAGGGTGTATTGTTCTACGAGACTTTGACGTACAGACTGTTCCTGCATTCTTATAGGTTAAGAACTGTGAACGTGTTCTTATGCTGATTGGTTGAAGTATAATTTCTATGACTATGAAAAGTCAGAGAATAAACGGGGGCCCAGAGATCTGCTCGATCCCCCACACAGAGGCACGAGTCTCCGTCTGGTCATTTTCAGTTGCCGGCAACGCCCTTTAGATTAATTTGGAAATCACTGAGTCAACCGTGAAGGATCACTTTAGATCCTCCCTCAACAACGCGACCCCCCCAACGAACATATCCATTACAGTAAATGGCTGCCCACTCTCCCCAGTCCCACAAGCTCGCTGCCTCGGGGTAATCCTTGACGCTGATCTCTCCTTCAAACCACATATCCAAGCCCTTTCCACTTCCTGCCGCTTTCAACTCAAAAATATTTCACGAATCTGTTCATTCCTCAACCATGAATCTGCAAAAACCCTAGTCCATGCCCTCATCATCTCTCGCCTTGACTACTGCAACCTTCTGCTCTGTGGCCTCCCCTCTAACACCCTCGCACCCCTCCAATCTATTCTAAACTCTGCTGTCCGACTAATCCACCTATCCCCCCGCTATTCCCCGGCCTCTCCCCTCTGTCAATCCCTTCACTGGCTCCCCATTGCCCAGAGACTCCACTACAAAACCCTTACCATGACGTACAAAGCCATCCACAACCTGTGTCCTCCATACATCTGTGACCTTGTCTCCCGGTACTTACCTACCCGCAACCTCCGATCCTCACAAGATCTCCATCTCTACTCCCCTCTTATCTCCTCTTCTCACAATCATATACAAGATTTCTCTCGCGTATCACCCCTACTCTGGAACCCTCTACCACAACACATCAGACTCTCGCCTACCATCGAAACCTTCAAAAAGAACCTGAAGACCCACCTCTTCCGACAAGCCTACAACCTGCAGTAACCACCGATCGACCAAACTGCTGCATGACCAGCTCTACCCTCACCTACTGTATTCTCACCCATCCCTTGTAGATTGTGAGCCTTCGCGGGCAGGGTCCTCATTCCTCCTGTACCAGTTATGACTTGTATTGTTTAAGATTATTGTACTTGTTTTTATTATGTATACCCCTCCTCACATGTAAAGCGCCATGGAATAAATGGCGCTATAACAATAAATAATAATAATAATAATAATAATAATAAAAGGCACATACTTATGCACAACATTACACAGGAATAATGTAGTAAATTAGACAGGTGACATGAAAAAAAAATGTTTTGGCAGTAAATAATGAAGGAGTTCATAGATAAGGAGTGTGAAAGTTTTATTGTCCTGTGACTGAGGTCTGGTCTGGGGAATGTGATGTCTTCACAAGGTCGGAGGAGCACATTCCTTAATTGAAGTAAAAAAACATAAATCAATGTGACTTATTCATTCATGCTCTGAATGTTTCAAAGTTCATCACATTTTGATAAAAATGTGTTACCATCTTTTCAGTTAGCCATTAAAAGGTATCAACCACTGAGGACTCTCAATTCTAAATATTTTTTTAAAGTTCAAATCATCACCAGTTTGTACTCCAAAACTCTCCTGACTCTCTGGGATGTGAAGTCACTTTTTCAATACCAGCAATGTCATGGCTATAATGCTGTGATCAGGGTCACAGGTACTATTCATTTTTCCGTTTATTGTGTGTTGATGAGAATTCATCCTTGTACACTACATTAGTTGTGGTGCATCTGAAAGTACCTGGAATCTTGTGGTCCTGATGTTATTTATTTTTTACATCTTATGTTAAATATGCCCTGCGGTCTTGTGAGAACATAGAAAATAATAATCGACATTGCATTTACATAGAATAATTTTTCTGTGAATCATATATCCTGGAATAATCAGCACAGACAGGTGAATTCGAATTTTGCCTGATGTACTCATCTCTAGCAATTCTTTACTTTCAAAACAGCTATCCTGTTCCTGCTCCCTAAATAAAGGGATCATTTTTGGATGGCTTTTGAAAATCTATTGCTTTCTCATTTATTAAAGAACAAAGCTCTTAATAGTACCCAAATAGAGATAATTTGTGCACTCCCTACCTGTGTTAAAGAGCTTCTTCCCTTTGCATCGACTATGTATGAACATCAGGAAGGCAAGCATTGGCCCCCCCAAATGGACCATTTTTATTTACGTAATTCTGAGTTACATACAGGGTTGTTTATTATAGGGTATTGAGTATTTCCTGTGCTATAATTAATTGTCTTTTTTAATATAATTTTCAGAAACAATTATGTTGTCTATGTAAAATGTGTGTTTCTCATGATCAAAGGTAGTATTAACAAAGTAGAAGTGTATCTTTGAGGATGCCAAAATAACAAGTGATTGGGGCATTTCTTCAGTTTCAGCCAGTTTCTTCAGCCACTACAACTTCTGAGCATGTGCAGTGGCAGCATTTCAAAAGTGGTTAGTATTTTGTTGGTGTTAACACTCATTCAGGCCTCAATTTTTAACCTATGAGTTCAATCCTTGTTTTTCATGGATTGAATTTGTATCTGTTATAGACTATGGAGCTATTCACGTGTCATGTGTTTTTGCAGGCCGCGTAGTCCAAACTAAAGAAACATGTCTAACACTGACATGAATCAAAGTTAAAATATGCCAATGGGCAGCACGGTGGCGCAGTGGTTAGCACTACAGCCTTGCAGCGCTGGGGTCCTGGGTTCTAATCCCACCCAGGACAACATCTGCAAAGAGTTTGTATGTTCTCTCCGTGTTTGCGTGGGTTTCCTCCGGGCACTCCGGTTTCCTCCCACATTCCAAAGACATACTGATAGGAATTCTAGATTGTGAGCCCAATCGGGGACAGTGATGTTAATGTGTGCAAAAACTGTAAAGCGCTGTGGAATATGTTAGCGCTATATAAAAATAAAGATTATTATTATTATGGGCCCATGTCATTCATGTGACATCCATGTACAGTCAAATGATACATACATGTTTGATAGGAGAAATTTGAGAAAACTTCACATATGGAAAAGAAAACAAAAAAACTATGAAACTCTAATGGTAATGGTTTTTATTTGAAGCATTGATGAAAATCTGTCCATATTTTGTGTCTGAGAATAATCACTGAAGTCTGAATGAGCCATATTTTCAAGGATATAATTCATATAGTCCATAGGGTTCTTCAGATGTCCATACTTTTTTGGCTGATACCTTTTAATGGCTAACTGAAAAGATGGTAACAAATTGCAAGCTTTCAAGACTACTCAGGTCTACTTTCGAGTCTACTCAGGCATAGACTAATACAAATTCTGAAGAATCACATATTTATGCACAATACAGCACAGAACTGTCATTATGGGAGAGTGATAAGTGATAAACAGTTGTGTCCATAAATATTAGAAAGTTCCTAGATTAGCAGTTAATGTTTTGTTGTCCTCTGGTTGGGGTCTGGTTCTGTTATGATGACCCCACACTGTCTGAAGTGCAAATTCCTTAATTGATATAAAAAGACAAAAATCTTTGTGACACATTCATTCCTGCACTAAGTGTGTCAAAGGTCGTCATAAGTTTATACTCCCAGATTCTCCTGTCTCTCGGAGATTTGAAGTTACCTTTCAATACAAAAACAAGCAAATTGTCTCTTCAGAGAGGAAGAGGGCTAGAACTCTAGTGTGACCTAATGGAAGTAGCAATCCTAACAGTCAATGTCGACCCTTTAACGAGCCTTGTCACATGACTTAGGATACTTCTTGGATCCCAATACAAAAACAAAAAATTTAATACAAAAACAAATACAAAAACTGAGAACAAGGATAAATTCTCACCGCCATACAATAAAAGAAAAAAGAATGGATCTACCTGTGGCCAAACATTTTTGTATGCCAGATCATAGCACCATGGACCTGAAATTACTTGTATTGAAAGGTAACTTCAAATCTCAGAGAGACAGGAGAAACTGGGAGTATAAACTTATGACGACCTTTGACACACTTAGTGCAGGAATGAATGTGTCGCAAGGATTTATGTCTTTTTACATTTTATTTACGTACACAACTGTTTATCACTTATCACTCTCCCATAATGACAGTTCTGTGCTGTATTGTGCATAAATATGTGATTCTTCAGAATTTGTATTACTCTATGCCTGATGAAGAGACCTGAGTAGTCTCGAAAGCTTGCAATTTGTTACCATCTTTTCAGTTAGCCATTAAAAGGTATCAACCACTGAGGACTCTCAATTCTAAATATTTGTCTATCTACTGGCTAACACAGTACCAAGATATTTGTCTTTTCTGCATCATACTTTTTTGGACAGAGTGGTCTGCATCAAAGCAGGGAAACATCTTACTTCGAAGTCTCAGATCAAACTTGCTAATGCAAAACTATATGTCTGAGAAAAAATCAGATATCACTCTGATCCATCCATAGGCCGATAATTTTTAACATTGCAATTAGCAGGATAAGATTTGAATTTTTTTTTGTTTAATCATAGGAGAAAATCACTGATGAAACACCAATAGTAAAACTGAAACATTGACCAAACACTAATTAAAACCTTATCTAAAGCACTGATGAAAATTGGTCTGTTTTTTACTTACAGGAAGAATCATTGACATCTGAATGAGCCAATATAGTGAAAACTGGCTGGTTGGGTGAATATTTTATCTAACTGTTGTTCTTTTACATTCTTTTCACCTAAAATATTCTGTGTGAAAGTGGAGAATTGAATGAATTCCGGCTATAGAAAATATACATATAAATTTCTAGGCACGATATAATTTAGAAACTCTACTTGCACAATGTCTATTACAACAAATGACCTTTTTTATTGAATTTCCTGCTGGTGTCGGTGGCAGCAATTGGAAGTTGCATTAATTTTAAGTGTCATATTAATATTGTATTTTCGTCTACAAACAAGATGTATTGGAGACATTAAGAGAGCTAAAATCGTGCCTGTTATTCCATTATGGACCAGTCATGGGGGAATGTTCAGCGAGATGTAAAAAGCAACTCTAGAAAAATGATGTGGCTCTTTTCCTGGGTTCTTGTTATAACTATTAAATGAGCTACTAGCCAACCCTGAAAATCCATTTTACTCTTAACAGATGACTTTAAAAAACATTGAAACATTTTGTTATGGGTCTGACATATGAACATTACGCTGATGGATATTGTAGAGTTAATGAAAGTGCGCTAGGCAAAGTTGTGGTGAGTCCCTGATCATGAGTGGCAGGGGACAGGAACAGAGTTTAGTTGTCTCAGCGTATGCAGAGAGAAAATGAAGCAGCAAAAATATCACGTCTTGTCCACTTATGGCCCCTTCCTTTGTGGTTCCTAATCCAGCATCTCAACCCGGCTTCCCTGAGGGCATTTAAGCATGGAATTCCCTCTAATCTGGAAATGTTGTTTTTCTAATTTTAGTTAGGATAAAGTCTGCCTGAAAACGTCTTTCCTCAATTTGTATCTTTCCCACTTGGAAGGAACCTACAAGCTGTGGATAAGCTTAAGGGAGGGGGGAGGATAGCTACATGGGTATGAAGTGTCAACCTCTGAGGCTAGTGGTTGTATTGGTTCTATGGTCAAATATTTTCTGCAGATTTTAAGAGGTAAAAATATAGCGGCTTATTAATAACAATTAACACAAAGTGAACAAGCTGCATATAACAACTGGACATGTCATTAAAGGAGATGTATTAAATCTGCTTGACTGGAAAATCTAACAGTTGCCCAAAGCAACCAATCAGATTGCTTTTCTCATTTTCAAAAAGGTCTTCAAAATGGAGTTTGAGTAGTTACTATGGCTACCTGCTGAAGACATCATGAACAGTAGTACCACATATTGGTAGTGGCAACCCTAAAAATCATTTGTTGATCTTTTACGGGGACTTACCACATGTCTTAGGCTAAAACATCAAGCAGAAACTCAATTTACAGACATGTGGTTCGGTGTATTTGCCACACATCAGAACAAAATCGAAGAGTTAATTTGGCTGGGTGTGAGGCTTCTGAGCGGGAATCTGAGGGGTAAAGTTCTTCTTTACGGAAATTGCCAAGTTTTCGTAAAGTAATTTATAAGCCATACAATGCTCCTTCAGGCATCAAAGGGAACCTGTCAGCAGGCTTTCAAAATAAAAACTAGATCCATCACCTTTACCTCCCCTTGTATTGCAGTACAGCAATCTGTAAATAAATCCCCAACAACCCCTGTAAATTCAAAAGGTATCTTATAATTCTCTGACAGGCATCCTGTGCTAACGGGCATGGACTGGTTTGAGATGTGGTGGTGGTGTTGCCTGACACCCCCTTTTTCACCACAATTCTCCTGTTCTCCTGCCTTGACTGATGTGAATGATGCATCCACCGGCATCCAAACACAGAACTGTTATACTTACACCTGCGCAAAGGCAAGCTCAAGCCCACTTTGCTTTGCTACTACCAATGCTTGAGAATTATTGGACTTTGCTTTGTCCGTACTTCAACTGTGTAGGGACTAGATTTTCAGCACTGTTTGAATGCCTAGTGCGGCATCCACATCAATCATGGCAGAAGGATGCAGTTGCAGGTTTAGAGGAGATGGCTGGAAAACACCAACAATGCCCATCGGACTTTACCACCGAAATTGACATATGGAACAGGAGAATTATAAATGGTAATATTTGGATATGCAGGGGGAATTGCGGAGCTATATATAGATTTATGTACTGTAGTAGAAGAGGAGTTGAAGGGGGTAGCTTTAATTTATATTGTAAAACCTGCTAACGGGTTCCCTTTAATAAACTCTGTAATGTCATGTGGAATTATCTCCAAGCAATGCATGGCTAATAAGCCTCTCTATGCCAAATTGGCACTTCAAAAAGAAGAAGCATTGCCTCTTAGATCTTTTGTATCTGTTTTCATTCCTCTTCTTTACTAGGTCACCTCCAGTTTTTACAGGTTTTTTTTACAAACTGGTAGTATAAAGTGATTCCTACTTTGGCTTACAAGAATTTTTTGTGGTTCTTTATTGAGCAGAAACATAATGAGACAAAATAAAGTCACAGTAATGGCACGTGGAGTCATTTTCAGGTATGGGTTGACATAAGGTTTAACTGCAAAAGGAAAAACAAATTTGCCTGAAGCAAATTGCATTAAAATATTTTTAAAATTAAAGAAATCAAGGCATTAGTAATTAATTTTATAGCAATCTCCTGACATCAGCCGGAAGAGAAAACTGATTTGGCAGGTTGGATTTAACTAGATGATCCTTCCTAGGGTTTACAGTATTCACATGGATTTTTTTTAATGGGGATTTTGAAGCATGATACGATTTCAAATCCACATCATAAACTGCTTCCAATTCTTTTTATATCCCCTTTGATGTGTATCGGCTTCAAAATCCACACCAAAACTCTGTATGAATGTACCGTTATACATTGAGGTAGCCCCATCTTAGTGTCATCCTTCTTAGTGTTAAAGATATTTTCTCACATATTTAAGCTGGAAACTTTCACATCTTACACCTTCAGTTGTACATCCAAACTCTGGGATGGGGAATAGGGGCGTGGGTTTATGCATGTCATCATACAGACCCTCTACCTTGAAGAACATCAGAAATGATTACGGCATTGAAGTTGTCTAAAAAAAAGTAGGTTCTCAGATGCCAAAACATGTGTGCTTTCAGCAAACTTTTAGAAACATATTGATGTTTTCTGTCTATTCGAAAAATAAACCACGTGCTTCAATTGACTTCTGTATAAAAAGGTTAACTACATTGTACAGTACCGTGAATGTTCGGCAAGCTGCATAAAAAATAAGACATAACACTGCTCATTTTTCAAACAGCTTAGGACATTCTTGCCTAAGTTCATACATCTGCAAGCAGTTCAGGCTATTTCAAATTGTTGATGAATTATCCCCCGTTTCCTTGGCCTAATCCTTTTCATTTATTTATATTTTACGAAGAGAACATGAAAGGCAGCTCGTAAAAACCCAACTGCTTTTGATAAATCCTGTCATGGACGCTTAATGGAACCTTGCAGGGGCCCAGATGAAAATGGATACCTGGACAAAATGAAGAACTTGGTAACCTTCACTCTAGAGAAAACCTTTCAATGGGCAACTTTTACCAAGTTACAACTTTGTTTTTAGATTTTATTAGTGCTCTTCAGAAAAGTACTATGGTCAAACCAGCTTAACGTACACAATGCATTTCAGTGTCTTCTTATTTCTTTACACAGTGAAGCAATCCCTGCACATACAAAACATTTCTTATTAACTAAGGTCACTGCTGGATCACCTAAGATGCTTCAGACACATTGTATACCCTACAAAGTAATTGGGACCCCATTATGACCGGTGTGTTAAAAATAATATGGTTAAAGATAATTTAATGGCAAATATAAAAGCATTTACCTCACTTGAAAGGAAGATCTGGAAAACAAGCTAAAAAAATTATCTAAATGTAGCTCATTAAAGAATGTTAAAAAATAAAAAAAATCTGCTAGAGCCCTGTACTGACACATTACCATCTAGTGTACATTGTAAATCCATGAGATCCTATTTCCTCAAGATGGCTGGACCATCACTGTAAATAACCACCTGTACGTTGTCACCTCCACCTCATTGTAGATTGTAAGCTCTTACGAGCAGGGTCATTATCTTTGCTTTAATTATTGTATCACCTTTAACGATGTTACTTATGACTTGGATATGAACTGCTGTACTGTAAAGCTCTGTGGATTATGTTGGCGCTATATAAAGAATATTATTATTATTATTATTATTATTATTAACTGACTAGTTTTATCTCACAGTTCTGCCTAAAAGATCACAGTCTAAAGCGTTTCTATAGCAGTAATATCTTACAATATTCTTTTTATTTGGGGGATTTTTGAACAATTTTTGGGAAGGAAATTACAGTTATAGTCAATAAGGTGAGTAATAAAACATAGAGTGATCTAAAACTTGTTCAATTAAACAAGTAAGTAATAAGCTATATCCAAAGAAGAATCAACAGAGAAACAAGGTTAGTGCAAGAAGAAAAGAATGTGGAAGGAAAAGTTAGGAAAGGTAGAGGGGAGGGGGAGGTAAAGAAATGGGCATAGGAGAAGGTTGGATCAGATAAATGCGGAGAGCATAGACAGGGGAAAAGATCATCCTTATTGAAATAATATTTATACTGAAACAATTTTCAATTTGCTTCGTTAAATATGTAATTTAACTTGTACTTCTTGGCATATAATAAAGCTTTTACTATAGCAGTAATATCAATAAACCGGTTAGCAAGTTGTTTGTTTTACACTGTACACCATTGTTAGTGGTTATCGGCAGAGAAGAGTGAATTTTTTGAAATTCAAATTCATGGACTTTGTCAAATTTTCCACAAAAATTTGATTTGCGAAGAATAAATTTCTGCGAATTTCAATACTGGAAGGCTTGTAATTGCTTGTAAAATACATGTGGGGAAGAAGAGAAATAGAGAACCTTGTAGATCATTAGAGTTTATACTTTACAGGCGAGAAAGAGAGCAAGAGAACCCTATTTCCATAAGAGCTTACAATTTACAGATGGGAGAGTAACCCGCTGATTATAAGTGCTTACATTCTACATGAGAGAAAGTAGCCCACTGATCATAAGAGCTTGCTTCCTACAGGAGAGAAAGTAGCCCTCTGAACATAAGAGCTAGAACTCTACACAGGAGAAAGTAACTCGCTGACCATAAGAGCTTACAATCTACAGAAAAGAGAGAGATACCCGCTGACCATAAGAGCTTACAATCTACAGAAAAGAGAGGACCACAAAATTCAGAAAATTTGTCTTGATCTCGATTCACCACTAATCCATCTGCTCATGTTTAGTTACAGGCAAAGTGCTGACATGACTGTATCACTTTATCAAGAAGTTTAGTCTCGACCCCTGCAGCAAGGCGGGTCATTTACATATGGGGTGAGCTTTATTTTTTTGTTTAAGCTGCAATTTTAGTAGAATTTTAAACAAAGAAAAATACTTTTTATAATCGTGTACAGTTACTGTATGTCTAGATAATTGTTTATTTTTTGATCTGTGTAGGGGAGGGGGTGGTGGACAAGTCATGTGTAATCCTGGTGTAAGGTACTTTTAAATCATAGAAGTTGTTATCTTATCTTATTTTTTTCCTCTGTTTATGTAATGTTCCAGATTTTCCAGAATATTTTCTGCAATGACACTAAAAGAATGTTTTGGGACTGCATAGTAAATTAAACAAGAATTTCTCATGATCATAAATGGGTATACAGGAAATCTCTTGGTTACTAACTACATACAGTAAGTCCTGAAAGTTTATTTGCAACCCGAATTTGTATGTAAGTTGTAACACTGACAGTAAAGAAAAAGAAACCTAACCAGTGACCTCTTTGGCTGCTGCTCATTGCCCACTGTCAGGTCCTCTTCTTTTCACCATACCATAGTATGCTGCAACATTCACATATTCACTATAGGCCAGGATGTCCAACCGCATTCAGGTCTCAGAAATCACTCCATTGTATGGTCATGGTGCATGTCTTGATGTCACAATGTTGTGACCTTACAACAGGTAGTAACTAGTGATGAGCGAGTATACTTGTTGCTTGGGTTTTCCCGAGCACGCTCGGGTGGTCTCCGAGTATTTATTAGTGCTCGGTGATTTAGTTTTTGTCGAGGCAGCTGCATGATTAATGGCTGCTAGACAGGCTGAATACATGAGAGGATTCCCTAGCAACCAGGCAACTCCCACATGTACTAGCAGCCATAAATCATGCAGCTGCATGGACAAAAACTAAATCTCCGAGCACTCACAAATACTCGGAGATCACCTGAGCATGCTCTGGCAGACCCGAGCAACAATGTCACTCACCATCACTGGTAGTGATCTTTGAGGCCTGGACACTGCTGTAAGTCCTGGCCTATAGTGAAAGCATATTTTGGCATAAGCCATATTTAGAAGGCACTTTAAATGTTGCTGATCAGTGGGGTCCAAGTGGGGCCCCACAAATCTCTCAACAGACCCCAAGAAGTGTGCATCTCAGGAGGCAGCAGTACACAGCTGCTACTGGAACATGTACATAGAGTAGAGAATAGATTCTTTAGAAAGCATAGGCCACATATAGCTGGGCACATCCAGGTGGTGTACTAAATAATTGGTGGTCATCTCAGGATGCAAACTCCCATCAACATGCAGGTAAGTGCCTACTAAATATGAAAAAAGCAAGAAGAAAGTTTCATTATTTTTTTATTCCATTGTGTGCTGTTCGTTGCTTAAGGTAGTGGGCATTTCTGCAGTCTTTTAGAGGTTGCCAGTTGCTTAGGAAGAAGCACACACTTGCAAACTTTTTGTTATAGCGCTTGCAAGTGTGACACCCCAAGTTCCTAGTTGTCACAGTGGCATTGCTTTCCTTATGGGGAGAGTGTTGTCAAGCTTGGAAGCGAAGAAGGATCTCTCTTATCAGGTAAACACATGCATACAACATGTTCATACTCCAGGCCAGAAGGGGGAGCTCTGATCCAGTTTGTGGGTGGCTCCCCTATATATATTCTGGTTTGAAGGGAAAGTTAGTCAGTCAGTGAGTGGCAGACAGCAGACTGGAGAAGTCTGAGGCAGAACGTATGAGAGAAGGCCCATGCAGCCACGAGAGGTGCTGCAGCTCCTGGAAAGAGACAGAAGAGAAGGATGGACAGATTGTAGTGAGCATGTAGGGGAAGTGGAGCGCAGAAGAGTGAAGAACTGGGTAGTTAGCTGTGACAGGGCTACCTCCCTACTACGCACAGACACCGGTAGCCAGAAGATCGGGGTTGTGTTGTACTCCAAGTGGCACAGCAAAAACCATCAGGACAGCTGGATTATACATCACCTTTCTGCCCTTACACCTGAGGACACAGTAGCACATAGAGCCCGGGTCGTGATAGAGACCCTGTAAAAGGGCTCGAGCTACCTGTCGTATGGGTAGTGTCGTACCAACCTGGAGGACAGAAATAACACGTGAGGACTTTGTGAGAGGCTTAAGGCAGCCAGGGACTACACCACAGCACTAGAAGGAAGGCTTCTAACCCCACCTGGCAAGAGGGACTCCCAACTCACTTCCAAGCTGGCTGGACCATACCTGCACCTGTGATCCGGTACCCTGGATGTGGCTGCCTGAATCCTTCAGTAAACCAGGTAAAGAGACTGCAACCCTGTGTCCTCCGTTTCTTGCTACACTACCAACCATCTCCATCTATACATCGGGAGCCCTGGGGACCCAGCTTCACCTGTGGGAAGCCATACCATCACTGCTGCCACATCTCCCCAGGGGACCCCTTTAAGCAGCGTCAATCACCTTGACCGAATACCACAGGTGGCGTCATGAACACAAACTTTATTCATAACCCTTTTAAGGACATTCCCTTCTTACTTGGGCACCCAGGGCCATGGACCGGGTCGCTGCCACGGTGAAATGCTGGACTCGGTACCGAGTACCCTGCGGCCCTGGCGGGAGTTCCATAAGCACTGCATGGAGGCTGGATTTCTGAATCCAGTCAGCTTCAGTGCTTCTGTACTTCTTCGATGCAGCAAGGGATAAGCTGCCCCTGATTGCAACAGTGGAAAGGACATAGTTCAGAACAGCAGCTCATCCATGCCGCTGGTCCAAACCATCAACCTTTAGAGGACTCCACCACTAAGAAGCCAGGAGGCAGAGTAGTAGCGTGCTCATGATGGTAGAAGTTGAGAATAACCCTTTAAATACTACTAATAAAAGGAGGCACATCTGTTGTAAAAGATGGAGGTTTATAATGAAGAATGTGTTATTATTATCATTTTTTATCATTAATAAATATTTCTTTGTAGAGCAAAATGTGGCAAATGAGTTTCATTATTTAAATGTTATCGTCCATTTAATCTTGTACCAACTGGACTGAACATAGAAGAAGAAGCCATAATACGTGACCATCATGCATCTGTTCTTTGTTACTGTCTTTATTTCTTGAAAAAAAACATTTTCAAAATTATGCAAAGTATGAAGTTTCCCACCTGACAATTCTTATTAGTTGCGACACCATGACTTATAAAAATATTTCACTAATATATTACTTGTATGCATTACAAAATGTAAAGATCTATGGTAGTTAAAAGTGGGCAAAGCCATGTTCTGTGTAAGGCTATGCTCACACGTTGTGGCCATGTTGCTGTTTGGCTCCAATCTTGCTAAAATTGCCAATTTTTAAAAATAGCAGCATATTTCTTGTGGGATTTTTTTCTCACCACTAATGTTGAGCATTCCGATACTGCAAATATTGGGTATCAGACGATATTCGCTGTATCGGAATTCCAATACCGAGTACTGATACCTTTGCAATATTGGATACTGGAATCGGAAGTGATGCAATATAATGCACTATAACTAGAAATGATGCACTATATTGGAGTGTGGGTGGTGTGTGGGTGGAGACTGTGTGTGTGTGTGCGGGTGGGGCCTGTGCGTGACCATGGGAAAATTTCTCACACAGCAATGCCAAAAGTGAGACTAGGGACTATTTTTTTTTACAGCGGCGGAGGAATACAGTGCAGAAGGATACCTTCCTCCCGTCATTGTGTTCCTGAAGCCCCTGGAGAGCGGTCACAACAGCTGCTGCCATTCTCCACGGGAGATCATCGTGGGACATTCGTGGATTTCTGCCGACAGGGAGTATATTGGTTGTTTGTTATTTTCATATTTTTTTACAGATGACACTGGCTTTGGGGAACAAAGTGACAAGTAATGGTGAGTATGAACTCTATGTTTAATGTACTGTATGTCTGTATGTATGTATTGTATGTAATGTATGAATGTACTGTATGTAGTATGTATGTAGTATGTATGTAGTATGTTTGTAGTATGTATGTGTCATGTATGTGTCATGTATGTAGCATGTATGTAGCATGTATGTAGTATGTAGCATGTATGTAACATGTATGTAGCATGTATGTAGTATGTAGCATGTATGTAGCATGTATGTTTTTTTTTTTTTTTTCATGTAACACATTAGCTGGATGATGGGACTACTACTGTCCCATCATTGGCTAATGTGTCAATCACTGTCACTGTAGTAGGCATCGTCCGATGGGACTACAAGTCCTGCACACACGCACAGAGCCCTGGCACACCGCACAGAGCCCCGGCACACCGCACAGAGCCCCGCACGCTGCACAGAGCCCCGCATGCCGCACAGAGCCCCGGCAGGCCCGCTCAGAGCCCCGGCACACCGCACAGAGCTCCGGCACACACGCACAGAGCCCAGGCACACACGCACAGAGCCCCGGCACGCCACACAGAGCCCCGGCACACCGCACAGAGCCCTGTCAGGCCCGCACAGACCCCCAGCAGGCCCCCACAGACCCCTGGCAGGCACGCACAGACCCCCGAGAGGCCCGTACAGATCCCCGGCAGGCCCGCACAGACCCTGCCCACACACACAGACATGCACAGTGTCCGCCCATGCACCGCCCCCACTGTTCCCCCCTCCGGAACAGGATGTAGAAGGACAGAAAGGGCTTATTTACATTCCGATATTTGTGTCCCATTGACTTGCATTGGTATCGGGTATCGGTATTGGTGACATCTGATATTTTTTGGATATCGGCCGATCCAATCTCATACCGATACTTCTGGATATCGGAAGGTATCCCTCAACACTACTCACCACAGCTGCAATATGTGAACACGACCTAATCTAAAGGCATGCACTTAGAATTCAGAAATTAGTCTGGCATTGAGTAATGTTGTAAATGCAACACAATGTGGACCAATAAATTAACCTTTTTGAGAACTTGCCCTTTTCTGTTTTTTGCTCCCCTTCTTCCCAGAGTCATAACTTTTTTATTTTTCTGTCACCATGACCATGTAAGGGCTTGTTTTTTGTGGGATGAGTTGTACTTTTGAACTACACCATTGGTTTTACCATACTGTGTACTCAAAAAAGGGAAACAAATTCCAAGTGCGGTGAAATTGCAAAAAAAAGTGCAATTCCACAATGGTTTTTTGGATTTTTTCTTACCATGTTCACCAAATGCTAAAAATGACCTGCCAATATGATTCTCCATGTCATTAGAAGTTCATAGACACCAAACATGTCTAGGTTATTTTTTATCTAAGCAGTAAAGAAAATTCCAAAATTTGTTAAAAAAATAAAAATTATGTCATTTTCCGACACCCGTAGGGTCTCCATTGTTCATGATCTCGGGTTGGGTGAGGGCTTATTTTTTGTGTGCCGAGCTGAGAATTTTAAAGATATATATATATTTACAGCAGGATAGGCAAAAATCTATATTAAAACGTAACCTTTATTCTCACCCTATAAGAGGCTGATAACCACAATGCATAATTGGACAACTTAACATTACCTATTAAAGTGCAAGTGCTCAAACCAAACAGTGCTCAAGATAAAAAAAACTGATTCAATCTCACTAAAGTAGACTGTCCCTCATAACAGTTCTTGGATGTTGAGTCCGCATTAGAATGAAGGATCCTTTTTTCCCAAAAGTCACAAAATGGGGAGAACGCCCAGAATATGAAAAAGAGGGGGGTGATGGTGGGATATGTTATGTGGGTATCATTTATCATATCTATATTTTACTGATTATCATGCTGTTCTCTTGTAGGATGAGTTATTTGCCAATTGATGAATTGTTGTTATTTGCCATCTGATATCAGCCCCCACAGTCCTGCACTGTTATATCTCCACAAGGTTAGTGAATAATGTTGTTTGCTAATAAGTTAATGACATATTCACCTAGCTTGTTGAAACAATGAGCCCCTGCAACCCACCCCCTAACCCAGGGATGGACAATTAATTTTGCCATGGGGCCGCATGAGAAAATGGGATGGTTTTAGAGGGCCGAACTAATATAATTACCGTATTTTTCGGACTATAAGATGCACGGACGATAAGGCGCACCCCAAATTTGGGGTGAAAATTGCAGAAAAAAAGATTTTTTATAAGATGGGGGTCCGTCTTATTGTCCGAATTTACAGTATCTTATAGTAAGATTCTTACCTGAGGGCTGGCGGTGGCAGAGCAGGGTCACAGGAGGCATAGTGTCGGCAGAGGTGGGGTGATGTGGTGTGGCGTGCACCTGAGCAGGGTCCCTTTCTGCTTAGGTGGGCGACGCCATGGCCTGGTGTCCATGGGGGGTTGCAGCAGTGGTGTGGCAACGGCAGAGGTGCGGTATGGCGCGCGCAAGGACCCTTCCACCGGTGAGGTGACTCAGCGGCCCGGAATGCAATGTGAGCAGCAGAGCCGGGTCGAATATCGGTGGCGGCAGCCATCTTTCCGAGGCTGCGCGTGCGCAGATGGAGTGCTCTGCTTCACGAGGCTTCAGGAAAATGGCCGCGGGAGGCCGCGCGTGCGCAGATGGAGATCGCGGTGACCATTTTCCTAAAGCCGAGATCTAAATCTGCAAACTCGGCTTCAGGAAAATGGCCGCCGCGATCTCCATCTGCGCACGTGCGGGCTCCCGCGGCCATTTTCCTGAAGTCCCGTGAAGCAGAGCACTCCATCTGCTCATGCGCGGCCTCGGGAAGATGGCCGCCGCCACCGATAAACAGGTAATCAACCTGGCCTTCATTCCAGCCGCCAACGGTCTTCCTCAGAAGCGGCTGGCGGCTGGCCGAGCGGTGCTGGGGGGCGGCTGTCAAAAGTGACAGCTAACTGGCGCACCACTTAAAATCATCAGGCGGGCCGGATGTGGACCGCGGGCTGCATCTTGCCCAGGTCTGCCCTAACCTTTGAATGAGGAGAGGGACTTGGAAATATCAGGGAGGTGACACACAGATCAGTCTTGTGGGAATGATGATGTGAACATAGCACGTCAGAGAGAAGGGGAAGCATATGGACCATTTTTTATCCTCTGTCTGCTGGATTATTGGACTCTCATCTCCTTGGACATTTATCCGGTTACTGAACTGCATTCAGCTTCTGAACTATCTTATCCTTTGTGTGGTAGATCGTATATGGACCTTTCGTGTTTTTGCCTAAATAAAGCTTTTGGAATTGTTCTCTATTCTCTTGCTCTGTTGATTGTGTGGTATCGGAAAAGGACCCTGTGACAGGGAATATTTTTACTTTACCACTCTGTGTCGTGCCCCTGCATTGCTGCTGCCCTAACAAGGGCAGTACCCAAGTATGGTCCTATATATGAGTTACCCCTAGGGTATGACCCATGGTCATGTGACACCGGCGCCGATTGGCGGGATTTTTCAGCGCGCTTGCTGGAAACGCATGCTAAATGCCTCTGTCAGAATTTGACAATGGCATTTAACGGGTTAACAGCCGCAGGTGGATCGCAATTCCTCCTGCGGCTGTTAGCAGCACATGTCAGCTGTTCAGAACGGCTGACGTGCTGGAAGAGATGTGGTCTCACCGCCAGAGCCTACATCAAAGGGAGGGAGTCCAACATCGGCATACTATTATGCTCAATGTTGGAAAGGGGTTAAAATTAGGATTCCATTTCATATTCCCTTCTTGTTACTTACCGTAAGAATCTTTCATCAGTAGGAAATACATTCATTCTGTATTGTGGATAATTATGCTTGATACATAATAACAACATTTATCACCCTGTCTCAGTCCTCAGGGCCCTTCAACTGAATTGAAATTACAAGACAGATTACAAATATTATAGCAAAATACTGTAATAAAAACTGTAACCTAAATAATTTGAGAGTTTCTAAAAACTAGATACATTGGGGGCCTAGATGCAGATAAACTGAACTTTAAAAAAAAAAGAAAAATCTATTTAAAAGGAATCTGTCTTCGAGGATTTGCTGCCCAATCTGAGTGCTGCGTGATATAGGAGCAAATAACCTACTTCCAGAAACAAGAAATTTGCTGGGCTGCTTGCTGTAGTTTTGGTAAAATCACTATTTTATCTGCTGCAGATCTAGTATTTCTCTAAATGTTCTCTGTATAACCCCGACTAGATCATTGATTGACAGCTTTCTATCTAGACTCTGGGTCGATTGAAATCTGATAATCACTGATGAGAGCAAAGGTGCAGAATTCATGAATATCGAGGACTAGATTGCTCCTGATTTGCAAGTCCTCTCAGTGATAATCAGTGTTTTATCAAAACTACAGCAAGCAGCCCATTATGTAACATATTGGTAGAATCAGGGTTTCTGCTCCTGTGTTCTACTGCTTTTAGATTAGGTGGCAAGAACCTCGAGACAGATTCTTTTTAAATAAGATTAACTAAGGACGAATTCACATGTGCATCTGTAAAACGGACAGACTATGGATGCTACGCAGACAGTGTTGGACTTGGGTGCCAAGGCCCCACCAGTAACATTGACTTTGGGAGGCCCACTTTTCACTTGCATACATAGTTAGCAAAACATAGTAACATAGTTGGCAAGGCCGAAAAACAGACATTTGTCCATCCAATTCAGCCTATATTCCATCAGAATAAATCCCCAGATCTACGTCCTTCTAAAGAACCTAATAACTGTAAGATACAATATCGTTACGCTCCAGGAAGACATCCAGGCCTCTCTTGAACCCCTCAACTGAGTTTGCCAACACCACCTCCTCAGGGAAGGAATTCCAGATTCTCACTGCCCTAAGAGTAAATACAAATCTTACACTACCCTCAATCACAAATGTACCTATATCTCTACATATTAATTAACTGGGTAGTTTGATTAATGAATGATGAGATGCTCCTTATTCAAAACAAAGCAAAGTAAGTGATTTATGCCAAGTACTGCCCACACAGTGAGTTTGTGGGCCCAGATCTGCAGAGAGGCCCACCGGGAGATTCCCCTTTTCCCCTAGGGGCCAGTCCGAGCCTGAACACAGATGGCATCCATGAGATCACATCACAGACTTTCATTGAAATGTGTGAATTTAATATGGCTTTTGAAAAGAACCACATACTTTATTATGTCATTTACTATTTGTAAAAAAAAAAAAAGACTGCTTAAATAAAATCAGGAGTGGAAATGCGACCTAACTCAACCCCTTTTACTTTTCATTTTCTTACAACACGTTTCATGGTTTCTCTTGCCTGGACTCCCTATTTGTTTCAGAACTCTTCTTTAACTTTAGAAAACTTTTTTTTAATCATGTGAAATAAAGTTGCCTACTTTTTATCCATACGGCCATGTGGATCCTTTCCTTCCTTTTCTTCTTTAACTTTCTCTGTACACACGAGATGCCTTCACACTAGAGCACCAAATCTGTTAAACCTCCACTGAAAGCTCATTGATGGAAAGTGAAGTCTCAAATTGAGTGATAGCTGAGCATATCTCTCTGTGTGTAACTTTCCACTGACCTCTGCCATTAAGTAGGCAATTAGAAAAAATTAAAGTCCAATATAATCAGTGACTTTAGCTGATGTTCCAATTAGGAGTTCAATTCTATTAGTATAACAAGCCTAAATGAGATGGTTATGAAGGAAGATAAGTAGACACACACTCAATGTTTGGCCAGATTCCTGACAAATAATGCAATTTACAGAATTAACCCCTTCACCCCTGACATTAGCAATAAGGAAAGTCCATGTATACAAGTCGTCTATATTTATCGGTCAACAAACAAAACTTCTGCCGAAATAAGGAGAAAGAAGTAAATGAAATTCATTAATAAAAAGATGCAGTATGTAACAATATGGATGTGACCTAATTGAATTGGAAGATGACATAATATAGCACTGCCCAAATGACAACCTATCATATCAAAATATTAATGCTGAAATACCAATGATTTGCAATGGTCATTTGATATCGCCATAAAATGCCATAATAACTGCTGTACAGTGAATAAATAATAACATACAATGCTGAAATGCTTCCATATAGGGAATAAATTACACTACCATAGATTATTCATATATAGCCATGGCCGAAAGTGGTAGCAACACAAAAAAAGAGAAAAAATGGCAAATTGGACATAATTTCGCACAAAGCCCCAAAAATCGGGTGGTCAAAATTGTTGTGACCCTCAACTTAATATTTGCTTGCCCACCCATTGGAATAAATAACTGCAATCAATCGCTCCCTATAACCATCAACAAGCTTCATACACTTCTCTACTGGAATTTTGGACCCCTCTTCACTTGCAAACTGTTCCAGGTCTCATTTTTTGTGTTGTTCCGATATACACAAAGGAAATAAATGTATATAGCAAAACATGTGTAATTTCAATAATTCTGGGAGAAATACTTCCTTTTCTGGAACAACAATAATAATATATTAATAATAATAATCTTTATTTATATAGCGCCAACATATTCCGCAGCACTTTACAGTTTAACAGTTTCAAACACAACAGTCATAAGTAACAACGTTAACAATACAATAATTAAAGCGAAATAAGACGACCCTGCTCGTGAGAGCTTACAATCTACAATGAGGTGGGGGAGATACAAAGCACAGGTGTGTATTTACAATGATGTATTTACAATGATGGTCCAGCCATCTTCAGGGGGTGGGGGATAGATAGAGATAGTGAATGGGCTACACACACACACACACACACACATAAAATGACTTTGATTAGTGAACGTGGTAGGCCGCTCTGAGCAAATGTGTTTTGAGCGAGCGCCTAAAACTATGCAAATTGTGAACGGTCATAATTACTTGGGGTAGAGCATTCCAGAGGATTGGCGCAGCACGGGAGAAGTCTTGGAGACGAGAGTGGGAGGTATGGATTAGTGCAGAGGTTAGTCGAAAGTCATTTGCAGAGCGCAGCGGTCGGTTAGGCTGATAGACAGAAATGAGGGAGGAGATGTATGGGGGTGCTGCACTGTGGAGAGCTTTGTAGGTGAGAACAAGTACTTTGAATTGCATCCTGTAATGAATGGCGAAGAGCGGACACGTCCGAGTAACGATTAGCCAGATGGACAACCCTGGCTGCTGCATTAAGTATGGACTGGAGAGGGGAAAGTCGAGTGAGGGGGAGGCCAATTAATAGAGCGTTAGAGTAGTCCAGGCGGGAGTGGATCAGGGCGACAGTGAGGGTATTTGTTGCTTCCATGGTGAGAAAAGGGCGGATTCTAGAGATGTTCTTTAGGTGTAAGCGGCACGAGCGGGCAAGATATTGTATATGGGAGGTGAAGGAGAGATCGGAGTCAAACATAACACCCAGACAGCGTGCCTGCTGCCGGGGTGTTATTATGGTGCCACCCACGAAGAGGGAAATGTCAGATTTAGGGAGGTTAGTAGATGGCGGGAGCAGAACAAGTTCAGTTTTGGAGAGGTTGAGTTTCAGATAGAGAGCGGACATGATTTTGGAGACTGCAGAGAGACAGTCAGTGGCGTTCTGTAGTACAGCGGGGGTAAGGTCAGGGGAGGATGTGTATAGTTGTGTGTCATCAGCATAAAGAAGGTACTGAAAGCAAAATCTGCTGATGGTCTGTCCAATTGGGGCCATGTAGAGGGAGAAGAGAAGGGGGCCAAGGACAGAGCCCTGAGGTACCCCGACAGTGAGAGGAAGAAGAGATGAAGTGGAGCCAGAGAACAGAACACTGAAGGAGCGGTCAGAAAGATAGGAGGAGAACCAGGAGAGAGCAGTGTCCTTAAAGGGAAGATACCGCGTTTGTAGGTCATTATAAAATCACTGTAATGTAGCATAACATGCTGCTATAAGCAAGTTTGAAATGCATGTGAAACAGATTTCATGTGTTATATGAGTTTAAAGAATGCACTGGGGGCTCCAATCTTGGTTTTGCAGCAGTAGCAGGGCACTATCAGTGTCAGATTACGGCACCCCATGGACATAGGAGATAATAGACCGCCGAGGACCCTATCTGTAACATTGCAGCAGCACAGGGCACGCCTCTGTGGGCTGCACAACTCACTGCTGTAGGTGTGACTAGCTGCTATTTTATTATAGCCCTGTGCTCTCTATCGCAGGATAGAAGCGCTCACTGCTCCTCTGTACTCCAAGCAGGCACACATCCTGTGCTCCTCACAGGCTTCCCTGTGTGCTTCTACTGCTGTGTCTCTGCCTCCCCCTCACACACAGTCCCTGTGATCTCCCTTAAGCTGCATTCACAGACTGTGACACCTGGAGAGAGAGAGCAGGGCAGCTGACAGGACAGGGATTAAGGTGGGGGAAGGGGGATAGCAAGAATGTTATTCACAAAAAATGCTGCTGAGCCCACTGTGTTCTGCTCCTCTGTAAACAAGCTGTGCCTCTGATGCAGTAACTACTGGTGATAGCAGGTCACAGGGCAGTCACACACAAAATGGCTCTGCCCTGTGATGCTGCTCTTCATTCTTACTGTTGGGGCAGTAACTGCTGACATCACCATTTCCCTCCCCTTTTGGGTGGTCTAATATCCCTGGGGCAGAGCTGCTAAATCTTACTATAGCTGCTTGAGGTCTAAACCGGAAAATGCCCCCCCTAGTGGTAAATATGTATATTTGTAGAAAAATATATAATATTTTTCATATAGAAATGTTTGCAAAAGTGCAAACATTGCATTAACACATTTTAATTACTATTTTAAGCTTAATTTCACAAAAAAACAAAATACAAGAAAACTGGTGGCACTTTCCCTTTAATGCCTAGTGACTGGAACCTGGAGAGTAGGAGAGGGTGGTCAACAGTGTCAAAAGCTGCAGAAAGGTCGAGAAGAATGAGCAGAGAGTGGTCACCGTTATGTTTTGCTGTCAGAAGGTCATTGGTCACTTTGATGAGTGCAGTTTCTGTCGAATATAGGGGGCTGAACAATTTCAAGGGTGCCCATAGTTTTGGCCATGAGTGTATATGTACATGCAAATGAATCATAGTGAGAAAGAAACTGCATAACTGTCAATAGATTGCATGTTATGGCAGGTTTACAGAAGCATATCAAAAGATTGGTCAGAATTTCATCCACAAAAGTGGCACAATTTTTTTCTAACTAGTCATCAGTGTGCGGTCTGTATACAATCCATTTTTTTACGCAGCTTCTATTAATCATACAAAAAAGTGTGCAGCATGGGACGGCATATAAAAATGAATATACGGATACCCAACCGCACAATAATAATAATTATTTATATATCCGTGCAAGGTAAGTATTACCCACAATCGGGGTATATTAGTTCTCTGAAAAATTGAATGACACAATGTGGAAACAATAATAAAAAATAATAAAAACTCCAAAATTGATGTGCATATATGCAAAAAAGTGCTGAAGTGCAAATAAATTCAAAGAACACAATTGTTTTAACCATCAGGGTTATTTCCAGACCCTGCACAGTGCTGATAGAGACAAAGTGCTAAGTGCTGAAGTATAACAGATTTCAGGGAAAAATAGTGGATATTAATGGATATTACCTTAGGGCACCGCGCCATCCTGAGTACACGCCCACACCCGACGCGTGTTTCGGAACTAAATTCCTTCCCTGACTCAATTTTTCAGGGAACTAATATACCCCGATTGTGGGTAATACTTACCTTGCACGGATATATAAATAATTATTATTATTGTGCAGTTGGGTATTCGTATATTCATTTTTATATGCCGTCCCGTGCTGCACACTTTTTTGTATGATTGTTTTGTATTTTTATCGTATATTTTTTAATGGTAGTTTTTTATATATTGTATTGCTGCTTGATAATTAAATAAGAAAAGAATATATCTTGATCCAGTCTGGTCTTCCTGCTGCATCCTTTGGTTTGGTGATTGGTTTTGGTTCTTGGTTTAAGTGGTCTCCACTTTCTTTTTACTCAAAAGACACCCGGGTGAGCTAATATCACTATATTTATGATTGTGATACTGATTTATATATAGCCTTTATTTTATTTGGGTTGTTCTTTTGTAATTTTCTCTATTAATCATGTACAAAAACAATTACAGTTTTTCTATGTTACAGAACAGCAGTATATACTCTGTATGGCATCCAATCATTTTCATGCACCCATAGATTTGAATGGGTGAGTCTCATCCAAGTGCGCCGAGCGCTGTCAGTTTTCTTGACGGACAGCACTCGGACCAAAAATACGGACATGTGAATGAGCCCTTACAATAAGAAAATGATCAAACACATACTTGAAGGTTTTTGAACCATAGTCCATGTCTCAAACTTAAATGTTATTGTAAATCTGTGGTTATATATGAAGCATGCTGAATATGTGTGAGGATGATAAAGCAATGGGCACTAAATTGTTTATCCCAGAAGGTGAATGGCACAAAACAAACAGCCACAAAAGATTGCCAAGATTGCCAACAAAATAAGAACTTCACTCTACTTAGGTACAATACTTGGTGGTTACAGTTTTTCAGATACAAACTTTTATCACCAATCAGTGGTAGGACAAAAAACAATGACGTTACTTACCTTGTGAATGATGTTTATCCGTTTGCAGTCGGTCACTCAATAAAATAAAGAGAGCAAATCATTACTTACTAACAGTACCACAATTCTTTATCTGACAGTTCTCTTTTACCTCAATTAAAATAGCCCTTAAAACTTTGTCTTACAGCAGTTTTGATCTTACCTGAATTTACATGGGTGGAGTTTTTTTTTACATGACTCCTGCTTGTGGAACTGCAGCTTATTTAAAGTGAACATTACTCTGGCAGCTCCCTTTTAGGGCAGTCTCACACGTCCAGATATTTCCGGTAGCGGAAAAATCGGTACCAGAATTATCCGTGTTCGTGTGCTGGTGCGTTTCTGTCTGTTTGCCGTTTGCTGCTGTGATTAAAATACTCACCTAGCTTCCGGATCCCTCGCAGCGTCCTGTCCTGGCCGCACCTTGTACTGTATGAGCGGTCACGTGGGGCCGCTCATTTACAGTAATGAATATGCGGCTCCACCCCTTTGGGAGGTGGAGCCACATATTCATGATTGTAATCGGCGGCCCCACGTGACCGCTCATACAGTACAAGGTGCGGCCAGGACAGGACGCTGCGAGGGATCCGGAAGCTAGGTGAGTATTTTAATCACAGCAGGGGGGGGCGCACAGGGGGTGGGAGGGGGTCGGGGACCTGGATATTGATTTTACACACTAATATTCATATCTTCTCTACAGCAAACGCTGCTGCAGGGAAGATATGAATGGGGCTTCAGCACCAGTGGGGGGGACAGCGCTTAATGTAGCGCTGTCTCCTGCACGGCACACGGACTGCAATGTCCGTGTGCGGTACGTGTTTTACACGGACCCATTGACTTTAATGGGTCCGTGTAATCCGTGCGCTCCCACGAACACTGACATGTCTCCGTGTTTGGCACACGGAGACACGGTCCGCAAAAAATCAATGACATCTGAAAAGATGCATTGATTGTAATGTGTCTACGTGTGTAAGTGGCTCCGGTACGTGAGGAAACTGTCACGTCACGTACAGGAGCCACTGACGTGTGAAACCGGCCTTACTCAGTTGTCTGACTCACCAAATGATCTCATATACAGCTCTGGCAAAAATTAAGAGATCACTGCAAAATGTTCAGTTTGTCTTATTTTTCTCTTTATATGTATATTTTTGAGTAAAATGTAAGTTGCTCTTTTATTCTATAAACTATCGACAACATGTCTCCGAATTTCCAAGCAATAAATTTTGTTTTTATTTTCAGAAAATGAGAAATGGTCAAAATAATTAAAAAAGCATTGCTTTCAGACCTCAAATAATGCTAAGAAAACAAGTTCATAATCATATAGAAACAACAAAACTAATGTTTTAACTCGGGAAGAGTTTAGAAATCAATATTTTGTGGAATAACCATGATTTTTAATCACAGCTTTCATGCGTCTTGGCATGCTTTTTACCAGTCTTTCACACTGCTTTTGGGTGAGCTTATGCCACTCCTGGTACTAAAATTTAAGCAGTTTTTCTTTGTTTGATGGCTTGTGACTATCCATCTTCCTCTTGATTATATTTCAGAGGTTTTCAATGGGCTTCAGGTCTGGCCATGACAGGGATTGATGTGGTGGTTCTTCATCCACACGTTGATTGACCTAGCTGTGTGGCATGGCGCATTGTCCTGCTGGAAAAACCAGTCCTCAGAGTTGGGGAACATTGCCTGAGCAGAAGGAATCAACTGTTTTTCCAGCATAAACTTGTATGCGGTTTCATTCATACGTCCTTTGCAAAGATTAAACTGCCCAATTCCAGCCTTGCTGAAGCACCCCCATATCATCGCCGATCCTCCACCAAATTTCACAGTGGGTGCAAGACACTGTGCCTTGTATGCCTCTCCATGTCTCCGTCTAACCATTAGACAAAGAGGTTTGGGGCAAAGCTGAAAATTAGACTCATCAGAGAAGATTACCTTACTCTCGTCCTCTATGGTCCAATCCTTATGGTCATTGGCAAACTTCAGCCTGCCTCTCCTTTGCTTCTCATTGATGAAAGGCTTTTTTTCTATCTTTGCATGACTTGAGCCGTGCCTCTAGGAGCCTGTTACAAAGTCTTCTTGCCGTGCACTTCATCCCAGCTGCCATTTGCTATTCATTTTGTAGGTCACTTGATGTGATCCTGCGGTTGCTGAGTGACATTCGAATAAGATGATGGTCATCCCGGTCAGTGGAGAGTCGTTTTCACCCTCTGCTGGTCTGTAGCTTTATTGTCCCCAATGTCTGCTGCTTGACCTAGTTGTAATGGACTGCCATCTTAGAAATTTTCAGGATGGAGGCAACATGATGCTCACTATGTCCCTCTGCTAGTAAAGCCAGAATTGAGCCCTTCTTTTCCTCACTCAAGACTTTTCTTTTCAACTCCTTTGGCATGGTTAAAAGTTATATTTTCATTCCTATAACTTTTGGGATAGTACTAACACTTATTTTGCCGTCCAGCATTTCCTATTGCCAGAGGATTGTGAACACCACAGCAGGGTTTTTTCAACTTTCCTTTGTTAAATTAAATTTGGTTCAGGTGATCATCTAATCAGAAGTACATTAAGTAGAATGAGGTGTACTCTGGTTGGAATTCAACTGACACTGGAATGGAATGGCTGTCAGACATGTAGAGAAACTGATTTTTATAAAACTGTGCAGTGCCAGAGCTGTATGTATATATATATATATATATCTACTATATAATTGTCTGAGGGTCACTTCCGTCTGTCCTTCTGTCTGTCTGTCTGTCTCGCATGGATATTCATTGGTCGCGGCCTCTAACTGTCATGGAAATCCAAGTCGCTGATTGGTCGTGGCAAAACGCCCATGACAATTGCCATGACCAATCAGCGACGGGCACAGTCCGGTGGCAAAATGGCAGCTCCTTCCTCCCCGCAGGCAGTGCCCGCTCAATACTCCCCTCCAGTCAGCCCTCACACAGGGTTAATGGCAGCGTTAATGGACCGCATTATGCTGCGGTGTAACGCACTCCATTAACGCAGCTATTAACCCTGTGTGACCAACTTTTTACTATTGATGATGAGTATGCAGCATCAATAGTGAAAAGATCTAATGTTACAAATAATAATAATAAAAAAAAGGTTATTCTCACCCTCCACCGTGGCGCGGTGTCCTCGGCCCTACAAGTGTCAGGTTACAGTGCCAAGGATACTATGCGAGAAGGACCTTCCATGACGTCACGGTCATGTGATCGTGACGTCATCACAGGTCCTGCGCTCATACCAACCCTGGTACCGGAAGCTGCCGCATGCACTGCACACATGAGCCAGGACTTCAATCGTCCCTCGGAAGGTGAGTATATGTTTATTTTTAATTTTAAGTCTTTTTTAACCACGCATATAGTGCCAATATTGCTATATACTACATGGGCTGTGTTACATACTGCGTGGGCTGCGTTATATACTACATGGCTGCTGTGTACTACATGGGCAGTGTCATATACTATGTGGGCAATGTTATTTACTGCGTGGGCTGCGTTATATAGTACATGGCTGCTATGTACTACATGGGCAGTGTTATATACTATGTGGGCAATGTTATATACTGCGTGGGCTGCATTATATACTACATGGCTGCTATATACTACGTGGCCAGTGTTATATACTATGTGGGCAATGTTATATACTGCGTGGCCACTGTTATATACTGTTTGACCTGTGTTATATACTGCGTGACCACTGTTATATACTGCGTGGCCACTGTTATGCGTGGCCACTGTTATATACTGCATGGCCACTGTTATATACTGTGTGGCCACTGTTATATACTGCGTGGCCTGTATTAACGAATCGGGTATTCAAGAATATGTCTTGGCCTTTGCTGTATACTATGTGGCTGCTATATACATACATATTCTAGAATACCCGAAGCGTTAGAATCGGGCCACCATCTAGTACATATATACATATATATATATATATATATATATATATATATATATACATATATATATATATATATATATATATATATAGTCATGGCCAAAAGTTTTGAGAATGAGACAAATATTAATTTTTCCAAAGTCTACTGCTTCATTTTTTCTAATGGCAATTTGCATATACTCCTGAATGTCAGAGTGATCAGCTTAACAGCAATTACTGTACTTGCAAAGTCAATATTTACCCAGAAAATGAACTTTAACCCCCAAGACACATTTCAACATCATTGCAGTCATGCCTTAAAAGGAGCAGCTAACATCGTTTTAGTGATTGATCCATTAACACAGGTGTGGGTGTTGACGAGGACAGGGCTGGCGATCAATCAGTCATGATTAAGTAAGAATGACATCACTGGACACTTTAAAAGGAGGCTGGTGCTTGGTATCATTGTTTCTCTTCAGTTAACCATGGTTATCTCTAAAGAATCACGTGCAGCTATCATTGCACTGCACAAAAATGGCCTAACAGGGAAAAGTATCGCAGCTACAAAGATTGCACCTCAGTCAACAATCTATCACATCATCAAGAACTTCAAGGAGAGAGCTTCCATTGTTGTCAAAAAGGCTCCAGGGCGCCCAAGAAAGACCAGCAAGCGCCAGGAGCGTATCTTAAAACTGTTTCAGCTGCGGGATCGGACTACCAGCAGTGCCTAGCTTGCTCAGGAATGGCAGCAGGCTGGTGTGAGTGCTTCTGCACGCACTGTGAGGCGGAGACTCTTTGAGCAAGGCCTGGTTTCAAGGAGGGCAGCAAAGAAGCCACTTCTCTCCAGAAAAAACATCAGGGACCGACTGATATTCTGCAAAAGGTACAGGGAGTGAACTGCTGAGGACTGGGGCAAAGTCATTTTCTCTGATGAATTCCCTTTTCGATTGTTTGGGACATCTGGAAAACAGCTTATTCGGAGAAGAAGAGGTGAGCGATACCACCAGTCTTGTCTCATGCCAACTGTAAAGCATCCTGAAACCATTCATGTGTGGGGTTGCTTCTCAGCCAAGGGAATCTGCTCACTCACAGTCTTGCCTAAAAACACAGCCATGAATAAAGAATAGTACCAGAATGTCCTCCAAGAGCAACTTCTCCCAACCGTCCAAGAGCAGTTTGGCGCCCAACAATGCCTTTTCCAGCATGATGGAGCACCTTGCCATAAAGCAAATGGCTCATGGAACAAAACATAGAGATTTTGGGTCCATGGACTGGAAACTCCCCAGATCTTAATCCCTTTGAGAACTTGTGGTCAATCATCAAGAGACGGGTGGACAAACAAAAACCAACAAATTCTGGCAAAATGCAAGCATTGATTATGCAAGAATGGACTGCTGTCAGTCAGGATTTGGTCCAGAAGTTGATTGAGAGCATGCCAGGGAGAATTGCAGAGGTCTTGAAGAAGAAAGGTCAACTCAACACTGCAAATATTGACTTGCTGCATTAACTCAATCTAACTGTCAATATAACCTATTGGTACTCATAATATGATTGCAATTATATTTCTGTATGTGATATAAACATAAGACAAACACTAATAAAAACCAGAGGGCAGCAGATCATGTGAAAATATAATTTTGGTGTCATTCTCAAAACTTATGGCCATGACTGTATATTTTTTTTTTTTGCATACAGACTCCTCTGCCTACTACGAACTGTGTAGCACCATGCCTGAGTGTCTGTTTGGTCCAAGTACTGACCTAGACAGTCACCATCACATTCATAGACGGTATTGAGAGGGAGGAACAAACTGGAAAATTGCCTGCAGCCTGCTTTCCACAGGGCCAACCCAGCACCACCCTATGCAGCTGTAGTTTCAGTTGGATGGCCAGTTTGCGGGCTTATTGCCTGTAGAATGTAAGTCCGCAAGGACAGGGTCCTCTCCCCTCTGTACAAGTATGTCATTGTAAATTTGTTTACTGTAAACGATATCTATAACCCGGTACGTAATCCCTTTCCTCATGTACAGCACCATGGAATTAATGGTGCTATATAAATAAATAATAAAAATGAATTGACAATGCTAGTTCTATATCATTGTTAGAATTAAAATCATCCAAACCAAAGACATTATATGATAGTTAGTGTTGAGCGATACCTTCTGATATCCAGAAGTATCAGTATCGGATTGGATCGGCAGATATCCAAAAAATATCGGATATCACCGATACCGATACCCGATACCAATGCATGTCAATGGGACACAAATATCAGAATGTAAATAAGCCCTTTCTGTCCTTCTACATCCTGTTGCGCAGGGGGAAAGTGTGTGGGCGGTGCGTGGGGGGACACTATGCATGTCTGTGTGTGGGGGTGGGGTCTGTGCAGGCCTGCCGGGGCTCTGTGTGGGCCTGCTGGGGGTCTGTACGGGCCTGCCTGGGCTCTGTGTGGGCTGCCGGGGGTCTGTGCGGGCCTGCTGGGGCTCTGTGCGGGCATGCTGGGGGTCTATATGGGCCTGCCGGGGATCTGTGTGGGCTGCCGAGGCTCTGTGTGGGCTGCCGGGGCTCTGTGCGGGCTGCCGGGGGTCTGTACAGGCCTTCCGGGGCACTGTGCGGCCTGCCGGGGCTCTGTATGGGCTGCCGGGGCTCTGTGCAGGCTGCCGGGGCCCTGTGCGTGTGTGCAGGCATCGTCCGATGGGACTCCAAGTCCCATCGGATGATGCCTGCTACAGTGACAGTGATTGACACATTAGCCAATGATGGGACAGTACATGCATACTACATACAGTACATTCATACATTACATACAATACATACTGTAGCGTGGCTAAAGGATGTCTAATCGATGGGAGATATGTGTCTTATAGATGGCTTGTTGCTGTGATGTAACCATGGCTACCTATATGTGTTTCAGGACCTGTGGTGATGTCACAACCACATGTCTGGTCATGTGATGGGTTCTGGGTGTGGTTAGACATATAAAAGAAAGCCTAATGCTTAACACAGGTAGGTATGTGTGGAGGTGAAACCCTCCTGAGTGTGTTACGGCTTCAGGACTGAGCCGGATGAACTGGACACTTGTTTTTCTTTACCTGAACCAAAGGCTATTTGTTTTCTGTTGTTTGCCACATGGTTTATGAAGCAATAAACCCAGTGAACTTTAAAGGAACACGTCTCCTGAGTGTCAGCCGTCGCAGCTGAGTGAGTAAAATCCCTACAATTGGTGGTAGACGTGCGAGCAGCGTTCCCAGCGGAGACGTGAGTTTATTTTGAATGTCCTGGGTCAAGGCTGTTGCAAGCCAGCAAGCATTGCCGGAGAAAATGGAGGACCTGCTGAAACAATTGGTCCAGATGCAGTCACAGCAGGAGAAAAGGCAGCAAGAGACCAACAGGCTGTTGATGCAGCAGATACAACAGAGCCAGCAGGAGCAACGGCAGCAGATGCAACAAAGCCAGCAGGAGCAACGGCAGCAGTTACAACAGAGCCAGCAGCAGATGCAGCAGAGCCAGCAGGAGCAACGGCAGCAGATGCAGCAGAGCCAGCAGGAGCATCAGCAGCAGATGCAGCTTCTGGCAACCGCCATCCAGGGCAAGGCGAGCGCCCCAACCCCAGGTTTGGCTGATGACACCCACGTCCGGAAAACGGTAAGACGCGCATTGCAGAAAATGACTCCCGGGGATGATGTTGAGGCCTTCCTGACGGTGTTTGAGAGGGTCGCTGAGAGGGAAAAACTTCCGCCAGAGCAGTGGGCAGAGGTACTTGCGCCATACCTGACGGGAGAACCCCAGAAGGCGTACTATGATTTGACCTTGCAGGATGCCAAAGAGTATCACAAATTGAAAGCCGAGATTCTCGCACGTTTGGGGGTGACACTGACTGTCAGGGCACAGCGAGTTCACTCCTGGGGCTATCACCGGGACAAACCACCTCGTTCCCAAATGTTTGATCTGTTGCACCTGGTCCAGAAATGGCTGCAGCCAGAGTCCTCTGCGCCTGCACAGATGGTAGAACGGGTGATGATGGATCGGTTTGTCCATTCCCTCCCGAGGCCTATACAGTCTTGGGTTGCCCAGGGTGATCCCCAGAATGCCGACGAGCTGATCGGACTGGTTGAGAGGTACCAAGGGTTGGAAGGCTCCTTCGGGAGGCAGCCCATGCCGTACTGGGGATCCCAGAAGGCAGCTGAGTCCCAAAAAGGGGTGGTGCGTCCAAGGTCACAAAGGGCGGGGAGGTGGTGCCCAAGGTCCCCACGGGTGATATTATTTGTTGGAGGTGCCACAAGCCAGGACATATAGCTGCCCATTGTTCCCAAACCACTGAGCAGATGGACTGCAGCATGGGACGCCGTTGTTCATACTATGCGTATCCAGCTTGCAGTGTGAACTCTCCGCCCAACGAGGGACCTCAAGCATGTCCCGTGAAGGTGAACGGTCAAGCAGTAACGGCACTGTTAGACTCGGGGAGCCTAGTGACCCTGGTGAGGGCCACTTTTCCTCTCCACCTGCTCCCGGGAAAGAAGGTCGGAGTGCGGTGCATACATGGTGATGCAAAGGACTACCCTGTGGCCAGTGTGTACATTGAAACGACATGTGGCACGGAGTCCCACATAGTCGGCGTCGTTCAGGACTTGTTGCACCCTATAATTATTGGCCGGGATTTCTGTTTGATTTGGGATTTGTGGGGGAAAGGTTCTGAGCTCCCTAGCAAGAGTAGGGAACCAGTGAACCCGGGAAGGGTGGTGCCACACCCAGAGTCAGACAGATTTCCTTTTTGTGTCCTGGCTGGAGATGAGGAGGAAGTGTCCCCTGCATCTGACATTCTGGAGTTAGAGGTATCCGGTGAAAATTTTGGGACTGCCCAACATAGGGACCCCACTCTGAGGGAAGCCTTTAATAATGTCACAGTTATTGACGGGGTGGTACAGGAGCCGGGGGCAGACACAAAATTTCCCCATTTTCTAATGAGCAGGGAGTTGTTGTACCGGGTCACGAAAATAAGGGAGGAGTTGGTAGAGCAGTTGGTAGTGCCGGGTCCATATAGACGGAAGGTGTTGGACATTGCCCATTCACACATCTTGGGTGGACACCTAGGGGTGGAAAAAACGCAGGAACGGGTTGTGCAGAGGTTCTATTGGCCTGGGTGCCACCGGGAAATAGTGAACTATTGCAGGTCCTGCCCTACATGTCAGCTAACTGCTCCCACTCCTCATTTCCGGAACCCCCTTGTGCCACTGCCCATTATTGAGGTGCCATTCGAGAGAATTGCCATGGACTTGGTCGGTCCCTTAGTTAAATCAGCCCGGGGCCATCAGTATATATTAGTCATCCTGGACTTCGCCACACGCTATCCTGAGGCAATTCCCTTGAGAAATTCTTCTTCAAAGAGTATAGCTCGCGAGTTGGTCCATGTCTTTTCCCGGACAGGTCTGCCGAAGGAGATCCTGACTGACCAGGGGACACCTTTCATGAGCAAGGTGATGAGGGAACTATGCAAAGCCCTGAAAATCTCCCAGTTGAGGACCTCGGTGTACCATCCCCAGTCAGATGGCCTTGTTGAGAGATTTAACAAGACACTGAAGAGCATGCTGAGAAAAGCTATAGAGAAAGACGGTAGAGACTGGGATTGTCTCTTACCCTATTTGATGTTTTCCATTCGTGAAGTTCCACAGGCCTCCACAGGTTTCTCACCGTTTGAGCTTCTGTATGGCCGACATCCACGAGGACTCCTGGATATAGCCAAGGAAACCTGGGAAGCCGAAGTCACGCCCCACCGAAGCGTCATTGAGCATGTGGCCCTGATGCAGCAGAGGATTGCAGAGGTGATGCCTATCGTGAAAGAACACCTTCTCCAAGCACAAGAAGCTCAGGCCAGGGTCTACAACCGGTCTGCAAGAGTGAGGCAATTCAATCCGGGAGACCGAGTTCTTGTGTTAGTTCCGACAGTGGAAAGCAAGTTCTTGGCCAAATGGCAAGGGCCATATGAGGTTGTCGAGAAACTTGGTGAAGTAAACTATAAAATTCACCAACCAGGAAGACGGAAACCATTCCAAGTATACCATGTCAACCTTATCAAGCCGTGGCAAGATAGAGAGCCGACAGTAACTCCATCGTTGTTAAGCAACCCAGAAGATGAGGTTGGAGCGGTTACTATAGCGGAGACGCTATCGGAGTCCCAGAAACAGCAATGCCGGGAGTTACTCCAGAAAAACAGGGACCTGTTTTCCGAGTTGCCTGGGTACACGAAGGTCATAGAGCATGAGGTCCTGACAGAGCCCCATGTGCGCGTGAACGTGAAGCCCTATAGAATTCCTGAGGCCCGTCGAGAAATAGTCTCCAAGGAAGTGGAGCGTATGTTGAAGCTTGGAGTCATTGAGGAATCCAAGAGCGGTTGGTCGAGCCCAATTGTCCTGGTCCCAAAACCTGATGGGGAGTGGAGATTTTGCAACGACTATAGGAAGTTGAATGAGGTCTCCAAGTTCGACGCATATCCCATGCCCCGAGTTGATGAGCTCATCGAAAGGCTTGGGCCCGCCAGGTACATAACCACCTTGGATTTGACGAAGGGGTATTGGCAGATCCCCATGGCACAGGAAGCCAAGGAGAAGACGGCGTTTTCTACACCAGATGGATGCTTCCAGTATGTCCGGATGCCATTTGGCCTACAGGGAGCTCCGGCCACCTTCCAAAGGGCTATGGATAGAGTCCTTGCACCCCACAAGGCATACGCTGCTGCGTACCTAGATGATATCGTCATCTTTAGCCCGGACTGGGAGAGTCATCTGGAGAAAGTCCAAGCGGTGTTTGATGCTATAAGAGAGGCCGGATTTACAATAAACCCGAAGAAGTGTGCATTGGGTAAAGAAGAAGCTAAGTACCTTGGATACATAGTGGGTCATGGAGAAATAAAACCCCAAATCAGTAAAGTGGAGGCAATTCAAACATGGCCAAAACCAGTTTCCAAGAAGCAAGTTAAAGCCTTCCTGGGAATCGTGGGATATTACAGGAGGTTCATCCCAAACTTCGCCACAATGGCGGCGCCTCTGACTGACCTGCTAAAAGGGACAAAATCAGTAATGGTTAAGTGGTCCGAAGAAACAGATTCAGCCTTCCAAGAAATGAAAGAGGCTTTATGTAAGCAACCCGTTCTGATGGCCCCAAACTTCAAGAAAGAGTTTATTCTTCAGACAGATGCCTCAGATGTTGGGGTGGGAGCAGTCCTTTCCCAAGAACTACATGGAGAGGAGCATCCTGTTCTCTATCTGAGTAGGAAGCTGTCCTCGTCTGAAAAGAACTACTCAGTCGTTGAAAAGGAGTGCTTGGCCATAAAATGGGCAGTCGACACATTACAGTACTATTTGCTGGGACGTAAATTTAGACTGATATCCGACCATGCCCCACTTAGGTGGATGAGGGAAACGAAGGGTAGAAATGCTAGGGTCACCCGTTGGTTCTTAGCCCTGCAGGACTTCTGTTTCCATGTGGAACATAGGGCCGGAAAGCTGCACGGTAATGCTGATGCCCTGTCAAGAATCCCTTGTCTAGTGGGAGAAAGTGCCAAGCCCCACGGCTTTAGGCAGAGGGGGGAGGTATGTAGCGTGGCTAAAGGATGTCTAATCGATGGGAGATATGTGTCTTATAGATGGCTTGTTGCTGTGATGTAACCATGGCTACCTATATGTGTTTCAGGACCTGTGGTGATGTCACAACCACATGTCTGGTCATGTGATGGGTTCTGGGTGTGGTTAGACATATAAAAGAAAGCCTAATGCTTAACACAGGTAGGTATGTGTGGAGGTGAAACCCTCCTGAGTGTGTTACGGCTTCAGGACTGAGCCGGATGAACTGGACACTTGTTTTTCTTTACCTGAACCAAAGGCTATTTGTTTTCTGTTGTTTGCCACATGGTTTATGAAGCAATAAACCCAGTGAACTTTAAAGGAACACGTCTCCTGAGTGTCAGCCGTCGCAGCTGAGTGAGTAAAATCCCTACAATACATACAGACATACAGAACATTAAACATAGAGTACATACTCACTATTATTTGTCATTTTGATCCCCGAAGCCAGTGTCAACTGTAAAAAATATTAAAATAACAGACAACCAATGTACTCCCTGATCCGCAGAAATCCATGAGTGTCTTACGACGATCTCCTGTGGAGAACGGCAGCATCAGCTGATGCGAATGCTCTTCAGGGGCCCCAGGAACACAATGACGGAAGAAAGGTATTCTTCCGCACTGTATTCCTCAGCCGCTGTAAAAAAATAGTCCCTAGTCTCACTTTTGGCATTGCTGTGTGAGAAATTTTCCCATGCAGCAATTGCCATAAAGTGAGACTTTGAACTATAGTAACCTCAGTAATGCACTGCAGGAGCCATTGTCTCCTGTCTCCTGTCAGTGTGTCACTGAGGGTCCTATAGAGCAAGTGACTTCACCCGATGTCACTGTTCTATAGGGGAGATCGTCGTGGGACACTCGTTATTAAAAACAGATCAAACGGAAAAAATCGATCCGGCGGAAAAGAACGGATCTGGCGGAAAAAACTGATCCGTTTTTTTTCATAACTCGCCGGATTGTGCCTGATGGCAAAAACCTGATGTCTGAAAGCAGCCAGATTTATGGATAGATACATCTATGTATCTATAGATATATCTATCTATAAATATATCTATAGATATATATATATATCCATTGATATATAACAGAAAGGCCGATGTTTCTAAGGCTACTTTCACACTTGCGTTTTTATCATTCCGTCGCATTCCATCGTTTTGGGAAAAAAACGAATCCTGCAATTGTGCCCGCAGGATGCATTTTTTACCCATAGACTTGTATTAGCGATGGATCGCGACGGATGGCCACACGTCGCGTCCGTTGTGCAACGGATCCGTTGTGCTTTGGCGGACAGTCGGCACGAAAAAACGTTCAAGTGAACGTTTTTTTGTCCATCACGTCTATATCATTTTTTACCATGCATGCGTGGACGAAACTCCTCCCCATCCTCCCAAGACTTCAGAATGGGCAGCGGATGTGTTGAAAAACTGCATCCGCTGCCCACATTGGGTCACAAATTTCGCAACGTGTGTCGGTACGTCGGCCCGACGCATAGCGACGGACCCGTACCGACGCAAGTGTGAAAGAGGCCTTAATGAGCATTTAATTTTAAAAAACTGAGAAAAACGGCGTGGGCTCCCGCGCAATTTTCTTTGCCAGAGGGGGGAAAGCCGACGGCTGGGGCAAATATTTGTAGCCTGCTATCAATATCAGCCCACAGCTGTCTGCGTAACCTTTACTGGCTATAAAATAGGGGGACCCCAAAAAAATGACGTGGGGTCCCCATATATTTTATAGCTAGAAAGGCTACGCAGACAGCTGCAGGCTGATATTCATAGCCTAGAGAGGGGCCATGGATATTGCCCCCCCCCCCGGCTACAAATACCAGTCCGCAGCTGCCCCAGAAATGGTGCATCTTTAAAATGCGCCAATTCAGGCATTTAGCCCCTCTCTTCCCACTCCCGTGTAGCGGTGGGATATGGGGTAATGTCACCTTGCTATTGTAAGGTGACATTAAGCCGGTTTAATAACGGAGAGGCGTCAATAAGGCTAATAAGGTTAATAAAACACACACACAGTAGGAAATAAGTATTTTAATATTCTTCATTTAACTATACTTACCATACTTCAGCACCTGCAAAAAACGTAAAATAATAAACCGTATACTACCTGTCCGCCGTAGTCCAATTAACCCCTTCATGACCTTGGGATTTTCCATTTTTCCGTGTTCGTTTTTCGCTTTCGCTCCCCTCCTTCCCAAAGTCCTAACTTTTTTATTTTTCCGTCAATATCACCATGTGAGGGCTTATTTTTTGCGAAACAAGTTGTACTTTTGAACGATATCATTGGTTTTTACATGTCTTGTACTAGAAAACGGGAAAAAAATTCCAAGTGCGGTGAAATTGCAAAAAAAGTGCAGTCCCACACTAATTTTTTGTTTGGCTTTTTTGCTAGGTTCACTAAATGCTAAAACTGACCAGCCAATATGATTCTCCAGGTCATTACGAGTTCATAGACACCTAACATGACTAGGTTATTTTTTATCTAAGTGGTGAAAAAAAATTCCAAACTTTGCTAAAAAAAAAAAATTGCGCCATTTTCCGATACCCGTAGCGTCTCCATTTTTCATGATCTGGGGTCGGTTGAGGGCTTATTTTTTGCATGCCAAGCTGGCGTTTTTAATTATACCATTTTACTGCTGATACGTTCTTTTGATCGCCCGTTATTGCATTTTAATGCAATGTCACGGCGACCAAAAAAATGTAATTCTGGCGTTTCGAATTTTTGTATTGCTACGCTGTTTAGCGATCAGGTTAATGCTTTTTTTATTGATAGATCGGGCGAATCTGAACGCGTCGATATTAAATATGTGTAGGTTTGATTTTTTTATTGATTTATTTTAAATGGGGCGAAAGGGGGGTGATTTAAACTTTTATATTTTTTTAATTTTTTTAACATTTTTTAACTTTTTTTTATTTTTGCCATGCTTCTATAGCCTCCATGGGAGGCTAGAAACTGGCACCACTTGATCGGCTCTGCTAATGATCGCTGCTATGCAGCAGAAATGCAGGTGTGCTATGAGTGCCGACCACAGGGTGGCGCTCACAGCTACCAGGGATCAGTAACCATAAAGGTCTCAAGGACCTCTATGGTTACTATACAGAGGCATCGCTGACCCCGATCATGTGACGGGGGTCAGCAATGCGCTCATTTCCGGCCGCCCAGCCGGAAGCACCGGTTAAATGCCGCTGTCAGCGTTTGACAGCGGCATTTAACTAGTTAATAGTGGTGGGCGAATCGCGATTTCACCTGCCGCTATTGCGGGCACATGTCAGCTGTTCAAAACAGCTGACATGTCCCGGCTTTGATGTGGGCTCACCGCCGGAGCCCGCATCAAAGCGGGGGTTCTGACCTCGGACGTACTATCCCATCCAAGGTCAGAAAGGGGTTAATAACGAGTGTCCCACGACGATCTCCCCTATAGAACAGTGACATCGGGTGATGTCACTGCTCTATAGGACCCTCAGTGACGCACTGACAGGAGACAATGGCTCCTGCAGTGAATCACTGAGAGGTTACCTTAAGACAAAGTCTCACTTTATGGCAATTGCTGTGTGGGAAAATTTATTTTCTATTTTTTTTTACAGCGGCAAGAATACATTGGGGAAGGATACCTTCCTCCCGTCATTGTGTTCCTGGAGCCCATGGAGAGTGGTCGCATCACGGGAGATCATCGTGGAACACTCGTGGATTTCTGCGGATCAGGGAGTATATTGGTTGTTTGTTATTTCAATATTGTTAACAGATGACACTGGCTTCGGGGAACAAAGTGACAAGTGATGGTGAGTATGTACTCTATGTTTAATGTACTGTATGTCTATATGTATGTATTGTATGTAATGTATGAATGTCTTGTATGTAGTATGTATGCAGTATGTATGTAGTGTGTATACAGTATGTATGTATGTAGTATGTAGTTTGTAGTATGTATGTAGTATGTATGTAGTATGTAGTATGTAGTGTGTATGTAGTATATATGTACTGTAGTATGTATGTATGTAGTATGTATGTAGCATGTATGTATGTAGTATGTATGTAGAATGTATGTAGTATGCATGTATGTAGTATGTATGTAGTATGCATGCATTATGTATGTAGTATGTAATTATGTAGTATGTATGTATGTATGTAGTATGTATACAGTATGTACAGTGGGGCAAAAAAGTATTTAGTCTGTCAGCAATAGTGCAAGTTCCACCACTTAAAAAGATGAGAGGCGTCTGTAATTTACATCATAGGTAGACCTCAACTATGGGAGACAAACTGAGAAAAAAAAATCCAGAAAATCACATTGTCTATTTTTTTAACATTTTATTTGCATATTATGGTGGAAAATAAGTATTTGGTCAGAAACAAAATTTCATCTCAATACTTTGTAATATATCCTTTGTTGGCAATGACAGAGGTCAAACATTTTCTGTAAGTCTTCACAAGGTTGCCACACACTGTTGTTGGTATGTTGGCCCATTCCTCCATGCAGATCTCTTCTAGAGCAGTGATGTTTTTGGCTTTTTGCTTGGCAACACAGACTTTCAACTCCCTCCAAAGGTTTTCTATAGGGTTGAGATCTGGAGACTGGCTAGGCCACTCCAGGACCTTGAAATGCTTCTTACGAAGCCACTCCTTCGTTGCCCTGGCGGTGTGCTTTGGATCATTGTCATGTTGAAAGACCCAGCCACGTTTCATCTTCAATGCCCTTGCTGATGGAAGGAGGTTTGCACTCAAAATCTCACGATACATGGCCCCATTCATTCTTTCATGTACCCGGATCAGTCGTCCTGGCCCCTTTGCAGAGAAACAGCCCCAAAGCATGATGTTTCCACCACCATGCTTTACAGTAGGTATGGTGTTTGATGGATGCAACTCAGTATTCTTTTTCCTCCAAACACGACAAGTTGTGTTTCTACCAAACAGTTCCAGTTTGGTTTCATCAGACCATAGGACATTCTCCCAAAACTCCTCTGGATCATCCAAATGCTCTCTAGCAAACTTCAGACGTGCCCGGACATGTACTGGCTTAAGCAGTGGGACACGTCTGGCACTGCAGGATCTGAGTCCATGGTGGCGTAGTGTGTTACTGATGGTAGGCCTTATTACATTGGTCCCAGCTCTCTGCAGTTCATTCACTAGGTCCCCCCGCTTGGTTCTGGGATTTTTGCTCACCGTTCTTGTGATCATTCTGACCCCACGGGGTGGGATTTTGCGTGGAGCCCCAGATCGAGGGAGATTATCAGTGGTCTTGTATGTCTTCCATTTTCTAATTATTGCTCCCACTGTTGATTTCTTCACTCCAAGCTGGTTGGCTATTGCAGATTCAGTCTTCCCAGCCTGGTGCAGGGCTACAATTTTGTTTCTGGTGTCCTTTGACAGCTCTTTGGTCTTCACTAGTGTTGAGCATTCCGATACCGCAAGTATCGGGTATCGGCCGATACTTGCGGTATCGGAATTCCGATACCGAGATCCGATATTTTTGTGATATCGGGTATCGGTATCGGAAGTGTAAAATAAAGAATTAAAATAAAAAATATTGTTATATTCACCTCTCCGGCGGCCCCTGGACATCAGCGGGAGGATCCGGCGTCCGGCACGGCTTCTTTCTTCAAAATGCGCGCCTTCAGGACCTGTGGAATGACGTCCCGGCTTCTGATTGGTCGCGTGCCGCCCATGTGACCGCCACGCGACCAATCAGAAGCCGCGACGTCATTCCTCAGGTCCTAGAAGGCGCTCATTCTAGGACTTTAGCTGAGGAATGACGTCGCAGCTTCTGATTGGTCGCGTGGCGGTCACATGGGCGGCACGCGACCAATCAGAAGCCGGGACGTCATTCCACAGGTCCTGAAGGCGCGCATTTTGAAGAAAGAAGCCGTGCCGGACGCCGGATCCTCCCGCTGATGTCCAGGGGCCGCCGGAGAGGTGAATATAACAATATTTTTTATTTTAATTCTTTATTTTACACTTTAATATGGATCCCAGGGCCTGAAGGAGAGTTTCCTCTCCTTCAGACCCTGGGATCCATGAGGATACATTCCGATACTTGATGTCCCATTGACTTGTATTGGTATCGGATATCGGTATCGGCGATATCCGATATTTTTCGGGTATCGGCCGATACTATCCGATACCGATACTTTCAAGTATCGGACGGTATCGCTCAACACTAGTCTTCACCATAGTGGAGTTTGGAGTCAGACTGTTTGAGGGTGTGCACAGGTGTCTTTTTATACTGATAACAATTTTAAACAGGTGCCATTACTACAGGTAATGAGTGGAGGAAAGAGGAGACTCTTAAAGAAGAAGTTACAGGTCTGTGAGAGCCAGAAATCTTGATTGTTTGTTTCTGACCAAATACTTATTTTCCACCATAATATGCAAATAAAATGTTAAAAAAACAGACAATGTGATTTTCTGGATTTTTTTTTTCTCAGTTTGTCTCCCATAGTTGAGGTCTACCTATGATGTAAATTACAGACGCCTCTCATCTTTTTAAGTGGTGGAACTTGCACTATTGCTGACTGACTAAATACTTTTTTGCCCCACTGTATGTATGTAGTATGTATGTATGTAGTATGTATGTAGTTTGTAGCATGTATGTAGTATGTATGTAGTATGTATGTGGTATGTAGTATGTATGTAGTGTGTATGTAGTATGTATGTAGTATTTTTTTTTTTTTACATTCAACACATTAGTCGGATGATGGGACTTGTAGTTCCCTTGGACGATGCCTGCACACATGCACAGAGCCCCGGCAGCCCGCACAGAGCCCCAGCAGCCGCATCAAAGCCCCAGCAGCCCGTACAGAGCCCCGGCAGGCCCGCACAGAGCCCCGACAGCTCGCACGGAGCCGCGACAGCCCACACAGAGCCTCGGCAGCCCGCACAGAGCCCCAGCAGTCCCATACAGACCCCTGGCAGGCCCGCACAGAGCCCCAGCAGGCCCACACAGACCCCGGCAGCCCGCACAGACCCCCAGCAGCTCGCAGAGCCCCGGCAGGCCCGCACAGACCCCCGGCGGCCCGCACAGACTCCTGGCAGCTCGCACAGAGCCCCGGCAGGCCCGCACAGAGCCCCGCAGGCATACACAGACCCTCGGCAGTCCCGCACACACCCCCCACGGTCACGCACAGACCCCCTGCAGCCCGCACAGAGCCCGCCTGCACACAAAGTTACGCAGTCTCCACCCACGCACCGCCTCCACTTCATTATAGTGCATCATTGCACTATGGGAACTTCTGATTCCGGTATCCAATATTGCAAAAGTATCGGAACTTGGTATCGGAATTCTGATACAGTGAATATCGGCCAATACCCGATATTTGCAGTATCGGAATGCTCACTAATGACAGTACATTAATTTATCATGACTATGTGTCTATCAGTAGCCAAAGGAGAAAGTGATAATGGAAATTCCACTTAGAGATATAACCTATAGGAGATTAGGAGTCAAAGTCCAAGGTAGATTTTTTAAAAAAGTCAAAAAGTTTATTACAGAAAAAATGACAAAAATACTGGCAAACAATGTATAATAAAATAATAAATAGTGATGGCACAAGGTATCAGGACGCTACAGATCCACAATATAGTGATGGGTACAGGCAACAAATGAACCAATAGATGCATATACAGCAAGACATATGGTAACTACAGTGAAGAAACATATGTATCAAAGTAACAGAGAGGTCAGAGACTATCAAAGGGTATCAGTCTCTAAACACCTTGGAGGTAAACCATACACTCGTAGTCAGGTCCCCGGATGCTATGTATGCACAAATGAAATAATAATCCATTAAATATAAAAACATAAAAGAGGGTCACATACAAAAGTTAAATGGGGGAAAAAGGGATAGGCATCATAAAGGGCCATCTTATCCATTGTGCCCCGTGTGAAAATGTGAAACACATGGCAGCCTCAATGCACATTTTGTGTGGGCTTCCTGGGGGGGGCTGTCAGTTTTTAAGGTTAGAAGCGTAGAAGGACTTTTGATAACATTGTAAGGGTGGTTTCACACTTGCGTTTTTGTCTGCAGCGTTTTTTTTCAAAAAAACGCATGCGTTTTTTTTCCTATATTTAACATTGAAAACGCATGCGTTAATTTGTGTACGCGTTTGGTCGCGTTTTGTGACGCATGCGTTTTTTTACTGCATGCGTTCATTTTCTGAAATGCTACTTGTAGTATTTTTAGAAGCGTTTTTTGGACCCCAAAAAAACGCATGCGTTTTCATGCGTTTTTTTTGGGTCAAAAAATACATTGGAGTCAATGGGGACGCATGCGTTTTTTGGTGCATGCGTTTTTTGCGGTAAAAAACGCATGCGTTTTTTTATTAAAAAAACAGAAAACACACTGATATGCCACCCCCCAACATAAAGGTGATAAAGGGAACCTAACCCTACCCCTAACCCTACCCCTAACCCTAACCCTACCCCTAACCCTTAGGGATCCTAACCCTAACCCTACCCCTAACCCTAACCCTACCCCTAACCCTAACCCTAAGGGATCCTAACCCTAACCCTAACCCTAACCCTACCCCTAACCCTACCGCTAACCCTAACCCTACCCCTAACCCTAAGGGATCCTAACCCTATCCCTAACCCTAATCCCTTTATGGTTAGGGTTTAGGGGTAGGGTTAGGGTTAGGGGTAGGGTTAGGGTTAGGATCCCTTAGGGTTAGGGTTAGGGGTAGGGTTAGGGTTAGGGGTAGGGTTAGGGGTAGGGTTAGGATCCCTTAGGGTTAGGGGTAGGGTTAGGGGTAGGGTTAGGGTTAGGGTTAGGATCCCTTAGGGTTAGGGTTAGGGGTAGGGTTAGGGTTAGGATCCCTTAGGGTTAGGGTTAGGGGTAGGGTTAGGGGTAGGATCCCTTTAGGGTTAGGGTTATGATCCCTACCCCTAACCCTACCCCTACCCCTAACCCTAACTATTTCTGTTTATAGTGGGTTTTTTACTTTATTTTGATGATTGGCAGCTGTCACACATTTCTCAGCATGCGTTTAAAAAACGCAAACGCATGTAAAAACGCATGTAAATGCGTTAAAACGCCGCATTTTTTTCACCACATGCAAAAACGCATGCGTCAAAAAAACGCAGCGTTTACACGCGTTTACATGCGTTTTTTCACCATGCGTTTTTTTGCGTTTTTTACGGCAAAAACGCACCCCAAAAAACACCAATGTGAAACCAGCCTAAGGAAGAAGACGAGGCTGCAGGTGAATGCATCATGCTGGGAATGGAACTGCTGAGTAGAGATGAGCGGTGTTCCAGTTGAACTGTTCACCAATTTCAAATTCAAGCTGTTTTGGGCGGTGTTCAATTCATTCGACGAACTCGAACAATTTGCTTAAAATTCGGCTGTTCGAGTTTCTGTTCGATAACTGTTCGCTAACCAAAAGCCTAGCGTTATTTGCACATTAAAACTGTTTACCATTAGGGTTGAGCGAAACGGGTCGGCCATTTTCAGAAGTCGCTGACTTTTGGCAAAGTCGGGTTTCATGAAACCCTACCCGACCCCTGTGTGGGGTCGGCCATGAGGTCGGCGATCTTCTGAATCTGGTATCGGAATTCCGATACCGAGTTCCGATATGTTTGCAATATCGGAAATCGGTATCGGAAGCCATATTTAAGTGTAAAATAAAGAGTTAAAATAAAAAATATTGCTATACTCATCCTCTGACGCGCCCTGGTACCAACCGGCAGCCTTCCTTCCTTAGAATCAGCGCGTGAATGACCTTAGATGACAAGTAAAAAAGAAGAGCAGCATCCATACCAGGTGATAGAGATCCAAAAAATGATTTATTCTGCCATCAAAGGTTACAACGTTTCGGCCAAGGTGGCCTTTGTCAAGTACACAAAGTCTCAGAAGTGGCCATCTTAAATAGTGTGGAGCCCACATGGGCACCAATCACCATCAAGGGGCGGCCTTTATTAAATATGCATAAAAATAAGAAATTTGTGATTGAATCACTTTCAACATATAATCACAAAACCAATTACACCCAAATCTCATTACCCATATCTAGTGTTGAGCATTCCGATACCGCAAGTATCGGGTATCGGCCGATATTTGCGGTATCGGAATTCCGATACCGAATTCCGATACTTCCCGCGTATCGGATACCGGAATCGGAAGTTCCCAGAATTCAAACTGAATGCAGCAGACAATGAGGAATGATTGGAAGTGTGGGCACATCCTGTTTAGCATGGTGGGCATGTAAGTACTGGCAAGGCTGTGATTGGCTGCTGAAATGATGTCACTCTGCACTATAAAAAACGCTGCCGCCATTTTGCGCTCACTCTGCTGTGATTTCAGTTAGGGACAGGACGCTGTGTTCTAACTGAGGGCCAGTTGAGCTAGCTAATTGCTTTATTTTCCTTTCCAAAGGCTAAATTAGCAAAACGCTGTGTGTTCTTCACTGTTCACCTTGCTCTTGCCTTGCAGCGCTGTTTTAACAGCGTTCTGCAAGGTCTCTGTGTGTGTGTGTGTGTGCAGCTCACTCTGTAGTCTGTGTGCAGCCATATACCCGGTTGTATTCAGCTCAGGGGGGGTTCACACTGCCTCACACAGTTGTCCTTTTTTGCTCATAGTGCAGCCTGCTGCACATTTTTTCTCAAATTTCCTATTAGTGTTTTTCCACCCGTCTCCAGCTAAATTGTGGAAAAACACTACATAGGATAACCTAGAGGGGGGTTTTTGGGCCTTGCAGCGCCGTTTACGGCTGTCTGCACGGTCTCCGTGTGAGCCCAGCTCGCCCTGTAGTCTGTGTGCAGCCATAGCCGGTTGGATTCAGCTCAGGGTTCGTTACTGGCTCATACCTTGAGAAAAATTTTCCTTTCTTTCAAGTAGTGCAGCCTGTTTAAAAATTTTTTAAAAAATTCCCTATTAGTGTTTTTCCACCCGTCTCCAGCTAAATTGTGGAAAAACACTACATAGGATAACCTAGAGGGGGGTTTTTGGGCCTTGCAGCGCCGTTTACGGCTGTCTGCACGGTCTCCGTGTGAGCCCAGCTCGCCCTGTAGTCTGTGTGCAGCCATAGCCGGTTGGATTCAGCTCAGGGTTCGTTACTGGCTCATACCTTGAGAAAAATTTTCCTTTTTTTCAAATAGTGCAGCCTGTTTAAAAATTTTAAAAAAATTCCCTATTAGTGTTTTTCCACCTGTCTCCAGCTAAATTGTGGAAAAACACTACATAGGATAACCTAGAGGGGGGTTTTTGGGCCTTGCAGCGCCGTTTACGGCTGTCTGCACGGTCTCCGTGTGAGCCCAGCTCGCCCTGTAGTCTGTGTGCAGCCATAGCCGGTTGGATTCAGCTCGGGGTTCGTTACTGGCTCATACCTTGAGAAAAATTTTCCTTTCTTTCAAATAGTGCAGCCTGTTTAAAAAATTTTTAAAAAATTCCCTATTAGTGTTTTTCCACCCGTCTCCAGCTAAATTGTGGAAAAACACTACATAGGATAACCTAGAGGGGGGTTTTTGGGCCTTGCAGCGCCGTTTACGGCTGTCTGCACGGTCTCCGTGTGAGCCCAGCTCGCCCTGTAGTCTGTGTGCAGCCATAGCCGGTTGGATTCAGCTCAGGGTTCGTTACTGCCTCATACCTTGAGAAAAATTTTCCTTTTTTTCAAATAGTGCAGCCTGTTTAAAAATTTAAAAAAAAATTCCCTATTAGTGTTTTTCCACCCGTCTCCAGCTAAATAGTGGAAAAACACTACATAGGATAACCTAGAGGGGGTTTATTGGGCCTTGCAGCGCCGTTTACGGCTGTCTGCACGGTCTCTGTGTGAGCGTAGCTCGCCCTGTAGTCTGTGTGCAGCCATAGCCGGTTGGATTCAGCTCAGGGTTCGTTATTGCCTCATACCTTGAGAAAAATGTTCCTTTCTTTCAAATAGTGCAGCCTGTTTAAAAAATTTTTAAAAAATTCCCTATTAGTGTCTTTCCACCCGTCTCCAGCTAAATAGTGGAAAAACACTACATAGGATAACCTAGAGGAGGGTTTTTTGGCCTTGCAGCGCCGTTTACGGCTGTCTGCACGGTCTCTGTGTGATTTAAACTAGCTCTGTAGCCCGATCTGCACAAAAAAAAAAGTAAAGTTCACCAAACACAACTTAACACTTGTGTAGGCCACATTTGAAAAATAATAAAGTTTAGTCCACACTTTACAACATTAGTGTTTCTTATACCTGTTAGGAGGAGCATTTCAGGAATAAGCACACTAAGGCCTTAGTACTTTTCTGCTTATCTTTATCTGTCAACCAAGATGAAGAGGGCAGGGAGTAAGGCACGTGGGCGTGGGCGCGGAGCAGGGAGAGGAGCAGGGAGAGGACGTGGTGATTCTGTGCCTGCTGCGGGCGCCGGTGACTCGTCGTCACTCAGTTTCAGCAGGGAACAGTCCTTCATGCGCAGCTTTGTCGGAGAGCGCCGTGCACCGCTGCTGCGTGAAGACCAAATTGAAGCCGTTGTCGGGTGGATGGCAGCTAACGCCTCGGCATCGACTTCAGTTAGTGCCACATCCTCTCAGGCACAGAGCACTGGAGAGCAGCCATCTGGCTCTTCACCACCTGCCAAATTGGCCAGGCAGTCAGAGAGCCCAGGACAGGAGCCGTCTCTACTTCTGTTCTCTGAATCTCTTGGCTTGGAAACAGGGGGCCAGCCAAGCAGCATTGGAGAAATGGAAGAAGAGGCAGTGTGCAGTGATGCCCAACAGCTTTTTCTCTCTGACTCTGAAGAGGCAGGTGGGCCAGTGCCTCCGGTGACCACAGCGCAGTACGCATCTGATGATGAAACTCAGGTGCCGCTTTCTGATGCGTACTGTGCTGCCGAGACTACCCAGGAGGAGCAGTTGGTGGCAGAGGGTAGTGGAGATGATGAGGTCCTTGACCCATCGTGGCGTGAGGAACAGGAAGGTGGTGGGAGCAGCTCTGAGGAAGAGCTTCCCCTTACGGGCCAAAGAGGGAGAGGGAGGGGGAAGACTGCGGAGCCTGTAGCCTCCACTTTGGCACCCGTTAGGAGCCTGTCTCTTTCCAAAGCCAAAAAGGGCGCTCCCAAGACTTGCAGTGCCTGGTCCTTTTTTGACACAGTTGCAGATGACATTTGTTTTGTCAAATGCAAGCTGTGTCATCTGTTATGTTTGCTAATGACAGGTGTTATGAAGGCAATCCAGAAACACAGTGTGCTTAGCGATCAGAGCGCACACAGTGATCTGACAAATACCCAAAAATACAAGAACGAGCTCTGAGACGTGGAAACTCTGTAGACTGCACACCTGATCCTATCCTAAACACAACTAAAAGCGGCTGTGGATTGCGCCTAACAACTACCTAGGCAACTCGGCACAGCCTAAGAAACTAGCTAGCCTGAAGATAGAAAAATAGGCCTGACTTGCCCCAGAGAAATTCCCCAAAGGAAAAGGCAGCCCCCCACATATAATGACTGTGAGTAAGATGAAAAGACAAAACGTAGGGATGAAATAGATTCAGCAAAGTGGGGCCCGATATTCTAGGACAGAGCGAGGACAGTAAAGCGAACTTTGCAGTCTACAAAAAACCCTAAAGCAAAACCACGCAAAGGGGGAAAAAAAAACCCACCGTGCCGAACTAACGGCACGGCGGTACACCCTTTGCGTCTCAGAGCTTCCAGCAAAACAAAAGACAAGCTGGACAGAAAAAAAGCAACAAAAAAGCAAAAAGCACTTAGCTATACAGAGCAGCAGGTCACAGGAACAATCAGGAGAAGCTCAGATCCAACACTGAAACATTGACAAGGAGCAAGGATAGCAGCATCAGGCGGAGTTAAGTAATGAAGCAGTTAACGAGCTCACCAGAACACCTGAGGGAGGAAGCTCAGAAGCTGCAGTACCACTTGTGACCACAGGAGTGAATTCAGCCACAGAATTCACAACAGTCATCAGAAAGTAAAAAGAGGGAAAAATGTCAGCAACCTCAATACCACAAATATGTGGAAACATGTGCGGACCAGGCACGCGGTGGAGTTCCAGAAACAGACTGAAGATGTAGGCCAACCAACAGCGGCAGCTACCACCTCTTCAGCTCGTGTTGCCTCTTCCTCCAGCTCACGCACAGCTGGTTTGGCTTCCTCCCAGGATCGCCATGGAAGAACCTCTGGCACTGTTGTCCAGAGACCTTGTGTAATTCCACCCACAGCACCACCTTCCCATTCATCCTCACACTCCCAGTCTACTCTACAGCCATCGGTAGTACAGGCATGGGAGAAAAGGCGGGCATTCTCGGCCAACCACCCCCGAGCACAGGCTCTGAATGCAGGCATTGCCAAACTGTTGTCCCTGGAAATGCTCTCGTTCAGGCTGGTGGAGACTGACAGCTTCCGTGACTTGATGACATTGGCAGTCCCACAGTACAAGGTGCCCAGCCGCTTTTACTTCAGCAGGCAGGCTGTCCCTGCCCTGCACAGGCATGTTGAGGCAAACATAAAACATGCGCTACTGAACGCCGTCAGTAGCAAGGTCCACCTCACCACCGATGCGTGGACCAGTCAGCATGGACAGGGGCGATATGTTTCCCTCACTGCCCATTGGGTTAATGTTGTTGAGCCAGGTACAGATCGTGCGAGTGGCGCAGGACGTTTCCTGCCCACTCCAAGGATTGCAGGAATCCAGTCTGTACGCATCGACTCCTCTTACACCAGTTCCTCAGATTCCTCTCTGCAGGATCCGTCACAGTCCACCTCCACATGGACCCGTGAACGTTTACCTATGACCGACATGAGCACAGCCGTGGCCAAACGTCAGCAGGCCGTCTTGAAACTAGTTTCATTGGGGCATCGAAGCCACACAGCGCAGGAGCTCTGGAATGCCATCAAGCAGGAGAGCGATGTGTGGTTACTGCCAGCGAATCTCCAGCCAGGCATGGTAGTGTGTGACAATGGCCGAAATCTGGTGGCAGCTTTGGCCCTTGGCAACCTCACTCACATCCCATGTCTGGCACATGTGCTCAATTTGGTTGTGCAGAGTTTTCTGAGGGACTATCCGGATCTTGATGCCATGCTGCACAAGGTCCGCCTAGAGTGTGCTCACTTGCGGCGTTCCAGCTTGGCCAGATCCCGCATTGCTGCTCTGCAGCGCCGATTCCGCCTTCCGGAACACCGCATCATATGTGACCTACCTACCCGGTGGAATTCCACGTTACATATGTTGGAGCGGTTGTGTGAGCAGCAGCAAGCAGTTATGGAGTACCAGCTGCATCAGGCGCAAAGAAGTCGCAGTCAGCGCCGATCAGACTTCACAACCACAGAGTGGGCCACTATGAAGGACGTCTGCCAGGTTTTGCGTCCTTTTGATTATTCCACGCGGATGGCAAGTGCAGATGATGCACTAGTCAGCATGACTGTCCCCCTTATCTGCCTGCTTCAGCAAACTTTGCAAGGGTTAAGGGATGATGTTGTGGAAGAGGTGGAGGATGAGGAGTCACCTTTTCCATCAGCTTCTGGAGAGTCAGCGCCACGTGGTTCCTCACAAAGGGGTACGCAGGGGCCAATTTGTGAGGAGGATGAGGAGGAGTCAATGGAGGAGGAAGAGCTCCGTCCAGAGGAGGGAGTGACACAATTGTCCAGTGGTCAGTGTGTACAGCGAGGGTGGGGTGATGACGAGCGGGCAGAGATCATGTCTCAAGCAGGGGACAGCGTTTCTGGGCCAGTTGGCACTCTGCAGCACATGGTGGATTTCATGCTGCAGTGCCTGAGAAACGACCGCCGCATCGACCACATTCTCAACATGCCTGATTATTGGGTGTTCACCCTCCTCGATCCTCGCTACCGGGACAACGTCCAAAACCTCATCCCTGCGTTGACCCGGGAGCGTAAAATGCGGGAGTACCACGACACACTGGTGAATTCCATCATCTTCTCCTGTCCAACTGAGAGGAGTGCTGCTAGTGCTTTACAAAGCAGCTCAGTGCGTCGAGGCAGTGGGGGAGGCTCTGCCCAAAGAGGGAGCAGAAGCAGTGCCTCTGCCCAAGGCAAGCCCAGTATGGCACAACTCTGGCACACTTTTGTGTGCCCGCCCCAAATGTCTACACCATCACCGGCGGCTCCAGTCAGCAGGAGGCAACGGTTCCGTCAGATGGTGAAAGACTACATGGCTTGCCCTCTTACTGTACTCCCAGACGGCTCTTCCCCGTTCAAGTTTTGGGTCTCTAAGCTGGATACATGGCCAGAGCTAAGCCAGTATGCATTGGAGGTGCTGGCTTGCCCTGCGGCTAGTGTCTTATCGGAACGTGTCTTTAGTGCCGCAGGTGGTGTACTAACAGACCGTCGCATGCGACTATCCTCCGATAACGTTGACCGGCTTACTTTCCTGAAAATGAACCAGGCCTGGATCTCGCAGGAATTTGCCACTCCTCTGCCTGATTAAGTAATTGGGTGTCATCCAGGTCTCCTGCTGTGTTCATCTTTCTACCACCTGAACTGCTATTCCTGGGCTCCAACACCGCCAGTTGCGGCTCAGAAGTGCAGGCTGCACAGTAAAAACATACGACCCAGTGTTATTGGGTTTCAGTAACGTCAGCTGATCCCCAGCTGTGTAGCCGGCAATGTGTCCTGCGACCGCCACGCTGGCACAACAACCTAAATGTAAGGGAACCTGTCCCCCCCCCCCCCGTCGTTTGTTACTGAAAGAGCCATCTTGTGCAGCAGTAATGCTGCACAAGGAAAAGGTAGCTCTTTTTTTTAGCTCCTTGCACACGCAGAACTTAACACTTATAAAATGTGTTCACTGATACCGTTATACTGTCCCGGAGCTGGGACTTTCCTTCGCAATGTGACGCAGCACAGCCGTCATTCCTACCCCCTTGGTGCCATGCGCTGCCTCCTCAGCGTTGTTTTAAGCTGTCACGGAGCCTGCGCTGTTCTGTTATCCCTTGGGCATGCCCTATTTGCGCTGCCTGTCTTCTGACATAATTTGGTGTCAGGCTGGCTGCGCCTGTGCGGCCGCGCTGCCCGAGATCCCGCCTTGCTGTGTCTTCTGATTGAGTCACACTGCGGGCCTGGGATCCATGGGCATGCGCAGTGCATATCTTCCCCTCGGGCTCTCGCTCATTTCCCTCCGCCTTCTTTAGACTGTGCGCCGTCAGCTGATCCCTAATAGCATGCCACGGCCGTGACACCGCACAGTCTGAAGATGAGGGAAGGAGGGGAGTGAGAGTCGAGGATATGCACTGTGCATGTCCATGGTTCCAAGGCCCGCAGTGGGATTACGTTGGACGAGACTGCGAGGTGGGATCTGGAGCAGCGTGGACGCACAGGCAGTGACAGCCTGACACCAAATTATGTCAGAAGACAGGCAGCGCTAATTGGGCATGGCCAAGGGCTAACAGAACAGCGCAGGCTCCGTGACAGCTTAAAACAACGCTGAGGAGGCAGCGCACGGCACCAAGGGGATAGGAATGACAGCTGTGCTGTGTCCCTTTACGAAGGAAATTCGCACCTCCGGGACGGTTTAACGGTATAAGGGGACACATTTTTAGTGTTTACTTCGGTGTTTGCAAGGAGCATAATTAAAAGAACCACCTTTTCCTTTTGCATCGTTAGTGCTGCACAAGATGGCTCTTTCAGCTACAAACGTCTTGGGAGGGGGTTAAAGGTTCCCTTTCAACTTGCTCCAATCAGGCTTCGGCCTACCCTCTGTTCCTCAGCTCCTCCTGCTGTCCCTGGGCTCTAACACTGCCAGTTGGTGCCTGGAAGTGCTGTGTGCACAGTCAACAGTCGCTCCTCTGTTATTGGGGTTCAGTAACGTCAGCTGATCCCCAGCTGTGTGTCCGGCAATACCTCCAATCTGCTCCTCCTGCTGTCCCTGGGCTCTAACACCGCCAGTTGGTGCCTGGAAGTGCTGTGTGCACAGTCAACAGTCGCTCCTCTGTTATTGTGGTTCAGTAACGTCAGCTGATCCCCAGCTGTGTGTGCGGCAATACCTCCAATCTGCTCCTCCTGCTGTCCCTGGGCTCTAACACCGCCAGTTGGTGCCTGGAAGTGCTGTGTGCACAGTCAACAGTCGCTCCTCTGTTATTGGGGTTCAGTAACGTCAGCTGATCCCCAGCTGTGTGTGCGGCAATACCTGCAATCTGCTCCTCCTGCTGTCCCTGGGCTCTAACACCGCCAGTTGGTGCCTGGAAGTGCTGTGTGCACAGTCAACAGTCGCTCCTCTGTTATTGGGGTTCAGTAACGTCAGCTGATCCCCAGCTGTGTATCCGGCAACGTGTCATGCGACCGCCACGCTGGCACAACTAAAATGTAAGGGGACCTGTCCCCCCCCCTAGGCGTTTGTTACTGAAAGAGCCACCATGTGCAGCACTAATACTGCACAAGGGAATGGTCGCTCTTGAAATTATGCTCCTTGCAAACGCTGAACTACACACTCATGTAATGTGTCCCCTCACACCGTCCAACCGTCCCGGAGGTGGGACTTTCCTTTGTAATGTGACGCAGCACAGCCGTCATTGCTACCCCCTTGGCACCGTGCGCTGCCTCCTTAGCGTTGTTTGATTCCGTCATGGACCCTGCGCTGTTATGTTATCCCTTGGCCATGCACAGTTTGCACTGCCCGTCCTCTGACATCATTTGTTGTCGTCCTGGCTGCGCCTGTGCGTCCACGCTGCCCGAAATCACACCTCGCAGTGTCGTCTAATGTGATCCCACAGTGGGCCTGGTATCCATGGCCATGCGCAGTGCATATACTAGCCTCTCACTCCCCTTCTTCACGCTTCTTCAGACTAGGCGGCGTCAGCTGATCCCTAATAGCATGCCACGGCCGTGACGCCGCACAGTCTGAAGAAGCAGGAAGGAGGTGAGTGAGAGGCGATGATATGCACTGCGCATGCCCATGGATCCCTGGCCCGCAGTGGGACTACATTAGATTACACTGCAAGGTTGGATCTCGGGCAGCTTGGACGCACAGGCACTGCCAGCCTGACACCTACATGATGTCAGAAGACGGGCACCGCTAACTGTGCATGGCCAAGGGATAACATTACAGCGCGGGCTCCGTGACAGAACCAAACAACATTGAGGAGGTGGCGCCCGGCACCAAGGGGGTTGGAATGACGGCTGTGCTGTGTCACATTACAAAGGAAAGTCCCACTTCCGGGATGGTTTGACGGTGTGAGGGGACACATTATATGAGTGTGTACTTCAGCGTTTGCAAGGAGCATAATTTTCGGAGCCACCATTTTCCATGTGCAGTATTACTGCTGTACAAGATGGCTCTTTCAGCAACAAATGCCTGGGGGGGGGGGGGTTAAAGGTTCCCTTTCAACTTGCTCCACTGCAGGCTTCGGCCTACACTCTGCTCCTCTTTGATTCCCTGGGTTTCAACACTGTCAGTTGCCACCTGGAAGTGTTGTCTACACAGAAAAAACACTAGGTGATGTGTCAGTGGGGTTCAGCACCGCCAGCTGTTCCCCTGCTGTGTAGCCGGCATCGTGTCCAGCACAAGCCACGCAGGCACAACCGACCAAAAGCTGCCACCAGTGCAGGCTTCGGCCTACACTTTGCTCCTCTCCTCCTCCTGCTAACCCTGGGCTCTAACACCGCCAGTTTTTGCCCGGACATGCGAGCTGCACAGAGAAAAACACCAGTCAATGTGTCAGTGGGGTTCAGCAATCTCAGCTGTTCCCCTGCTGTGTAGCTGGCAACGTGTCCTGCAAACGCCACGCAGGCACATGAACTGAAATTGAAGGAAGCCTGCCCCCCACCCCCAGGTGTTTCTATGTATAACAGCCACCTTGTACAGCAGTACTGCTGCATTTGTACAAGGTGGCAGACTTTTTCTCCTTGCCCACGTTTAATTAAACACGTACTAAATGTGTCTCATTGAGACCATTCCACTGTCCCTGAGGTGTGACTTTCCTTTCTAATGATACGCAGCACCACCCTTGTTAGCGCTGCCCGTCTTTTGACATCATTGGTTAGCTGGCTGCGCCTGTGCGTCTGCCCTGCTCGAAACAACGCCCCTCTGTGTCTTATTTTTTTGGACAACGAGGATGTGATTGATGGGCATGTGCAGTGCATATGTTTGCCTGTGTTCACTCATCTCCTTCCGCCTTCTTCAGACTGGGTGGCCTCATGACCGCGGCATGCGATAAGGGATCAGATGAGGCTGCCCAGTCTGAAGCAGGTGTAAGGACATGTGTGAGCGGCAAACATATTTACTGCACAAGGCCACGAATCCCAGCCACGCAGTGTGATTTTTAGAAAACACACTGTGGGTCTGGGATTCATGTCCATCGCTAACCGCAACGGCCGACATGAAATGAGGTCAGAAGACAGGAAGCGCTCACAGCGCATGGCCAAGGGATAACAAGAGCGCAGACTCCTGTACAGCAAATAACAACGCTCAGGAAGCTGCGCCCATGCACCAAGGTGTTATTTTCGACACCTCTGCTGCTTTTCTTTAAAAAGACAAGTCACGCCTCCACTACTGTTCTACAGTAGAATGGGCTAAATAGTGTACGTGTTTTATTCAGCGTGTGCAAGGAGCAAAATTAAGAGAGCAACCTTTTACTTGTGCAGCATTAATGATGCACAAGGTGTGGCTCTTGTACCTTGCAACACCTGAGGGGGGGTTAAAGGTTACCTTTGAAATTGGTTCAACTAGGCTTCGGCCTACACTCTGCTCCTCTCCTCCTCCTGCTGACCCTGGGCTATAACACTGCCAGTTGTAGCCTGGAAGTGCTAGCTGCACAGAGAAAAACACCCGCCAATGTGATAGTGGGGTTCAGCACCGCCAGCTGTTCCCCTGCTGTGTAGCCGGCATCGTGTCCAGCACAAGCCACGCTGGAACAACTGACCAAAAGCTGCCACCAGTGCAGGCTTCGGCCTACACTCTGCTCCTCTCCTCCTCCTGCTGACCCTGGGCTATAGCACCGCCAGTTGTAGCCTGGAAGTGCTAGGTGCACAGAGAAAAACACCCGCCAATGTGTTAGTGGGGTTCAGCACCGCCAGCTGTTCCCCTGCTGTGTAGCCTGCATCGTGTCCAGCACAAGCCACGCTGGCACAACTGATCAAAAGCTGCCACCAGTGCAGGCTTCGGCCTACACTTTGCTCCTCTCCTCCTCCTGCTGACCCTGGGCTCTAACACCGCCAGTTTTTGCCCGGACATGCGAGCTGCACAGAGAAAAACACCAGCCAATGTGTCAGTGGGGTTCAGCAACGCCAGCTGTTCCACTGCTGTGTAGCTGGCAACGTGTCCTGCAAACGCCACGCAGGCACATGAACTGAAATTGAAGGAAGCCTGCCCCCCACCCCCAGGTGTTTCTATGTATAACAGCCACCTTGTACAGCAGTACTGCTGCATTTGTACAAGGTGGCAGACTTTTTCTCCTTGCCCACGTTTAATTAAACACGTACTAAATGTGTCTCATTGAGACCATTCCACTGTCCCTGAGGTGTGACTTTCCTTTCTAATGATACGCAGCACCACCCTTGTTAGCGCTGCCCGTCTTTTGACATCATTGGTTAGCTGGCTGCGCCTGTGCGTCTGCCCTGCTCGAAACAACGCCCCTCTGTGTCTTATTTTTTTGGACAACGAGGATGTGATTGATGGGCATGTGCAGTGCATATGTTTGCCTGTGTTCACTCATCTCCTTCCGCCTTCTTCAGACTGGGTGGCCTCATGACCGCGGCATGCGATAAGGGATCAGATGAGGCCGCCCAGTCTGAAGCAGGTGTAAGGACATGTGTGAGCGGCAAACATATTTACTGCACAAGGCCACGAATCCCAGCCACGCAGTGTGATTTTTTGAAAACACACTGTGGGTCTGGGATTCATGTCCATCGCTAACCGCAATGGCCGACATGAAATGAGGTCAGAAGACAGGAAGCGCTCACAGCGCATGGCCAAGGGATAACAAGAGCGCAGACTCCTGTACAGCAAATAACAACGCTCAGGAAGCTGCGCCCATGCACCAAGGTGTTATTTTCGACACCTGGGCTGCTTTTCTTTAAAAAGACAAGTCATGCCTCCACTACTGTTTTACAGTAGAATGGGCAAAATAGTGTACGTGTTTTATTCAGCGTGTGCAAGGAGAAAAATTAAGAGAGCAACCTTTTACTTGTGCAGCATTAATGCTGCACGAGGTGTGGCAATTGTACCTTGCAACACCTGAGGGGGGTTAAAGGTTACCTTTGAAATTGGTTCAACTAGGCTTCGGCCTACACTCTGCTCCTCTCCTCCTCCTGCTGACCCTGGGCTCTAACACCGCCAGTTTTTGCCCGGACATGCGAGCTGCACAGAGAAAAACACCAGCCAATGTGTTAGTGGGGTTCAGCACCGCCAGCTGTTCCCCAGCTGTGTAGCCGGCAACATGACCTGCAAACGCCACGCAGACACAACAGAACAAAAGCTGCCACCAGTGCAGGCTTCGGCCTACACTCTGCTCTTCTCCTCCTCCTGCTGACCCTGGGCTCATAACACCGCCAGTTTTAGCCTGGAGGTGCTAGCTGCACAGAGAAAAACACCAGCCAATGTGTCAGTGGGGTTCAGCACCGCCAGCTGTTCCCCAGCTGTGTAGCCGGCAACGTGACCTGCAAACGCCATGCAGGCACATGAACTGAAATTGAAGGGAGCCTGCCCCCCACCCCCAGGTGTTTCTATGTATAACAGCCACCTTGTTCAGCAGTACTGCTGCATTTGTACAAGGTGACTGACTTTTTCTCCTTGCCCACGTGGAACTCAACACGTACAAAATGTGTCTCATTGAGACCATTCCACTGTCCCTGAGGTGTGACTTTCCTTTCTAATGATACGCAGCAACCCCTTGGTAGCGCTTCCCGTCTTTTGACATCATGGTTAGCTGGCTGCGCCTGTGCATCCGCCCTGCGTGAAACAACGCCCCTCATTGTCTTATTTATTTTGTCAGCGAGGGTGTGCTTTATGGGCATGAGCAGTGCATATGTTCGCCTGTCGTCACTCATCTCTTTCCGCCTTCTTCAGACTGTGCGGCCTCCTGGCCGCGGCATGCGAAAAGGGATCAGCAGAGGCCGCCCAGTCTGAAGCAGGTGTAAGGATGTGTGTGAGCGTCAAAAATATTTACTGCTCAAGGCCACGAATCCCAGCACCGCAGTGTGACTTTATGAAAAGGCAGTGTGGGTCTGGAATTTATGGCCATCGTTAACCGCAGCGGCCAACATGAAATGAGGTCATAAGACGGGCAGCGCTAACAGGGCATTGCCAAGGGATAACACAAGAGCGCAGACTCCTGTACAGCAAAAAACAACGCTCAGGAAGCAGCGCCAAGCACAAAGGCGTTATTTGGGACACCTATGCTGCGTCTCCTTAAAAATACAAGTCACGCCTCAACTACAGTTTGACTGTAGAATGGGCTAAATTGTGTACGTGTTGCATTCAGCATGTGCAAGTAGACACATTAATAGAGCAACCTTTTCTTGTGCAGCATTAATGCTGCACAAGGTGTGGCTCTTGTACTTTGTAACACCTGAGGGGGGGTTAAAGGTTACCTTTGAAATTGGTTCAACTAGGCTTCGGCCTACACTCTGCTCCTCTCCTCCTCCTGCTGACCCTGGGCTGTAACAACGCTAGTTTTTGCCCGGAAGTGCTAGCTGCACAGAGAAAAACACCAGCCAATGTGTTAGTGGGGTTCAGCACCGCCTGCTGTTCCCCCACTGTGTAGCCGGCAAAGTGTCCTGCAAACGCAACGCAGACATAAAGCTGACTCCAGTGCAGGCTTCGGCCTACACTCTGCTCCCCCTGCTTACCCTTTGCTCCAACACCGCTAGTTGGGGCTGTAGGAAGACAATGTTTGATAGGCAAAGCATCCGGGTTCCAGCACCGCCAGCTGGTTCTCGGCAGTGTTTTTGTCACAGGTACTCCCTCGTGCCAAACCTGGTTTCAGCACCGTCAGCTGTTTCCGGGTTGTGTCAAACTCGCTGAGATGCCTATGCTTGCCCCGTCGTGGTGCTGTCGGGTTAGCCAACTCCAGGGTGCCTCCAGTTTAGGAGCTTCCTATGTGGGCTGCATGAATTGGTAGTCAAGGCTGGTTCTGTAGTGCCAGTAGGCCCAGCTCCCCCTGTAGGACTGTTGGGGTTCGGTAACTGCGGCTGCCTCGCGGCCTAGCTGTTCTCTCCTCTCCTGTGGGCCTTCGGGTCCACCTCCTGGTTCCAGCACCGTCAGCTGGTTCCAGGCCGAGCCTTTGGCTTAGGTGCCTCCTCCTGGGTATCCGAGTTCCGCCAACGCCAGGCGGTCCTTGGTAGTGCTTTTAATCGCGGGCACCTACAGCTTAGTAACCGGGTTCCAGCACCGTCAGCTGGTCCTCGGTCGTGCCATTGGCTCTTGCACAATGGGGCAACGCATCTGGGTTCCAGCACCACCAGCTGGTTCTCGGCAGTGTTCTTGTCACAGGTACTCCCTCGTGCCAAGCCTGGTTTCAGCACCGTCAGCTGTTTCCGGGTTGTGTCAAGTTCACTGAGACGCCTATGCTTGCCCCGTCGTGGTGCGGTCGGGTTAGCCAACTCCAGGGTGCCTCCAGTTTAGGAGCTTCCTATGTGGGCTGCGTGAACTGGTAGTCAAGGCTGGTTCTGTAGTGCCAGTAGGCCCAGCTCCCCCTGTAGGACTGTTGGGGTTCGGTAACTGCGGCTGCCTCGCGGCCTAGCTGTTCTCTCCTCTCCTGTGGGCCTTCGGGTCCACCTCCTGGTTCCAGCACCGTCAGCTGGTTCCAGGCCGAGCCTTTGGCTTAGGTGCCTCCTCCTGGGTATCCGAGTTCCGCCAACGCCAGGCGGTCCTTGGTAGTGCTTTTAAGCGCGGGCACCTACAGCTTAGCAACCGGGTTCCAGCACCGTCAGCTGGTCCTCGGTCGTGCCATTGGCTCTTGCACACTGGGGCAATGCATCTGGGTTCCAGCACCGCCAGCTGGTTCTCGGCAGTGTTCTTGTCACAAGTACTCCCTCGTGCCAAGCCTGGTTTCAGCACCGTCAGCTGTTTCCGGGTTGTGTCAAGTTCACTGAGACGCCTATGCTTGCCCCGTCGTGGTGCGGTCGGGTTAGCCAACTCCAGGGTGCCTCCAGTTTAGGAGCTTCCTATGTGGGCTGCGTGAACTGGTAGTCAAGGCTGGTTCTGTAGTGCCAGTAGGCCCAGCTCCCCCTGTAGGACTGTTGGGGTTCGGTAACTGCGGCTGCCTCGCGGCCTAGCTGTTCTCTCCTCTCCTGTGGGCCTTCGGGTCCACCTCCTGGTTCCAGCACCGTCAGCTGGTTCCAGGCCGAGCCTTTGGCTTAGGTGCCTCCTCCTGGGTATCCGAGTTCCGCCAACGCCAGGCGGTCCTTGGTAGTGCTTTTAAGCGCGGGCACCTACAGCTTAGCAACCGGGTTCCAGCACCGTCAGCTGGTCCTCGGTCGTGCCATTGGCTCTTGCACACTGGGGCAACGCATCTGGGTTCCAGCACCGCCAGCTGGTTCTCGGCAGTGTTCTTGTCACAGGTACTCCCTCGTGCCAAGCCTGGTTTCAGCACCGTCAGCTGTTTCCGAGTTGTGTCAAGCTCACTGAGACGCCTATGCTTGCCCCGTCGTGGTGCGGTCGGGTTAGCCAACTCCAGGGTGCCTCCAGTTTAGGAGCTTCCTATGTGGGCTGCGTGAACTGGTAGTCAAGGCTGGTTCTGTAGTGCCAGTAGGCCCAGCTCCCCCGGTAGGACTGTTGGGGTTCGGTAACTGCGGCTGCCTCGCGGCCTAGCTGTTCTCTCCTCTCCTGTGGGCCTTCGGGTCCGCCTCCTGGTTCCAGCACCGTCAGCTGGTTCCAGGCCGAGCCTTTGGCTTAGGTGCCTCCTCCTGGGTATCCGAGTTCCGCCAACGCCAGGCGGTCCTTGGTAGTGCTTTTAAGCGCGGGCACCTACAGCTTAATAACCGGGTTCCAGCACCGCCAGCTGGTCCTCGGTGCCATTGGCTCTTGCACACTGGGGCAACGCATCTGGGTTCCAGCACCGCCAGCTGGTTCTCGGCAGTGTTCTTGTCACAGGTACTCCCTCTTGCCAAGCCTGGTTTCAGCACCGTCAGCTGTTTCCGGGTTGTGTCAAGCTCACTGAGACGCCTAAGCTTGCCCCGTCGTGGTGTTGTCGGGTAAGCCAACTCCAGGGTGCCTCCAGTTTAGGAGCTTCCTATGTGGGCTGCGTGAACTGGTAGTCAAGGCTGGTTCTGTAGTGCCAGTAGGCCCAGCTCCCCCTGTAGGACTGTTGGGGTTCGGTAACTGCGGCTGCCTCGCGGCCTAGCTGTTCTCTCCTCTCCTGTGGGCCTTCGGGTCCACCTCCTGGTTCCAGCACCGTCAGCTGGTTCCGGGCCGAGCCTTTGGCTTAGGTGCCTCCTCCTGGGTATCCGAGTTCCGCCAACGTCAGGCGGTCCTTGGTAGTGCTTTTAAGCGCGGGCACCTACAGCTTAGTAACCGGGTTCCAGCACCATCAGCTGGTCCTCGGTCGTGCCATTGGCTCTTGCACACTGGGGCAACGCATCTGGGTTCCAGCAACGCCAGCTGGTTCTCGGCAGTGTTTTTGACACAGGTACTCCCTAGTGCCAAGCCTGGTTTCAGCACCGTCAGCTGTTTCCGGGTTGTGTCAAGTTCACTGAGACGCCTATGCTTGCCCCGTCGTGGTGCGGTCAGGTTAGCCAACTCCAGGGTGCCTCCAGTTTAGGAGCTTCCTATGTGGGCTGCGTGAACTGGTAGTCAAGGCTGGTTCTGTAGTGCCAGTAGGCCCAGCTCCCCTGTAGGACTGTTGGGGTTTGGTAACTGCGGCTGCCTCGCGGCCTAGCTGTTCTCTCCTCTCCTGTGGGCCTTCGGGTCCACCTCCTGGTTCCAGCACCGTCAGCTGGTTCCAGGCCGAGCCTTTGGCTTAGGTGCCTCCTCCTGGGTATCCGAGTTCCGCCAACGCCAGGCGGTCCTTGGTAGTGCTTTTAAGCGCGGGCACCTACAGCTTAGTAACCGGGTTCCAGCACCGCCAGCTGGTCCTCGGTGCCATTGGCTCTTGCACACTGGGGCAACGCATCTGGGTTCCAGCACCGCCAGCTGGTTCTCGGCAGTGTTCTTGTCACAGGTACTCCCTCGTGCCAAGCCTGGTTTCAGCACCGTCAGCTGTTTCCAGGTTGTGTCAAGTTCACTGAGACGCCTATGCTTGCCCCGTCGTGGTGCGGTCGGGTTAGCCAACTCCAGGGTGCCTCCAGTTTAGGAGCTTCCTATGTGGGCTGCGTGAACTGGTAGTCAAGGCTGCTTCTGTAGTGCCAGTAGGCCCAGCTCCCCCTGTAGGACTGTTGGGGTTCGGTAACTGCGGCTGCTTCGCGGCCTAGCTGTTCTCTCCTCTCCTGTGGGCCTTCGGGTCCACCTCCTGGTTCCAGCACCGTCAGCTGGTTCCAGGCCGAGCCTTTGGCTTAGGTGCCTCCTCCTGGGTATCCGAGTTCCGCCAACGCCAGGCGGTCCTTGGTAGTGCTTTTAAGCGCGGGCACCTACAGCTTAGTAACCGGGTTCCAGCACCGCCAGCTGGTCCTCGGTGCCATTGGCTCTTGCACACTGGGGCAACGCATCTGGGTTCCAGCACCGCCAGCTGGTTCTCGGCAGTGTTCTTGTCACAGGTACTCCCTCTTGCCAAGCCTGGTTTCAGCACCGTCAGCTGTTTCCGGGTTGTGTCAAGCTCACTGAGACGCCTATGCTTGCCCCGTTGTGGTGCTGTCTGGTTAGCCAACTCCAGGGTGCCTCCAGTTTAGGAGCTTCCTATGTGGGCTGCGTGAACTGGTAGTCAAGGCTGGTTCTGTAGTGCCAGTAGGCCCAGCTCCTCCTGTAGGACTGTTGGGGTTCGGTAACTGCGGCTGCCTCGCGGCCTAGCTGTTCTCTCCTCTCCTGTGGGCCTTCAGGTCCACCACCTGGTTCCAACACCGTCAGCTGGTTCTCGGCAGTGTCTTTTGCTCTTGTACCTTCTGCTCCCCATCCTGGTTCCAGTACCGTCAGCTGGTTCCGGGCAGAGCCTTTGGCTTAGGTGCCTCCTTCTGGGTATCCAAGTTCCACCAACGTCAGGTGGTCCTTGGTAGTGCTTTCAGGCACGGGTACCTCCTGCTTAGTAACCGGGTTCCAGTAACGTCAGCTGGTCCTCGGTAGTTCCATAGGCTCTTGAACCTTCGGGTAGCCATCCGAGTTCCAGTTCCATCAGCTGGTTCTTGGCATTTTCTCAGCCTTCTTGTACCTTCTGCTACATTTCCAAGTTGAAGACCCTAAAGTCGACGACCCGGAAGACCACCCCGATGACGACGACGACGACCCGGAAGACCACCCCGATGATGACGACGGCGGAGACGACGACGGCGGAGACGACGACGGCGGAGACGACGACGGCGGAGACGACGACGGCGGAGATGACGACACTGGAGACGACGACCCTGGAGACGACGACATGGAAGACCGAGAAGCAGAAGAACAAGAGGCTGCAGAACAAAGAGCAGAAGAACATTAAGCGTAAGACTTAATATCAGAGCAAAAGATATTATCTAAATTATATGCAGAAGAAGACTAAGCAGTGTATGGGGGTGAGTCCGTTCCTCCTCGTGGTGCCCCTGGATAAAGCCTGATGCTGCAGGCCAAACTGAACGCGGACAAATGTAACTTTTGTGACTGGCAGAACGGAAGGTGTAATCTTCAAACTTTTATAGATAACAACTATGGGAATTCCAGATATAAAGAAAAAGAAGGGTGGCACTGCTCATAAACGGTAACCAGTGATGTGTCCACAGGTCTCAATTGCGTGTATATCAGATATAGAAATTGCAGCTTTGAGAATCCTGACCCGGGTGCACCTCTTCAATAGAAAACACTAGAGTCCATAGATAAGTACAAATGAGGGCACTCACCGATCTTCATAGGATTCAAAACTTTATTACATCTTCACATAAAATGCATGACCGGAGCTGGCAGCGCCGCTGATGATGTGAGCAGGGGAGCAGCTGGGACGACGGCCGTTTCGCGCTGTGCTAGCGCTTCTACGGGTCCCCTCTATGACTTTAATGTCTCCGCCACCTCCCCAAATACATCCGGCATTATTCTTAGTTGTTTTCCTTCATGTAGAATGAACCTACAAGGCAAGAAAGGGTTTATTTTAATTCCGATATTTTGGTCCCATTGACTTGCATTGGGATCGGGTATCGGTATCGGCGATATCCGATATTTTTTGAATATCGGCCGATCCTATCCGATACCGATACTTTCCGATATCGGAAGGTATCGCTCAATACTACCCATAACAGATAACATATACAGAAACAGAACAGAGAACATAACATCAATTCACAGCCCAATAGCTGTGTTTGTTGCTCCGTTGTCATGGTGAGGCTTCATCCAATCACATGCATTTGATAGGGCAATCCCCTTACTTGTCCAATCACTAAGTGTTAAAGAAAAGGGAGCAAAGTACATCCCCCTCCAATCGTGACTAACCTGCAGGAAAGAATCCACATGGCCATAGAACGCCGGCGCATGCGCACAGAGCACACCACATGGCCGATCATGTGACCGCCACATGGTGCCGCCCAGTGTGCACGCGCCAGACATCGCAGGCCAGGCGCCGGCTGTGAAATCTGACATTGGGACAGGCAAGGTTGCCATCCTGACGACATTTTGTCCTCCTCGGATGGGCAACTTTCCCTGTCTCAATTGTGCTTGCTGTGGAAATATGCTCAAGGGTGACAGTTTTTGCCACCATCGAACTGGTAAAAAATTAATGATTAACGAACGGTACACATGTTCATCAAAATTTGTTATTTATTTAATAGTGTGCCCATGCGGACTAATGTACGTTGGTGAAACAACGAGAGAAATAAGAACAAGGATAAGTAAGCACAAGAGCACAATACGTACAAATTTACAGGACTTACCAATTCCTAAGCATTTTAGTGAATGTAGACATTCCATTAATCAGCTTTTTTTCATTTTTCCCCTCTTTTTTTACAGATAAGTCCGAGATTTGGCATCCTAGGAACAGACGGAGGCTAATTATTATATTGTTTTTCTGTAAATTCTCCCCCCTTTTTGGGTGTCACTCCGTTATGTTTGGCCCTTTTTTCCCTCCCTGTGGTCCTTGTCTGTCAAATCATTATGTAACCATTGTTTTTTATGTAGGGAGTGTAGTTGCCATGGATTTGGCTATGTCCGCGGTTGTCCTGGGAGCGCAGGCGCAGTATCGCGTGTGGGCGGGTTGGAGGCCCTGGCGTTGATACGCTGTGGTGTCTCCGGGTCGGCCATGCGACGTTTCGCTGTGCCTTCTCTCTCCGGCGCCGGCGCCTGGCCTGCGATGTCTGGCGCGTGCGCGCTGGGCGGCACCATGGGGCGGTCAGATGATCGGCCGTGTGGTGTGCTCTGTGCGCATGCGCCGGCATTCTATGGCCATGTGGATTCTTTCCTGCAGGTTAGTCACGATTGGAGGGGGATGTACTTTGCGCTCTTTTCTTTAACACTTAGTGATTGGACAAGTAAGGGGATTGCCCTATCAAATGCATGTGATTGGATGAAGCCTCAGAATGACAACGGAGCAACAAACACAGCTATTAGGCTGTGAATTGATGTTATGTTCTCTGTTCTGTTTCTGTATATGTTATCTGTTATGGGTTATGAGATTTGGGTGTTATTGGGTTTGTGATTATATGTTGAAAGTGATTCAAGCACAAATTTCTTATTTTTATGTATATTTAATAAAGGCCGCCCCTTGATGGTGATTGGTGCCCATGTGGGCTCCACACTATTTAAGATGGCCACTTCTGAGACTTTGTGTACTTGACAAAGGCCACCTTGGCCGAAACGTTGTAACCTTTGATGGCAGAATAAATCATTTTTTGGATCTCTATCACCTGGTATGGATGCTGCTCTTCTTTTCTACTTGTGACTTTTGGTCCGATTGGATCCTTGGACTTTGGAGCGTGCATCCCCTAAGCTGAGTGCTGATGGTTGATTTTCTTGTATTTGACCTTAGATGACGTCGCGGCTTGTGATTGGTCGCGCGACCACCCATGTGACTGCTCACACGACCAATCACAAGCCGCGACGTCACCGAAGGTCCTTCAAGCGCTGATTCTTAGGAAGGAAGGGCGCGTCCGAGGGTGAGTATTTACCTAATAGGAATATACTCAGGGCGCATCAGAGGGTGAGTATAGCAATATTTTTTTTATTTTAATTCTTTATTTTACACTTAAATATGGATCCCAGGGCCTGAAGGAGAGTTTCCCCTCCTTCAGACCCTGGGAACCATTGGAAACCCAATGCACTACATTGGGTTTCGTATTTCGGCCGACCCCGACCCCGACTTTTTTATAGGATCGGCCGATTTCACTCGACCCGACTTTCGTGAAACCCGACCCGATCCTATAAAAGTAAAAGTCGCTCAACCCTATTTACCATTGTTCATAGACTTTAGTGTGTAGTGGGCGGGGGATAGATCTGTGCTGAAATAATGCCGATCTCCATTTTTTTCCCCCGCATTTACAGTGGGGCGGTGCAGTCTCTCAGCCTATCAGCAGTGCACACACACAGCAATGTGCATGTGATGCACACAAGCAAGGGCATGTGTCATTGGCAGTGTGTATCACATTTCCTTGCCCTATAAGAACCAGCCATTTTCCCCGTCGCCACCATTTCCTCACTGCTGCAGCTTATTGTTAGACGGCATCGCTGCTGCTGTGGGCGCTATACAGTCTAAGAATTTTTTGGGGAGGGAATTTTCTGAGAGATAGGATTAGGGAGTCAGGACTAGTTTTAATTTCAGGCCGTTTCAGGGTACGTTACAGCAGTTTATAGCACTTTATGCCAGGCAGGTCTGTGCCAGTGCTGTGCAAGTGTTTGTCACAGCATTTGGTGTAATCTAGCTCAGCCAATCCTTTTGGGCTAGTAGCATTGTCGGGTAGTCATCTGAGTAGCCCGCCTGTGAAGCTAGCTATCTACACCACCTGTGTATCTAAATTTTTACTGCATCTAACCCAGTAGTTTTGGACATAGTAGCAGTGTCTGCACGTCAGCGGAGTAGCCCGCCTGTAAAGCTACACCGCCTGTGTATCTAAATTTGTACTGCATTTAACCTAGTAAATCATTTTGGGCCTAGGAGCAGTGTCTGCACATCAGCGGAGTAGCCCGCCTGTGAAGCTACACCGCCTGTGTATCTAAATTTTTACTGCATGTAACCCAGTAAATCGTTTTGTGTTTAGGAGCAGTGTCTGCACATCAGCAGAGTAGCCCGCCTGTGAAGCTATACCGCCTGTGTATCTAAATTTGTACTGCATCTAACCCAGTAAATCGTTTTTGGCCTAGGAGCAGTGTCTGCATGTCAGCGGAGTAGCCTACCCATGAAGCAAGCTACACCGCCTGTTTATCTAAGTACTAATTTTTAACTGCATCTAGCCCAGGAAATCCTTTCGGGCCTAGTAGCAGTTTCTGCTACTCAGCAGAGTACCCCACCCATGAAGCAAGCTACACCGCCTTCTCCCGTTTTCAATCTAACCCCTCGGCTCTGGGGTGTCCACTCTCCCTCCAGCTCTCTCCTTCTCACAGGTGGACTACCGCATGTATTCACACTGTGGCAAATCTTTTGGGCCCAGGCATAAGAAGTTGCCGAGGTAATGGATAATATGTGCCCCCTTAGAAACATCCATGACGACCCATTCGAGGAAGCAACTAAACGCCTCAAATAGTGAGCGGGATATGGAGCACCCCATGGGCAACAGCGATCTATGTAGTATGCTCCTTCACAGAAGCAGCCCAATAGGCGGACACTATTCGGAGGCATAGGTAGTAACCGGAACGCCCCCTCAATGTCTGTTTTGGCCATTAGGGTGCCCCTTCCCAACTTCTTGACCCACCTGATTGCCTCGTCAAAGGAGGTAGAGTATATAGTACTGTACTTGGTTCCGCGTCAATGTTTTCATTTACTGACCTGCCTCTTGGATATGACAAATGGTGGATAAGTCTGAATGTATTCGGTTCCTTTTTTGGCACAACTCCCAATGGGGATTTCACTACGTCTTCTAAGGAAAGTGTTCTGAATGGACCCGCCGCCATTCTACCTAAAGATATTTATTTTTTAAATTTTTTGTCATGACGTCTAGGTGTTGGTAGGCTGATTTTAGATTTTTACTCCAGCCTTTCTTGATTTTAGAAGGGCATGACATGCCTATATCTGTGTCTCCTCCTCCTTTTACTCCTCCACCTCTTTTCTTTTTGGATGACTATATGTACTTGTGACTTTTCCATGTGTTTGTTGTGTCTTTTGAGCAGTTTGTCAACTTTTGGACACCTTTTAAGGTATTTTCTATGTGTTTTCTATGTGTTTGTATGTGTTTGTGTTTGCCTGCCATTGGTTTCAATGGGGTTCGACGGTGTTCATCAATCGTTCGACGAACATTCATCAAACACGCCCCAATTTGACGAACTGAACCGAACTCGCACACTAGAGGGGTGGCTCAACACTACTCCTGAGACTGTTTCCCATGTTGTCCGAGAGAAAGAATAGGGGACAGGATCATTTCTACACTTTCTCCTTTCTGACAATTTATAAAAATCAGCATTCAGATGTCATCTGACTGTGGTCTAATTTTTTCATGGATCCATGGACTTGCATTGGAAAGTCTAATACAATCTCTGGATGAAAATTGGACATGTCTCCCTATGTTTGAACGAATCACCCAGTGCGAGGAAAGAAACGGACATGTGAACAGCCCCATAGATTATCATAGGTAGGAGCGCTATCCATGAAAAACACGGATAAAAAAAAATCTGACCTCTGAATGAGGCCTTTGGTCTTGATTCTCTAAGACTGGCATTTCATATGCAAGTGACATAGAAGGATTAATATTTATCTAAGATCTATATTTTGTGCAGCATTAACAAGTCTCGTAGTCTCGTATTATGTTTACTAATTTCTTAAGGTTGAATATTTGGTCTAATATTTTCTTATCTCATCTAAAATGTTTTGAGAAACTGTGTGTGCTATGGGTAGTTAATTAAAGGGAACCTGTCAAATGAATTTGGCGGGACCGGTTTTCGGTCATATGGGCGGAGTTTTCGGGTGTTTGATTCACCCTTTCCTTACCCGCTGGCTGCATGCTGGCCGCAATATTGGATTGAAGTTCATTCTATGTCCTCCATAGTACACGCATGTGCAAGGCAATCTTGTGCAGGCATGTACTATGGAGGACATAGAATGAACTTCAATCCAATATTGCGGCTAGCATGCAGCCAGCGGGTAAGGAAAAGGTGAATCAAACACCCGAACACTCCGCCCATATGACAAAAAACCGGTTCCGCTAAATTCAGGTGACAGGTTCCATTTGAGATAATTTAATGAGGGGTGTGAAAGAATAAAATGAGTTGAGATTGCTAAAAGACTGATGCCACTTAATGAAGTGGTATGTGCCTCCACACGCCATGCTAGAAAGGTTACTCCAGCCAGTTAATGGAGCAACATTTCTGGTGTAAGGAATATTGAAAATTTTAAAGAATTTAACGGGCAAGCGTTACTACACTTTGACCACCTTAGCCCGTCCCCAGCACCTCTCATTTTGCCTCCACTGTCCAAATTGACGTGAAAACGGCAGAAGTCAAATCATTTTATGATCTTTCAAAGTCTTTTATACCTGTTTTCATTACATCCACTTTTCTATTTTCCCACGGCCGCATTTTGTCTAACAACAGCCCTGATTTCTTCCTCTCTATATCTTAAGCATCATCACAAACATAAGAAAGCATTGTAACATGCTTAATAAATGGTGCAGTGCACAATAAACATAACATTAATTACCAGTGTATTACACTTGTAAGATATACAACCATTGACAGCTATATGTTCCGTGCCTTTGGAGATAGCTAATGACGATACATTCTTTTCCGATTCCTGTAATGTTCAGGTTTCTCATGAAACTTTTTAATGGAATCAACGAAAATCCAAGTAAGACACTTTCTCCCGGACTTGAGCAGAGCAGCTCTGTGTGTACACGTGGGTCTACTAATGGATTTGGTGATCTGTATCCACACAACAATGTGTCCTTGACAACACTGCACCTGGCACAAATCAGAAAAGGAAATGTTATCACACCCTGGATGTTTTATAACTCAAGCTTAAGGCTGTAAATTCAAGTCATTATATATCAGGACAGAAGATGTTAAAGAAGTTATACTATAAATCTTTTTCAAACTAAAAGATCTGAAAATCCTGGTAATAATTGTTTAAAAGTATTTTGCAGTATTCCAGGCATAAACACTCAATTTTCTGATTTTTTTTTCTCTGAAGTGTTCCCTTTAGTACAGCTGCTAATCTGTTCTGCTGGGGCAAACGTTGGAAGGAAAATCAGACTCCTTCTCCCCCTGGGAGCTGACAATATCATAACCCACTCCTTGCTGAAATAGTGCTGTCAGCTACACCTTCTTGCTACTGAGGAGGTTCTGCTCCTTCTCTAGTTAAACATATAAAAGAAGAAGATGCACAGGAAACCTAATAGAATAAAAACATGATGTTTACTAAGAATATATAAAACAATATTAAAATGTAAACATTAAAAAGGATTCCATGATGAAGACAGTGATTGGTCAGAAAAAAAACAGGGCGCCACAGCTACATAGATAATACAAAAAAGCAGACAAAATAAAGATGCACAGGTAAATAGAAGGCATGGGCGGACATACCGCCTGTTCAACCTGTGCAACCGCACAGGGGCCCAGAGCAGGAGGGGGCCCCCGACGGGCATACAAAGCAATGAGGTGAATGACAGCCGGCGGTAGTATTACTGCTAACAGGAGAAGCAGGGGGGCCCGCTCTGCTGCACGCATGTGAAATGACAGTTAAACGGGCCCCCCTCCTCACCTGCTTGCATATATTATGATGCTGTCCAGCCGGCTGTCACTGCTGTGGTCTGCGGTGAGGTGACAGGTGGCAGACGCTGGCCCAGGAAGAGAGGACAGAGGGGGAGGGCCTCTCAGTCACAGTGAGTCACTTAAGCTTGCCCAGGACCTGTGATGAGATCACAGTAGGGGAGGAGTCAGGAGTCACATGATCAGGGGCCTCCGTGTATTGCAGGACTCTGCTGTGCTGTTATGGTGCTAGACGGTAAGCTTAAGTGTGGGGTCAGAGTTGTTTATAGTGTGGATGTAGCAGAGCCATGTGTGTGTGTGTACGAGGTGTACGGAGCGGAGCCGTGTGTGTGTATGAGGTGTACAGAGCGGAGCTGTGCGTGTGTATGAGGTGTACGGAGCGGAGCCGTGTGTATGAGGTGTACGGAGCAGAGCCGTGTGTGTGCATGAGGTGTACAGAGCGGAGCTGTGTGTGTATGAGGTGTACAGAGCGGAGCCGTGTGTGTATGAGGTGTACAGAGCGGAGCCGTTTGTGTGTGAGGAGTACGGAGCAGAGTCGTGTGTGTGTATGAGGTGTATGGAGCAGAGCCATGTGTGTGTATGAGGTGTACAGAGCGGAGCCATGTGTGTGTATGAGGTGTACAGAGCAGAGCCATGTGTGTGTATGAGGTGTACAGAGCGGAGCCGTGTGTGTATGAGGTGTACAGAGCAGAGCCGTGTGTGAGTATGAGGTGTACGGAGCTGAGCCGTGTGTGTGTGTATGAGGTGTACGGAGCTGAGCCATGTGTGTATGAGTTGTACGGAGCGGAGCCGTGTGTGTGTATGAGGTGTACAGAGCTGAGCCGTGTGTGTGTATGAGGTGTACGGAGCAGAGCCGTGTGTGTATGAGGTGTACAGAGCTGAGCCGTGTGTTTGTGTATGAGGTGTACGGAGCGGAGCCGTGTGTGTATGAGGTGTATGGAGCAGAGCCGTGTGTGTGTATGAGGTGTACGGAGCAGAGCCGCATGTGTAGGAGTAACTATGCGTGGCCATTACACTGTGCGCAGTATCATGTGTGGCCATTATACAGTATGGAGCATCATGTAGGGCCATTATACAGTATGGAGTATCATGTGTGGTCATTATACAGTATTGAGCATCATATGTGGCCATTATACAGTATGAGCATCATGTGTGGCCATTATACAGTATGGAGCATCATGTGTGGCCATTATACAGTATGGAGCATCATATGTGGCCATTATACAGTATGAGCATCATGTGTGGCCATTATACAGTATGGAGCATCATGTGTGGCCATTATACAGTATGGAGCACTGTGTGGCCATATTTTTTGTTTATATTTATTGTTTGTGAAACAGTGTGATCAGCAATGCTAAATGGCTGTGGTTGGGATGTGGATATGGGTGTGACTAGTTGTGAAATGGGTGTGCTCAGAGGTGTGGCTTAAAATTTGCCGTGGTTCGCTGCGTGCGCTGCAAACTTTATCCCTCTTTCCCCTCTTCAAAAGTTGGGAGATATGGTTTAACTGCGCCCCTACTTGTATATGTTTGAGGAAAAGGTGTGTGTAAATGTGTGTGGATTAAAAATGGCTGTGGTTTTCCTACACAAACACAGAACCTGTTGTTAAAAATTTGAGTCCCACCCCTACCTATATGCTTGCATAACTTTGTTGCGCTATGGATGGGGGGCCCGGGAAGATTTCTTGCACAGGGGCCCTCTGCAGTCTGTGTCCGCCCCTGATAGAAGGTGATATAACAAAGTGCATACAGTGTCAAAAACAATACCCAATCTAAAGCTGGTGAGTGATTACCCAAAATACCAGAGGGAACCAGTACATGAACATTGTCATGATAATTTAAAATAAATAAAGACTGTGCAGAGCTTAATTTACCTGGGAGCTGTGGTGCCACCACCCCAACGCTCGTTTCGGCTACAGTGCCTTCTTCCCCATGACAATGTTTATGTGTTATGACCTCATAAAGTGACAGTGGTGAGAATTGTAAAAATTGGCCTGGTCATTAATGTGCAAACCACCTTAAGGGGAAAGGGGTTACATCTGTTCTCTAAAAAAGTTGGGTTTACACAAATCAGCAAGTTATAAACAAATGAATCAACATTTATTCAAATATTTTGTAATCGTGTCATCACATTCTTGAATGCCAGAATAACTGTCTAAACCCTCATTCCATTATGAATTTATTGAGATCCTATTTCCTTTTTCCATGTACAATAATCTGCTCTTTACACATGCTGACTAAGAATGATGGGGTTGGAACGATGACTAATAGATGATTCTATCCCCTTACATACTATGTTATCAGCTGAACATCTCCTATATACACTGTATGATATGCTAATGACAACAATGACCCTGATTCATTAAGACAGGAGGTTTTTGCCACCTCATCTGAGAGAAGTAAAGCGTTGGTAAAGAGACTCTGAATCCAATGATTTATCACTTAGTTTACTTGGTGCTACAGTTGTGACACAATCAGAGTTTTTGAATTTGGCATGTAGCAGAGCTGAGAAATCTAATCCCGCCCACACCAGACTCTGTATATACAATGTCTATAAAGCCTGAGCTGCTTATCAAAAAAGGGGTGGAGTTGGACCAGGAGGCACTGTGCTGCTGTGTGCAAGCAATCATTGCAAATAAACAGCAGGAAGGAGCTTGATAAGAGAGGCATGCCTGAAATCTGTATTTTACAGCATGCTCTGTTCAGATTACATAGCAAAAACCTGCTGACAGATTCCCTTTAGAAGGTGCACTCCATTTAATATACTGGGAATCTTACTAGAGCTATGTGCCGCTGACAGTAATGTTCATTCACATGTACAAACACATACTTCACATACACATGTGTATGTATGTACACACACAGACACTGCACATACATACACTACCATTCAAAAGTTTAGGGTCACCCAGAAAATTTTGTGTTTTCCATGAAAACTCACACTTTTATTAATCAAATGAGTTGCCAAATGAATTGAAAATCTAGTCCAGACATTGGCAAGGGTTGAAAAAAAGATTTTTATTTGAAATAATAATTTTCTCCTTCAAACTTTGCTTTCGCCAAAGAATGCTCCCTTTGCAGTAATTACATTGCAGACCTTTGGCATTCTAGCAGTTAATTTTCTAAGGTAATCAGGAGAAATTTCACCCCATGCTTCCAGAATCCCCTCCCACAAGTTGGTTTGGCTTGATGGGCACTTTCTGCGCACCATGCGGTCAAGCTGCTGCCACAACAGCTCAATGGGGTTGAGATCTGGTGACTGCGGTGACCACTCCATTACAGATAGAATACCAGCTGCCTGCTTCTTCCCTAAATAGTTCTTGCATAATTTGGAGGTGTGCTGTGGGTCATTGTCCTGTTGTAGGATGAAATTGGCTCCAATCAAGCACTGTCCACAGGGTATGGCATGGCATTGCAAAATGGAGTGATAGCCTTCCTTATTCAAAATCCCTTTTACCTTGTACAAATCTCCCATTTTATCAGCACCAAAGCAACCCCTGACCATCACATTACCTCCACCGTGCTCGACAGATGGTGTCAGGCACTCTTCCAGCATCTTTTCAGTTGTTCTGCATCTCACAAATGTTCTGTGTGATCCAAACACCTCAAACTTGGATTCGTCTGTCCATAACACTTTTTTCCAATCTTCTTCTATCAATGTCTATGTTCTATTGACCATATTAATCTTTTCCTTTTATTAGCCAGTCTCAGATATGGCTTTTTTTGCCACTCTGCCCTGAAGGCCAGCATCCCGGAGTCGCTTCTTCAACGTAGTCATTGGCACTGGTGTTTTGTGTGTACTATTTAATGAAGCTATGACAATCTTTATTTGTACTTAAAAACATACATTAAAGTTAAAAAGGTAGCCAATAATGCTTGCAGTTGAGCCAAACAAAAGTGGCACCACCACAGGGCTGGTAGTACTAAGAGTATAATGATATAGTAATAATCATACCGTGCAGTGTTGCCCTATCGCTATAACAATTCCAAAAGGAAAAAAGGACACTATTGATTTATACAATTAGCTTAAAGTCTATCAAACCATATTGGCGTGCCCATGTTGCAATGGCTAGAAGCAAAGATTGGTAGCGAGTCAGCGACATATTAACACTGAACAAGGAGTAAAGCAAAACATAGAAGGGTTCAAACTTACTGATGCCCTGGTGATGGTGCCACTACCCCTTTGCGCATTTCGGCAGCATGCCTTCGTCAGGGGGAGTCACTCCCCCTTTGTGTCCCTATATGCTTCCTATCTATATTTGTGTCATCACTACTGACCTAAGATCACATGTATGAAAAACATATTTTGTTTTTTAGACATATTTAATAAAATGTGTGTTAGGTGTCGAGTTCCCGCCTCTGCACAGGGGGAATCTTGAACCATCTCCGCTGTGGCCTTCCATTCTTCTCCAGCTGCAGTGGAGTCTGCTCAGCGGAGACGTCGGTTCCAGCGTCTAGCTCAGGCTGATACTGGACGACTGGTTACTACTGCCCTTCCATGCTCTGCCCTTGTAGCCAGCAATGTTCAGCAGCGAGCAGGTCTTTCTGGGACTAAGTCCTGCTTTTCCCATACTGAGCATGCCCACAGGACGACCTCCCATTGGAGATTGGGGGTAACATGCTCAGGTCCTGTTGCAGCTCCTATTGGTCCATCTGGAAGGTCTTGTACCACTTCCACTATAAAAGGTTCGCATGACCGCTTGGCCAAGCGGCCATGTGCTAGTGTACATTTGAAAACGTGTGTGTTGATGAGTGCAAGTTGTTCATTAATCATCACCTCCCTTGTGTATGACTGCTCGCGTAAGGTGGATGTTTGCTATCTAGCGCCCGGCTGAGCTATCAGCATTAAACACACGAACCAGCGTCTAATTGCTGTGACCACCAGTGCAGCGTCGTGCGCTATTAGAGCGCTTTCCTGACCCAAGTCTGGGTGGTTAGTGGCGTCTGCCAGAGCGGCACAGCACGCACTCTTGTGCATTTATGTTATATTTTCAGTTACTCTGACACCCCAGTTGCGGTGTCGAGCGCAAGTGGTCTGAACGTACTCTAATCCTGTGTCTTGGGATAGAGTCCTGTGACTCCCTGCTTGCGCTCTTGGTGCGGTACCGTGGCCCTGTGACGCAACAGGGTTTGCTTCCTTCACACTGGGTGAAGTTAACCCGTGTGTGTATCCACATTGTACCGCCATATAGTCTGTCATTACTTTGCAGCAGGTTCCATCTCTGTATGGTGGACCCCGGACTGCGAACGCACCTATACCATCTTTCTAATAATTTGGTGCGTTCCGCTAGCCCTAACAATGTGATTACTTCTAAAATAAAATAAGGTCTTTATTGTTATCGTCTTACCCTTGGATTATCCATTCCTAATCTTTGTAAAACATTTATTTTGGAATTCCCTATTATTACCATGGTCCCTTTGTTTGTCTATATTATTGGTGTTTGGAGATTTAGTGTTTTTATATTAGGTTGTCGTTGCCCAGGGGTTACAATGCCCTACACAACAAAGCAGGTACCCACTCACCCTTGATGATGCTAGCACAAAGCTCGTTGCCTGTATTAGATGTATAATACACCTGTATTAGACTTATAGCAATGTAGATTGCCAACGCTGCTCCTATAACGATGTCCAACTCCTGCTGCTCTCTTCCTGTCTCCATTAGGTATGACCAGGAACTGGAACAGGAGTGAAAATATCTCAGTGGGGTCATATTGAAACTCACTGCTTTGACCTTCCAAAAGGCATAGTCAGTATTTTACGCCTCCTGCCTATAATTGGCCAACATCACGCTGGTGGACAATAGTTCCAGCCCCCTCAAAAGAATCTGCAACTGCACACGTGGTTGGAGAGAAAATTTACATATACACTTTACAAGCAAATATCTTGTGAATAAAGCGTTCTGTTACAAAATGGAAAATAAAACTTTTACTTAGAGCTTCAGACTTTTAAGGATGTAACCAGTTTAAAAAGTTAAAAGGTCCTCTTTAAATGCTTCTGTGGCACCTAAGTGGTTTACAACAGCAATCAGGTTAGAGGCAGATGCTGGCTATGTATCACAGCTGCCATCGGTTTGGTATGGTGCAGGCTCAGCTCTTGAGCCCACTCCTACATCTGGACCCTAATTGTGTTGTACATGTATGTACAGTGTATGTCGCGGGAAGGCTAAACATATATATGGGCAGCATGGTGGCTCAGTGGATAGCACTGCAGCCTTGCAGCGCTCGAGTCCTGGGTTCCAATCCCACCTTGGACACCATCTGCAAGGAGTTTGTATGTTCTCCCTGTGTTTGCGTGGGTTTCCTCCGGGCACTCCGGTTTCCTCCCACATTCCAAAGACATACTGATAGGGAATTTAGATTGTGAGCCCCATCGAGGACAGTGATGATAATGTGTGCAAAACTAAAGCGCTGCTATATAAAAATAAAGATTATTATAATAATCTATTACTTTTATATCACACACAAAACATTTCATGTAATTTTTTTCCCTTGTTTCTCATTTATGCCACTTTCACAAATTTAGTTTTTGTGACTTATAGCCCTAAATTTTGAGAAAATTTGGTGTCCAGTCTAATAACATACGTTAATATTATATCTGAGAAGAATAATCTGACACCTCCATTTTTCACCAAGTAAGCCTGAAGTTTTGCATTGCTTGGTAGCAGGGAGTAAGTGAAGACTGCAATGGCAGAACAAGACATATTTTATACATATTGAGAAAACGATCTTCTTCCTGGTGTGTTCTTAGAAAACAGCCAGGGCAGCAATGTTTTACCTCAGGAAGCCTAGGTCAAGCCCTGACGTGGGTCTTGTGTGGATTCATTTTAGTGCTCGTGCTCTGTGTTTGAAAAGAAAAACAGAGGACGGGGCGATGTCAGAGCAATTTGAACAGGTTGTGTTTTAACAGCTCAAGTCAGGATGAGGTTTAACGCTTCATAATTCTTCGCCCGATGCGGAGTGTCGTGAATGCTTCTTTCACATGTAATTTTCCATGTCCATCACTGCCACATACTGGGCAGGTTCCAGGTTTTTCTGTGTGAAGTATTTCATGTTTTCGGCAGAATGCAGATTGCTCACATACTGTAGTCTCTTCTTTTAAGCTCTGTGACCCAGGTGAATGCTGCAGTGATTGAACCGTTTTACTCGTATTTTTATACAGTTAACCACAATTGCTCACTTCCAGGCCAATCCTATTTATACGTCTAAACCCATAATCCTTTAAATCGAAACGCACACACTCACTGGCAGCCAATGTCTCCAAAAGTTTTCAGGATGGCTATTATGTCTAAACTCATAAATGTTAATAATGTTCAATTTAAGCAGACTTTATTGGCCAATATCAGGGGCGTTGCTAGGTTTTTTTAAACACTGTAGACCAACAGCCCATTGTAAAAAAAAAAAATCTTCTATCCTGATCATTGTTAACTTCACTATTTAGGAAATGTTCACACTAGGACTACCTACAATCATAGTGGGTGCTTCAAGAGAAGATTTTAAGGACTTTATTAATTAAAGGCAAATTTTATGCTTAAAGGGAATCTGTCAGCAGGTTTTTGCTATGTTACCTGAGGACAGTATGAGGTAGGGGTTAAAGCACAGAATTCAACAATACGTCACTTATCAGGCTGTGTGCTGTCGTTTATTTACACTGAAGGTTTTATCACCTGCTTATTATCACTGATGTGGCTAGCTGGTGCACGCTTGCAAGTCTAATTCTGTCCCACTTGTGATAAGCAGCTCAATTTTTATAGACTATGTACACAGAGAGCTTGGTGTAGGTGGGGTCATCTGCGGTGTTGGTGGGCTCACTTTTGAGCTAAATCTAATAACTCGGTGTCAGAACCACTGCACCCAGTAAACTAAGTGATACATCTTTGGATTCAGGGTCTCTTTGCCTACATCATGCTTCTTTCAAATGAGGTGGAAAAACATGATGACAGATACACTTTAACATGTTAGCAAGGTATGACAGTAAAAAAGCAAAACATGTAAATTAAGTCACAAAAAATAATACAGTGCTCTTAAATGGAATTATCCAAGACAAATAAAGAACTATGCACCGGCATCACTAGCAATACATCTAAAATGCTTAAATAGTATATATTCACCCTTTAGTCTCCCTCCCATTGAGACTTATAGTTAAATTAACTGCAGATCACATATACCCCATGTGAGCACTATAGCTAATCAGGACGCTCAGTAGTCTCATACCATATACAAATAAGACAAATGATTGGCCGCAGTGGGGACATGTGGTAGCTAAACAAACAGGAGACCAGTGGGTTTTACCAGAGACAGAGCGCTTGAATGGGGGGAAGTAAAAGGGTAAGTATTTATTATTTATTTTCGATGTGTTGCTGTTAGTGTGCAGCATTTTTAAATACGTCTTACTAGGGTTGAGCGACTTTTGTTTTCATAGGATCGGGTCAGATTTCACGAAACCCGACTTTTTCAAAAGTCGGGTCGAGTGAAATCGGCCGATGCTATAGAAAAGTCGGGGTCGGGGTCGGCCGAAACACGAAACCCAATGCAGTGCATTGGGTTTCTAATGGTTCCCAGGGTCTGAAGGAGAGGAAACTCTCCTTCAGGCCCTGCGATCCATATTAATGTGTAAAATAAAGAATAAAAATAAAAAATATTGCTATACTCACCCTCGGACGCGCCCTGGTTGTAACCGGGAGCCTTCCTTCCTAAGAATCAGCGCTTGAAGGACCTTTCAATGACGTCGCGGCTTGTGATTGGTCGCGTGACGCCCATGTGACCGCTCACGCGACCAATCACAAGCCGCGACGTCATCGAAAGGTCCTTCAGGCACTCATTCTTAGGAAGGAAGGCTCCCGGTTACAACCAGGGCGCGTCCGAGGGTGAGTATAGCAATATTTTTTATTTTTATTCTTTATTTTACACTTAAATCTGAATTCCGATACCAATTCCCGATATCTTAAACATATCGGGAATTGGTATCGGAATTCCGATTCCAGATCAGAAGATCGCCGACCTCATGGCCGACCCCACACAGGGGTTTCATGAAACCCGACTTTGCCAAAAGTCGGCGACTTCTGAATCTGGCCAACCCATTTCACTCAACCCTACGTCTTACTAACCCTTTTGTTGCAACTACATAAAAATTACAGTATGTAAAATAAATTGAATATAAATATAGAGAATAAAGTTTTCTTTGATTTGCAGGTGACCATGGAAGCCAATCACTGGTCACAGTGGTGATATGTCAGCCCACTTGATGCTACTACTGAGGCCAGTGATTGGTTGTGGTAGTTCTGAATTAGAAAGGTACATAACTTGTGGACGACTAAACATCAGCATGGAATTAGTGTTGATTAGAAAGGAAGAGGTCAAGAGGGGCAACATCCCAAAGCAAACTAAGATTCTGATATGGTTTTTATCCTAATTCATAAAGCAAGTAGTGATGAGCGAGTGTGCTCGTTACTCGGGTTTTCCGAGCATGCTCGGGTGGTCTCCGAGTATTTTGGGCTTGCTCATAGATTATGTTTTGTGTCGCCGCAGCTGTAAGATTTGCGGCTGCTAGACAGCCTGAATACATGTGGAGATTCCCTAACAAACAGGCAATCCCTGCATGTGTTCAGGTTGTTTAACAGCCCCAAATCATGCAGGTGCGGGGACCCAAGCATAATCTACGAGCACACCAAAAATACTCGGAGAACACCCGAGCATGCTCAGAAAACTCGAGTAACGAGCACACTCGCTCATTACTAATAGTAAGGCTTGTTAAAGAATCGCAGTACAGGTGCGGTGCTCGTCATCCATATATCGGAGCCAATTTCAGCATGCTGCTATTATTTTCTCACGATAAATCGGCATGAGAAAGTAATGGCAAATCTGCAATTCCCCATAGCATAACATTGAGCCGAATGCTAACCAATAAAACATCAGATAGCAGTCGGCCATGTTATATGGCAGTGTGATCAAGCTCTAAGACTAAACTTTACTGGTGATGGTACAGTGTCAGATAAGACATTTAGGTCATCATGTAATATACACAGAAATTGCTGCTCTTGCCTTGATCAATTGTTGTAGATGTTGTGTTTGTACACACAGGGTGTGCCATCTGAAAAAATAATTCACAATTTTGACAAACATATTTTACATTTTCTTAAAGGAAACTGGATTTTAGAATTCAAAGAATTTTGTTTAATAATTTATAATAATTATGCAGAAGCTTCACTGAGCACAGCTTATCTTGATGATACAGTGATTTATTTACCTCAAAAGTTCGAGAATGTTCATGAAGAGAATTTTAATAATAGAATTCCAAGAATTTTAGTGTGATAAGTTTAGATTTTGCACACTGTGCCTTGCCTTGTGCAGGTGCCATATCCTGTGCACGATCCTAATGGTGAAAATCACCCAGATGCAGGTGTCACAAATTTTAATTTTACCAAAAATTAAAAAGAGAGTAAGAGTCATGAGATGTATTTAAAATGTGCTGTCCAGAACATGACTAATTTTGTGCCAAAACCTGCAAAGCATGAGGGGTACGAGTTTTTTTTAAATCTAATAATAATGGAAGTTAGGTATCTATCATTGAGGCTGCAAGAATGTGATTCCTTTACATAAGGTGATACTATCAAGATTATTTGTCTTCAATTGGGGTGAACTTGGACACGAGGGAGTTCAGTTTCCACACAAAAGGATGAGTGGATTCATGCTTCTTGGGAACACAAAAAGCTTACTGAAAATGTAATGGAGGGTCAGAAGTAATACATTTGTAAAACAATTGGTATGACTAATTATAGGGCTGATGGCAATGATCAGGCGGATTAGTTACTCAAAAATATTGTTAAGGAAAAGAAGCACAGCTTGAGTCTTCCTCATGAGCAAATGATACGATTTCATGTTCTAATGGAGTGATATAGTGGGGTTGAATTTAAACAAAAAGATATAAAAGCAATAGGGATGAGCGAACCAGAATGGTAAAGTGCGTCTGGTTTCCTGTGTGGGTTTGCCAGTCTAATAAAGCTTATTGAAAGGCTGGATCATGAGTGCCACCGCCATTATGCTCTTATTAGTGCATGTATATGGCACAGCTGGAGGTAGGGACAGATTCTGACTGCATACTGTGCAAAAAAGCCTCTGTGTGTACTCTGCAACCTAAATCTGTGAGAGTACTGTGCTAAATGTTGCTGTGTGTACTTTGCATCCCTGCTCGTGAGAGTACTGTATCTTCAAACCGCCATGTGTACTCTGCATCCCCCACTTGTGGGAATACTGTTCTTTTAAGCCACTGTGTGTACTCTGCAACCCCACCTGTAAGAGTACTGTGCCTATAAGTCGCTGTGTGTACTCTGCACCCCCCTCCAGTGGGAGAACTGTTCCTTTAAACCACTGTGTGTACAGTACACCGCCCGTCTGTGGGAATACTGTTCATTTAAGCCACTGTTTATACTATGCACCCCATCACTTGTGAGAGTACTGTTCTTTTCAGCCGCTGTGTGTATTCTGCAACCCCACCTGTGAGAGTACTGTGTTTTTAAGCCACTTTCTGAACTCCCCCGCCTGTGGGAGTACTGTTACTTAAAGTCGCTTTGTGTTAAATAGTAGTCTGGGAAATAAATTATTGGCATCAGCCATCTCATTGCCATTAGTTGGACAAAGAAAGACCGCTGTGTGTTATCTAGTAGTTTGGGTAATAAATAATTGGCATCAGCCATCTCGTTGCCATTTTTATGTCAAATAGATAATTTTTCTGGACCACTGTGTTATCTAGTAGTCTTGGAAATGATATTTGACATCAGGCATGTCATTGCCATTATTAGTCCTAAGAAATCATTTTATGGACTGCGATGTGTTATCTAGTAGTCTGGGAAACAAATAATTGGCATCAGTCATCTCGTTGCTATTGGTAGGTAGGCCAAATAAATAATTTTTATGGACTGCTGAGTTTTCTAGTAATTTTGGAAATAAATAATTGGCATCAGATATCTCGTTGCCATTTTTAGGCCAAATAAATAATTTTGAGGAAAATGAGGAGTGCATCAAATAGGGGACGTGAACATGGTCGTGGTCGTGCTGGCGTATCTGCTGATGGTGGTGTACCTGCTGAAGGGAGAATACATGGAGTTCTGTACCAGCTATGTGCCCAAATATAACACCTTTCTTTCGTGCATGTAATCGACAGGACATTAAGCATCCTTTTGTAGGCCAGAATACTGCTGCACGAATGATCAGGCCACAAGATTTTGAAAATGTGTTGGATTGGATGGCAGAGAGTGTCTCCAGTTTCTTCGTATTATCTTTCACTTGGTCCACTGCAGAAAGTGCACAGTTGGCTTATACCTCGCCCCCTTGCATATCTGCCAAGCAGTCTGAGCCCCAAATTGATGCAGCTGTCTCTTCTGCTTTTTGATGAGTCCACTGGCTGCGGTTAAATTGCTCATCTATCTGTCCGTTCCCAAGAAGTGGAAGAGACTGAGTGCCCTGATGCACAACCACTTGTTATATTGGAGGAGGAGTTCATGGGAGGGCTAGTGCAAATGGTCAGTGGACCACTGCAGCACATGCCAGATGATGTAGAAACTCAGTTGCCAACTGCAGTGTCTTTCTGCAGTATGCAGAACGGTAAGGAGGGTGGGGTTGAGGAGTCGGTATAAGATTATGTGTGGAATGATAAGGTCCTAGATCCCACAAAGGGCAGAGGCCATCCTAGTGAAGTGCACAGCTCAGATGAAGAGGAGGTGGCCATGCTGTCCCAGACGCACAGCAAAAGAGGGAGCAGGGTGCCTGATAGCAGATTGTTCAAATTAATGGAAACCTGAAAATTTAAGGAAATTTAACTCGAAGTTCTCTTAGTGCGTAGGTCAGGAAGATATTAGTCCCACTACTCCAAAAAGGCAACACAAGGAAGGTAGGACAAATAATGGGAAAAGACACAACAAATAACACTTCTCTTTTTCACCAACAGGAAACTTCACTGCTGCAGCAGGAACAAACTTCACCAGTTTTTCCAGAGAAAGTCTTTTTCTAATAGGTCACTGTAGGTGAACTATAACTGGAAAGGAATGAAGCTAGCAGTGGGTTTATATAGTGGAAGGAGTGGTCACAAGGTCCTGCAGCTGACAACTCAAGCTTCAAGTTCACAGCCAGAAGAGAAAGGGTCCCAAACCCTTTCGGCACTGAAAAAAAGTAAATCCACTCCAATTCAAGGTAAACAATAGACGGATCCTAAAGATGACCGGCGATTTATTAAACCAGTGTTTCTCAACTCCAGTTCTCAAGACTCACCAACAGGTCAAGTTTTCAGAATATCCTTAGTATTGCACAGGTGATAATTCCATCACCTGCTCAAGCATTAATTCCATCACCTGTGCAATACTAAGGAAATCCTGAAAGCATGACCTGTTGGTGGCTCTTGAGGACTGACGTTTAGGGTAAGTGCACACGTTGCGGATTTTGCTGCGGACCATTCTACGTGTGCACATACCCTTAGAAGGACTGTATTAAATGCTGATCACAATGTGGGCTTTCAGTGATTTTTTTACGGACTTGTAAAATTATGTGGGTCATGCTGATCTGTGAGTCTGATTCAAAATAAAATACAAAGAAATTGCACTCTATCATACTAAAGCATGTCAATGTGAAATATATATATAATATTCAGCAGTATAAGTATAGTACATAGTATATACTATTGTATATACAGTGGGGCAAAAAAGTATTTAGTCAGTCAGCAATAGTGCAAGTTCCACCACTTAAAAAGATGAGAGGCGTCTGTAATTTACATCATAGGTAGACCTCAACTATGGGAGACAAACTGAGAAAAAAAAATCCAGAAAATCACATTGTCTGTTTTTTTAACAATTTATTTGCATATTATGGTGGAAAATAAGTATTTGGTCAGAAACAAAATTTCATCTCAATACTTTGTAATATATCCTTTGTTGGCAAAGACAGAGGTCAAACGTTTTCTGTAAGTCTTCACAAGGTTGCCACACACTGTTGTTGGTATGTTGGCCCATTCCTCCATGCAGATCTCCTCTAGAGCAGTGATGTTTTTGGCTTTTCGCTTGGCAACACAGACTTTCAACTCCCTCCAAAGGTTTTCTATAGGGTTGTGATCTGGAGACTGGCTAGGCCACTCCAGGACCTTGAAATGCTTCTTACGAAGCCACTCCTTCGTTGCCCTGGCGGTGTGCTTTGGATCACTGTCATGTTGAAAGACCCAGCCACGTTTCATCTTCAATGCCCTTGCTGATGGAAGGAGGTTTGCACTCAAAATCTCACGATACATGGCCCCATTCATTCTTTCATGTACCCGGATCAGTCGTCCTGGCCCCTTTGCAGAGAAACAGCCCCAAAGCATGATGTTTCCACCACCATGCTTTACAGTAGGTATGGTGTTTGATGGATGCAACTCAGTATTCTTTTTCCTCCAAACACGACAAGTTGTGTTTCTACCAAACAGTTCCAGTTTGGTTTCATCAGACCATAGGACATTCTCCCAAAACTCCTCTGGATCATCCAAATGCTCTCTAGCAAACTTCAGACGGGTCCGGACATGTACTGGCTTAAGCAGTGGGACACGTCTGGCACTGCAGGATCTGAGTCCATGGTGGCGTAGTGTGTTACTTATGGTAGGCCTTGTTACATTGGTCCCAGCTCTCTGCAGTTCATTCACTAGGTCCCCCCGCGTGGTTCTGGGATTTTTGCTCACCGTTCTTGTGATCATTCTGAACCCACGGGGTGGGATTTTGCGTGGAGCCCCAGATCGAGGGAGATTATCAGTGGTCTTGTATGTCTTCCATTTTCTAATTATTGCTCCCACTGTTGATTTATTCACTCCAAGCTGGTTGGCTATTGCAGATTCAGTCTTCCCAGCCTGGTGTAGGGCTACAATTTTGTTTCTGGTGTCCTTTGACAGCTCTTTGGTCTTCACCATAGTGGAGTTTGGAGTCAGACTGTTTGAGGGTGTGCACAGGTGTCTTTTTATACTGATAACAAGTTTAAACAGGTGCCATTACTACAGGTAATGAGTGGAGGAAAGAGGAGACTCTTAAAGAAGAAGTTACAGGTCTGTGAGAGCCAGAAATCTTGATTGTTTGTTTCTGACCAAATACTTATTTTCCACCATAATATGCAAATAAATTGTTAAAAAAACAGACAATGTGATTTTCTGGATTTTTTTTTCTCAGTTTGTCTCCCATAGTTGAGGTCTACCTATGATGTAAATTACAGACGCCTCTCATCTTTTTAAGTGGTGGAACTTGCACTATTGCTGACTGACTAAATACTTTTTTGCCCCACTGTATAAACTATAGTATATATATATAGCATTCAGAAGCCATATAGCTATTCATATTTCATATATTCCACATTGACATGCTTTAGCACAATAGAGTACAACTTTTTTGCATATTATATATGGAAGTAGCTTTTCCTAAGTTAGCACCTATTCACACTAGCTTGGATGTGCCAGTCAGTTTGTTGTTATTTCTATGTTAGCTCTCTACCGAGCATTTCGCCCTTCAACATGTGATGATTTCAATTATAGCAGGTTCCTACTTACCCATAAATACAGGCATTGCTGAGAGGTGTCCACATTCACCCAGGAAGTCAGACATCAGCCTGAGAGAGGTATTCATACACGTAGGGACCCGTCAGTTTTTTCTGAGACCACCTTTACGTTGGTTGATGGGCAGACATAACTTGGCCGTATTGCTATTCAGATTTCATATATTTCACATTGACATGCTTTAGCACCATAGAGTGCAACGTTTTGTATATTATATATGGAGGTAGCTGCTCCTAAGTTAGCAACTATTCACACTAGCTTGGATGTAACATTTGCAAGGAGTCTGATTTTCTCCCCGTGGGTTTCCTCCGGGTTCTTCGGTTTCCTCCCACATTCCAAACACATACTGATAGGGAATGTAGATTGTGAGCCCCATCGGGGACAGCGATGATAATGTGTGCAAACTGGAAAGCGCTGCGGAATATGTCAGTGCTTTATAAAAATAAAGATTATTATTATAATTATTATTATTATTATGTGCCAGTAATTTTTTTTTATTTCTGATTCAAAATAGGCACATGTAAATAGCCCCAAGTTATAATGTTTATGTGTTATAATATGTACTGTATGTGAAAAATAAAAATATGGATAGAACACGCACATAAAATACCAATTCTTGAATGAGGCTTTAAGGAGATCCCACAGTTGTGTGGTTGCTTAACAAGCAATCACTTGATTTTTCAGGGGAGCAGAGGCAGAAGAGCACTACATGGAGTGCAGGTGCGTGCACGTTATCTGGATAGCTCTATACTCCAAATAAACAGCACGCCAGTGGATATTGCTTTCATATGAAGTCTATTAAGGAGCGTAAACACATTTCTTGATGGCATCCTTTTCTTTTCCGTTCTCTCTTTAGCGGAGAACTCTAATGACTATAAAAGGAAACTGAGAATGCAAAATCACATGGAAGTTAGATTAATACACATACAATTAAAATATACACTCGCATATAAAACTCATTTGAAAAGCAATTTTCCAAGATTAGCCTGCAAAGTGTTAAACAGGCAGCAAATGGTTGTGGCAAATGATCCCACTGTTTATACAACACATTTCAGTTGCTGTTTTGACAAAAGGGATCTGTGAACTATTCCTGTTGACACAGCATGCTATCATTACAACAAGGACAGGGAGGTGGAGTGACTGTTGGTTTTTCAGAGTGAAGGTTTTCAGATGATGTAACAAAGTGATGATCTGAAAAAATGTACATGAGGACCTAACAACTCTGTGACGTCTTCATTTTTCACAGAAAATACTTCAGAATGGAATTTATAAGCTTTTTGCTATAATACATGCTTTTGTTTTCACTTTTAGGTATTTATTATTGGTTTATTTATTTTATTATTTTATTACTGGTTTATATTCAAATTATAACTCATTTTCCATAAACATTTATTGACAAGCCATTAGCTAAATTTTGACTGATGGATTGACATGCCAACAGTTGACATTAACTCCATAACCCCCGAAAACTTTTTTAGGTTTTTCATTTTCGTTTTTTGCTCCCCATCTTTCCAGAGCCATATTTTTTTTTTATTTTTCCATCAATATGGTGATGTGTGGGAATTTTTTTTTTTTTGCGGGATGAGTTGTGCTTTTGAACTACATCATTAGTTTACCATGTTCTGTACTACAAAACAGGAAAAAAATTCCAAGTGCGGTGAAATTGCAGAAAAAGTGCAATCCCACACTTGTTTTTTGGTTTGGCTCTTTGCTAGGTTCCCTAAATGCTAAAACTGACCTGCCATTATGATTCTCCAGGTTATTACAAGTTCATAGACACCAAACATATCTAGGTTCTGTTTTATCTAAGCGGTGAAAAAAAATTCAAAAATTTGCTAAAAAAAAATAGCGCAAATTTCTGTTACCCGTAGCGTCTCCATTTTTCTGGATCTAGGGTCAGGTGAGGGCTTATTTTTTGCGCACTGAGCTGCCATTTTTAATTATACCATTTTTGTGCAGATACGTTCTTTTGATCGCCCTTTAATGCATTTTAATGCAAAGTCATGGCGAACAAAAAAACGTAATTCTGGCCTTTTGATTTCTTTCTTGCTACGCCATTTAGCGATCAGGTTAATCCTTTTTTTATTGATAGATCAGGCAATTCTGAACGCAGTGATACGAAATATGCGTAGGTTCGATTTTTTTTTTATTGTTTTATTTTGATTTGGAGCGAAAGGGGGGTGATTAGAACTTTTATGTTTTTTAATTTTTTTATATTTTTAAACACTTTTTTTTAACTTTTGACATACTTCAATAGCCTCCATGGGAGGCGAGAAGCTGCCACAACTCGATCGCCTCTGCTACATAGAGGTGATGCACAGTTCACCTCTTTGCAGCTGAATTATAGAATTGCTATGAGCGCCGATCACATGGTGGCGCTCATAGCAATCTGTCATCAACAACCATAGAGGAGTCCTGTGGTTGTGATGGCAACACACCAATGACCCCCGTTCACGTGACGGGGTCAGCAGTGCACGCATTTCCGGCCCGGTGGCCAGGAGCGCTTATTAAATGCTGCTGTCAGCGTTTGACAGTGGCATTTAAATAGTTAATAGGCACGAGCGGATCACGATTCTGCTGGCGCCTATTGCGGCACATGTCAGCTGTAAAAAACAGCTGACATGTCGCGGCTTTGAGGTGGGCTCACTGCCGGAGCCCACCTCAAAGTGGGGGATACTGCCAGCTGATGTCTTGTTGATAAATCATCTTTTATAACTTTATATAAATGACCTCTGCCAGGCTATGCAGGGGATGTTGCCTTGGAGAAAACTCTGCCTCCAGAGATTATTATACATGAAGGGGAGTTACCAGTGTGATGTGTGATGGCCGCTCTCTGCTCTCCTGATCTCATTGCAGAGCTGTGTGTGACTATACCTGACACATCTGCAGGTTCCTCTCAGCTTCAGCTTCCATCTAACAGGCAGACAGGGCTGCGATATTGTTGCAATACAGCAGAGCTCAGAGAGCTGCAAAAAGTGTATTTGCAAGAAGACAAATGTAATATCTCCTGTCCTGTGCTAGCTACATTTTTCACACTTGTTACTCCCCCTTTTATTTACCATAATCTCTGGAGGCAGAGTTATCTTCCAGACAACATCCCGCCATAGCCTAGAAGAGGTAACTTACTTATAAGAAAACTATGGAATTATCTGGCATAAAACATCAGATTGCAGATATCAAGATATCAATTTATTCATCTTCCTATAACCTACTTACCCGTATACACCATTTAAAGGTACTGTCACACTTAGCGACGCTGCAGCGATACCGACAACGATCCGGATCGCTGCAGCGTCGCTGTTTGGTCGCTGGAGAGCTGTCACACAGACCGCTCTCCAGCGACCAACGATCCCGAGGTCCCCGGTAACCAGGGTAAACATCGGGTAACTAAGCGCAGGGCCGCGCTTAGTAACCCGATGTTTACCCTGGTTACCATTGTAAAAAAACAAACAGTACATACTTACATTCAGCTGTCTGTCCCTTGCCGTCTGTTTGCTGCACTGACTGCTGGCCGCAAAGTGAAAGCAGAGCACAGCCACAGCGGTGAGTCACCGCTGTGTGACTCACCGCTGTGCTGTGCTTTCACTTTCACTTTGCGGCCAGCAGTCAGTGCAGGAAATAGACGGCAAGGGACAGACAGCTGAATGTAAGTATGTACTGTTTGTTTTTTTACGATGGTAACCAGGGTAAACATCGGGTTACTAAGCGCGGCCCTGCGCTTAGTTACCCGATGTTTACCCTGGTTACCAGTGAAGACATCGCTGAATCGGTGTCACACACACCGATTCAGCGATGTCTGCGGGGAGTCCAGCGACGAAATAAAGTTCTGGACTTTCTTCCCCGACCAGCGACAGCACAGCAGGGGCCTGATCGCTGCTGCCTGTCACACTGGACGATATCGCTAGCGAGGACGCTGCAACGTCACGGATCGCTAGCGATATCGTCTAGTGTGACAGTACCTTAAGAGAAACTATCCTACTGACAGATTTTTTCTAAAATGAACCAGTCACCTGATTCATTGTGCCTAAACTGTGGGTAGCACGACTGCACTTTTGTGCTGCAGGCAGAACTTTCTATATTAGAAACTGCAATTTTTTTTGCACACTTCCTTCTTGTAATAATCTAAAATTAGATCCGTATACACCACCCAAAGACCATTATTGGTTTCCATTTGTTTTCTACCAGCCATATAAATTAAAGGCATTTGAACACTAATAAGGCTTTGTTTACAATAAAGAGCCCAAAACAGATTCATTACATTCTTATGAGATCTCAGAATGTTATGCATTTTTTATGCTCAATTTAAAGGTTTTTTAGCATTATAATTCACAATAAATTTTATTGGAAAATCTGGCGAATGTGAATTTCAAACAATCTGCCCATCTTTACATTTGATAGATTGTCAGGGTCATAGCCACTTGAATATAAAAGCTGACATTGACTTTTTGCTGAAATGACCTTACTCCTGTGTACTAACGGGAAGTCTTAAACCTAAGTGCCCAACATTATTCAGAAAAAATCTAAATACGCTGCAAATTATATTTTATAACATACTTTTATGAAGGAGAGAACTCTATTTTTTCATTTACCAAGTTACCGCAGTTTTGCTTTACAGTGACATACATTCCAGCTTTAGGAGCTTGAAACATAGTCACCATTAAATAGAAAGGGAAGATTAGTTTTGATGTGCCAATCAGTTTTCTGTTGTTTCAGGCCGGCGTCACACACAGCGTAAAACAATACGGTCCGTATATTACGGCCGTAATACACTGAAAAGTCCCGAAAAAAGTGGTCCGTAGCTCCTCCGTAGGCAGGGTGTGTCAGCGTTTTTTGCGCATGGCATCCTCCGTATGTAATCCGTATGGCATCCGTACTGCGTGGTTTTCTCGCAGGCTAGCAAAACCAACATACCGCTATAGAAGTGATCCATGTGTCCCAAAAAGAAAAGAAAATATATATATACTGTCTATATATATATATATATATATATATATATATATATATATATATATATATGTGTCAGTAGACACATATATTAGAGAGAAAAGCCGGTAATTCAGTGCGGTGTACAGTAAAATCACACTGACAGCTTACAGTAGAATAGGTAGAATAAATGTGTACACATAGAATAGGTATATATATATATATATATATATATATATATATATATATATGTCAGTGAGACACATATATGTATATATATTAATATTTATTCCAGCGCTAGACAGCTTGAAAGCCGGTAATTCAATTACCGGCTTTTTCCTTCTCCTTCCTAAAACCCGACATGATTTGAGACATGGTTTACATACAGTAAACCATGTCTTCTCTCCATTTTTTTTGCAGATTCCACACTACTAATGTCAGTAGTGTGTATCTGCAAAGTTTGGCCGTTCTAGCTCTTAAAATAAAGGGTTAAATGGCGGAAAAAATTGGCGTGGGCTCCCGCGCAATTTTCTCCGCCAGAGTAGTAAAGCCAGTGACTGAGGGCAGATATTAATAGCCTGGAGAGGGTCCACGGTTATTGGCCCCCCCTGGCTAAAAATATCTGCCCCCAGCCACCCCAGAAAAGGCACATCTGGAAGATGCGCCTATTCTGGCACTTGGCCACTCTCTTCCCATTCCCGTGTAGCGGTGGGATATGGGGTAATGAAGGGTTAATGCCACCTTGCTATTGTAAGGTGACATTAAGCCTAATTAATAATGGAGAGGCGTCAATTATGACACCTATCCATTATTAATCCAATTGTAGTGAAGGGTTAAATAAAACACAAACACATTATTTAAAATTATTTTAATGAAATAAAAACAATGGTTGTTGCAGTATTTTATTCAACGCCCAATCCAGTCACTGAAGACCCTCGTTCTGTGAGTAAAAAAACATAAAAGCTCCCTGGCTTTCTAAGTAATTTCCCACGATCTATGAACAGCCAGCAGAGGGCGCCTCACCGCAAATGAAGCTAAATATAGATCATTGATCTATTTTTAGCCTCATTCCCTGGGGTTTTGCAGCGAGGAGCAGCCTGCATTAGCACAGCTCCTTGCTGCAAAATGTTTTAACCCCTTCAGAAGGATTTACATCGTTGGACGTTACAGATCTGCAGAGGGTAAGTATATTGTTGGTTTATTATGTTTTTTTACTCACAGAACGAGGGTCTTCAGTGACTGGATTGGGCGTTGAATAAAATACTGCAACAACCATTGTTTTTATTTCATTAAAATAATTTTAAATAATGTGTTTGTGTTTTATTTAACCCTTCACTACAATTGGATTAATAATGGATAGGTGTCATAATTGACGCCTCTCCATTATTAATTAGGCTTAATGTCACCTTACAATAGCAAGGTGGCATTAACCCTTCATTACCCCATATCCCACCGCTACACGGGAATGGGAAGAGAGTGGCCAAGTGCCAGAATAGGCGCATCTTCCAGATGTGCCTTTTCTGGGGTGGCTGGGGGCAGATGTTTTTAGCCAGGGGGGGGCCAATAACCGTGGACCCTCTCCAGGCTATTAATATCTGCCCTCAGTCACTGGCTTTACTACTCTGGCGGAGAAAATTGCGCGGGAGCCCACGCCAATTTTTTCCGCCATTTAACCCTTTATTTTAAGAGCTAGAACGGCCAAATTTTGCAGATACACACTACTGACATTAGTAGTGTGGAATCTGCAAAAAAAATGGAGAGAAGACATGGTTTACTGTATGTAAACCATGTCTCAAATCATGTCGGGTTTTAGGAAGGAGAAAGAAAAAGCCGGTAATTGAATTACCGGCTTTCAAGCTGTATAGCGCTGGAATAAATATTAATATATATACATATATGTGTCTCACTGACATATATATATATATATACCTATTCTATGTGTACACATTTATTCTACCTATTCTACTGTAAGCTGTCAGTGTGATTTTACTGTACACCGCACTGAATTGCCGGCTTTTCTCTCTAACAGCGCTGCGTATTTCTCGCAAGTCACACTGCTTGTCCGTGTGTAATCCGTATTTTTCACGCTTCCATAGACTTTCATTGGCGTATTTCTTGCGCAGTACGGTGACAAACGCAGCATGCTGCGATTTTGTACGGCCGTAGAAAGCCGTATAATACTGATCAGTAAAATACGGCAAATAGGAGCAGGGGCATAGAGAATAATTGTGCCGTATTTTTTGCAAGTTTTACGGACGTAGATTCTGCGCTCTTACGTCCGTAAAACTCGCAAGTGTGACGCCGGCCTCAAAGTTAGCTTTCTGACTGAGCACTCCGCCCTTCACCATGTGGTGATTTTAATTATAGCAGGTTCCTACCTACCTAAAAGTATAGGCTTTTCTGACAAAGGTGTCCACATCTACCCAGACATTCAGACATCAGCCTCAGGCCGGAGTCACACTAGGGAGGAAAACGGAAGAATGCTGTGTGAGAAAAAAATCGTACAGCACTCGGACCGCTGTTAATCTATGGGGCAGCTCCCATCACCGTTATTTTTCTCGGCCGTATTATACATGCGAGTGAAATCGCAGTATGCTGCGATTTGCTGCGTATATCGGCCGAGACTCGCCAATGCAAGTCAATGGATGCGAGAAAAAAATCGTGCCATGCGAGTGCTGTCTGATTTTTACACACCGGTGTCCTTTGAAAAGCCTGAAATTCATGTGCGGTGTACAGTAAAATCACACTGACAGGTTAGAATAGAATAGATAGAATAGAAATATACACATTGAATATATATATATATATATGTATATATATATATATATATATACTGTATATATGTCAGTAACACACACATTATTATTATTATTTATATAGCACCATTAAATCCATGGTGCTGTACATGAAAAAATGATTACATACAAATTGCAGATATCACTTACAGTAAACAAACTAACAATGACAGACTGATATAGAGGGGCGAGGACCCTGCCCTTGCGAGCTTACATTCTACAGGATTATGGGGAAGGAGACAGTAGGTTGAGGGTTGCAGGAGCTCCGGTGTTGGTGAGGCAGTATCTCCGGTAGTGGTGAGGAGGCAGCGGGGTCAGTGCAGGCTGTAAGCTTTCCTGAAGAGGTGGGTTTTCAGGTTCCGTCTGAAGGATCCAAATGTGGTTGATAGTCGGACATGTTGGGGCAATGAATTCCAGAGGATGGGGGATATTCAGGAGAAGACTTGGAGGCGGTTGGATGAGAAACGAATAAGTGTGGAGGAGAGAATAAGGTCTTGGGAGGACAGGAGATTACGTGAGGGACGATATCGGGACGTTAGTTCAGAGATTTATGGAGGAGACAGGTTATGGATGGCTTTGTAGGTCAGTATTAGTAATTTGAACTGGATACGCTGAGGGAATGGGAGCTAGTGAAGAGATTTGCAGAGGAGGAAGCCGAGGAGTAGCGAGGAGAGAGATGAATTAGTCGGGCAGCAGAGTTAAGGATGGACTGGAGAGGTGCAAGGGTGTTACCAGGGAGGCCACAGAAAAGGATGTTACAGTAGTCAAGGTGGGAGATGATGAGGGCATGCACAAGCAGTTTAATAGATTGACGGTTGAGGAAAGGATGGATTATGGAGATATTTTTGAGGTGACAGGAGGTGGAGAGAGCTTGAATGTGCGGTTTGAATGACAGGGCAGAGTCGAAGGTTACTCTGAGGCAGCGGACTCCGGAACAGGGGAAAGCATGATGTCGTTAATTGTGATAGATAGATAGGTCAGGTAAGGAAGATCTATGGGATGGAGGAAAGATGATGAGTTCAGATTTGTCCACATTAAGTTTGAGGAAGTGAGAAGAGAGGAAGGAGGATATGGCTGATAGACATTCCGGGATTCTGGACAGCAGAGCGGTGACGTCTGGACCAGAAAAGTAGATCTGAGTGTCATCAGCATAAAGATGGTACTTGAAACTATGAGACTTTATGAGTTGTCCCAGGCCAAGTGTATAGATTGAGAAGAGTAAGGGTCCTAGAATAGAGCCTTGGGGGACTCCAACAGAGAGAGGGTGGGATGAGGAGGTAGTGTGGGAGTGGGAGACTGTTGTGAATTCTGCTGTCGGGCTCCCTCCTGTGGTCATGACTGGTTCTGTCCATGGACTTCCGCTGGTGGGTGTTTCTGAGTTTCACAGGTGACGAGGTTAATTCGTTAGCTGCTGCTCTATTTAACTCCACTTAGATCTTTGCTCCATGCCACCTGTCAATGTTCCAGTATTGGTCTGTTCACTCCTGGATCGTTCTTGTGACCTGTCTTCCCATCAGAAGCTAAGTTCCAGCTTGTATTTCTATGGTTTGCTATTTTTCTGTCCAGCTTGCTATTTATTTGTTGTCTTGCTTGCTGGAAGCTCTGGGACGCAGAGGGAGCGCCTCCGCACCGTGAGTTGGTGCAGAGGGTCTTTTTGCGCCCTCTGCGTGGTCTTTTTGTAGGTTTTTGTGCTGACCGCAAAGTAACCTTTCCTATACTCGGTCTGTTCAGTAAGTCGGGCCTCACTTTGCTAAATCTATTTCATCTCTGTGTTTGTATTTTCATCTTTACTCACAGTCATTATATGTGGGGGGCTGCCTTTTCCTTTGGGGAATTTCTCTGAGGCAAGGTAGGCTTTATTTTTCTATCTTCAGGGCTAGCTAGTTTCTTAGGCTGTGCCGAGTTGCATAGGGAGCGTTAGGCGCAATCCACGGCTATTTCTAGTGTGTTTGATAGGTTTAGGGATTGCGGTCAGCAGAGTTCCCACGTCCCAGAACTCATCCTTATTATCAGTAACTATCAGGTCATTCCGTGTGCTCTTAACCACCAGGTCCATTATTGTCCTGACCACCAGGTCATAACAGTACAGGTGGCCCAAAGTACTAATGCATCTCAATAGAGGGAAAAGAGAAGTTCTGAGACCATTTTTTTTTCTTTGCAGTGTGTTTTGTCTCTATTTTCCCCTTTACCTCTGGGTGGTTCAGGACACTGGTGTAAACATGGACATTCAAGGTCTGTCCTCTTGGATGGATAATCTTACTACAAGGATACAAAACATTCAAGATTTTGTGGTTCAGAATCCGATGTCAGAGCCTAGGATTCCAATTCCTGATTTGTTTTTTGGTGATAGATCTAAGTTCTTGAATTTCAAAAATAATTGTAAATTGTTTCTTGCCTTGAAACCTCGCTCCTCAGGTGACCCTGTTCAACAAGTAAAGATCATTATTTCTTTGTTACGTGGTGACCCTCAAGACTGGGCATTTTCCCTTGTGCCAGGAGATCCGGCATTGCGTGATGTTGATGCGTTTTTCCTGGCGCTTGGATTGCTTTATGACGAACCTAATTCAGTGGATCAGGCAGAGAAAATCTTGCTGGCTCTGTGTCAGGGTCAGGATGAAGCGGAGATATATTGTCAGAAGTTTAGAAAGTGGTCTGTGCTCACTCAGTGGAATGAATGTGCCCTGGCAGCAATCTTCAGAAAGGGTCTCTCTGAAGCCCTTAAGGATGTCATGGTGGGGTTTCCCATGCCTGCTGGTCTGAATGAGTCTATGTCCTTGGCCATTCAGATCGATCGACGCTTGCGTGAGCGTAAAGCTGTGCACCATTTGGCGGTACTATCTGAGCATGGGCCTGAGCCTATGCAATGTGATAGGACTTTGACCAGAGCTGAACGGCAAGAACACAGACGTCGGAATGGGCTATCTTTTTACTGTGGTGATTCCACTCATGCTATCTCCGATTGTCCTAAGCGCACTAAGCGGTTCGCTAGGTCTGCCACCATTGGTACGGTACAGTCTAAATTTCTATTGTCTGTTACTCTGATTTGCTCTTTGTCATCCTATTCTGTTATGGCATTTGTGGATTCAGGCGCTGCCCTGAATTTGATGGACTTGGAGTATGCTAGGCGCTGTGGTTTTTTCTTGGAGCCCTTGCAGTATCCTATTCCATTGAGAGGAATTGATGCTACGCCTTTGGCCAAGAATAAGCCTCAGTATTGGACCCAATTGACCATGTGCATGGCTCCTGCACATCAGGAGGATATCCGCTTTCTGGTGTTGCATAATCTGCATGATGTGATCGTTTTGGGGTTGCCAGGTTCATAATCCAGTATTGGACTGGAAATCTATGTCTGTGTCCAGCTGGGGTTGCCAGGGGGTACATGGTGATGTTCCATTTTTGTCTATTTCGTCTTCCACTCCTTCTGAAGTTCCAGAGTTTTTGTCAGATTATCGGGATGTATTTGATGAGCCCAAAGCCAGTGCCCTACCTCCTCATAGGGATTGCGATTGTGCAATTAATTTGATTCCTGGTAGTAAGTTTCCTAAGGGCCGATTGTTCAATTTATCTGTGCCACAACACGCCGCTATGCGGAGTTATATAAAGGAATCCTTGTAGAAAGGCCATATTCGCCCGTCGTCATCACCGTTAGGAGCAGGGTTCTTTTTTGTGGCCAAGAATTATGGTTCTTTGAGACCTTGTATTGATTACCGCCGTCTTAATAAAATTACAGTCAAATTTCAGTATCCTTTGCCGTTGCTGTCTGATTTGTTTGCTCGTATTAAAGGGGCTAGTTGGTTCACCAAGATAGATCTTCGAGGGGCGTATAATCTTGTGCGTATTAAACAAGGCGATGAATGGAAAACAGCATTTAATACGCCCGAGGGCCATTTTGAGTACCTGGTTATGCCATTCGGGCTTTCCAATGCTCCATCAGTATTTCAGTCCTTTATGCATGACATCTTCCGAGAGTACCTGGATAAATTCCTGATTGTGTATTTGGATGATATTTTGGTCTTTTCGGATGATTGGGAGTCTCATGTGAAGCAGGTCAGAATGGTGTTCCAGGTCCTTCATGCGAATTCTTTGTTTGTGAAGGGGTCAAAGTGTCTCTTTGGAGTTCAGAAGGTTTCATTTTTGGGGTTCATTTTTTCCCCTTCTACTATCGAGATGGACCCTGTTAAAGTCCAGGCCATTTACGATTGGACTCAGCCGACATCTGTGAAGAGCCTGCAAAAGTTCCTGGGCTTTGCTAATTTTTATCGGCGCTTCATCGCTAATTTTTCTACTGTTGCTAAACCGTTGACTGATTTGACCAAGAAGGGTGCTGATGTGGTCAATTGGTCTTCTGCGGCTGTAGAGGCTTTTCAGGAGTGGAAGGGTCGTTTTTCTTCTGCCCCTGTGTTGTGCCAGCCAGATGTTCCGCTTCTGTTTCAGGTCGAGGTTGATGCTTCTGAGATTGGAGCAGGGGTTGTTTTGTCGCAAAGAAGTCCTGAGGGCTCGGTGATGAAGCCATGTGCTTTCTTTTCTAGAAAGTTTTCGCCTGCTGAGCGTAACTATGATGTTGGTAATCGTGAATTGTTGGCCATGAAGTGGGCATTCGAGGAGTGGCGTCATTGGCTGGAAGGAGCCAAGCATCGCGTGGTGGTCTTGACAGATCACAAGAATTTGATTTATCTTGAGTCTGTCAAACGGTTGAATCCGAGACAGGCTCGATGGTCATTATTTTTCTCCCATTTTGATTTTGTGGTTTCGTACCTTCCGGGCTCTAAGAATGTGAAGGCTGATGCCCTGTCAAGGAGTTTTGTGCCTGACTCTCCGGGTGTTCCTGAGCCGGCGGGTATTCTCAAAGAGGGGGTAATTTTGTCTGCCATCTCCCCTGACTTGCGGCGGGTGCTGCAAAAATTTCAGGCTGATAGACCTGACCGTTGCCCAGCGGAGAAACTGTTTGTCCCTGTTAGATGGACTAGTAGAGTTATCTCTGAGATTCATTGTTCAGTGTTGGCTGGGCATCCTGGAATCTTTGGTACCAGAGATTTGGTGGCTAGATCCTTCTGGTGGCCGTCTTTGTCGCGGGATGTGCGTTCTTTTGTGCAGTCCTGTGGGACTTGTGCTCGGGCTAAGCCCTGCTGTTCTCGTGCCAGTGGGTTGCTTTTGCCCTTGCCGGTCCCGAAGAGGCCGGACGCATATTTCTATGGATTTTATTTCGGATCTCCCGGTCTCTCAAAAGATGTCGGTCATTTGGGTGGTTTGTGATCGCTTTTCTAAGATGGTCCATTTGGTACCTTTGTCTAAATTGCCTTCCTCCTCTGATTTGGTGCCATTATTTTTCCAGCATGTGGTTCGTTTACATGGTATCCCGGAGAACATCGTTTCTGACAGAGGTTCCCAGTTTGTTTCAAGGTTTTGGCGATCCTTTTGTGCTAGGATGGGCATTGATTTGTCTTTTTCCTCGGCTTTCCATCCTCAGACAAATGGCCAAACCGAACGAACTAATCAAACTTTGGAAACATATCTGAGATGCTTTGTTTCTGCTGATCAGGATGATTGGGTGTCCTTTTTGCCGTTGGCTGAGTTCGCCCTTAATAATCGGGCCAGCTCGGCTACTTTGGTTTCGCCGTTTTTCTGCAATTCTGGTTTCCATCCTCGTTTCTCTTCAGGGCAGGTTGAGTCTTCGGACTGTCCTGGTGTAGATACTGTGGTGGATAGGTTGCAGCAGATTTGGACTCATGTGGTGGACAATTTGACATTGTCCCAGGAGAAGGCTCAACGTTTCGCTAACCGCCGGCGCTGTGTGGGTCCCCGACTTCGTGTTGGGGATTTGGTTTGGTTGTCGTCTCGTTATGTTCCTATGAAGGTTTCCTCTCCTAAGTTTAAGCCTCGTTTTATTAGTCCGTATAAGATTTCTGAGGTTATCAATCCTGTGTCATTTCGTTTGGCCCTTCCTGCTTCTTTTGCCATCCATAATGTGTTCCATAGGTCGTTATTGCGGAGATACGTGACGCCTGTGGTTCCATCCATTGATCCTCCTGCCCCGGTGTTAGTTGAGGGGGAGTTGGAGTATGTGGTGGAGAAGATTTTGGATTCTCATGTTTCGAGACGGAAACTCCAGTACCTGGTCAAGTGGAAGGGTTATGGTCAGGAAGATAATTCCTGGGTTTTTGCCTCTGATGTTCATGCTGCCGATCAGGTTCGTGCCTTTCATTTGGCTCATCCTGGTCGGCCTGGGGGCTCTGGTGAGGGTTCGGTGACCCCTCCTCACTGGGGGGGGTACTGTTGTGAATTCTGTTGTTGGGCTCCCTCCTGTGGTCATAAATGGTACTTCGGCTGGTTCTGTCCATGGACTTCCTCTGGTGGGTGTTTCTGAGTTTCACAGGTGACGAGGTTAATTCGTTAGCTGCTGCTCTATTTAACTCCACTTAGAACTTTGCTCCATGCCACCTGTCAATGTTCCAGTATTGGTCTGTTCACTCCTGGATCGTTCTTGTGACCTGTCTTCCCATCAGAAGCTAAGTTCCAGCTTGTATTTCTATGGTTTGCTATTTTTCTGTCACAGTCATTATATGTGGGGGGCTGCCTTTTCCTTTGGGGAATTTCTGTGAGGCAAGGTAGGCTTTATTTTTCTATCTTCAGGGCTAGCTAGTTTCTTAGGCTGTGCCGAGTTGCATAGGGAGCGTTAGGCGCAATCCACGGCTATTTCTAGTGTGTTTGATAGGTTTAGGGATTGCGGTCAGCAGAGTTCCCACGTCCCAGAGCTCGTCCTTATTATCAGTAACTATCAGGTCATTCCGTGTGCTCTTAACCACCGGGTCCATTATTGTCCTGACCACCAGGTCATAACAGGAGACGCTGAATGTGCGGTTGGAAAGGTATGAGGAGATCCAGTATAGGGCAAGGTCTTTGATGCCAAAGGAGGAGAGGATCTGTAGTAGGAGGCAGTGGTCAACTGTGTCGAAAGCAGAGGACAGGTCTAGAGGGAGGAGTACAGAGTATTGTCCGTTACCTTTGGCTGCAAGTAGGTCGTTAGTGATTTTGGTTAGGGCTGTCTCAGTTGAGTGATGAGGGCGGAAACCAGATTGTAGATTGTCAAACAGCAAGTTAGATGAGAGGTGGGAGGAAAGTTCAGCGTGGACGTGCTGCTCCTGGAGTTTGGAAGCGAATGGGAGCAGCGATATTGCGAGATAGCTGGACATGGCAGTTGGATTGATTGTTGGCTTTTTAAGGATAGGAGTGATTGTGGCATGTTTGAAAGCAGAAGGGAAGGTGCCAGAAGTTAGTGATAGATTGAATAGTGTGTAATGGGATAGGATAAGTGTGGTGGTGAGGTTGGAGAGGAGGTGGGATGGAATGGGGTCGAGCGCACAGGTGGTGAGGTGCGATTTGGAGAGGAGACAATTAAGCCCCCCTTCAGTGATGTTGGATAGGGTGGTTATGGGGTTTGGGCATTGGTCTGCTATATATATATATATATCTATAATATAATGCTGGGAGCGTCACTCTGTCCGAAGCCTTTATAGACTGCGCAGGCGCAAGCGCCGGCGCAGTCTGGCCCCCACAGAGTGACGCTCCCAGGAGATCGCGGTATGCGTAAGCACTGAACGCATACCGCGATCTCCACCGGAGAGTCAGGGACCGTGGACGCGCCAGGAGGGAGGGTAAGTATATTCACCTGTCCTCCGTTCCAGCGCTGCGTGCGGCTCCGTCTCCCGGCTCCTCTGCTGTGACAGAGTCCAGTCACAGGCAGAGGAGCCGGAGTGTGTGTTCAAGAAAATGGCGCCGGAAAGCGCGGACTGCGCAGGCGCTGATTCCTGCTGCCGGAATCGGCGCCTGCGCAGTCCGCGCTTTCCGGCGCCATTTTCTTGAAGACACACTCCGGCTCCACTGCAGGTGTGTCTTCAAGAAAATGGTGCCGGAGAGCGCGGACTGCGCAGGCGCCAATTCCTGCTGCCGGAATCGGCGCCTGCGGAGTCCGCGCTTTCCGGCACCATTTTCTTGAAGACACACCTGCAGTGGAGCCGGACGATAGGTGAGTATGGTATTTTTTTTTTTATATGGCAGCAGCATACGGGGGCATACACACTGGAGCGTCTTATGGGGGGCATATAATACAATAGTGGCGCAGGATGGGAGCAGCACATGACAGAACGGGCGCAGGATGGCAGCAGCACATGACAGAACGGGCGCAGGATGGCAGCAGCGCATGACAGAACGGGCGCAGGATGGCAGCAGCACATGACAGAACGGGCGCAGGATGGCAGCAGCACATGACAGAACGGGCGCAGGATGGCAGCAGCACATGACAGAACGGGCGCAGGATGGCAGCAGCACATGACAGAACGGGCGCAGGATGGCAGCAGCACATGACAGAACGGGCGCAGGATGGCAGCAGCGCATGACATAACGGGCACAGGATGGCAGCAGGATGGGAGCAGCACATGACAGAACGGGCGCAGGATGGCAGCAGCGCATGACAGAACGGGTGCAGGATGGCAGCAGCACATGACAGAACGGGCGTAGGATGGCAGCAGCACATGACAGAACGGGCGCAGGATGGCAGCAGCACATGACAGAATGGGCGCAGGATGGCAGCAGCACATGACAGAACGGGCGCAGGATGGCAGCAGCGCATGACATAACGGGCGCAGGATGGCAGCAGGATGGGAGCAGCACATGACAGAACGGGCGCAGGATGGCAGCAGCACGACAGAACGGGGGCGCAGGATGGGGGCAGCACATGACAGAACGGGTGCAGGATGGGAGCAGCACATGACAGAATGGGCGCAGGATGGCAGCAGCGCATGACAGAACGGGCGCAGGATGGCACAGAAAGATAGATAGAAGAAAAGTCGGTAATCCATCTTCCAGCTTCTGTAAAGTAACTGCAGGAGCGGACAGGATAGAAGACATGGTTTACATACAGTAAATAGATGCAGAATAGTTAAGATATATAGATATCAGTGAACAATACAATTAGTAGTGTGTGTGTACAAATTACTGGACATGTATTTAATTAATAAAAATTATATTACAGAAAAAAATTGCGTGGGCTCCCACTCAATTTTCAAAACCAGCAAAGGGAAAGCCAGTGACTGGGGGCAGACGTTTATAGCCTGGGAAGGGAGTAATGCCCATGGTTCTTCCCAGGCTATTAATATCAGCTCACAGCTGTGTGCTCAGTTTTTACTGGCTTTTAAAATGGGGACCCCCAAAAAAATAAATGACGTGGGGTCCCCCATAAATAATAACCAGCAAATGCTATGCAGACAGCTGCAGGCTGATATTAACAGCCTAGGATGGGACCATTGGCTAAAAACATCAGCACTCAGCCACCCCAGAAAAGGTGCATCTTTAAGATGTGCCAATTCCAGCACTTAGCCTTGCTCTTCTCACTTTCCCTGTAGCTGTGGCAAGTGGGGTAATAGTTTGGGGGTTAATGTCACCATTGTATTGTAAGGTGACATCAAGCCCGGCTTAGTAATGGAGAGGTGTCAATAAGACACCTATCCATTACTAATCCTATAGATGTTACAGGTTAAATAAAGACACAGCCATAATAAAGTATTTTAATGAAATAAAACATTGCACAGTTTCTCCACAGTTTTTGGCAACAATAGACAAGCCGGCAACTCACATCAATCTTCTCCATGCTTGCGAGTCCTAACATTAAAATGAAAAGCAACAACCTAAAGGACATGAATTTAAAAAAAACACCAGTAAAACAGCCTTACTAACACCAAGTCAGATCACAAATGCACAAGCAAGATGCAGCAGACCCCCATTATATAAGTGGGGCAGCACAGGTGTAACATACTGATGAAAGCAGCCACTCACAAACCTACCAATTCATGGTCTGTGTTTTTTTAACCTAGAGACAGTGGCAGGTTGGCACTGTTATACTGATTAAAATGATACCTGGGTTGATGAAATCCGTCTTGTGGTTATTGTTGTTTATTCTTTATTTGCAGTTTTCAGTTAATGAGATTCTCATGCTCCGGAAAAGAGCTGTGTGGGGGGGATCTTTATGTGGTGCTCTGCTTAGATATTCATCAGTATGGCTTATGGCAGGTCACTGAGCCCTCAGTTACCTGCCCCCTATTTTACATACTCAAAATAATATGGTTTTTAAATAAATTCACATTCAGCAGACAGGTGGTGCCGACACCTGATCTGTATCATGATCGCATCTATGATATCCATTTATTTATTTCATTAAGTGCTGCAGCCTTTCAACAAGCCTTAATAGTCTGGCGAACCCGAAAAGGAAAACAGGTGTTCATTAAAAAGTCCGTGTTTGGGGTTCGTTACAGTGCCTTGCGAAAGTAGTCGGCCCCCTGGAACTTTTCAACCTTTTCCTACATATCATGCTTCAAACATAAAGATACCAAATGTAAATTTTTGGTGAAGAATCTACAACAAGTGGAACACAATTGTGAAGTTGAACAAAATGTATTGCTTATTTTAAATTTTTGTTGAATTTCAAAAACTGAAAAGTGGGGCGTGCAATATTATTCATGCCATCATCAGCAGGAGCTTATCCTTTACCACGCGCTGTACTTCTGATTCCTTTTACTCTGCAGCAATCCGTCTGAGGAAGGTCTAAGTTACAGACCGAAACGTTATATATTAATTTGGGATTGCACTGGAATAAAACTTTTTTGCAGACGATTTTGAGTGACGGATTTTTTCGATTTATGCAATATTATTTGGCCCCTTTAACCTAATACTTTGTTGCGCCACCTTTTGCTGTGATTACAGCTTCAAGTCGCTTGGGATATGTCTCTATTAATTTTTTTGAACATTTAGAGACTGAAATTCTTGCCCATTCTTCCTTGGCAAGCAGCTTGAGCTCAGTGAGGTTTGATGGAGATCGTTTGTGAACAGCAGTTTTCAGCACTTTCCACAGATTCTCGATTGGATTGAGGTTTGGACTTTGACTTGGCCATTCTAACACCTGGATACATTTATTTGTGAACCATTCCATTGTAGATTTTGCTTTATGTTTGGGATCATTGTCTTGTTGGAAGACAAATCTCGGTCCCAGTCTCAGATCTTTTGCAGACTTCAACAGGTTTTCTTCAAGAATGGTCCTGTATTTGTCTCCATCCATCTTCCCATCAATTTTAACCATCTTCCCTGTTCCTGCTGAAGAAAAGCAGGCCCAAACCATGATGATGCCACCACCATGTTTGACAGTGGGGATAGTGTGTTCAGGGAGATGAGCTGTGTTGCCTTTACGCCAAGCATATCGTTTGGCATTGTTGCCAAAAAGTTCAATTTTGGTTTTATATGACCAGAGCACCTTCTTACACATGTTTAGTGTGTCTGCCAGGTGGCTTGTTGCAAACTTTAAACAACATTTTTTATGAATATCTCTGAGAAATGGCTTTCTTCTTGCCACTCGTCCATAAAGGCCAGATTTGTGCAGTGTATGACTGACTGTTGTCCTATGGACAGGCTGTCCCACCTCAGCTGTAGATCTCTGCAGTTATAATAATCTTTATTTTTATATAGCACTAACATATTCCGCAGCGCTTTGCAGTTTTGCACAAATTATCATCACTGTCCCCGATGGGGCTCACAATCTAGAATCCCTATCAGTATGTCTTTGGAGTGTGGGAGGAAACCCAAAGAAACACGGGGGGAACATACAAACTCTTTGCAGATGTTGTCCTGGGTGGGATTAGAACCCAGGACCCCAGCGCTGCAAGGCTGCAGTGCTAACCACTGCGCCACCGTGCTGCCCTGCCGCCGTGCCCGGGCTGCAGTTCATCCAGAGTGATCATGGGCCTCTTAGCTGCATTTCTGATCAGTCTTCTCCTTATTTGAGATGAAAGTTTAGAGGGACAGCCGGGTCTTGATAGATTTGCAGTGGTATGATATTCCTTCCATTTCAATATGATTGCTTGCACAGTGCTCCTTGGGATGTTTAAAGTTTTGGAAATCATTTTGTATCCAAATCCGGTTTTAAACTTCTCCACAACAGTATCACAGACATGCCTATTGTGTTCCTTGGTCTTCATGATGCTCTCTGTGCCTCAAACAGAACCCTGAGACTATCACAGAACAGGTGCATTTATACGGAGACTTGATTACACACAGGTGGATTATATTTATCATCATTAGCCATTTAGGACAACATTGGATCCAGAGATCCACAATGAACTTCTGCAGTGAGTTTGTTGCACTGAAGGTTAGGGGGCCGAATAATATTGCATGCCCCACTTTTCAGTTTTTTAATTTCCACAAAAATTTTAAATAACCAATAAATTTCGTTCAACTTCACAATTGTGTTCCACTTGTTGTTGATTCTTCCCCAAAAATTTACATTTGGTATCTTTGATATGTGGGAAAAGGTTGAAAAGTTCCAGGGGGCCGAATACTTTCGCAGGGCACTATATCTTATGCTAGACGTCTGGCAGGGACACCAAGTTTTACCTTTCTGGTTCACTCATCCCTAGTTATTATTATTAATATAGGTATGAAAGGTATGGGACTGAACAAACATAAAGAGCAGGCTCAGTAATGGACAAGTAAGGGTAATGAATAAAAAACTGGAGTCATTCCTAATATTTGAATAGAGACAATTGAAGCAGCAAAAAAATGGTCCATGTGTTAAGGTTTAAATCCTTGCAAGTGACATTGGAAAATGTTCTACCAGCAGAAATTACAAGAAGAGAGGATATTTGTTTATAATGTATTGTTTGTTGTAATCTGAAAATGTGTTGAAGACATCCTAGAGTAATTGTTGGAGCATGTACACTTTGCTTGTCCATTGTGACGTCCAACATTGTTTTTTGTAATTTTAAATATGGTGGTAGATGAAAACTATACACGAACCAGATCAAACTATTTAATAACAAAACTGACATTTTGTGATGGTTTCTTATGATCTATATATCATCAGGTCAACTTACGTGTAACATATATTAAATAGGTTGTCCAGTTTTAAAAAAATTAAACTCTTCCTTCACTTTTTTTGTGCCTCAGAAGATCTATGGTATTTTGTCATCTCACCCCTGAACTGTCCTTTAGTTTTGAGACATTAGATTAGGAAACCCCAGACTCCTTGACCACAGTCTCCTTTTCCAGACTACTTTGGTATCAAGAGTGCAATGGTCTACAGAAGCTCTCGCACAACAAGGAGAGCAAAGAGTAATGGAATTTTTCAATGGAGGTCCACTATATTTGATAAATGCACAATACATTTTGTTATGTGTTATGGAACCACTCAGCACCCAGAATATGTTGTGCAGTTATATGTATGTATAATAGGTTCCATGTGCGTGTCCCTAATGCATCAGCCCACAGGCTGCGCCCCTGGGCAGAGGGGACACGATATTCCCCTTTTGTCCTCCCCCCACCTTTGTAGTTCCCACAGTAAATATCGGCAGGCTCTGGCCACCTGCGGCTATTGTAATGTACAGTTAGGGCCAGAAATATTTGGACAGTGACACAATTTTCGCGAGTTGGGCTCTGCATGCCACCACATTGGATTTGAAATGAAACCTCTACAACAGAATTCAAGTGCAGATTGTAACGTTTAATTTGAAGGGTTGAACAAAAATATCTGATAGAAAATGTAGGAATTGTACACATTTCTTTACAAACACTCCACATTTTAGGAGGTCAAAAGTAATTGGACAAATAAACATAACCCAAACAAAATATTTTTATTTTCAATATTTTGTTGCAAATCCTTTGGAGGCAATCACTGCCTTAAGTCTGGAACCCATGGACATCACCAAACGCTGGGTTTCCTCCTTCTTAATGCTTTGCCAGGCCTTTACAGCCGCAGCCTTCAGGTTTTGCTTGTTTGTGGGTCTTTCCGTCTTAAGTCTGGATTTCAGCAAGTGAAATGCATGCTCAACTGGGTTTAGATCTGGAGATTGACTTGGCCATTGCAGAATGTTCCACTTTTTGGCACTCATGAACTCCTGGGTAGCTTTGGCTGTATGCTTGGGGTCATTGTCCATCTGTACTATGAAGCGCCGTCCAATCAACTTTGCAGCATTTGGCTGAATCTGGGCTGAAAGTATATCCCGGTACACTTCAGAATTCATCCAGCTACTCTTGTCTGCTCTTATGTCATCAATAAACACAAGTAACCCAGTGCCATTGAAAGCCATGCATGCCCATGCCATCACGTTGCCTCCACCATGTTTTACAGAGGATGTGGTGTGCCTTGGATCATGTGCCGTTCCCTTTCTTCTCCAAACTTTTTTCTTCCCATCATTCTGGTACAGGTTGATCTTTGTCTCATCTGTCCATAGAATACTTTTCCAGAACTGAGCTGGCTTCTTGAGGTGTTTTTCTGCAAATTTAACTCTGGCCTGTCTATTTTTGGTATTGATGAATGGTTTGCATCTAGATGTGAACCCTTTGTATTTACTGTCATGGAGTCTTCTCTTTACTGTTGACTTAGAGACAGATACACCTACTTCACTGAGAGTGTTCTGGACTTTAGTTGATGTTGTGAACGGGTTCTTCTTCACCAAATTAAGTATGCGGCGATCATCCACCACTGTTGTCATCCGTGGACGCCCAGGCCTTTTTGAGTTCCCAAGCTCACCAGTCAATTCCTTTTTTCTCAGAATGTACCCAACTGTTGATTTTGCTACTCCAAGCATGTCTGCTATCTCTCTGATGGATTTTTTCTTTTTTTTCAGCCTCAGGATGTTCTGCTTCACCTCAATTGAGAGTTCCTTTGACCGCATGTTGTCTGCTCACAGCAACAGCTTCCAAATGCAAAACCACACACCTGGAATCCACCCCTGACCTTTTAACTACTTCATTGATTACAGGTTAACGAGGGAGACGCCTTCAGAGTTAATTGCAGCCCTTAGAGTCCATTGTCCAATTACTTTTGGTCCCTTGAAAAAGAGGACGCTATGCATTACAGAGCTATGATTCCTAAACCCTTTCTCCGATTTGGATGTGGAAACTATCATATTGCAGCTGGGAGTGTGCACTTTCAGCCCATATTATATATATAATTGTATTTCTGAACATGTTTTTGTAAACAGCTAAAATAACAAAACTTGTGTCACTGTCCAAATATTTCTGGCCCTAACTGTATGTCTGGCCTGCTGCTTTTCTATTGGCCTGCCCTCTGTATCTGTGTGATATATTCTGTGTCCTGTGAGTAAAGCTTTGTCAGACTACAAATACGTGGAGAAGCAGTGATCTTTTATATGCGCCCATGTAACCAAGCAATTCCAGCCAGCATCCTTCATTCAGACTCCAACCAAAGCAGAGTGGACCTCCTCAAACGTGGGGTGGTACTGAAAGAGGTACCCCAGCTTGGTAGACCCGGTTACACATTTCTACTTGGCTTATGGCAAAAAAATGTTTTTGCAAACCGGACAATCCCTTTTAAGGCTGAAAAAAGTAATGATATGTTTCACTGAAAACTCTTCAAAACTGGTACTTAACATACAGTAATTCATTATAGTATCTTAAGCAAATTTTTAAATCTCCAAAAATATAGCTATTTAAATCATTAGTTTACAAACCACTGGTAGAAAAGGATCATAAACCCTTCTTTATCATCTCCATGAATGCATGTTCTTTGATATCTGTGCAAAATAACTTAGTTATCTTTTTATAGATTAGAGCACATTGGATGCTTGTATCTGGAAGAAGAGGAAAACAGAGCCCATTGTGATTGCCTGAAAACTCCTTCAGATGTGGACTAGGGTAGACATACCAGCACCATCACTCACACTGCATTGAACTGACACTCCCACTGTGGAATGTTTACGACAAGCTATAAATTATGCCCTCACTTATCTGGATAAACCATAAGACATCTAGTTTCCTGACAATTGGCCTGCAAGGGAGGATAAGAATAGCTTGTAAAGCACCTCATAAAGCCATCCCAGAGAAGAAAATGAAACAGAAAATAGAAAAGAATTCTCATCAAGCTTGACATAACCATTATTTTAATCTAAGTTTTCACATGTGTTCCATGTACAATGTTTTATCTGTGTCTTTTTAAACTCTAGACTTTTGTACATTTTCTGACATCATTCCACATCTTAAGTACAAAGGTTTTTATGTCAGGATATAGGAAAAGGATATTTGTGAAATTCATAGACCAATCTGGTATAAAAAGTTGTTTGATATATGAACAGAGAATAATTTTTGTAATCTTTAGCTTTATAATGGGTGTGCAAACTTTGTAACATTAGACATAGAGGTTATTTTATCTTTCCAAAAATAAAGCTTTTTTCATGTTAGTATGCAAAGTAGGTGTCTTACAGAATGAAAATAGCGATCTTGCAGACATGTAGACAGTGGTATGGTGTGATGTGTGGGGCAGTGGGCTACTGGAGCTAAATTCTCTGGGAATTGAAATTCCACAACCTCAAGGAAGACGCTAAATGAAACGCGCGTTGGGGCCAGCACTACCATAACTCAGGTTGTACCAAACCATCTATACTAATCTTTTGTACATTGTCCTCATACTTTATACTGTTATCACCTTCTAATATTTATCTTTTCTATGTCTCTTACCCTCATGAGCTGCATGTACACACTATTCTCGTGTGATTCTCTGCACAGCACCTCTGGACAAGTCTTGCACTATGCACTTTATACTTTAGCGTGATATGTTTTTGAAATTAATTATTGCTTTTATTTATAATTTGCATATAGGAGGAGGGTGTATCAATATGATTTCTGTTGGATGACTTACTCATCACATGTACTTCTATTGCATCTGGTGTGTGTTGATCACTGTGATCTTCACTCAGTATATGTGTCCCTTGAATTTGGCTTTTAGGATCCCATTCCTTGTTTTTTATCCAGACAGCATGTATTAGCATCGTAAGCATGTTATTGACACTATCAAACTTATCTTGAATGTCCATTTACTATGGTGCTGAGACCTGTGGTAAGGTACCGTCACACTGAACGATATCGCTAGCGATCCGTGACGTTGCAGCGTCCTGGCTAGCGATATCATTCAGTTTGACAGGCAGCAGCGATCAGGATCCTGCTGTGATGTCGTTGGTTGCTGCAGAAAGTCCAGCACTTTATTTCGTCGCTTGACTCCCTGCAGACATCGCTGAATCGGCGTGTGTGATGCCGATTCAGCGATGTCTTCACTGGTAACCAGGGTAAACATCGGGTTACTAAGCGCAGGGCCGCGCTTAGTAACCCGATGTTTACCCTGGTTACCAGCGTAAACGTAAAAAAAAAAAAACACTACATACTTACCTTCCGCTGTCTGTCCCCCGCTGTGCTTCTCTGCACTGGCTGTGAGCGCTGGCCAGCCAGAAAGCAGAGCATAGCGGTGACGTCACCGCTCTGCTTTCCGGCCGCTGTGCTCACAGTCAGTGCAGGAAAGCACAGCGCCGGGGACAGTCAGCGGAAGGTAAGTATGTAGTGTTTGTTTTTTTTACTTTTACGGCCCTGCGCTTAGTAACCCGATGTTTACCCTGGTTACCGGCATCGTTGGTCGCTGGAGAGCTGTCTGTGTGACAGCTCTCCAGCGACCAAACAGCGATGCTGCAGCGATCGACATCGTTGTCGGCATCGCTGCAGCGTCACTTAGTGTGACGGTACCTGTAGTCTCTATATATGTTTTCCCTGATTCTTGTATTGTGTTTTAATCATGACTTTTTTTGTACTAATAAAGAATACCTGTTATTAATCTATTGGATGCTTAACTTGATTTAGCCATAAGTTTCTTATCTTGTTGACTTGTAGACAGTGGTAAAAAGTGATCAAAAAAAGTCACATGCCCGAAAATGTTACCAGTAAAAATGTCAACTCGTCCCGCAAAAAACAAGACCTCATATGACTCTCTGGACCAAAGTATGGAAAAATTATAGCTCTCAAAATGTGGAGACGCAAAAACTATTTCTTGCAATAAAAAGCGTCTTTTAGCATGTGACGGCTGCAAATCATAAAAATCCGCTAAAAAACCCACGCTATAAAAGTAAATCAAACCCCCCTTCATCACCCCCTTAGTTAGGGAAATATAATAAAATTAAAAAATATATTTATTTCCATTTTCCCATTAGGGTTAGGGCTAGGGTTGTGGCTAGGGTTAGGGCCAGGGTTAGGGATAGGGTTAGGGTTAGGGTTAGGATTAGGGTTAAGGCTAGGGTTAGGGCTAAGGTTAGGGTTAGGGATAGGGTTAGGGTTAGTGCTAGGACTAGGGTTAGGATTATGGCTAGGTTTAGGGCTAGGGTTAGATTTAGGGCTAGGATTAGAGCTAAGGTTAGGGTTAGGGCTAGGGTTAGGGTTTGGGTTTGGGCTAGGGTTAGGGTTAGGGATGGGGCTAGGGTTAGGGTATCAGTTAGAATTGGGGGTTTCCACAGTTTAGGCACATCAGGGGCTCTCCAAACGCAACAGGGCGTCCCATCTCAATTCCAGCCAATTCTGTGTTGAAAAAGTAAAACAGTGCTCCTTCCCTTCCCGAGCTCTCCCGTGCGCCCATACAGGGGTTTACCCCAACATATGGGGTATCAGCCTACTCAGCACAAATTGGACAACAACTTTTTGGGTCCAATATATTTTGTTACCCTTGGGAAAATAAAAATTTGGGGGGCTAAAAACATTTTTGTTGGAAAAATATAATTTTTTTATTTTCAAAGCTCTGCGTTATAAACTGTAGTGAAACACTTGGGGGTTCAAAGTTCTCAAAACAAATCTATGTAAGTTCCTTGAGGGGTCTAGTTTATAATATGGGGTCACTTGTGGGGGGGTTTCTACTGTTTAGGTACATTAGGGGCTCTGCAAACGCAATGTGACGCCTGCAGACCAATCCATTTAAGTCTGCATTCTAAATGGCGCTCCTTCCATTCCGAGCTCTGCCATGCGCACAAACATTGGTTCCCCCCACATATGGGGTATCAGTGTACTCAGGACAAATTGGACAACTTTTGGGGTCCAATTTCTCCTGTTACCCTTGGGAAAATACAAAACTGGGGGTCAAAAAATAATTTTTGTGGGAAAAAAATGATTTTTTATTTTCACGGCTCTGCGTTATAAACTGTAGTGAAACACTTGGGGGATCAAAGCTCTCAGAACACATCTAGATAAGTTCCTAAGGGGGTCTACTTTCCAAAATTGTGGGGTTTCAATGTTTAGGCACATCAGTGGCTCTCCAAACGCAACATGGCGTTCCATTTCAATTCCTGTCAATTTTGCATTGAAAAGTCAAACGGCGCTCCTTCCCTTCAGAGCTCTGCCATGCGCCCAAACAGTGGTTTACCCCCACATATGGGGTATCATCGTACTCAGGACAAATTGTACAACAAGTTTTGGGGTCCAATTTCTCCTCTTACCCTTTGGAAAATAAAAAACTGGGGGCAAAATATAATTTTTGTGAAAAATATTATTTTTTATTTTTACGGCTCTGCATTGTAAACTTCTGTGTAGCACTTGGTGTGTCAAAGTGCTCACCACACATCTAGATAAGTTCCTTAGGGGGTCTACTTTCCAAAATGGTGTCACATGTGGGGGTTTTCAATCTTTAGGCACATCAGGGGCTCTCCAAACGCAACATGGCGTACCATCTCAATTCCAATCAATTTTGCATTGAAAAGCCAAATAGCGCTCCTTCCCTACCGAGCTCTGCCATGTGCCCAAACAATGGTTTACCCCCACATATTGGGTATCTGCATACTCAGGACAAATTGTACAACAACTTTTAGGGTCCATTTTCTCCTGTTACCCTTGGTAAAATAAATCAAATTGGAGCTGAATTAAATTTGTGTGAAAAAAGTTAAATGTTCATTTTTATTTAAACATTCCAAAAATTCCTGTGAAACACCTGAAGGGTTAATAAACTTCTTGAATTTGGTTTTGAACACCTTGAGGGGTGCAATTTTTAGAATGGTGTCACACTTGGTTATTTTTTATCATATAGACCCCTCAAAATGACTTCAAATGAGATGTGGTCCCTAAAAAAAATGGTGTTGCAAAAATGAGAAATTGCTGGTCAACTTTTAACCCTTATAACTCCCTAATAAAAAAAAAATTTGTCCCAAAATTGTGCTGATGTAAAGTAGACATGTGGGAAATGTTACTTATTAAGTATTTTGTGTGACATACAGTACATACCAAAATTTTGGACACACCTCATTTAAAGATTTTTCTGTATTTTCATGACTCTGAAAATTGTAAATTCACACTGAAGGCATCAAAACTATGAATTAACACATGTGGAATTATATAAACAACTAAAAATATGTCTTATATTCTAGGTTCTTCAAAATAGCCACCATTTGCTTTGATGACTGCTTTGCACACTCTTGGCATTCTCTTGATGAGCTTCAAGAGGTAGTCACCGAGAATGGTCTTCCAACAATCTTGAAGGAGTTCCCAGAGATGCTTAGCACTTGTTGGCCTTTTTGCATTCACTCTGCAGTTCACCTCACCCCAAACTGTCTCGATTGGATTCAGGTCTGGTGACTGTGGAGACAAGGTCATCTGGCGTAGCACCCCATCACTCTCCTTCTTGGTCACATAGCCCTTACACAGACTGAAGGTGTGTTTGGGGTCATTGTATAAAAGATAGCGCTCTATGTACAATCCCTGGCTGCTCCACGCACCAAACAGGGTACCCCCCATAGACCAGCATACTGCTCTCCTGAAATACTCTGTGCTGCTGTCACCCTGCTCCCTCCACCCTATATCTCCCAGAAGCCTTGCTGCTTGTCATCCTTAATGACTGTCTACTTGTCAGTATAACTTTGCAATCATCAACAAAATGGCGTCTCACTATGTTCCTGAATATCATCTGCTCTTATCCCTTAGCGAACACCCAGAAGGGGAGGAGAGGAGACATCACACACATGTTAGCAGACTCCACCCATAATTACTGCAATGCTGTAATGCGAGCTAGTTGTACACTAGGTTTTTGTCCAGTTTCAGTAGCTGCTTCCCTAGTGTTTAAAAGTGAAAAAGCCAAACTTTTTCAAATTATTTTTCATATTTTACTAAATTATAAACAAATGATAATATTTTTTAAGAAAATGTAAACATTAGTGTTGAGCATTCCGATACCGCAAGTATTGGGTATCGGCCGATACTTGCGGTATTGGAATTCCGATACCGAGTTCCGATACTTTTGTGGTATCGGGAATCGGTATCGGATCCATCTTAATGTGTAAAATAAAGAATTAAAATAAAAAATATTGATATACTCACCTCTCCGGAGGCCCCTGGACATCACCGCTGGTAACTGGCAGCCTTCTTTGTTTAAAATGAGCGCGTTTAGGGACTTCCATGACGTCATGGCTTCTGATTGGTCGCGTGCCGCTCATGTGACCGCCACGCGACCAATCAGAAGCCGCGACGTCATTCTCAGGTCCTAAACTCCTCATTCTAGGAATTTAGGACCTGAGAATGACGTCGCGGCTTCTGATTGGTCGCGTGGCGGTCACATGAGCGGCACGCGACCAATCAGAAGCCGCGACGTCATTCTCAGGTCCTAAACGCACTCATTTTAAGCAAAGAAGGCTGCCGGTTACCAGCGGTGATGTCCAGGGGCCTCCGGAGAGGTAATTATATCAATATTTTTTATTTTAATTCTTTATTTTACACATTAATATGGATCCCAGGGCCTGAAGGAGAGTTTCCTCTCCTTCAGACCCTGGGAACCATCAGGATACCTTCCGATACTTGGTGTCCCATTGACTTGTATTGGTATCAGGTATCGATATCGGCAATATCCAATACTTTTCGGGTATCGGCCGATACTCTCCTATACCGATACTTTCAAGTATCGGACGGTATCGCTCAACACTAGTAAACATTAATTATTTACATTTTTTCAATTGCTGGAAAAAAATGTTTTTTGATGGCACCTTCCCTTTAATGACAGGTTAATCATTACCCTAATACACCCAAAGATCAGTGAGCAGCATTAGAAAAAAAGGATAAAAGGGAGGAAAATGTGTGACCACTATGTGTGTGTGAGCTGCCACATACTTGCCGGTGGTATAGAAACAATTCTCGCTCTGAAAAATGTCAATGAGTAGAGGGAATAGGGTCCCAATGTGTAAATTAGGAGGAGTAAGGGTGCACCAAACTCTTGGACACACCAAGGGTGCACCAAAGCATCCTCATCTGCAGATGAATTATTATTTATTTTCTCAGGCAGTCTGCCATAACAGGTACAGTGCTAGTATGGTTGTTACAGGCGATAAGTCCCATACAACACTGTATAACCCATTTAAAATGCTTTTTAAGTGTAAAGGAATCCTGCTGAAAGCTTGCTTAGATAGGCAGATCTCATCTCCCATGCCCACAGAACAATGAGTGTTATTATCGCTCTGTGTGAGTATGCTGCCATTGTTCTTGGCATCACTTGTCCTTTTTAGACAGGATGATGTGCCGCTGAGTATGATGATATTTCAGTCAGCCAAAAGATCGCTTCATCCAACAAATGACCATTGTGCTTGTTTATTGTGTAATCGGCAGTCTGTTTACACTGCAAGATTATCGAAAGACGATTGTTCCCAGGAATGTTCATTCATTATAATCATGCAGTGTAGGTGAATTCTTCCTTGCCTAATTGTCTTGGTCAGATATTCCGAGGGATTATGTAACTGGTAAAGACGATAAATGAGGTTTATAATTAAAACTGATTTAAAATATTCATTAGATTACAGACTAATAATAATAATTTTATTTATATAGCGCCAACATATTCCGCAGTGCTTTATAAATCATAGAGGGGACTTGTACAGACAATAGACATTACAGCATAAGAGAAATCACAGTTCAAAATAGATACCAAGAGGAATGAGGGCCCTGCTCGTGAGCTTACAAACTATGAGGAAAAAAGGAGACACGAGAGGTGGATGGTAACAATTGCTTTCGTTGTTCGGACCAGCCATAGTGTAAGGATCGGGTGTTCATGTAAAGCTGCATGAACCAGTTAACAGCCTAAGTATGTAGCAGTATAGACACAGAGGGCTATTAACTGCATGAAATATATGAGGACATGATGTGAGGAACCTGATTAAGGTTTAAGGTTTTGTTTTTTTTTTTGAATGGGCCTCACAGGGATAGTAAGGTTAATGCGTTGAGGCAGTAGGACTATGTTTCCTGAAGCCATGTGGGAAGCACTGATTGGTTGTTATATACAAAGGCTCCACTTTTCTTTAGTAGGACTTTTGATAATTCTCCCCACTGAGCATGGCACATGTAACAAACACTAGTATGGCATGTGAACTAATATTGGTTAAATTCTAAGACACCCCTCCAATCTATTCTAAACTCTGCTGCCCGACTAATCCACCTGTCCCCCCGCTATTCCTGGCCTCTCCCCTCTGTCAATCCCTTCACTGGCTCCCCATTGCCCAGAGACTCCAGTACAAAACCCTAACCATGACGTACAAAGCCATCCACAACCTGTCCCCTCCATACATCTGTGACCTCGTCTCCCGGGACTTACCTACACGCAACCTCAGATCCTCACAAGATCTCCTTGTCTACTCCCCTCTTATCTCCTCGCGTATCACCCCTACTCTGGAATTCTCTACCACAACACATCAGACTCTCGCCTACCATCGAAACCTTCAAAAAGAGCCTGAAGACCCACCTCTTCCGACAAGCCTACAACCTGCAGTAACTCCCGATCGACCAAACCACTGCATGACCAGCTCTATCCTCGCCTACTATATTCTCACCCATCCTTTGTAGATTGTGAGCCTTTGCGGGCAGGGTCCTCTCTCCTCCTGTACCAGTTATGACTTGTATTGTTTAAGATTATTGTACTTGTTTTTATTATGTATACCCCTCCTTACATGTAAAGCGCCATGGAATAAATGGTGCTAGAACAATAAATAATAATAATAATTTTTATTTATATAGCACCAACATATTCCGCAGCACTTTACAATTAAGCATGGACATGTACAGACAATAAATTCAATACAAGTTAAGACAATTTAAACAGTGACATAAGGGGTGAGGTCCCTACTCGCAAGCTTACAATCTGCAAGGAAATGGGGGGACACAATAGGTGAAAAGTGCTTGTTATTTCAGGTCTGGCAATTTTAGTAAATATGGATTTTCATATTTCTGCATGATTCGGTCATCAGCCCATGTGTTTAAGTGCATCAAGTGCAGTTATCGTGTCCATGGAGGGTGTGGAGACAGATGAATAGTAGGGTGCAGATTCAGAATAATATTTGGAAGGAGGGAACAGGGCAAAGTTTGTTTACTGAGTAGTTGATGTGGTAGGCTTGTTTGAAGAGATGGGTTTTTAAAGCAGTCTTGAATAGGTCGGGGCTAGGTCTCAGTCTGATCGTCTGGGGAAGTGCATTCCAGAAAGCTGGCACAGCATGAGAGAAGTCTTGGAGACGGAGGTGCGAGGTTTGGACTACGGGGGATGTTAGTCTTAGGTCATTTGTAGAACGGAGGGCACGTGCAGGGCGATAGACAGAGATGAGAGAGGAGATATAAGGTGGTGCAGAACTGTGGAGAGCTTTGTGGATGATAGAGATGAGTTTATACTGGACCCTGTAGTGAATGGGTAGCCAGTGTAATGACTGGCACAAGATGGAGGCATTGGTGAAGCAGCTGGACAGAAATATGACCCTGGCTGCCGCATTCAAGATGGATTGGAGAGGAGAAAGTATGGTAAGAGGGAGACCGATCAGAAGAGAGTTGCAGTAGTCCAGATGGGAATGAATAAGAGAGACAGTAAGAGTCTTAGCAGTTTCAAAGGTGAGAAAAGGTCGGATTCTGGAGATGTTTTTAAGATGCAGCTGACAAGAGCAAGTGAGTGATCGGATATAGGAAGTAAAGGAAAGTTCGGTGTCGAAAATGACCCCAAGACAGCGGGCATGCTGCTTGGGAGTAATGGTTGAACCCTCCAGGGTAATTTTGATGTTAGGTAGAGTGAGGTTAGTAGAGGGGAGAAACACAAGAAGTAGATATCTTGCCTTTTTACTGTTTTTTCCTGGTATTTGGACAGTAATAATCAAAAACTTGGCATTATTATTAGTTTTATACCAAAAAGCATAGCAATTTAACAAATTGCCATCAAAGCCCCAGAGCAGGAAATAGTCTCTTCAGTTTGATATCACCTTATTCTGGGTCACTAGCATCTTATCTGTGGTTTTCTGCAGGTTGTACAACTAGAACTTGAGCATGCTGTGAGCTAAAAGATTTGCAATTTTGTGTATATTGGCTGATCAAAACATCCAACACTGCGGAGAAACCATCACGTGTTTCTCAACGCAGTGATCCAGAACACAGCCCCCAAATATGCAAATGCATGTAGATGAGCTGCGGAGACACCATCACGTGTTTCTCAATGCAGGCAGTGAATAGCCAGGCCTTTCACCGGGAAGGAACAACCAAGGGAAGGGCAGCATCCAATAAAGGAAAACATCCAATAAAGGAAAACCACCTATACCAAGCATGGTATCCATCCACAGACAGCTGTTTTGGATTTTTTGCCCCTCATCAGTGTGGAGTAGGAAACTGGCTATCAGGAGCAGTGCCTAGTAGAAAGTCTATAAAGACACGGATGATTGACCTCGTGGAGACCAAAAATCCAACACCGCGGAGACACCATCACGTGTTTCTCAACTCAGTGATCCAGAAAACTGCCCCCAAATATGCAAATGCATGTAGAGGAGCTGCGGAGACACCATCACGTCTTTCTCAATGCAGGCAGTGAATAGCCAGGCCTTTCCCCGGGAAGGAACAACCAAGGGAAGGGCAGCATCCAATAAAGGAAAACCACCTATGCCAAGCATGGTATCCATCCACAGACAGCTGTTTCAGGGTTTTTGCCCCTCATCAGTGTGGAGTGGGAAACTGGCTATCAGGAGCAGTGCCTAGTAGAAAATCTATAAAGGCACGGATGATTGACCTCGTGGAGATGAAAACATCCAACACCGCGGAGACACCATCACGTGTTTCTCATCGCAGTGATCCAGAACACTGCCCCCAAATATGCAAATGCATGTAGAGGAGCTGCGAAGACACCATCACGCGTTTCTCAACGCAGGCAGTGAATAGCCAGGCCTTTCCCAGGGAAGGAACAACCAAGGGAAGGGCAGCATCCAATAAAAGAAAACATCCAATAAAGGAAAACCACCTATGCCAAGCATGGTATCCATCCACAGACAGCTGTTTTGGGGTTTTTGCCCCTCATCAGTGTGGAGTAGGAAACTGGCTATCAGGAGCAGTGCCTAGTAGAAAGTCTATAAAGGCACGGATGATTGACCTCGTGGAGACCAAAAATCCAACACCGCGGAGACACCATCACGTGTTTCTCAATGCAGTGATCCAGAACATTGCCCCCAAATATGCAAATGCATGTAGAGGAGCTGCGGAGACACCATCACGTGTTTCTCAACGCAGGCAGTGAATAGCCAGGCCTTTCCCCAGGAAGGAACAACCAAGGGAAGGGCAGCATCCAATAATGGCACTGCTCCTGATAGCCAGTTTCCTACTCCACACTGATGAGGGGCAAAACCCCCGAAACAGCTGTCTGTGGATGGATACCATGCTTGGCATAGGTGGTTTTCCTTTATTGGATGTTTTCCTTTATTGGATGCTGCCCTTCCCTTGGTTGTTCCTTCCCGGGGAAAGGCCTGGCTATTCACTGCCTGCATTGAGAAACACGTGATGGTGTCTCCGCAGCTCCTCTACATGTATTGGCTGATCAGGCAGGAATCTCTTACAGATGCTGATAGAAGCGGAAATGTTAGTACTTCGCTAAATTAATAACGCAAGATTAAAATATTTTCTCTTTTTCTTCTGCTTATTTAGCTTAGAGTTGTGATGAACGATACTTATCGCCACAAGCTGCAGTGCTCTATGGAAAATAACAAGACGTTAAAGCCATTATCTGAATCTCTGGTGATGAAAACAATAGCTAAAATGTAATAGAAAGGTGAGGCAGAGTGAGAGCGTGTGAAACCAGCACAATTAAATGTGAAATTGTTTAGAAAAGAGGTCCATCTGGAAAAAGACATTAGTAACAGGCAGACATTACTGTGAGTTAACACACAGTCAACTTATATTAACACACAAGCAAAAAGCAGATGGGACAAATGTTGACAAGCCTACTGTAAAATATCACAAATCACAAAAAAACACAGCTCTGCTGAAAGCTATTGTGCAGTTATTATCATTACAAATCTACCAGCTTTATTTCTGTTGTAGATCACGATTCTGAATTTATTAAACATAGATTATTAGGTGCTTTATTATTGGTCTAGACAACAAAATCAGCAACCACAATAATTATTTATTAATAATGGAGGGAAATGTTATACTTTGCCTGTTCTGGATAATAGTCGCTCCCAACCCAACGCAAACCAGGGATTCAAGCTTCAGGAGGCTAATTTGCATATTCCAGGTGCCTTCTGGGAGAAGCGAAGTCTCCCTAAGCTAGAAGATCGTTGGGTACAGCCGGGACCAGCTGCTTCGAAAGCATCACCAAACCAGGGATTCAAGCTTCAGGAGGCTAATTTGCATATTCCAGGTGCCTTCTGGGAGAAGTGAAGTCTCCCTAAGCTAGAAGATCGTTGGGTACAGCCGGGACCAGCTGCTTCGAAAGCATCACCAAACCGCGCGCCTTACGGTGCGCGAATTTTTGCCTGTAGGACATTATTGCAAGAGAGCTTGGCTGAGTAGATTACACAAGAAGGAAAACACACAGCAAGTCAGCAGGATCTAGGAGCAACATGGCAGATGTGACAACCTACATGGTGAGCTGCAGCAAGTGCTACATGTTCACAGATCGACCAGAAGAAGAATCCAATTTCACCTGTCAGAAGTGTAGACTAGTGGCCCTTTTAGAAGAAAAGGTGCGGGGTCTGGAAGAAAGAATAGCAACTTTGAAACTCATCAAAGAGAATGAAGACTTTCTAGACAGAACAGAAGCATCTCTACTGGTCACAGAAGGTGCAAAAAGTGTCAGAGAACCTCCAAAAGCAGATGAGTGGAAGCATGTGACCAAAAGAAGCAAGAAGACCATGGAGAAATCACCAACCACACAACTGAAGAACCGATATCAAATCTTTGTAGAGGATGAAGATGGCACACCTAAGAATGAAGCAATACCAGCAAGCAAAAAAGAAAAGGGCACACAGCAACAAGTGACAGCAAAAAGTACAGCCAAGAAGCAACGAAGAGTGGTGGTGGTGGGAGACTCACTACTGAGAGGCACCGAAGCAGCCATCTGCAGACCGGACATAACTGCAAGAGAAGTATGCTGCCTTCCAGGTGCGATGATCAAGGATGTGACCGATAGGATACCAAAGCTCTTCAGCTCCAAGGACGTCCACCCATTTCTTCTGATACATGTTGGCACCAATGACACGGCAAGGAAGGACCTACCGACAATCTGCAAGGACTTTGAAGAGTTGGGGAAGAAAGTAAAGGAACTGGATGCACAGGTAGTTTTTTCTTCTATCCTTCCAGTAGACGGGCATGGCACCAGGAGATGGAACAGGATCCTTGATGCAAACAACTGGCTAAGACGATGGTGCAGACAACAAGGATTTGGATTCCTGGACCACGGTGTGAATTACTGGTATGATGGACTCCTCGCCAGAGACGGACTACACCTCAACAAACCTGGGAAACACACATTCGCCAGAAGACTCGCTACACTCATCAGGAGGGCGTTAAACTAGAAGAAGAGGGGACGGGAAGAAAAACATTAGACTCGAACAAAGACGACCCAGGAAAACATACTCAGAAGGGAGGTAAGAACATTTCTAAAACAATCCACAGTGAGGAGATTGGAACAAAACAAAATCCTCTAAACTGCATGCTCGCAAACGCCAGAAGCCTGACAAACAAGATGGAAGAACTAGAAGCAGAAATATCTACAGGTAACTTTGACATAGTGGGAATAACCGAGACATGGTTAGATGAAAGCTATGACTGGGCAGTTAACTTACAGGGTTACAGTCTGTTTAGAAAGGATCGTAAAAATCGGAGAGGAGGAGGGGTTTGTCTCTATGTAAAGTCTTGTCTAAAGTCCACTTTAAGGGAGGATATTAGCGAAGGGAATGAGGATGTCGAGTCCATATGGGTTGAAATTCATGGAGGGAAAAATGGTAACAAAATTCTCATTGGGGTCTGTTACAAACCCCCAAATATAACAGAAAGCATGGAAAGTCTACTTCTAAAGCAGATAGATGAAGCTGCAACCCATAATGAGGTCCTGGTTATGGGGGACTTTAACTACCCGGATATTAACTGGGAAACAGAAACCTGTGAAACCCATAAAGGCAACAGGTTTCTGCTAATAACCAAGAAAAATTATCTTTCACAATTGGTGCAGAATCCAACCAGAGGAGCAGCACTTTTAGACCTAATACTATCTAATAGACCTGACAGAATAACAAATCTGCAGGTGGTTGGGCATTTAGGAAATAGCGACCACAATATTGTGCAGTTTCACCTGTCTTTCACTAGGGGGACTTGTCAGGGAGTCACAAAAACATTGAACTTTAGGAAGGCAAAGTTTGACCAGCTTAGAGATGCCCTTAATCTGGTAGACTGGGACAATATCCTCAGAAATGAGAATACAGATAATAAATGGGAAATGTTTAAGAACATCCTAAATAGGCAGTGTAAGCGGTTTATACCTTGTGGGAATAAAAGGACTAGAAATAGGAAAAACCCAATGTGGCTAAACAAAGAAGTAAGACAGGCAATTAACAGTAAAAAGAAAGCATTTGCACTACTAAAGCAGGATGGCACCATTGAAGCTCTAAAAAACTATAGGGAGAAAAATACTTTATCTAAAAAACTAATTAAAGCTGCCAAAAAGGAAACAGAGAAGCACATTGCTAAGGAGAGTAAAACTAATCCCAAACTGTTCTTCAACTATATCAATAGTAAAAGAATAAAAACTGAAAATGTAGGCCCCTTAAAAAATAGTGAGGAAAGAATGGTTGTAGATGACGAGGAAAAAGCTAACATATTAAACACCTTCTTCTCCACGGTATTCACGGTGGAAAATGAAATGCTAGGTGAAATCCCAAGAAACAATGAAAACCCTATATTAAGGGTCACCAATCTAACCCAAGAAGAGGTGCGAAACCGGCTAAATAAGATTAAAATAGATAAATCTCCGGGTCCGGATGGCATACACCCACGAGTACTAAGAGAACTAAGTAATGTAATAGATAAACCATTATTTCTTATTTTTAGTGACTCTATAGCGACAGGGTCTGTTCCGCAGGACTGGCGCATAGCAAATGTGGTGCCAATATTCAAAAAGGGCTCTAAAAGTGAACCTGGAAATTATAGGCCAGTAAGTCTAACCTCTATTGTTGGTAAAATATTTGAAGGGTTTCTGAGGGATGTTATTCTGGATTATCTCAATGAGAATAACTGTTTAACTCCATATCAGCATGGGTTTATGAGAAATCGCTCCTGTCAAACCAATCTAATCAGTTTTTATGAAGAGGTAAGCTATAGACTGGACCACGGTGAGTCATTGGACGTGGTATATCTCGATTTTTCCAAAGCGTTTGATACCGTGCCGCACAAGAGGTTGGTACACAAAATGAGAATGCTTGGTCTGGGGGAAAATGTGTGTAAATGGGTTAGTAACTGGCTTAGTGATAGAAAGCAGAGGGTGGTTATAAATGGTATAGTCTCTAACTGGGTCGCTGTGACCAGTGGGGTACCGCAGGGGTCAGTATTGGGACCTGTTCTCTTCAACATATTCATTAATGATCTGGTAGAAGGTTTACACAGTAAAATATCGATATTTGCAGATGATACAAAACTATGTAAAGCAGTTAATACAAGAGAAGATAGTATTCTGCTACAGATGGATCTGGATAAGTTGGAAACTTGGGCTGAAAGGTGGCAGATGAGGTTTAACAATGATAAATGTAAGGTTATACACATGGGAAGAGGGAATCAATATCACCATTACACACTGAACGGGAAACCACTGGGTAAATCTGACAGGGAGAAGGACTTGGGGATCCTAGTTAATGATAAACTTACCTGGAGCAGCCAGTGCCAGGCAGCAGCTGCCAAGGCAAACAGGATCATGGGGTGCATTAAAAGAGGTCTGGATACACATGATGAGAGCATTATACTGCCTCTGTACAAATCCCTAGTTAGACCGCACATGGCGTACTGTGTCCAGTTTTGGGCACCGGTGCTCAGGAAGGATATAATGGAACTAGAGAGAGTACAAAGGAGGGCAACAAAATTAATAAAGGGGATGGGAGAACTACAATACCCAGATAGATTAGCGAAATTAGGATTATTTAGTCTAGAAAAAAGACGACTGAGGGGCGATCTAATAACCATGTATAAGTATATAAGGGGACAATACAAATATCTCGCTGAGGATCTGTTTATACCAAGGAAGGTGACGGGCACAAGGGGGCATTCTTTGCGTCTGGAGGAGAGAAGGTTTTTCCACCAACATAGAAGAGGATTCTTTACTGTTAGGGCAGTGAGAATCTGGAATTGCTTGCCTGAGGAGGTGGTGATGGCGAACTCAGTCGAGGGGTTCAAGAGAGGCCTGGATGTCTTCCTGGAGCAGAACAATATTGTATCATACAATTATTAGGTTCTGTAGAAGGACGTAGATCTGGGTATTTATTATGATGGAATATAGGCTGAACTGGATGGACAAATGTCTTTTTTTCGGCCTTACTAACTATGTTACTATGTTACTATGTTACTAACCCTAGATGTAATTGATTGTTGGAGAAACTTCATCCTAACTTTCAATGTATGTCTACTGTAGCTATTACTTTCATACAGAGAGGATGTAATACTACTAGACAATCACTGTCCATATAACCCTGTCAACCTAAAAATAGGGAATTTGCAATAGGAGGTCAAGGGTACTCCTATTCAGAGAATAATTGCACAACTTGGTAATAAAATAAAGGACTTTATTTTCTTCAAACTGTGTTAGTACAGCATTCTTGGTGGGTATAGAGCAGAAAGAAAGGTGCATTGTGCTTGGTGGTGCTGGCAGGGCAGATTTGATGATGGCCAGATACAATGGGTGGTACAAAACATTCTGCTAGACAATTTTACAGTTTTTCACACTGCAAACTGTCCACTCTGGACTGGGATCAAAGGTGTAATATTTCCCCTTGTGGAGAGTGATCTGCCTAGCATGTCAGTGTAAGGGGGGCTTATAAGCCATGCAATGCTCTTCTGGGAAATTAAATATGCAAATTACCTCTTCAGAGAGAAAGAGGACGTGAACTTTAGTGGCCGTGGAAGCAGCAATCTAAAATGTCAATATCGGCCCTTCAACAAACCTTGCCACATGACTTAGGATAAAAGCCAAAGCAGACTCTCAATTTACAGGCACAGTGTTTTGGGGTGTTATCCCACATAATGCAAAATATGATGCTTAATCCCTTCCCCCACAGCCAGTTTTTCACCTTCCTGACCAGAGAAAATGTTACAGTTCTGTCCACTGTCAATTTATGTGCTAATAACTGTGAAATGCTCAATGATTCTGAGATCATTTTCTGGCAACATATTGTACTTTATGATAGTGGTATAATTTGTTCGATATGACTTTTATTTATGCATTTATTTGTGAAAATATCAGAAATTTGGCAAAAATTTGGAAAATTTAGCAATTTTCAAACTTTTCATTTTTATGCCATTAAATCAAAGAGTTATGTCACACAAAATAGTTAATAAATACCATTTTCCACTTTATATCAGCAGAATTTTTGAAACATAATTTTTTTTGTTAGTAAGTTACAATGGTTAAACATTGACTAACGATTACTGATTTTTCCAACAAAATTTATAAAACGATTTTTTAAAGGATAACTGTTATGATCCGGTGACCGTGGAGCTGCATGAGAACTTTCACTGGAGAAAGTGGCCACTAGACTGACCGCAATCCTGAACTTAACATCGCAACTAGAAGTAGCCGTGGAGTGTACCTAACAAACCTAGACACCTCGTCACAGCAGGAGGACTAAATACCCCTAAAGATGGAAATCGGAATACTATCTTGCCTCAGAGAAAATCCCCAAAGGATAGACAGCCCCCCACAAATAATGGCGGTGAGTCGGAGAGGAAAAAACATAGACAGGCAGAAAAACAGGATTAGCACAGGAGGCCACTCTAGCTAGATAGGACAGGATAGGACAGAGTTCTGTGCGGTCAGTAATAAAACCCTTCAAAAAATCCACAGCAGAATATACAAAAAACTTCCTACATCTAACTAAAGATGTAGGAGCGTATATCTGCAACTCCAGTGAATCCTACAAACAGAGCAGGAATAAAACTGAAACAAGCACACAGCAGTGTGCCACAGATACAAAAACAAAACATTTATCTTTGCTGAATTTGGCAGCAAGCTGGAGAAGCCAGAAAGAGATCCAACACTTCACAAGGAACATTGACAACTGGCAGGGGCTAAAGGATCCTGCACACCTAAATATCCCAGTCAGAATTGTAATTATCCGATACACCTGGCCAGGACAGCGAATCAGAGACAACTGCATTCCCACCAACAACCACTGGAGGGAACCCAAGAGCAGAATTCACAACAGTACCCCCCCTTGAGGAGGGGTCACCGAACCCTCACCAGGGCCCCCAGGATGATCAGGACGAGCCAGATGAAAGGCACAGACCAAATCAGCAGCATGGACATCAGAGGCAAAAACCCAAGAATTATCCTCCTGGCCATAACCCTTCCATTTGACCAGGTACTGAAGCTTCTGCCTTGAAAAACGGGAATCCAAAATCTTCTCAACAACATATTCCAACTCCCCATCAACCAACACAGGAGGATCAGCAGAGGGAACAACGGGCTCCACATATTTCCGCACAAAAATCTATGGAAGACATTATGGATAGCAAAAGAGGCCGGAAGCCCCAGTCGAAAAGACACCTGATTAATAATCTCAGAAATCCTATAAGGACCAATAAACCGAGGTTTAAACTTAGGAGAAGAAACCTTCATAGGAACATGACGGGAAGACAACCAGGCCAGATCCCCAACCCGAAGCCGGGAACCAACACACCGACGACGATTAGCAAAACATTGAGCCTCCTCAACACCAACTTGTCCACCACATGAGCCCAAATCTGCTGCAACCTGTCCACCACAGAATCCACACCAGGACAGTCAGAAGGCTCAACCTGCCCAGAAGAAAAACGAGGATGAAAACCAAAATTACAAAAGAAAGGCGAAACCAAGGTAGTAGAACTAGCCCGATTATTAAGGGCAAACTCGGCCAATGGCAAGAAGGCCACCAAATCATCCTGATCAGCAGACACAAAGCATCTCAAATAAGTCTCCAAGGTCTGATTAGTACGCTCGGTCTGGCCATTTGTCTGAGGATGAAATGCAGAAGAAAAAGACAAATCAATGCCCAGCCTAGCACCAAAGGCCCGCCAAAACCTAGAAACAAACTGGGAACCTCTGTCGGAAACAATATTCTCCGGAATACCATGCAAATGAAGCACATGCTGAAAGAACAACGGAACCAAATCAGAAGAGGAAGGCAATTTAGGTAAGGGCACCAAATGAACCATCTTAGAGAACCGGTCATAAACAACCCAGATAACAGACATCTTCTGGGAGACCGGAAGATCAGAAATAAAATCCATCGAAATATGCATCCTGGGCATCTCAGGGACTGGCAATGGCAAAAGCAACCCACTAGCACGGGAACAACAAGGCTTGGCCCGCACACAAGTCCCACAGGATTGCACAAAAGAACGCACATCACGTGACAATGAATGCCACCAAAAGGACCTACCAACCAAATCTCTGGTACCAAAAATGCCAGGATGACTGGCCAACACGGAACAGTGGACCTCAGAAATCACTCAACTAGTCCATCTGTCAGGAACAAACAATTTCCCCACAGGACAGCGGTCAGGTTTGTCAACCTGAAATTCCTGAAGAAACCGGAAGATCAGAAATAAAATCCATCGATATATGCGTCCAGGGCATCTCAGGGACTGGCAATGGCAAAAGCAACCCACTAGCACGGGAACAACAAGGCTTGGCCCGCACACAAGTCCCACAGGATTGCACAAAAGAACGCACATCACGTGACAATGAAGGCCACCAAAAGGACCTACCAACCAAATCTCTGGTACCAAAAATGCCAGGATGACTGGCCAACACGGAACAGTGAACCTCAGAAATCACTCGACTAGTCTATCTGTCAGGAACAAACAATTTCCCCACAGGACAGCGGTAAGGTTTGTCAACCTGAAATTCCTGAAGAACCCGTCGTAAATCAGGGGAAATGGCAGAAAGGACCACCCCCTCTTTCAGAATACCGACCGGCTCTAAGGCCTCAGGAGAATCAGGCAAAAAACTCCTAGAGAGGGCATCAGCCTTAATATTCTTAGAACCCGGAAGGTACGAGACCACGAAATCAAAACGGGAAAAAAACAAGGACCATCGAGCCTGTCTAGGATTCAGCCGTTTAGCAGACTCGAGGTAAATCAAATTCTTATGATCGGTCAAGACCACAATACGGTGCTTAGCTCCCTCAAGCCAATGTCGCCACTCCTCAAACGCCCACTTCATAGCCAACAACTCCCGATTGCCGACATCATAATTGCGTTCAGCAGGCGAAAACTTACAGGAAAAGAAGGCACACGGTTTCATTAAGGAACCAACAGGATCCCTCTGAGACAAAACGACCCCTGCCCAAATCTCAGAAGCGTCAACCTCAACCTGAAACGGAAGAGAAACGTCCGGTTGGCGCAACACTGGAGCAGAAGTAAATCAACGTTTAAGCTCCTGAAAGGCAGAGACAGCCGCAGAGGACCAATTCGCCACATCAGCGCCCTTCTTCGTCAAATCGGTCAAGGGTTTAACCATGCTGGAAAAATTAGCAATGAAACGGCGATAAAAATTTGCAAAACCCAAAAATTTCTGAAGGCTCTTCACGGATGTGGGGTGAATCCAATCATGAATGGCCTGAACCTTAACCGGATCCATCTCTATAGACGAAGGAGAAAAAATGAAGCCCAAAAAAGAGACTTTCTGCACCCCAAAGAGACACTTAGACCCTTTCACAAACAGGGCATTGTCACGAAGGATCTGAAATACCATCCTGACCTGTTGCACATGAGACTCCCAATCATCGGAAAAAATCAAAATATCGTCCAAATATACAATCAAGAATTTATCAAGATAAGTCCGGAAGATATCATGCATGAAGGACTGAAAAACAGATGGAGCATTAGAGAGTCCGAATGGCATCACAAGGTATTCAAAATGGCCTTCGGGCGTGTTAAACGCAGTTTTCCATTCATCACCCTGCTTAATACGAACAAGATTATATGCCCCTCGAAGGTCAATCTTGGTAAACCAACTAGCTCCCTTAATCCTAGCAAACAAATCGGAAAGGAAAGGTAAGGGGTATTGAAACTTGACCGTGATTTTATTCAAGAGGAGATAATCTATACATGGTCTCAAGGAACCATCTTTTTTAGCAACAAAAAAGAACCCCGCTCCCAACGGTGAAATAGATGGCCGAATATGCCCTTTCTCCAAAGACTCCTTAATATAGCTCCGCATGGCGGTATGTTCAGGGACAGATAGATTAAAAAGTCGACCCTTAGGAAACGTACAGCCTGGAATCAAGTCAATAGCACAATCACAGTCCCTGTGCGGTGGAAGAAAACTGGACTTGGGCTCATCGAATACATCCTGAAAATCAGACATAAACTCTGGAATCTCAGAAGGTGAAGAAGAGGAGATTGACATCAAAGGAACATCATTATGAACCCCCTGACAACCCCAACTAGTCACAGACATGGACTTCCAGTGCAACACAGGATTATGTACCTGCAACCATGGAAAACCCAGCACAATAACATCATGCAAGTTATGCAATACCAGAAATCGACAATCTTCCTGATGGGCTGGCGCCATGCGCATGGTTACCTGTGTCCAAAACTGCGGCTTATTTCTAGCCAAGGGTGTAGCATCAATGCCCCTCAAAGGAATAGGGTTCTGCAAAGGCTGCAAGGGAAAACCACAACGCTTGACAATCTCAAAATCCATTAAATTCAAGGCGGCGCCTGAATCCACAAACGCCATGACAGAAAATAATGACAATTAGCATATCAAGGACACAGATAACAGAAATTTAGGTTGTACAGTACTGATGGTAATTGAAGTGGCGATCCTCTTTGTCCGCTTAGGGCAGACTGAAATGACATGAGAAGCATCGCCACAATAATAACACAACCTATTTTGACATCTGAAACCTTGTCGTTCCGTTCTAGACAGAATTCTATCACATTGCATGGGCTCAGGAATTTGCTCTGAGGATAACGCCACAGCGTGCAAAGTTCTGCGCTCCCGCAGGCGTCGGTCAATCTGAATGGCCAGAGACATAGAATCACTCAGACCGGAAGGCGTGGGAAACCCCACCATAACATCTTTAACGGATTCAGAAAGACCCTTTCTGAAAATTGCCGCCAAAGCATCATTATTCCATTTAGTCAACACAGACCATTTTCTGAATTTCTGACAATACAATTCTGCCGCCTCTTGACCCTGAGACAGGGCCAACAAGGTCTTCTCAGCTTGATCCACAGAATTAGGTTCGTCATATAATAGTCCTAAAGCCTGAAAAAAGGAGTCAATATTAAGCAAAGCCAGATTCCCAGATTCCAGGGAAAACACCCAATCCTGCGGGTCGCCACGCAGCAGGGAGATTACGATTTTTACCTGCTGAATGGAATCACCAGAGGATCGAGGTCTCAGGTCAAAAAACAGTTTACGGTTGTTTTTAAAACTCAAAAATTTAGACCTGTCACCAGAAAACAAATCAGGAGTAGGAATCTTCGGTTCTAAAGCAGGAGTCTGAACAATATAATCAGAAATACCTTGCACCCTAGCAACAAGCTGGTCTACACGAGAAGCTAATTCCTGAACATTCATGCTTGCACCAGACTCCTCAGCCACCCAGATATTAAGATGGAAGAGAACACAAAACAGACTGGAGAAAAAAAATGGCTCAAGAGCTTCTTTCCCTTCTTCTGAGATGCATTTAACTCATTGTTAGCCAGTTGTACTGTTATGATCCGGTGACCGTGGAGCTACATGAGAACTTTCACTGGAGAAAGTGGCCACTATACTGACCGCAATCCTGAACTTAACACCGCAACTAGAAGTAGCCGTGGAGTGTACCTAACAAACCTAGACACCTCGTCACAGCCGAAGGACTAAATACCCCTAAAGATGGAAATCGGAATACTATCTTGCCTCAGAGAAAATCCCCAAAGGATAGACAGCCCCCCACAAATAATGGCGGTGAGTCGGAGAGGAAAAAACATACACAGGCAGAAAAACAGGACTAGCACAGGAGGCCACTCTAGCTAGATAGGACAGGATAGGACAGAGTTCTGTGCGGTCAGTATTAAAACCCTTCAAAAAATCTACAGCAGAATATACAAAAAACTTCCTACATCTAACTAAAGATGTAGGAGCGTGTATCTGCAACTCCAGTGAATCCTACAAACAGAGTAGGAATAAAACTGAAACAAGCACACAGCAGTGTGCCACAGATACAAAAACAAAACACTTATCTTTGCTGAATTTGGCAGCAAGCAGGAGAAGCCAGAAAGAGATCCAACACTTCACAAGGAACATTGACAACTGGCAGGGGCTAAAGGATCCTGCACACCTAAATATCCCAGTCAGAATTGTAATTATCCGATACACCTGGCCAGGACTGTGAGTCAGAGACAACTGCATTCCCACCAACAACCACTGGAGGAAACCCAAGAGCAGAATTCACAACAGATAACATCAAATTTGAATTGACTTTGAGGGGCCCATATGACAGAAAAAAAAGTGACACCATTCTAAAAACTTCACCCCTCAAGGTGTTCAAAACCACATTAAAGAAGTTTATTAACCCTTCAATTGCTTTACAGTAATTGATGGAATGTCAAAGGAAAAAATGAACATTTAACTTTTTTTCACAAAAATGTTACTTTAGGCCATTTTTTTTTTATTTTTGCAAGAGTAACAGGGAAAAAAGGACCCCAAAATGTGTTTTCCTATTTCTCCTGATTATGCTGACACCCCATATGTGAAAATAAACAAGAAGGAGTGACATTTGACTTTTTGATGTAAAATTTGCTGGAAAAATTAGTGGATGCCATGTTGTATAAAATGTGACAGAGTGGCGCAAAGTGTCACAAAGGCTTACTATCCTGCAGCGGATCCAACAATTCCCCACAAAGAATTGTGCAATAGTACATAAATGTAATGACACGTGTATATAATGATATATACAGGATCGCGCTGGAAGAAAGCCACTGAAAGCGCTGAATAGGTATCCACAAGTAATATAAAACTGGGTAATTAATAGTAAAAAATATAATCCATAATAAAAACAACCATAATAAAAAATAGTCCCAAAAATGCAGAGTTTAGTTAGTATAGGTCTATTGACCTGCAAACTAAAGAGAGGACTCTCTTACCCGCCATGTAAAACTTCTACGAAGACCAGTTGGCTTTAAGCTGTCGTGCGGCGGTAGTAGTAGTCCAGGATGTGAGAGTCTTTCTGCAGGTGGCTGCCCCGGCTGGTGGCAGCCCCTTCTCACTGAGATGCAAGTAAAAGCAGGGTCGTGCTGAGCCCATGCCGCATGTGGTATGCGCGGTGATTCCGGCTAGTCTGCAGGACATGCGTGACTTAGTGACCCACGTGACCGCTACTGGAGCCCGGTGATATGTACAGAGTGCGATAGGGACCTCTATCCTACGCATTTTAGAGACACCTGTCTCCTTCCTCAGGGATGGTCCCTATCCCACAGAGGTTAACCTTATAATGCCTTCAGCAATTAGCTTAATTACTGGCAGCCAAACAGTTCGGCTCCAACATTGAGTCCTCTTGGTGTGATGGTGTCCAATAGGAATATCCACTTAAGGTACCTTCACACTGAGCGACTTTAGAACGATAACGATAGCGATCCGTGACGTTGCAGCATCCTGGATAGCGATATCGTTGTGTTTGATACACAGCAGTGATCAGGATCCTGCTGTGAGATCGCTGGTCAGAGCTAGAAGGCCAGAACTTTATTTCGTGGATCACCCACTGACGGTGTGACACCGATTCAGCGATATCTTCACTTGTAACCAGGGTAAACATTGGGTTACTAAGCGCAGGGCCACACTTAGTAGCCCGATATTTACCCTGGTTTCCTAAAAAAACCAAACACTACATACTTACATTCCGGTGTCTGACTGTGAGCGCCGGCAGTAAAGCACAGCGGTGATGCCACCGCTCTGCTCTGCTTTACGGCTGGCCTTCGCTCACAGTCAGTGCGGGAAGCTGACAGCGAGGGACGCGACAGACACCGGAATGTAAGTATGTAGTGTTTTTTTTTTAGGTAACCAGGGTAAACATCGGGTTACTAAGCGCGGCCCTGCGCTTAGTAACCCGATGTTTACCCTGGTTACCCGGGGACCTCGGCATCGTTGGTCGCTGGAGAGCTGTCTGTGTGACAACTCTCCAGCGTCCATACAGCGACGCTGCAGCGATTGGCATCGTTGTCTATATCGCTGCAGCATCGCTTAATGTGACGGTACCTTTAGTCTCTGCTCTGGACATAGCCTTGATGAAATTGCCACCCCTCCAATGTTGATGCACCACTGCAAGACCCACTATTTCCATGTCTTGCGCTCTTCCAGTATGGTGGTCAATAAAATGTTTAGAAAGTGGGTGGCCCATGAATTTATTTTTGATGTTACGAATATGTTCATTAATTCTAACTTTCATGGCGCGTTTAGTCTTCCCCACATACATTTTACCACAGGGGCATTTAATAGTATAAATCACCCCTGTAGTGGAACATGTGATACAATCACTAATTGTGAATTTTTTGTCACCTTTTTCAATATTATTATGTTTGTGCACTGTAGTTTGCTTGCACATCCAGCATTTTTGACATGGAAAAAACCCTTTCAGTGAATGCTGGAAGAGGGTAAATTGTTTAAGGAAGTTTGTTCTGAACAGTAGGCGCAATTAGGTTTCCCAAATTATGGGATTTTTTTGTAAACAAAATGAGGGTGACTGGATATTTTATCCCCCAAGGTTTTATCATTCTTCAGTATATGCCAGTGTTTGTTAACTATTCTCCGAAGAATGTTTGCATTGGCGTTGTATGGGGTTATGATGGGGATGGAGTCCAAAGCATCTTCTGGTTTTTGGGCAGGGTTAATAAGCTCCTTTCTAGATTTCTTCAGAACAGTCCTTTTTGCTATTTCTAACATTTTTTCCTCATAAAGAAATTCATGAATAGCTGGTTTTTGGTCATTCTGCCTCACAAAAATCGTAATAAAAAGCGATCTAAAAATGTCACGTGCCCGAAAATGTAACCAATAAAAATGTCAACTCGTCCCGCAAAAAACAAGACCTCACATGACTCTGTGGACCAAAATATGGAAAAATTATAGCTCTCAAAATGTGGTAACGCAAAAAATATTTTTTGCAATGAAAAGCGTCTTTCAATGTGTGACGGCTGCCAATCATAAAAATCCGCTAAAAAACCCGCTATAAAAGTAAATCAAACCCCCCTTCATCACCCCCTTAGTTAGGGAAAAATTTAAAAAATGTATTTATTTCCATTTTCCCTAGGGTTAGGGTTAGGGCTAGGGTTAGGGTTAGGGCTAGGGTTAGGGCTAGGGCTAGGGTTAGGGCTAGGGTTAGGGTTAGGGCTAGGGTTAGGGCTAGGGTTAGGGTTAGGCTTAGGGCTAGGGTTAGGGTTAGGGTTGGGGCCACAGTTAGGGTTGGGGCTAAAGTTAGGGTTAGGGTTGGGGCTAAAGTTACGGTTAGGGTTTAGATTACATTTACAGTTGGGAATAGGGTTGGGATTAGCGTTAGGGGTGTGTCAAGGTTAGAGGTGTGGTTAGGGTTACTGTTGGGATTAGGGTTAGGGGTGTGTTTGGATTAGAGTTTCAGTTATAATTGAGCGGTTTCCACTGTTTAGGCACATCAGGGGCTCTCCAAACGCGACATGGCGTCCGATCTCAATTCCAGCCAAATCTGCGTTGAAAAAGTAAAACAGTGCTCCTTCCCTTCTGAGCTCTTCCGTGTGCCCAAAGAGGGGTTTACCCCAACATATGGGGTATCAGCGTACTCAGGACAAATAGGACAACAACTTTTGGGATCCAATTTCTCCTGTTACCCTTGGGAAAATACAAAACTGAGGGCTAAAAAATATTTTTTGTGGGAAAAAAAAGATTTTTTTATTTTCAAGGCTCTGCGTTATAAACTGTAGTGAAACACTTGGGGGTTCAAAGTTCTCACAACACATCTAGATGAGTTCCCTGGGGGGTCTAGTTTCCAATATGGGGTCACTTGTGGGGGGTTTCTACTGTTTAGGTACATTAGGGGCTCTGCAAACGCAATGTGACACCTGCAGACCATTCCATCTAAGTCTGCATTCCAAATGGCGCTCCTTCCCTTCTGAGCCCTCCCATGCGGCCAAACAGTGGTTCCCCCCCACATATAGGGTATCAACGCACTCAGGACAAATTGGACAACAACTTTTGGGGTCGAATTTCTCTTCTTACCCTCGGGAAAATACAAAACTGGGGGCTAAAAAATAATTTTTGTGGGAAAAAATTTTTGTTTTATTTTTACGGCTCTGCATTATAAACTTCTGTGAAGCCCTTGGTGGGTCAAAGCGCTCAAGACACATCTAGATAAATTCCTTAGGGGGTCTACTTTCCAAAATGGTGTCAATTGTGGGGGGTTTCAATGTTTAGGCACATCAGTGGCTCTCCAAACGCAACATGGTCCCGTCTCAATTCCTGTCAATTTTGCATTGAAAAGTCAAACGGCGCTCCTTCCCTTCCGAGCTCTCCCATGCGCCCAAACAGTGGTTTACCCCCACAAATGGGGTATCAGCGTACTCAGGACAAATTGTACAACAACTTTTGGGGTCCAATTTCTTCTCTTACCCTTAGGAAAATAAAAAATTTGGGGCGAAAAGATAATTTTTATGAAAAAATATGATTTTTTATTTTTACGGTTCTGCATTATAAACTTCTGTGAAACACTTGGTGGGTCAAAGTGCTCACCACACCTCTAGATAAGTTCCTTAGGGGGTCTACTTTCCAAAATGGTGTCACTTGTGGGGGGTTTCAATGTTTAGGCACATCAGGGGCTCTCCAAACACAACATGGTGTCCCATCTCGATTCCAGTCAATTTTGCATTGAAAAGTCAAATGGCTCTCCTTCGCTTCCGAGCTCTGTCATGCGCCCAAACAGTGGTTTACCCCCACATATGGGGTATCGGTGTACTCAGGACAAATTGTACAACAACTTTTGGGGTCCATTTTCTCCTGTTACCCTTGGTAAAATAAAACAAATTGGAGCTGAAGTAAATTTTTTGTGAAAAAAGTTAAATGTTCATTTTTATTTAAACATTCCAAAAATTCCTGTAAAGCACCAGAAGGGTTAATAAACTTCTTGAATATGGTTTTGAGCACCTTGAGGGGTGCAGTTTTTAGAATGGTGTCACACTTAAATTCCTAGAATGAGCGCGTTTAGGACCTGAGGAATGACGTCGCGGCTTCTGATTGGTCGCATGCCGCCCATGTGACCGCCATGCGACCAATCAGAAGCCGCGACGTCATTCTCAGGCACTAAACTCCTCATTCTAGGAATTTAGGACCTGAGGAATGACGTCGCGGCTTCTGATTGGTCGCGTGGAGGTCACATGGGCGGCACGCGACCAATCAGAAGCCGCGACGTCATTCCTCAGGTCCTAAACGCGCGCATTTTAAACAAAGAAGCCTGCCAGTTACCCGCTGTGATTTCCAGTGGCCGCCGGAGAGGTGAATATATCAATACTTTTTATTTTAATTCTTTATTTTACACATTAATATGGATCCCAGGGCCTGAAGGAGAGTTTCCTCTCCTTCAGACCCTGGGAACCATCAGGATACCTTCCGATACTTGGTGTCCCATTGACTTGTATTGGTATCGGATATCGGTATCGGCGATATCCAATACTTTTCGGGTATCGGCCGATACTTTCCGATACAGATACTTTCAAGTATCGGACGGTATCGCTCAACACTAGAGTTGAGCGACCTTGACCTTTTTAGAGTCGAGCCGGGTTTTGCGAAACCCGACTATGTCCAAAGTCGGGTCGAGTGAAATCGGCCGATTATGACGTAAAGTCGGGATCGACCGAAACACGAAACCCAATGCAAGTCAATGGGGCAGCATAGTCGGCAGTGAGTGGGGGCCAGGAAAACACCTAGAGTGGCCATTTTAATGTCAAAACCATCCATTCTTCTTAATGAAGCTTGTCAAGCGTAATTTACCTTATAATAATTGGAAGGCATTTGAAATTGGGGGTCATTTGGCTAAAGTTGTGGGGGGTAGGGCTGGTTCAAGTAATTAGTGGGCCCAGGAAATCTGGACCACGTCACGGCAGTGGAGCAGGGAGAGGTAAGTATTTCAACTTTGCAAGTGCTGTGAACCTGAGCAAGCAGGGGGGGCCCACTCGTTGGCATTGGCACTGGCACAGGGCCCCTCAAAGTACAGCGGTGTGTTTGCACGGCGGGGGCGCCTCCCACCGGCAGCAACACTTTTGCGTACTATGAGAGGCCCTGTGCCAGTGACGTCGCCAACTAGTATTCCTCCCCCCACCTGATGAAGGAACCTGCACTTTCATCTGCACCTTCCTCTTTGTCCCCGTGTAAGGTGGTATGGTATGCGGGAAGAGCAACCTGACTTTCAGCAGGGTCACAATGTTGTTGTGTAGCGTGCACGGGGAATGTTGCGTTATGGGTCAATGTACCAGCAGACTCATCTATCACTGGCTGGGCAATGGGCACGATGAAGTGGAAACACAGATATAGGCCCAAAGAAGAAAGTGGGCTAAATGCAGTTCAAAATTGGTAACACAGGAATAACCAGGGGGCATTGCAGTGGAGGACAACTGGAATGAGAGGCTGACACAGAGAGTAGGGCCAAATCAGTAAGTAGTCGAAATGCAGTTCAAAATTGGCAACCGTAGTAAACAGGCGGCACAGCTTTGTTCAGTGGAGGAGAACAGCAAGGAGTGGCAGACACCGATAGTAGGCCCCAAACCAACTAGTACGCCAAATGCAGTTGTTCCATTTAACCACAATTTAATGAGAGCCTGAAGATAGAAGCTCAGGAAAGGCAACCTGGGGAACACCTTGGAGTGTAACACACCATCTCTCTCCACCCCATACCCATTTTGTATGGCCTAATGCAGTGTACTTTTCTACAACTACTAAACGAGAGTCGGAAGACCGAAGCAATGGCAAGGAAACCTGGGGAACACCTTAGAGTGTAACACACCCTCTCTCTACACCCCATACCCAATTTGAAGGCCTAATGCAGTGTAGTTTCCAAGAACTACTAAACGAGAGCCGGAAGATCGAAGCTCAGGAAAGGCAACCTGGGGAACACCTTGGAGTGTAACACACCCTCTCGCTACACCCCATACCCAATTTGAAGGCCTAATGCAGCGTAGTTTCCAACAACTACTAAACGAGAGCCGGAAGATCGAAGCTCAGGAAAGGCAACCTGGGGAACACCTTGGAGTGTAACAAACCCTCTCTCTACACCCCATACCCAATTTGTAGGCCTAATGCAGCGTAGTTTCCGACAACTACTAAACGAGAGCATGAAGATCGAAGCTCAGGAAAGGCAACCTGGGGAACACCTTGGAGTGTAACACACCCTCTCTCTACACCCCATACCCAATTTGTAGGCCTAATGCAGCGTAGTTTCCGACAACTACTAAACGAGAGCCGGAATATCGAAGCTCAGGAAAGGCAACCTGGGGAACACCTTGGAGTGTAACACACCCTCTCTCTACGCCCCATACCCAATTTGTAGGCCTAATGCAGCGTAGTTTCCGACAACTACTAAACGAGAGCCGGAATATCGAAGCTCAGGAAAGGCAACCTGGGGAACACCTTGGAGTGTAACACACCCTCTCTCTACACCCCATACCCAATTTGAAGGCCTAATGCAGTGTAGTTTCCAAGAACTACTAAACGAGAGCCGGAAGATCGAAGCTCAGGAAAGGCAACCTGGGGAACACCTTGGAGTGTAACACACCCTCTCGCTACACCCCATACCCAATTTGAAGGCCTAATGCAGCGTAGTTTCCAACAACTACTAAACGAGAGCCGGAAGATCGAAGCTCAGGAAAGGCAACCTGGGGAACACCTTGGAGTGGAACACACCATCTCTCTACACCCCATACCCAATTTGAAGGCCTAATGCAGAGTAGTTTCCAAGAACTACTAAACGAGAGCCGGAAGATCGAAGCTCAGGAAAGGCAACCTGGGGAACACCTTGGAGTGTAACACAACGTCTCTCTACACGACGGAAGGGCTGATTCTTAGGAAGGAAGGCTGTTGGAAATAAGCATTGCGCGTCCGAGGGTGATTATATTCTTATTAGGTATATACTCACCCTCGGACGCGCCCTGCTTCTTTATTTGGAATGAATGTTTATTTGCAATGTGGTGTTGACTTTCTCTATTATTTTGGTAATTAATGATTTTATTATTTTCATTATTTTGCATCTTCTCGGCAATAATATAAAGAAGACGCGACAGGACAACACTCGGTGGATGCCATATGTGTGTTTTCAATTTAAAAAAACTTTCAGTTAACTACTTGCAGGAGAAAGTAATTGTAGCTGGTGGCCATTTTTAGTACTGTACCAGATTAGAGTTGTGTGTTTGTTTTTAATGTTAAAATGTCTGCATTTGATATCTCACCAGTATTTTCTTTTTTATAAGCAAAATACTTATTTTTATATTTTCTGATGTTGGTTCCAGGGGTACACGGCCAGCAGTGCCCTGGTCAGTGTAGTAGTAGTTGAAAGAATGGACCGCAGACAGGCATCGAAGGCCTAAAATAATAACACATGGCTGTAGGCAATTTTAAATTGGTTCCAGGGGTACACGGACAGCAGTGGTGTGGTCAGTGGAGGCCTAGTGGAAGGAGTGACCGCAGACAGGCATCGAAGGCCTAAAATAATAACACATGGCTGTAGGCAATTTTAAATTGGTTCCAGGGGTACACGGGCAGCAGTGACCTGGTCAGTGTAGTAGTAGTTGAAAAAATGGACCGCAGACAGGCATCGAATGCCTAAAATAATAACACATGGCTGTAGGCAATTTTAAATTGGTTACAGGGGTACACGGACAGCAGTGACCTGGTCAGTGTAGTAGTAGTTGAAAGAATGGACCGCAGACAGGCATCGAAGGCCTAAAATAAAAAAATTGGGCTGGCTGTAGGCAATTTTAAATTGGTTCCAGGGGTACACGGGCAGCAGTGACCTGGTCAGTGTAGTAGTAGTTGAAAGAATGGACCGCAGACAGGCTTAGAAGGCCTAACATAACAAACTTGGGCTGGCTGTAGGCAATTTTAAATTGGTTCCAGGGGTACACGGGCAGCAGTGGTCTGGTCAGTGGAAGTCTAGTGGAAGGAGTGACCGCAGACAGGCTTCCAAGGCCTAACATAACAAACTTGGGCTGGCTGTAGGCACTTTTAAATTGGTTCCAGGGGTACACGGGCAGCAGTGGTCTGGTCAGTGGAAGTCTAGTGGAAGGAGTGACCGCAGACAGGCTTCGAAGGCCTAACATAACAAAATTGGGCTGGCTGTAGGCACTTTAAATTGGTTCCAGGGGTACATGGGCAGCAGTGTATGGTCAGTGGAAGTCTAGTGGAAGGAGTGACGGCAGACAGTCTTCGAAGGCCTAACATAACAAAATTGGGCTGACTGTAGGCACTTTTAAATTGGTTCCAGGGTAACACGGCCAGCAGTGGCCTGGTCAGTGTAGTAGTTGTAGAAAGAAGGGACCGCAGACAGGCTTCGAAGGCCTAACATAACAAAAATGTCAAAACAATGGTATTGTCAGTGCCAGGCATTGAAGGATGTCAGCGGCTAGACTACACATTGGTGAAGCTGTGAGAGATAATTTTGCTAGTGGTAGAGCACTGTTTGAGCTGGGGGGGGGAACTGTCTTGTGGCCGGCGGTACAGGCACAGGGCCCCTCATATTACAACGGTGTGTCTGACGTTGGGTGCGCACCACCACCGCCAGAGACACTTTATTGTACTATGAGGGACCCAGTGGCAGTGCCGTCGACCAAAAGCGGCCACACCCACCTCTTCAGACAAACAGCACTCTCAAGGGTCCAAGCGCAAAGTGGCGATAGCACGGCCCCGTGTGGGGAGTTTGGCCATTTCGTGAGGTGGAAACATGTCGTATGCTGGACAATCAGGTGAAGAAAATTACGAGATTGGAAAAGTCATTCAGAATAGTCCACAGGCAAGACCTTTTCATAGGAAAGCTAGGTGTCAGCCGGGCAGGGTGGGGCAAAAGATTTTGAAATCCAGTTGTGGTTCATTTTAATGAAGGTTAGATCATCTACATTTTGGGTAGCCAGACGAGTCCTTTTTTCTGTTAGTATTGAACCTGCAGCACTGAATACTCTTTCTGATAGGACACTAGCTGCCGGGCAAGCAAGCTCCTGCAATGCATATTCTGCCAATTCTGGCCAGGTGTCTAATTTGGATGCCCAGTAATCAAATGGGAATGACGGTTGAGGGAGAACGTCGATAAGGGATGAAAAATAGTTTGTAACCATACTGGACAAATGTTGTCTCCTGTCACTTTGAATTGATGCTGCAGTACCTGTCCTGTCTGCGGTCATAGAAAAATCACTCCACAACCTGGTCAGAAAACCCCTCTGTCCAACGCCACTTCTGATTTCTGCCCCTCTAACACCTCTGGTCTGCTGGCCCCTGGAGCTCGTGTGAGAACGATCACGGGCGCTGTGTGCAGGGAATGCCAGAAGCAAACGGTCAACAAGAGTTGATTGTTTTGTTGCTAATATTAGTTCCAAGTTCTCATGTGGCATAATATTTTGCAATTTGCCTTTATAGCGAGGATCAAGGAGGCAGGCCAACCAGTAATCGTCATCGTTCATCATTTTTGTAATGCGTGTGTCCCTTTTGAGGATACGCAAGGCATAATCCGCCATGTGGGCCAAAGTTCCCGTTGTCAAATCTGCGGTTGTGCTTGGTTGAGGGGCAGTTGCAGGCAAATCTACGTCACTTGTGTCCCTCAAAAAACCAGAACCCGGCCTTGCCACGCCACCAATTTCCCGTGCCCCCGGGAAAGCTTCCTCATTAAAAATATACTCATCCCCATCATCCTCCTCATCCTCCACCTCCTCTTCGCCCGGTACCTCGTCATGTACACTGCCCTGACCAGACAATCGCTGACTGTCATCAAGGCTTTCCTCTTCCTCTGGTGCAGACGCCTGATCCTTTATGTGCGTCAAACTTTGCATCAGCAGACGCATTAGGGGGATGCTCATGCTTATTATGGCGTTGTCTGCACTAACCAGCCGTGTGCATTCCTCAAAACACTGAAGGACTTGACACATGTCTTGAATCTTCGACCACTGCACACCTGACAACTCCATGTCTGCCATCCTACTGCCTGCCCGTGTATGTGTATCCTCCCACAAAAACATAACAGCCCGCCTCTGTTCGCACAGTCTCTGAAGCATGTGCAGTGTTGAGTTCCACCTTGTTGCAACGTCTATGATTAGGCGATGCTGGGGAAGGTTCAAAGAACGCTGATAGGTCTGCATACGGCTGGAGTGTACAGGCGAACGGCGGATATGTGCGCAAAGTCCACGCACTTTGAGGAGCAGGTCGGATAACCCCGGATAACTTTTCAGGAAGCACTGCACCACCAGGTTTAAGGTGTGAGCCAGGCAAGGAATGTGTTTCAGTTGGGAAAGGGAGATGGCAGCCATGAAATTCCTTCCGTTATCACTCACTACCTTGCCTGCCTCAAGATCTACAGTGCCCAGCCACGACTGCGTTTCTTGCTGCAAGAACTCGGACAGAACTTCCGCGGTGTGTCTATTGTCGCCCAAACACTTCATAGCCAATACAGCCTGCTGACGTATGCCAGTAGCTGCCCCATAATGGGAGACCTGGTGTGCAACAGTGGCAGGTGCGGATGGAGTGTTTGTGCGACTGCGGTCTGTGGACGAGCTCTTGCTTCTGCAGGAGGACGAGGAGGAGGAGGAGGAGGGGGTGCGAACGGCTACAGACAACTGTTTACTAGACCGTGGGCTAGGCAGAACTGTCCCAAACTTGCTGTCCCCTGTGGACCCTGAATCCACCACATTTACCCAGTGTGCCGTGATGGACACGTAACGTCCCTGGCCATGCCTACTGGTCCATGCATCTGTTGTCAGGTGCACCTTTGTGCTCACAGATTGCCTGAGTGCATGGACGATGCGCTCTTTAACATGCTGGTGGAGGGCTGGGATGGCTTTTCTGGAAAAAAAGTGTCGACTGGGTAGCTCGTAGCGTGGTACAGCGTAGTCCATCAGGTCTTTGAAAGCTTCGCTTTCAACTAACCGGTAGGGCATCATCTCTAACGAGATTAGTCTAGCTATGTGGGCGTTCAAACCCTGTGTACGCGGATGCGAGGCTAAGTATTTCCTTTTTCTAACCATAGTCTCATGTAGGGTGAGCTGGACTGGAGAGCTGGAGATCGTGGAACTAGCGGGGGTGCCGGTGGACATGGCAGACTGAGAGACGGTGGGAGATGGTATTGTTGCCGCCGGTGCCCTAGATGCAGTGTTTCCTACTACGAAACTGGTGATTCCCTGACCCTGACTGCTTTGGCCTGGCAAAGATACCTGCACAGATACAGCAGGTGGTGCGCTAAATGGTGGTCCTACACTGCCGGAAGGGATGTTGCGTTGATGACTAGCTTCATTGGCCGAGGGTGCAACAACCTTAAGGGACGTTTGGTAGTTAGTCCAAGCTTTCAAATGCATGGTGGTTAAATGTCTATGCATGCAACTAGTATTGAGACTTTTCAGATTCTGACCTCTGCTTAAGGAAGTAGAACATTTTTGACAGATGACTTTGCGCTGATCAATTGGATGTTGTTTAAAAAAATGCCAGACTGCACTCTTTCTAGCATCGGATACCTTTTCAGGCATTGCAGACTGAGCTTTAACCGGATGGCCACGCTGTCCTCCACCAGGTTTTGGCTTTGCCACGCGTTTTGGGCAAGATACGGGCCCGGCAGATGGAACCTGTGGCGATGTTGATGCCTGCTGCGGCCCCTCCTCCTCCTCTGCTTCAGAACTGCTGCCGCCTGCACCCTGTTCCCCCAATGGCTGCCAATCGGGGTCAAGAACTGGGTCATCTAATAACTCTTCTTGTACCTCCTGCGCAACTTCGTCTGTGTCACCGTGTCGTTCGGTGGTATAGCGTTCGTGATGGGGCAACATAGTCTCATCAGGGTCTGATTCTTGATCAGCACCCTGCGAGGGCAATGTTGTGGTCTGAGTCAAAGGACCAGCATAGTAGTCTGGCTGTGGCTGTGCGTCAGTGCACTCCATGTCAGATTCAATTTGTAATGGGCATGGACTGTTAACTGCTTCACTTTCTAAGCCAGGGACGGTATGTGTAAAGAGCTCCATGGAGTAACCCGTTGTGTCGCCTGCTGCATTCTTCTCTGTTGTTGTTTTTGCTGAAGAGGACAAGGAAGTGACTTGTCCCTGACCGTGAACATCCACTAACGACGCGCTGCTTTTACTTTTACCAGTTTCACGAGATGAGGCAAAAGAGCTAGAGGCTGAGTCAGCAAGATAAGCCAAAACTTGCTCTTGCTGCTCCGGCTTTAAAAGCGGTTTTCCTAATCCCAGAAAAGGGAGCGTTCGAGGCCTTGTGTAGCCGGACGACGAACCTGGCTCCACAGCTCCAGACTTAGGTGCAATATTTTTTCCCCCACGACCACCTGATGCTCCACCACTACCACTACCCTCATTACCAGCTGACAATGAACGCCCCCGGCCACGACCTCTTCCACTAGACTTCCTCATTGTTTTAAAAACGTAACCAAACTAACGTTATTTGTTGCAGTCACACAACTTACACGGTGAGCTATAACTTCAGTATGATTTAGCTACCCCTTTACAGGTTGGTGAGACCACAGCGAAAATCAGGCCCAATGTTACACACTCTTTTTTTGGTGGCTGCAAATTAGAGAGATGCCCCACACGCAGGACTGTCACTGAAGCACAAATGTTAATATTAATGTCACACTATTATTTTTTTTTTATTTTTATTTTTTTCAGGAACACTTTAGAAACCCCCCAAAAAAAAAAAAATAGATTTTTGCAGGGAGAATTTAGAAAACAAATGTAACAAACTATATGCTTTCTATGGGCCACTGAGTGAGAGATGACGCACACAGGAATCAGGAGTGGCACACAAGCCCAGAGGCCAATATTTTTCTACCAATGATTGATGGAGTTATTTTCTCTGGTAGATTTTGGAACCCAAATCAAGGAAAAAAAATGTAGGCTTTCTATGGACCACAATTGGAGAGAGAGAGAGAGAGAGATGGCACACCCAGGAGTCAAGACTGGCACACAAGCAGAAAGGCCAATATTAATCTCCCACTGTTTTTTTTTTTTTTTTTTTTTTTTTTTTTTTTTTTCAGGGAGACTTTAGAAAAAAAAATAATAAAAAAAATATGATTTTATCAGGAAGAATTTAGAAACCAAATAAAATAAAATGATTTTTTCAGGGAGAATTTATAAAACAAATAAAAACAAAAATAGGCGTTCTATGGCCCACTGACTGAGAGATGACGCACACAGGAGTCAGGAGTGGCACACAAACCCAGAGGCCAATATTTTTCTACCAATGATTGATGTAGTTATTTTCTCTGGTAGATTTTAGAACCCAAATCAAGGAAAAAAAATATAGGCTTTCTATGGACCACAATTGGAGAGAGAGAGAGAGAGAGAGAGAGAGAGAGAGAGAGAGAGATGGCACACCCAGGAGTCAAGACTGGCACACAAGCAGAAAGGCCAATATTAATCTCCCACTGTTTTTTTTGGTTGTTTTTTTTTTTTTTTTTTTCAGGGAGACTTTAGAAAAAAAAATAATAAAAAAAATATGATTTTATCAGGAAGAATTTAGAAACCAAATAAAATAAAATGATTTTTTCAGGGAGAATTTATAAAACAAATAAAACCAAAAATAGGCGTTCTATGGCCCACTGACTGAGAGATGACGCACCCAGGAGTCAAGACTGGCACACAAGCAGAAAGGCCAATATTAATCTCCCACTGTTTTTTTTGGTTGTTTTTTTTTTTTTTTTTTCAGGGAGACTTTAGAAAAAAAAATAATAAAAAAAATATGATTTTATCAGGAAGAATTTAGAAACCAAATAAAATAAAATGATTTTTTCAGGGAGAATTTATAAAACAAATAAAACCAAAAATAGGCGTTCTATGGCCCACTGACTGAGAGATGACGCACCCAGGAGTCAAGACTGGCACACAAGCAGAAAGGCCAATATTAATCTCCCACTGTTTTTTTTTTTTTTTTTCAGGGAGACTTTAGAAAAAAAAATAATAAAAAAAATATGATTTTATCAGGAAGAATTTAGAAACCAAATAAAATAAAATGATTTTTTCAGGGAGAATTTAGAAAACAAATAAAACCAAAAATAGGCGTTCTATGGCCCACTGACTGAGAGATGACGCACACAGGAGTCAGGAGTGGCACACAAACCCAGAGGCCAATATTTTTCTACCAATGATTGATGTAGTTATTTTCTCTGGTAGATTTTAGAACCCAAATCAAGGAAAAAAAATATAGGCTTTCTATGGACCACAATTGGAGAGAGAGAGAGAGAGAGAGAGAGAGAGAGAGAGATGGCACACCCAGGAGTCAAGACTGGCACACAAGCAGAAAGGCCAATATTAATCTCCCACTGTTTTTTTGGTTGTTTTTTTTTTTTTTTTTTCAGGGAGACTTTAGAAATAAAAATAATAAAAAAAATATGATTTTATCAGGAAGAATTTAGAAACCAAATAAAATAAAATGATTTTTTCAGGGAGAATTTAGAAAACAAATAAAACCAAAAATATGCGTTCTATGGCCCACTGACTGAGAGAGAGAGAGAGATGGAACGCTTAGTACTGGCACACAAGCCCAAAGGGCAATATTAATCTCCCTTTTTTTTTCCAGGGAGAATTTCTGAAACCCAAAAAAAAAATAAAATAGGCTTTCTATGGCCCACTATTTGTGAGAGAGATGGGACGCTCAGGACTGGCACAGATGGCACGCTCAGGACTGGCACAGAAGCCCAGAGGCCAATATTAATCTCCCTTTTTTTCTGGGAGAATTTATAAAACCAAAAAAATATTTAAATAGGCTTTCTATGGCCCACTATTTGTGAGAGAGATGGCACGCTCAGGACTGGCACAGATGGCACGCTCACAACTGGCACACAAGCCCAGAGGCCAATATTAATCTCCCTTTTTTCAGGGAGAATTTCTAAAACCCAAAAAAAAAATAAAATAGGCTTTCTATGGCCCACTATTTGTGAGAGAGATGGGACGCTCAGGACTGGCACAGATGGCACGCTCAGGACTGGCACAGAAGCCCAGAGGCCAATATTAATCTCCCTTTTTTTCTGGGAGAATTTATAAAACCAAAAAAATATTTAAATAGGCTTTCTATGGCCCACTATTTGTGAGAGAGATGGCACGCTCAGGACTGGCACAGATGGCACGCTCACAACTGGCACACAAGCCCAAAGGGCAATATTAATCTCCCTTTTTTTTTCCAGGGAGAATTTCTGAAACCCAAAAAAAAAATAAAATAGGCTTTCTATGGCCCACTATTTGTGAGAGAGATGGGACGCTCAGGACTGGCACAGATGGCACGCTCAGGACTGGCACAGAAGCCCAGAGGCCAATATTAATCTCCCTTTTTTTCTGGGAGAATTTATAAAACCAAAAAAAATTTAAATAGGCTTTCTATGGCCCACTATTTGTGAGAGAGATGGCACGCTCAGGACTGGCACAGATGGCACGCTCACAACTGGCACACAAGCCCAGAGGCCAATATTAATCTCCCTTTTTTCAGGGAGAATTTCTAAAACCCAAAAAAAAAATAAAATAGGCTTTCTATGGCCCACTATTTGTGAGAGAGATGGGACGCTCAGGACTGGCACAGATGGCACGCTCAGGACTGGCACAGAAGCCCAGAGGCCAATATTAATCTCCCTTTTTTTCTGGGAGAATTTATAAAACCAAAAAAATATTTAAATAGGCTTTCTATGGCCCACTATTTGTGAGAGAGATGGCACGCTCAGGACTGGCACAGATGGCACGCTCACAACTGGCACACAAGCCCAAAGGGCAATATTAATCTCCCTTTTTTTTTCCAGGGAGAATTTCTGAAACCCAAAAAAAAAATAAAATAGGCTTTCTATGGCCCACTATTTGTGAGAGAGATGGGACGCTCAGGACTGGCACAGATGGCACGCTCAGGACTGGCACAGAAGCCCAGAGGCCAATATTAATCTCCCTTTTTTTCTGGGAGAATTTATAAAACCAAAAAAATATTTAAATAGGCTTTCTATGGCCCACTATTTGTGAGAGAGATGGCACGCTCAGGACTGGCACAGATGGCACGCTCACAACTGGCACACAAGCCCAGAGGCCAATATTAATCTCCCTTTTTTCAGGGAGAATTTCTAAAACCCAAAAAAAAAATAAAATAGGCTTTCTATGGCCCACTATTTGTGAGAGAGATGGGACGCTCAGGACTGGCACAGATGGCACGCTCAGGACTGGCACAGAAGCCCAGAGGCCAATATTAATCTCCCTTTTTTTCTGGGAGAATTTATAAAACCAAAAAAATATTTAAATAGGCTTTCTATGGCCCACTATTTGTGAGAGAGATGGCACGCTCAGGACTGGCACAGATGGCACGCTCACAACTGGCACACAAGCCCAAAGGGCAATATTAATCTCCCTTTTTTTTTCCAGGGAGAATTTCTGAAACCCAAAAAAAAAATAAAATAGGCTTTCTATGGCCCACTATTTGTGAGAGAGATGGGACGCTCAGGACTGGCACAGATGGCACGCTCAGGACTGGCACAGAAGCCCAGAGGCCAATATTAATCTCCCTTTTTTTCTGGGAGAATTTATAAAACCAAAAAAATATTTAAATAGGCTTTCTATGGCCCACTATTTGTGAGAGAGATGGCACGCTCAGGACTGGCACAGATGGCACGCTCACAACTGGCACACAAGCCCAGAGGCCAATATTAATCTCCCTTTTTTCAGGGAAAATTGATAAAACAAAAAAAAAAATTAAATAGGCTTTCTATGGCCCACTATTTGTGAGAGAGATGGCACGCTCAGGGCTGGCTGGCACAGATGGCACGCTCAGGACTGGCACACAAGCCCAGAGGCCAATATTAATCTCCCTTTTTTTCTGGGAGAATTTATAAAACCAAAAAAATATTTAAATAGGCTTTCTATGGCCCACTATTTGTGAGAGAGATGGCACGCTCAGGACTGGCACAGATGGCACGCTCACAACTGGCACACAAGCCCAGAGGCCAATATTAATCTCCCTTTTTTCAGGGAAAATTGATAAAACAAAAAAAAAAATTAAATAGGCTTTCTATGGCCCACTATTTGTGAGAGAGATGGCACGCTCAGGGCTGGCTGGCACAGATGGCACGCTCAGGACTGGCACACAAGCCCAGAGGCCAATATTAATCTCCCTTTTTTTCTGGGAGAATTTATAAAACCAAAAAAATATTTAAATAGGCTTTCTATGGCCCACTATTTGTGAGAGAGATGGCACGCTCAGGACTGGCACAGATGGCACGCTCACAACTGGCACACAAGCCCAGAGGCCAATATTAATCTCCCTTTTTTCAGGGAAAATTTATAAAACAAAAAAAAAAATTAAATAGGCTTTCTATGGCCCACTATTTGTGAGAGAGATGGCACGCTCAGGGCTGGCACAGATGGCACGCTCAGGACTGGCACACAAGCCCAGAGGCCAATATTAATCTCCCTTTTTTTCAGGGAGAATTTATAAAACCAAAAAAAAAAATAAATAGGCTTTCTATGGCCCACTATTTGTGAGAGAGATGGCACACTCAGGACTGGCACACAAGCCCAAAGGCCAATATTAATCTCCCACTGTATTTTTATCAGGGAGAATTTATACACCCCACAAAAAAAAATACAGAAAAATGAAAAGGCTTTCTATGGCCCACTATGTGAGAGAGATGGCACACACAGGGATGGCACTCTAGCAGAAATGCCAAATTGCCAATCTTAATCTCCCACCAAAAAAAAAAAAAAAAAAAAAACAGGGAATGTCCTACAATTACTATCTCCCTGCCTGCAGTAATCTCAGCCAGGTATGGCAGGCAGCTACTATCTCCCTGCCTGCAGTAATCTCAGCCAGGTATGGCAGGCAGCAATAAGGAGTGGACTGATGCACAAATGAAATAAAAAGTGTGGACAAACAAAAAAGATAGCTGTGCAGAAAGGAAGGAACAAGAGGATTTGTGCTTTGAAAAAAGCAGTTGGTTTGCACAGCGGCGTACACACAGCAATGCAGCTATCAGGGAGCCTTCTAGGGCAGCCCAATGAGCTACAGCGCTGAGGGGAAAAAAAAAAAAAAAAAAACTTCCACTGTCCCTGCACACCGAGGGTGGTGTTGGACAGTGCAAATCGCTGCAGCACAAGCGGTTTTGTGGTTAATGGACCCTGCCTAACGCTATCCCTGCTTCTGACAAAGCGGCAGCAACCTCTCCCTAAGCTCAGATCAGCAGCAGTAAGATGGCGGTCGGCGGGAACGCCTCTTTATAGCCCCTGTGACGTCGCAGACAGCAAGCCAATCACTGCAATGCCCTTCTCTAAGATGGTGGGGACCAGGACCTATGTCATCACGCTGCCCACACTCTGCGTTTACCTTCATTGGCTGAGAAATGGCGCTTTTCGCGTCTTTGAAACGCGACTTTGGCGCGAAAGTCGCGTACCGCATGGCCGACCCCGCACAGGGGTCGGATCGGGTTTCATGAAACCCCGACTTAGCCAAAAGTCGGCGACTTTTGAAAATGTTCGACCCGTTTCGCTCAACCCTACTCAACACTAATCTACAGGTTTAGTGATGATTGTAACTCCATGAATGTTTTCCAGAAACAAGTAGAAGTGGATGTTGCTGTGTTAAAATTGCATACTGTCATTGTTGTGCCCATATGTTGTAGTGCCCATTGCGTGGTAATGCCCAGCTCATGCTTTTGGAGACATGCACCTGTAAACTAGGCGGGCTGTCATCGCTACAGAATTGCCAAACATATAGACACTATATGTGGTTTAGGAAAACTGTGGTGAACAGAGGGGAGGGGGCATTTAGATTTGGGAGTGCAATATTTCTTTTTGGGGGCAAAGAGCTATAGCGCTTTTTCAGGGAATTTGTACTACCAGTAATGTGGAAGCCCACAGGTGACAAAGCTGAGTGCAGACTTGCTTTTTTTATTATGGATTCATTTGAAGATTTTTTTAGGGAACATTTTACATAACATTTGGGTTTATATTTATCTGGCGCTCTATGCTGAGCACTTACATTGGGGTTTACATCTAAATCTCTGGGTGACATGACTCAGATGAAACGATTCACTATAATGTGGCAGCAGAGATACTCTGGACTCCATCTGGCCTCTGTTCAGCGTTGTCCTTCCTTTCAGAGGTGCAGAAAACTTTGGTCGACAGCGCTTTTATGCACTCCTAAAAACACGGAAACCGCCGGATCATATGTTGCCACATGGCATCCACAGTGCCTCCATCTACCTCATTATAAGGATTCTTCTGCTGGGGGTTCCATCTGAAACGCAATTTTTAAAGATTTACAGGAAAACCCCTCTATAAGCGCTCAGCGCAGTGCGCAAGATACAGTATTTATACACAAAAAGAAATAGGAGTATCGTGGAAAAAAAGACAAGTACAGTAAATAGTTAATATGTGTAGAGGCATAAACAGCTGTAGCAGTGAAGACGCTATTAAACAAACTAATTTAACTTCGGTTGCAAGATACAGTACATCGGAAACGGGAGAATCCCTTTAGAGACATTTTACATAGGCCTATGATTAGATAAACGAACAGTCACAAAAATGTTCATTCTCCAACATTGGTGAGTTTAAACATGTCGTACCATCAAACCACAAATTAGATCACATTTGGTGCTGTGAAGATGAAGAAATCTGTGATCTACTAATCCTAGCATGTGTTGGGAACCTTATTTTGACCATGTTGTAGGAAAATGTTACTGTTGGTGTTGGTCAGTGAGCTTCTGAAAATGATGTTTCTCAGTTTGGGTGATCGTCAAAACAACGGGTCTGAAAATATGGATTTTAAACATACTCTTTCTGTAATATTCAATTTATCAACCTCATATTTGCATCCACACCTTGTGCATATGTAATTAATTATATGTCATCTGTGATTGGTTGTTCATTGATATTTATTCTGGCTGTGATTTTAATTGTATATCCTATGACTAAGGGTGTTGCATGCACATGAAAAACGTAAAGCTTTTCATGTTTTTAATATGGCTTGCTATGCCTGAATAAAGTTTTTTTCATTTTTTCATCAGTGGTGTGCCGCTGTCCTTTTAATTTGTCCTGTTTGGCTGTGCTCACTAGCCTTGAGAGCACCCACCTGGCTTCTGATTTGACTCTACCCATTTGGTGTTACATGGAGATCCCGTTGAAGCTCCCAGACCTCCTTCTCCTGCATTAAAAATCATGGTTATTCCACAAAATATTGATTTCTGAACTCCTTCTGAGTTAAAACATTAGTATTGTTGATTCTAAATGATTATGAACTTGTTTTATTTGCATTATTTGAGGTCTGAAAGCACTGTTTTTTTATTTGGTCCATTTCTCTTTTTTCAGAAGAAAACAAACAAAATTTTTTGCTTGGAAAATTCGAGACATGTTGTCAGAAGTTTACAGACTAAAAGAACAATTTACACTTTACTCAAAAGTATACCTATAAAGAGAAAAATCAGACAAACTAAACATTTTGTAGTGGTCTCTTAATTTTTGCCAGAGCTGTATATGAATACAAGAAGAAACTTGAGTCCATGCTACTTTAAAAATATATAATTTTATTGAAAAACACTGGCAATAAAAAAACGCACACATATTGGGCAAGAATAAGATATTGGGTAAAACAGTGACAGGTAGCCCAGAGATGAAAAGGCCAGTTGCAGTACACTTGTAATGATGGAAACAGGGTATTGCAAAATGTTGAATATAAATAAGTATGAACTGTAACTATCCTATAAAAAATCAAGTATTCCATTAAACATAAATGGAAAGTGCACAGATGGTATGTCTAGATTGCGTAGTGTGAGTTTGCCTGCGAGTGGTTCTCTAACAGTCCATGCATTGTAGCAAAGTTTACCTGAGCTCCACATCCTTGTAAAACAACATGCTAAAATAGCAGTAACCTCGGTGGTAAACAAACCCAAAGGTACACAGTGCACATTCGTCTTACAATTGTAAGAAGGATAGTGACATGAACAAAAAGAGTAGTTTAACAATTACCCATGGATGTAGTTCGGAAAGTGCGCTGGCCAGCTTCCCCAATGTATGTTTCGCAGTTAGTTGCTTCTTCAGGGGGCATGTCTTAATGTGTCATATGTCCCTCCATATACAGTGCCTTGTGAAAGTATACGCCCCCCTGGAACTTTTCAACCTTTTCCCACATATCATGCTTCAAACATAAAGATACCAAATGTAAGATTTTGGTGAAGAATCAACATCAAATGCAACACAATTGTAACGTTGAACAAAATTTATTGGTTATTTAAAATTTTTGTGGAAATTCAAAAACTGAAAAGTGGGGCGTGCAATGTTATTCGGCCCCTTTACTTTCAGTGCAGCAAGCTCACTCCAGAAGTTCATTGTGGATCTCTGGATGATCCAATGTTGTTCTAAATGCCTAATGATGATAAATATAATCTCCGTATAAATGCAGCTGTTCTGTGATAGCCTCAGGGTTCTGTTTAAAGCACAGAGAGCATCATGAAGGCCAAGGAACAAAACATGCAGGTCCATGATACTGTTGTGGAGAAGTTTAAATCTGGATTTGGATACAAAATGATTTCCAAAACTTTAATCATCCCAAGGAGCACTGTGCAAGTGATCATATTGAAATGGAAGGAGTATCATATCACTGCAAATCTACCAAGACAAGGCCGTCCCTCTAAACTTTCATCTCAAACAAGGAGAAGACTGATCAGAGATGCAGCCAAGAGGCCCATGATCACTCTGGATGAACTGCAGAGATCTACAGCTGAGGTGGGACAGTCTGTCCATAGGACAACAATCAGTCGTACACTGCACAAATCTCGATTTATGGAAGAGTGGCAAGAAGAAAGACATTTCTCAAAGATATCCATAAAAAGTGTCATTTAAAATTTGCAACAAGCCATCTGGGAGATACACCAAACATGTGGAAGAAGGTGCTCTGGTCAGATGAAACCAAAATTGAACTTTTTGGAAATAATGCAAAACGATATGTTTGGCGTTAAGGCAACACAGCTCATCACCCTGAACACACCATCCCCACTGTCAAACACGGTGGTGGCTGCATCATGGTTTTGGCCTGTTTATCATCAGCAGGGACAAGGAAGATGGTTAAAATTGATGGGAAGATGGATGGAGACAAATGCAAGACCATTCTTGAAGAAAACCTGTTGGAGTCTGCAAAAGACCTGAGACTGGGACGGAGATTTGTCTTCCAACAAGACAATGATCCCAAACATAAAGCAAAATCTACAATTGAATGGTTCACAAATAAATGTATCCAGGTGTTAGAATGGCCAAGTCAAAGTCCAGACCTCAATCCAATCGAGAATCTGTGGAAAGAGCTGAAATCTGCTGTTCACAAACGATTTCCATCAAACCTCACTGAGCTCGAGCTGTTTGCCAAGGAAGAATGGGCAAGAATTTCAGTCTCTCAATGTATAAAACTGATAGAAACATACCCCAAGCGACTTGCAGCTGTAATCGCAGCAAAAGATGGAGCAACAAAGTATTAAGTTGAAAGGGCTGAATAATATTGCACGCCCCACTTTTCAGTTTTTGAATTTCCACGAAAATGTAAAATAACCAATAAATTTTGTTCAACTTCACAATTATGTTCCACTTGTCGTTGATTCTTCACCAAAAATTTACGTTTGGTATCTATTATGTTTGAAACATGATATGTGGGAAAATATTGAAAAGTTCCAGGAAGCCGAATACTTTCGCAAGGCACTGTATATCCGGTTCCTCCGATCACTTGGTTGACAGGAACCAATCACTATCAAAGAGGTGGCACATGTGCACTGACGCCACAGAGTCCTGCAGCTGTTCATCTGCCCATCAGCCTGATATGGTTGTGCAGGATGGAAGGCACCTGGCCATAACCAAGCAACCACACCAAGCCTGGGAAAACAGGAGGACACTCAGGGAAGGAGAGAGCACGCATGTGCTCATATCGTGAACACTGTGCAAAAGGTTAAGTATGTAAACACGGTGTGTAAGTGCAAAATGAGGTATTTGATGGAATGAAATAGGAAAACTGTATCATATGCTGCGAACAAAAACAGTAGTGATAATCACAAATGCATCTGCTAGGAGTTACAAAGAGACCAATAGTCAAATTTAGACACATAATCATATGCATGTACAGAACATATCTTCATTCATTAATGAATAAGATACTCATACATAAGCATAAATCGACATCAATTCTATATATTAAATTATAAGTCTGCAGTCACACTGTGCACTGCAGGGATTCGCTGATTTCTGACCTGGAACCGGAGGGTATTCATGGATTATACATAGTTTTAGCCAGTGGGCATGACCTAACTTCCATTCAGTTGCTTAGAGGGAGGCCACGTCCTCTAGTCGGCCATGCCTACTGGATGGCTGTATCAATAGAAGTGTATGGAGTGAGGCAACGCCCACTAGACAGGCCCTGGCTGGGAGTATGTATAACTCATACTTACCCTTCCGTCCTGGGTCAGAAACCAGCAAATCCCAGCAGCACACAGTGCGTGCGCTGGGGGATTCATAAGTCTGCAGTCACACAGAGTGGCTGCAGACTTATCAGTTAGAACTGGACAACCCTTTTAAGGATCCAACATTTTAAGGCTCCCAAACCTTTTGGTGTTCCTAAACTAAGTCCCCACCTCACATGTCTAGCAGCAGCTCTCTCACAGAGGTGGGGTTTAAAGGATACCTGACGTGTGGCTCAGTCCTTGGCACAAATTAAGTAACATGTATACGTTTTTTATGGAACACCGCAGCGTATCATAGTTAAACAAACCCATCTGAATTCATGCAGCCAGGGCCTGTTACGTGGTGGATCCTGTGGATCAAGCAGCTTGTATCAACTGTCAGGTTCCCGCTAACACTGGACAAATACTAACTATACTTCAATGGTTACTAAAGTATAAGGGCTCTGGACAGCTATAAAGTATTCTTTAATGTGAAATTTAAAAAAAATATATAACTAGATGGCAGCCCGATTCTAAAGAATCGGGAGTCTAGAATCCATATATACTTTATTTATTCAAATGTAAGAATAATACAATTAATAAATAATAGTAAGAAAGAACAAAAATAATAGGCAGTATATGGAGAAAACACCAAACAAAAGTTCAAAATTGGTGTGAAAATGTCACTGAACCACTTCACAACTAAATATATATAGTTTTGGTAAATGGTATTATCATTTTTTTGACGAAATTCGGCAGGAGCTTGAAGAGCAACGTCACTGGGCCCGCCTCCACGCAGTAGAAACTTGCTGTGAGGTAAAAATTCAAAAATCACACCAAAATGGCGGGCGGAGTGTGTCACAGTACGGCACGTTTCTGATTGGTCGCTCGCAGCAGGCGGCAACCAATCAGACACTGGACACTGTTGACGTCACTTATCTCCGGACATTAGCTCCGGACATTAGCTCCGGACATTAGCTCCGGACATTAGCTCCGGACAAAGCCACGGAAGTTGGCACAAATTGCAGGAAGTAGTATTCTAGGCAATTATATATTAGATTTGGGGACAGGATGGATAAACGAAAAGAGTTTTGTTATTTTTTTAGGCAAGTATAATTATGTAATGATTTTCCCAAGCTAATTATGCATTTTCTGCTTTAGAATATGAACAAATATCTTTACTGCTGAGAGTAATAATAAATGCCATGGCATTGTTCAGCAGAGTAAAGAATCGGGAGCAGAATAGTGATATGTGCTCTGTGTGAGCCGGGAATACCATACGTTGCACAATTGTTTCCAGATGTGCGCTGCTAGAATACTTATTGCTATAGAAAAATAATGTGCTTGATTAACAGGGCAGTTGTCAGAAAAGATCTGGGGCACCAGATGAGTTCTCTGGTTGAACGTTAACTGCTTCAGAGCCTGCAGTGATATATATGTAAAAAAAAATATGTAAAAAAAACAATACTATGGGGCAAAGAATGGAAGTTTTCCCACCTTTCTAAATGTCTGGTTGCAATTAATATGAAAAAGCAATACTTCTGCTTTACTCCATCAATGATCTGTGTAATTAAACTGAGTCAGGCTGAGTAATTTCTGCATAAATTACCCCGTCCACATGTGCTGCGGTTGCGGCCTGTTGCCTGCCATGTCAGATTAAAGAGAGAGCTTTCTACCACTCACTCTCTGGGTGAGTGATATCTTCTTTGCTTAAATGTAGCACTTTATTATTTAATGTATTATTGAACATTAAGCACATAAACATTGAATGCCAAGGAAAAAGTTTTGCTTTCTACAGGCGGCTTGTGTTTTATATTGTGTCAGGCATCATCTATCATAGACCTCCATCCACACAGTGATTGGTGCTGATTGACTAAAAAAGTGGTCTCAGGTTTACAGATATATGAGTGTAACATTCGTAAAGTTTCCCCTTTATTATGGAATCTGGAATGTTATATATACACCATGCAAGAAGCAGAAAATTCACTAAAACAATACTTTCTTACTCTTCATTTTGGTAGTTAGATTATACAGGGATGTAGATGGGGAGGGGGATTAGGGAATTTGCTCTGAGTTTTGGGGCATCAGGAGGGTAACAACAACTAATTTTGCCCGAGCCAATGTATTTAGATACTGGTTGAAGGCAACACATTGAATCTTTTGCCCCATAATTAGGAAACACTGGCTACAGCTTTGGAGAATAACGAGTGGAAAAACATTGAGACTCACAAGTGTATTCTTTTATGAACATGTGTTTTTAAGTAGAAACTAGTAGTACTAAGAACATTTCAGCCTCCAAGTCACATCAAAAGCACTCTGCATTTTATTTTTTTTCTTGCTCTGTTAGATTCTATGGCTTAGTCCAGAATACCAGGAACAAGTATGTTGGGAAAAGCTCCCGGCATATAATTTAGAGATCCCATAGGCCATCATTCACCAGATGAAGACCAAAAGAGTCTCCTTTAACTTTCAGGGCCACTAAAAAAGGAAGTTTTACTCAAAGTGGTTGATGCCAAAATGAATACACCCTACATCAAACTATTATATCTAGTATGTTGTGTTTCCATGATGATCTTTAAGAGCCCCATAAAGTCTTCAAGGCATGGAATTAACAAATTAGTGACAAATTGCAACATCTATTTTTTTCCATTTTTCTATAACGACCTTGTGATGAAATATGTGTGTATATATAATAATCTTTAATAATAATCATTATTTTTTTATAGCGCTAACATATTCCGCAGCGCTTTACAGTTTTGCACACATTATCATCACTGTCCACGATGGGGCTCACAATCTAGAATCCCTATCAGTGTGTCTTTGGAATGTGGGAGGAAACCAGAGTGCCCGGAATAAACCCACGCAAACACGGAACATACAAACTCTTTGCAGATGTTGTCCTGGGTGGGATTAGAACCCAGGACCCCAGCGCTGCAAGGCTGCAGTGCTAACCACTGCGCCACTGTGCTGTATATATATATATATATATATATATATATATATATATATATATATATATATATATATATATATATATATATATATATATATATATATATATATATATATATATATATATATATATATATATATATATATATATATATATATATATATATATATATATATATATATATATATATATATATATATATATATATATATATATATATATATATATATATATATAGTCATGGCCAAAAGTATTGACACCCCTGCAATTCTGTCAGATAATACTCATTTTCTTCCTGAAAATGATTGCAAACACAAATTATTTGGTATTATTATCTTCATTTAATTTGTCTTAAATGAAAAAACACAAAAATAATTGCCCTAAAGCCAAATTGGATATAATTACACACCAAACATAAAAAAGGGGGTGGACAAAAGTATTGGCACTGTTCGAAAAATCATGTGATGCTTCTCTAATTTCTGTAATTAACAGCACCTGTAACTTACCTGTGGCACCTAACAGGTGTTGGAAATAACTAAATCACACTTGCAGCCAGTTGACATGGATTAAAGTTGACTTAACCTCTGTCCTGTGTCCTTGTGTGTACCACATTGAGCATGGAGAAAAGAAAGAAGACCAAAGAACTGTCTGAGGACTTGAGAAACCGAATTTTTGCCTGTAGGACATTATTGCAAGAGAGCTTGGCTGAGTAGATTACACAAGAAGGAAAACACACAGCAAGTCAGCAGGATCTAGGAGCAACATGGCAGATGTGACAACCTACATGGTGAGCTGCAGCATGTGCTACATGTTCACAGATCGACCAGAAGAAGAATTAAATTTCACCTGTCAGAAGTGTAGACTAGTGGCTCTTTTAGAAGAAAAGGTGCGGGGTCTGGAAGAAAGAATAGCAACTTTGAAACTCATCAAAGAGAATGAAGACTTTCTAGACAGAACAGAAGCATCTCTACTGGTCACAGAAGGTGCAAAAAGTGTCAGAGAACCTCCAAAAGCAGATGAGTGGAAGCATGTGACCAAAAGAAGCAAGAAGACCATGGAGAAATCACCAACCACACAACTGAAGAACCGATATCAAATCTTTGTAGAGGATGAAGATGGCACACCTAAGAATGAAGCAATACCAGCAAGCAAAAAAGAAAAGGGCACACAGCAACAAGTGACAGCAAAAAGTACAGCCAAGAAGCAACGAAGAGTGGTGGTGGTGGGAGACTCACTACTGAGAGGCACCAAAGCAGCCATCTGCAGACCGGACATAACTGCAAGAGAAGTATGCTGCCTTCCAGGTGCGATGATCAAGGATGTGACCGATAGGATACCAAAGCTCTTCAGCTCCAAGGACGTCCACCCATTTCTTCTGATACATGTTGGCACCAATGACACGGCAAGGAAGGACCTACCGACAATCTGCAAGGACTTTGAAGAGTTGGGGAAGAAAGTAAAGGAACTGGATGCACAGGTAGTTTTTTCTTCTATCCTTCCAGTAGACGGGCATGGCACCAGGAGATGGAACAGGATCCTTGATGCAAACAACTGGCTAAGACGATGGTGCAGACAACAAGGATTTGGATTCCTGGACCACGGTGTGAATTACTGGTATGATGGACTCCTCGCCAGAGACGGACTACACCTCAACAAACCTGGGAAACACACATTCGCCAGAAGACTCGCTACACTCATCAGGAGGGCGTTAAACTAGAAGAAGAGGGGACGGGAAGAAAAACATTAGACTCGAACAAAGACGACCCAGGAAAACATACTCAGAAGGGAGGTAAGAACATTTCTAAAACAATCCACAGTGAGGAGATTGGAACAAAACAAAATCCTCTAAACTGCATGCTCGCAAACGCCAGAAGCCTGACAAACAAGATGGAAGAACTAGAAGCAGAAATATCTACAGGTAACTTTGACATAGTGGGAATAACCGAGACATGGTTAGATGAAAGCTATGACTGGGCAGTTAACTTACAGGGTTACAGTCTGTTTAGAAAGGATCGTAAAAATCGGAGAGGAGGAGGGGTTTGTCTCTATGTAAAGTCTTGTCTAAAGTCCACTTTAAGGGAGGATATTAGCGAAGGGAATGAGGATGTCGAGTCCATATGGGTTGAAATTCATGGAGGGAAAAATGGTAACAAAATTCTCATTGGGGTCTGTTACAAACCCCCAAATATAACAGAAAGCATGGAAAGTCTACTTCTAAAGCAGATAGATGAAGCTGCAACCCATAATGAGGTCCTGGTTATGGGGGACTTTAACTACCCGGATATTAACTGGGAAACAGAAACCTGTGAAACCCATAAAGGCAACAGGTTTCTGCTAATAACCAAGAAAAATTATCTTTCACAATTGGTGCAGAATCCAACCAGAGGAGCAGCACTTTTAGACCTAATACTATCTAATAGACCTGACAGAATAACAAATCTGCAGGTGGTTGGGCATTTAGGAAATAGCGACCACAATATTGTGCAGTTTCACCTGTCTTTCACTAGGGGGACTTGTCAGGGAGTCACAAAAACATTGAACTTTAGGAAGGCAAAGTTTGAACAGCTTAGAGATGCCCTTAATCTGGTAGACTGGGACAATATCCTCAGAAATGAGAATACAGATAATAAATGGGAAATGTTTAAGAACATCCTAAATAGGCAGTGTAAGCGGTTTATACCTTGTGGGAATAAAAGGACTAGAAATAGGAAAAACCCAATGTGGCTAAACAAAGAAGTAAGACAGGCAATTAACAGTAAAAAGAAAGCATTTGCACTATTAAAGCAGGATGGCACCATTGAAGCTCTAAAAAACTATAGGGAGAAAAATACTTTATCTAAAAAACTAATTAAAGCTGCCAAAAAGGAAACAGAGAAGCACATTGCTAAGGAGAGTAAAACTAATCCCAAACTGTTCTTCAACTATATCAATAGTAAAAGAATAAAAACTGAAAATGTAGGCCCCTTAAAAAATAGTGAGGAAAGAATGGTTGTAGATGACGAGGAAAAAGCTAACATATTAAACACCTTCTTCTCCATGGTATTCACGGTGGAAAATGAAATGCTAGGTGAAATCCCAAGAAACAATGAAAACCCTATATTAAGGGTCACCAATCTAACCCAAGAAGAGGTGCGAAACCGGCTAAATAAGATTAAAATAGATAAATCTCCGGGTCCGGATGGCATACACCCACGAGTACTAAGAGAACTAAGTAATGTAATAGATAAACCATTATTTCTTATTTTTAGGGACTCTATAGAGACAGGGTCTGTTCCGCAGGATTGGCGCATAGCAAATGTGGTGCCAATATTCAAAAAGGGCTCTAAAAGTGAACCTGGAAATTATAGGCCAGTAAGTCTAACCTCTATTGTTGGTAAAATATTTGAAGGGTTTCTGAGGGATGTTATTCTGGATTATCTCAATGAGAATAACTGTTTAACTCCATATTAGCATGGGTTTATGAGAAATCGCTCCTGTCAAACCAATCTAATCAGTTTTTATGAAGAGGTAAGCTATAGACTGGACCACGGTGAGTCATTGGACGTGGTATATCTCGATTTTTCCAAAGCGTTTGATACCGTGCCGCACAAGAGGTTGGTACACAAAATGAGAATGCTTGGTCTGGGGGAAAATGTGTGTAAATGGGTTAGTAACTGGCTTAGTGATAGAAAGCAGAGGGTGGTTATAAATGGTATAGTCTCTAACTGGGTCGCTGTGACCAGTGGGGTACCGCAGGGGTCAGTATTGGGACCTGTTCTCTTCAACATATTCATTAATGATCTGGTAGAAGGTTTACACAGTAAAATATCGATATTTGCAGATGATACAAAACTATGTAAAGCAGTTAATACAAGAGAAGATAGTATTCTGCTACAGATGGATCTGGATAAGTTGGAAACTTGGGCTGAAAGGTGGCAGATGAGGTTTAACAATGATAAATGTAAGGTTATACACATGGGAAGAGGGAATCAATATCACCATTACACACTGAATGGGAAACCACTGGGTAAATCTGACAGGGAGAAGGACTTGGGGATCCTAGTTAATGATAAACTTACCTGGAGCAGCCAGTGCCAGGCAGCAGCTGCCAAGGCAAACAGGATCATGGGGTGCATTAAAAGAGGTCTGGATACACATGATGAGAGCATTATACTGCCTCTGTACAAATCCCTAGTTAGACCGCACATGGAGTACTGTGTCCAGTTTTGGGCACCGGTGCTCAGGAAGGATATAATGGAACTAGAGAGAGTACAAAGGAGGGCAACAAAATTAATAAAGGGGATGGGAGAACTACAATACCCAGATAGATTAGCGAAATTAGGATTATTTAGTCTAGAAAAAAGACGACTGAGGGGCGATCTAATAACCATGTATAAGTATATAAGGGGACAATACAAATATCTCGCTGAGGATCTGTTTATACCAAGGAAGGTGACGGGCACAAGGGGGCATTCTTTGCGTCTGGAGGAGAGAAGGTTTTTCCACCAACATAGAAGAGGATTCTTTACTGTTAGGGCAGTGAGAATCTGGAATTGCTTGCCTGAGGAGGTGGTGATGGCGAACTCAGTCGAGGGGTTCAAGAGAGGCCTGGATGTCTTCCTGGAGCAGAACAATATTGTATCATACAATTATTAGGTTCTGTAGAAGGACGTAGATCTGGGTATTTATTATGATGGAATATAGGCTGAACTGGATGGACAAATGTCTTTTTTCGGCCTTACTAACTATGTTACTATGTTACTATGTAAATTGTGAGGAAGCATGAGCAATCTTAAGGCTACAAGTCCATCTCCAAAGATCTGAATGTTCCTGTGTCTACCGTGCGCAGTGTCATCAAGAAGTTTAAAGCCCATGGCACTGTGGCTAACCTCCCTAGATGTGGATGGAAAAGAAAAATTGACAAGAGATTTCAACGCAAGATTGTGCGGATGTTGGATAAAGAACCTCAACTAACATCCAAACAAGTTCAAGCTGCCCTGCAGTCCGAGGGTACAACAGTGTCAACATGTACTATCCATCAGTGTCTGAATGAAAAGGGACTGTATGGTAGGAGACCCAGGAAGACCCCACTTCTTACCCCTAGACATAATAAAGCCAGGCTGGAGTTTGCCAAAACTTACCTGAAAAAGCCTAAAACGTTTTGGAAGAATGTTCTCTGGTCAGATGAGACAAAAGGAGAGCTTTTTGGGCAAAGGCATCAATATAGAGTTTACAGGAGAATAAAAGAGGCATTCAAAGAAAAGAACACGGTCCCTACAGTCAAACATGGCGGAGGTTCCCTGATGTGTTGGGGTTGCTTTGCTGCCCCTGGCACTGGACTGCTTGACCGTGTGCATGGCATTATGAAGTCTGAAGACTACCAACAAATTTTGCAGCATAATGAAGGGCCCAGTGTGAGAAAGCTGGGTCTTCCTCAGAGGTCATGGGTCTTCCAGCAGGACAATGACCCAAAACACACTACAAAAAGCATTAGAAAATGGTTTGAGAGAAAGCACTGGAGACTTCTAAGGTGGCCAGCAATGAGTCCAGACCTGAATCCCATAGAACACCTGTGGAGAGATCTAAAACTGGCAGTTTGGAGAAGGCACCCTTCAAATATCAGGGACCTGGAGCAGTTTGCCAAAGAAGAATGGTCTAAAATTCCAGCAGAGCATTGTAAGAAACTCATTGATGGTTACCGGAAGCGGTTGGTTGCAGTTATTTTGGCTAAAGGTTGTGCAACCAAGTATTAGGCTGAGGGTGCCAATACTTTTGTCTGGCCCATTTTTGGAGTTTTGTGTGAAATGATCAATGTTTTGCTTTTTGCTTCATTCTCTTTTGTGTTTTTTCATTTAAGATAAATTAAATGAAGATAATAATACCAAATAATTTGTGTTTGCAATCATTTTCAGGAAGAAAATGAGTATTATCTGACAGAATTGCAGGGGTGTCAATACTTTTGACCATGACTGTATGTGTGTGTGTGCAGTGGACTATGTATCGATTTATTGTGTCACTGGCAATAATGTAACATCTGTCTTGAGGGGAAGCACCCAGGTGTTAATATGTATTTTCCTGGGACAAGTAGACTTCTGTCCCCAATCTCACCGGGGGTCCTGCTGGAAGTCAAGAAGTAAGGTAACACTTGACACCTCCTAGCTCTTGGAAGAGAGCTGTTAATTACGGACTGTAAGTTTCTCTGTGATAGCTGTTACACAAAGGATTTCAAGAGAAAATAATATATTCATTGGGGGGCGCAGCTGTGGTCCAATCAAAAAACAAGCAATTATGATATCAACCTGAGGGGCTGTGTTGTGAATTCTGTGGTCAAGCTCCCTCCTGTGGTCATGAGTGGTACTTCAGCTGGTTCTGTCTATGAGCTTCCTCTGGTGGATGTGAGTGGGGCTGCGGCTTCTGAGCTTCCTTCCTCAGGTGACGAGGTTAAGTTGTTAGGTGCTGCTCTATTTAACTCCACCTAGTTCTTTGTTCCTGGCCTCCAGTCAATGTTCCAGTATTGGTCTTGCTCTCTCCTGGATCGTTCTTGTGGCCTGTCTGCCCTGCATAAGCTAAGTTTTGCTTGTGTTACTTTTGTTTTCTATATTTTCTGTCCAGCTTGCTATATTGGTTTTTCTTGCTTGCTGGAAGCTCTGAGACGCAGAGGGAGCACCTCCGTACCGTTAGTCGGTGCGGAGGGTCTTTTTGCACCCTCTGCGTGGTTGTTTGTAGGTTTTTGTGCTGACCGCAAAGCTATCTTTCCTATCCTCGGTCTATTCAGTAAGTCGGGCCTCACTTTGCTAAAATCTATTTCATCTCTGTGTTTGTATTTTCATCTTTACGCACAGTCATTATATGTGGGGGGCTGCCTTTTCCTTTGGGGAATTTCTCTGAGGCAATGTAGGCTTATTTTTCTATCTTCAGGGCTAGCTAGTTTCTCAGGCTGTGCCCGAGGCGCCTAGGTCTGGTCAGGAGCGCTCCATGGCTACCTCTAGTGTGGTGTGATAGGATTAGGGATTGAGGTCAGCAGAGTTCCCACGTCTCAGAGCTCGTCCTATGTTATTAGTAGCTATCAGGTCACTTTGTGTGCTCTTAACCACTAGGTCCATTGTGGTTCTCAATCACCAGTTCATAACAGGGCTGGTCTAGAAATCTGACCTCCAGACCAAAGCTATAAAGTAGACCTGATACCTAAAAAACATGTTCACATAATGGGGACGGCCGAGCTGGTGTGATCAAATCTACATTCATCCTACCCTCAGGGAGCAGAAAGCAAACTACCAGTTAGATGATTTTTGTAAGTTTCTCCTATTTATTTTTATACTATTTTGCATAAGTTGTATGACTTTTTATTATCATATTTTTATAACTTTTCTTACTGTAAGCACTGAACCCTTTTTGCATTAAAGTATAAAACTTTAACAAGTTGAACCTTGAATGTTCTAAAAGAATCATAGCCTAAGGTGTGTGAGCCTTATGAGTAGTAGACAAGCTTAGTATTAATATTTCCGGGACTCATCGCCCGTGTGTTCGATGAGTGGTTGCAGCGTGTATGAGCGGGTGTGTGGCCCGGGTCGGTGTGATTTATGCTCCCATTACAGCATAGAGCAGAGGTTGAATGCTGGACTGAGAGAGGGAGATAGATTAACCCTTGCAGGCACAACCCCAAGTCACATGCTGAGAGCGGGTACGTGACGAATTAGTTACACCATGGAGTAGGGTGCCATGACAGACCTCTTTTAGAGCCTAAATGCTGAATAAATAGTGATGCTCAACTTTCTCAGAAGGTTCATATCAGAAGACATAATTGGTCACTGAATCACTTTTACGCTTCTTGTTCAGAAATGCAACAGTAGCCTTAGATGTGTGCTTTGGATCATTGTCAGATTGGAAAAGTCCTTGTCTACCAAGAGCGTACAATGATAATAGCATCTTCCCTTTCAATATAGAGCAGTATATCTGTGAATTTATGATAACATCATAGAAATATAGCTTTCAGGCACCAGCAGTACTCAGTCAGACCTACATAAGGACACTTCCACCACCATGTTTCACTGTGGGCATCATATATTTTTCTGTGTACTCCTCACCTATGTGACACCATACAGTTTTGAAGCCATCAGCTCCAAATACGTTTATCTTTGTCTCATTGAAACCATGCCACGTTTCCCCCTTGGAGAAACCAGTTTTGTTGTTGCTGAAGTGTGTGTAATGTGAAATGTGTATTGATTTAAAATGCGGACTGTGTTGTGTATTGTGAATTAGGATGTGCCCTAGATATGTATATAAGTTTCAATATAGGACCAGTAATAGTTAATAATTGGGATTAGCCCACAGTGGGAAGAGAAAATGAAAGAGAAAGTGACTGTTTCCTGCAAGGAAGACAGATAATGCCTTAAATGTAGTGAGTGTACTACAAGGTCCAAAGTGGACAGTACGACATTTGAGAGTGACCTTAAATGAGAGGAGACTGAAGACAAGGGATAGTGAGATCCTGAATATAATTGACAGAGACAGAGTGGCCTTTCGGAGATGGGTCCTAGGAGAGGATGCCTAGCTATGAGACACCGAGCTTGTAACCCTGAAAGGTAATGAATCTAAACAGGACTCATTAACTGGGACTAGTGAAGGGTCCCATGTGGGCGATCCAGTAGTGGAAAGAGGATGCAGAACTGCAGAGTAAGTAAAGGATATTTGTTGATCAGGACTGTAGAATTAAAGCTGGATTATGGTGAAGTAGGGATAAACAGAGGATATAGAAAGCCCTGGAATAAACTGCTAGGAAAGGATACTGTGTGGAAAATGCATAGAGTTGCAAATGAAATGTTCATACAACTTTATACCAACAATCTCTTGTATATAACCCTTGCCAAGTTATTTTTCAGTGAAGAGTTTATTTTTGAACGACGGTCTCGCTCATTGAACTGTGTAACATCTGGTCCTGGTAAACTGATATCAATGGTAACATGCAACCTGCGCTCACAGCACAAGTCCACACACCCAGCCAGAACCTCCACTTTCATGTAATGTGCCCGAGCGCTACAGACAAGAGCCTTGCCCATGGTTACCCCACCATGCCATGTCATCACTCCAGAATATAGAGTCCCAGCAGTCTTCATATTTTTCAGAATGAGCCCTGATAAATTGTAGGAGAAATTTTTGAACATGGGATTTAGGAGAGGCTTCCTTTTCTGGACCACACACATGCATGATGTTTTTATGCAGTATTGTGTCATGAGAAACACTTACCCTGATTTGGATTTCTACATCTTCTGCTAAATGCAGTGAAATTGCAAGTCAATTTTCTTCAACCCTTTTCATTGGAAGATAATCCTGTTTATGTGTTAACTTCCGTAGTTGGACTAGATGTCTCTGTGAGATGGCTGCAGTTGTTAAATGTTGTCACATTTTTGTATCACTTTTGCTAAATGGCAAGTAAAGGTTTGTGACCTTCTTGTAGCCTTCACCTTTCTCGTTTTGGGAAATTGTTTTGTTTCTCAAGTCTTGTGACATCTCTCTTCCACGTGGTGCCATTGCTGACAGCATGAAATGGGAAGGGGTTTTTTGTACATTAAGTAGCACCCTCTTATAGTAAAGTGTCTGCTGGTCACCTGTTTAATGAATGATCAGACTTATCTGTGGTTGAATTGTTGTTAATTAGGATTATGTAGTCTAAACTTTAGCTTTTCTTCTGAGAGTATAATTTGGATGTACTCATTTTTGCAACATGGTGCTAAATAAAGGTTTTCTGACAAATCTGTTGGGGTATACTCATTCACATTGAGTACTATATATATATATATATATATATATATATATATATATACACTGCTGAAAAAAAAGGAACACTAAAATCCCACATCCTAGATTTCACTGAATGGAATATTTCAGTTGTAAGTCTTTATTCATTACATAGTGGAATGAGAAATTAAGTTACAGGCTGATCCGACTTAAGGGGAAATGCCTCAAGACAAGGAAATGATGATGTTCAGTAGTGCGGTCCTGCTGCTAGGTTGTCGCCCTCCTACGGCCCCCTCCATGTCTCCTAGTGTACTGGCCTGTCTCCTGGTAGTGCTTCCAGCCTCTGGACACTACGCTGACAGACACAGCAAACCTTCTTGCCACAGCTCGCATTGATGTGCAATTCTGGATGAGCTGCACTACCTGAGCAACTTGTGTGGGTTGTAGTGTCTGTCTCATGCTACCACGAGTGTGAAAGCACAACCAACATTCAAAAGTGACCAAATCATCAGCCAGAAAGCATTGGTACTGAGATGTGGTGTGTGGTCCCCACCTGCAGAATCACTCCTTTATTGAGTGTGTCTTGATAATTGCCAATGATTTCCATCTGTTGTCTATTCCATTTGCACAATAGCATGTGAAATTGATTGTCAAACAGTGTTGCTTCCTAAGTGAACAGATTGATTTCACAGAAGTTTTAATTACTTGGAGTTATATTCTTTTGTTTAAGCATTTCCTTTATTTTTTTGAGCAGTGTATATATATATATATATACTAGCTGAAGAGCCCGGCGTTGCCTGGGCATAGTAAATATCTGTGGTTAGTTATAGCACCTCACTTCTCTTATTTTCCCATCACGCCTCTCATTTTCCCAATCACATCTTTCATTTTCCCCCTCACATCTCTCATTTTCTCCCTCACACCTCTCATTTTCTCCCTCACTCCTCTCATTCCCCCCTAACACTTGTCATTTCAACCTCACATCTGTCATTTTCTGATCACTCCACTATTTTTCCTCACTCCTCTGATTTTGCACTCACACCTTTTCATTTTCACCTCACACCTCTCATTTTCACCTCATCACCTCAGTATATACATGTTTGTCATCTCCCTTATATATAGTATACATCTGTATGTCATCTCCTGTATATAGTATATACCTGTATGTCATCTCCCCTGTATATAGTATATACCTGCTGTGTGTCATCTCCCCTATATATAGTATATACCTGAATGTCATCTCCTTCTATATATAGTATATACCTGTATGTCATCTCCTCCTGTATATAGTATATACCTGTGTGTCATCTCCCCTGTATATAGTATATATCTGAGTGTCATCTCCTCCTGCATATAGTATATACCTGCATGTCATCTTCTATATATAGCATATACCTGTATGTCATCTCCTCCTGTATATAGTATATACCTGTGTGTCATCTCCCCTGTATATAGTATATATCTGAGTGTCATCTCCTCCTGCATATAGTATATACCTGCATGTCATCTTCTATATATAGCATATACCTGTATGTCATCTCCTCCTGTATATAGTATATACCTGTGTGTCATCTCCCCTGTATATAGTATATATCTGAGTGTCATCTCCTCCTGCATATAGTATATACCTGCATGTCATCTTCTATATATAGCATATACCTGTATGTCATCTCCTCCTGTATATAGTATATACCTGTATGTCATCTCCTCCTGTATATATATATGTACCTATATGTCATCTCCTCCTCTATATAGTATATACCTGTGTGTCATCTCTCCTGTATATAGTATATATCTGTGTGTAATCTCCCCTGTATATAGTATATACCTGTGTGTCATCTCCTCCTGTATTAGACCTCGTTCACACGTTATTTGCTCAGTATTTTTACCTCAGTATTTGTAAGCTAAATTGGCATCCTGATAAATCCCCAGCCAACAGGAAGCCCTCCCCCTGGCAGTATATATTAACTCGCACATACACATAATAGACAGGTCATGTGACTGACAGCTGCCGTATTTCCTATATGGTGCAATTGTTGTAGTTTGTCTGCTTATTAATCAGATTTTTATTTTTGAAGGATAATACCAGACTTGTGTGTGTTTTAGGGCGAGTTTCGTTTGTCAAGTTGTGTGTGTTGAGTTGCGTGTGGCGACATGCATGTAGCAACTTTTGTGAGATGAGTTTTGTGTAGCAACATGCGTGTAGCAACTTTTTGTGTGTCGAGTTGCATGTGACAGGTTAGTGTAGCAAGTTGTGTGCAGCAAGTTTTGCGCATGGCGAGTTTTGCGCGTTGCGAGTATTATGTGTGGTGCCTTTTGAGTATGTGCAAGTTTTGTGTGAGGCAACTTTTGCATGTGTTGCAACTTTTGTGCATGTGGCAATTTTTCCGCGTGTGCAAGTTTTGCGTGTGGCGAGTTTTTCATGAGGAGAATTTTGCACTTGTGGCGAGTTTTGCAAGAGCCTAGTTTTTGCATGTGGCGAGTTCTGCGCGTGGTGAGTTTTGAGTGGCGACTTTTGTGTTTTGACTTTTATGTGGCGAGGTTGGTGTATTTGTGGTGAAATGTGTGCTGAGGGTAATATGTGTTCAAGCACGTGGTAGTGCGTGGCGCATTTTGTGTGTGTTCATATCCCCGTGTGTGGTGAGTATCCCATGTCGAGGCCCCACCTTAGCAACTGTACGGTATATACTCTTTGGCGCCATCGCTCTCATTCTTTAAGTACCCCTTGTTCACATCTGGCAGCTGTCAATTTGCCTCCTACACTTTTCCTTTCATTTTTTCCCATTATGTAGATAGGGGCAAAATTGTTTGGTGAATTGGAACGCGCGGGGTTAAAATTTCACCTCACAACGTAGCCTATGACGCTCTCAGGGTCCAGACGTGTGACTGTGCAAAATTTTGTGGCTGTAGCTGCGACGCCTCCAACACTTTTCCTTTCACTTTTTCCCCATTATGTAGATAGGGGCAAAATTGTTTGGTGAATTGGAACACGCGGGGTTAAAATTTCACCTCACAACGTAGCCTATGACGCTCTCAGGGTCCAGACGTGTGACTGTGCAAAATTTTGTTTCTGTAGCTGCGACGCCTCCAACACTTTTCCTTTCACTTTTTTCCCCATTATGTAGATAGGGGCAAAATTGTTTGGTGAATTGGAACGCGCGGGGTTAAAATTTCGCCTCACAATATAGCCTATGACGCTCTCGGGGTCCAGACGTGCGACTGTGCAAAATTTTGTGGCTGTAGCTGCGACGGTGCAGTTGCCAATCCCGGACATACACACACACATACACACACACACACACACACACACATTCAGCTTTATATAGTAGATATATATATATATATATATATATATATATATATATATATATATATATATATACTCGATAGCGGCCCGATTCTAATGCATGGGGTATTCTAGAATATGTATGCATGGTCGGTGTGATTTATGATCCCATTACAGCATAGAGCAGAGGTTGAATGCTGGACTGAGAGAGGGAGATAGATTAACCCTTGCAGGCACAACCCCAAGTCACATGCTGAGAGCGGGTACGTGACGAATTAGTTACACCATGGAGTAGGGTGCCGTGACAGACCTCTTTTAGAGCCTAAATGCTGAGTGATGCTCAACTTTCTCAGAAGGTTCATATCAGAAGACATAATTGGTCACTGAATCACTTTTACGGTTCTTGTTCAGAAATGCAACAGTAGCCTTAGATGTGTGCTTTGGATCATTGTCAGATTGGAAAAGTCCTTGTCTACCAAGAGCATACAATGATAATAGCATCTTCCCTTTCAATATAGAGCAGTATATCTGTGAATTTATGATAACATCATAGAAATATAGCTTTCAGGCACCAGCAGTACTCAGTCAGACCTACATAAGGACACTTCCACCACCATGTTTCACTGTGGGCATCATATATTTTTCTGTGTACTCCTCACCTATGTGACACCATACAGTTTTGAAGCCATCAGCTCCAAATACGTTTATCTTTGTCTCATTGAAACCATGCCACGTTTCCCCCTTGGAGAAACCAGTTTTGTTGTTGCTGAAGTGTGTGTAATGTGAAATGTGTATTGATTTAAAATGCGGACTGTGTTGTGTATTGTGAATTAGGATGTGCCCTAGATATGTATATAAGTTTCAATATAGGACCAGTAATAGTTAATAATTGGGATTAGCCCACAGTGGGAAGGGAAAATGAAAGAGAAAGTGACTGTTTCCTGCTAGGAAGACAGATAATGCCTTAAATGTAGTGAGTGTACTACAAGGTCCAAAGTGGACAGTACGACATTTGAGAGTGACCTTAAATGAGAGGAGACTGAAGACAAGGGACAGTGAGATCCTGAATATAATTGACAGAGACAGAGTGGCCTTTCGGAGATGGGTCCTAGGAGAGGATGCCTAGCTATGAGACACCGAGCTTGTAACCCTGAAAGGTAATGAATCTAAACAGGACTCATTAACTGGGACTAGTGAAGGGTCCCATGTGAGCGATCCAGTAGTGGAAAGAGGATTCAGAACTGCAGAGTAAGTAAAGGATATTTGTTGATCAGGACTGTAGAATTAAAGCTGGATTATGGTGAAGTAGGGATAAACAGAGGATATAGAAAGCCCTGGAATAAACTGCTAGGAAAGGCTACTGTGTGGAAAATGCATAGAGCTGCAAATGAAATGTTCATACAACTTTATACCAACAATCTCTTGTATATAACCCTTGCCAAGTTATTTTTCAGTGAAGAGTTTATTTTTGAACGACGGTCTCGCTCATTGAACTGTGTAACATCTGGTCCTGGTAAACTGATATCAATGGTAACATGCAACCTGCGCTCACAGCACAAGTCCACACACCCAGCCAGAACCTCCACTTTCATGTAATGTGCCCGAGCGCTACAGACAAGAGCCTTGCCCATGGTTACCCCACCATGCCATGTCATCACTCCAGAATATAGAGTCCCAGCAGTCTTCATATTTTTCAGAATGAGCCCTGATAAATTGTAGGAGAAATTTTTGAACATGGGATTTAGGAGAGGCTTCCTTTTCTGGACCACACACATGCATGACGTTTTTATGCAGTATTGTGTCATGAGAAACACTTACCCTGATTTGGATTTCTACATCTTCTGCTAAATGCAGTGAAATTGCAAGTCAATTTTCTTCAACCCTTTTCATTGGAAGATAATCCTGTTTATGTGTTAACTTCCGTAGTTGGACTAGATGTCTCTGTGAGATGGCTGCAGTTGTTAAATGTTGTCACATTTTTGTATCACTTTTGCTAAATGGCAAGTAAAGGTTTGTGACCTTCTTGTAGCCTTCACCTTTCTCGTTTTGGGAAATTGTTTTGTTTCTCAAGTCTTGTGACATCTCTCTTCCACGTGGTGCCATTGCTGACAGCATGAAATGGGAAGGGGTTTTTGTACATTAAGTAGCACCCTCTTATAGTAAAGTGTCTGCTGGTCACCTGTTTAATGAATGATCAGACTTATCTGTGGTTGAATTGTTGTTAATTAGGATTATGTAGTCTAAACTTTAGCTTTTCTTCTGAGAGTATAATTTGGATGTACTCATTTTTGCAACATGGTGCTAAATAAAGGTTTTCTGACAAATCTGTTGGGGTATACTCATTCACGTTGAGTACTATATATATACAGTGGGGCAAAAAAGTATTTAGTCAGTCAGCAATAGTGCAAGTTCCACCACTTAAAAAGATGAGAGGCGTCTGTAATTTACATCATAGGTAGACCTCAACTATGGGAGACAAACTGAGAAAAAAAAATCCAGAAAATCACATTGTCTGTTTTTTTAACATTTTATTTGCATATTATGGTGGAAAATAAGTATTTGGTCAGAAACAAAATTTCATCTCAATACTTTGTAATATATCCTTTGTTGGCAATGACAGAGTTCAAACGTTTTCTGTAAGTCTTCACAAGGTTGCCACACACTGTTGTTGGTATGTTGGCCCATTCCTCCATGCAGATCTCCTCTAGAGCAGTGATGTTTTGGGCTTTTCGCTTGGCAACACGGACTTTCAACTCCCTCCAAAGGTTTTCTATAGGGTTGAGATCTGGAGACTGGCTAGGCCACTCCAGGACCTTGAAATGCTTCTTACGAAGCCACTCCTTCGTTGCCCTGGCGGTGTGCTTTGGATCATTGTCATGTTGAAAGACCCAGCCACGTTTCGTCTTCAATGCCCTTGCTGATGGAAGGAGGTTTGCACTCAATATCTCACGATACATGGCCCCATTCATTCTTTCATGTACCCGGATCAGTCGTCCTGGCCCCTTTGCAGAGAAACAGCCCCAAAGCATGATGTTTCCACCACCATGCTTTACAGTAGGTATGGTGTTTGATGGATGCAACTCAGTATTCTTTTTCCTCCAAACACGACAAGTTGTGCTTCTACCAAACAGTTCCAGTTTGGTTTCATCAGACCATAGGACATTCTCCCAAAACTCCTCTGGATCATCCAAATGCTTTCTAGCAAACTTCAGACGGGCCCGGACATGTACTGGCTTAAGCAGTGGGACACGTCTGGCACTGCAGGATCTGAGTCCATGGTGGCGTAGTGTGTTACTTATGGTATGCCTTGTTACATTGGTCCCAGCTCTCTGCAGTTCATTCACTAGGTCCCCCCGCGTGGTTCTGGGATTTTTGCTCACCGTTCTTGTGATCATTCTGACCCCACGGGGTGGGATTTTGCGTGGAGCCCCAGATCGAGGGAGATTATCAGTGGTCTTGTATGTCTTCCATTTTCTAATTATTGCTCCCACTGTTGATTTCTTCACTCCAAGCTGGTTGGCTATTGCAGATTCAGTCTTCCCAGCCTGGTGCAGGGCTACAATTTTTTTTCTGGTGTCCTTTGACAGCTCTTTGGTCTTCACCATAGTGGAGTTTGGAGTCAGACTGTTTGAGGGTGTGCACAGGTGTCTTTTTATACTGATAACAAGTTTAAACAGGTGCCATTACTACAGGTAATGAGTGGAGGAAAGAGGAGACTCTTAAAGAAGAAGTTACAGGTCTGTGAGAGCCAGAAATCTTGATTGTTTGTTTCTGACCAAATACTTATTTTCCACCATAATATGCAAAAAAAATGATAAAAAAACAGACAATGTGATTTTCTGGATTTTTTTTTCTCAGTTTGTCTCCCATAGTTGAGGTCTACCTATGATGTAAATTACAGACGCCTCTCATCTTTTTAAGTGGTGGAACTTGCACTATTGCTGACTGACTAAATACTTTTTTGCCCCACTGTATATATATATATATATATATATATATATATATATATATACACTGCTGAAAAAAAAGGAACACTAAAATCCCACATCCTAGATTTCACTGAATGGAATATTTCAGTTGTAAGTCTTTATTCATTACATAGTGGAATGAGAAATTAAGTTACAGGCTGATCCGACTTAAGGGGAAATGCCTCAAGACAAGGAAATGATGATGTTCAGTAGTGCGGTCCTGCTGCTAGGTTGTCGCCCTCCTACGGCCCCCTCCATGTCTCCTAGTGTACTGGCCTGTCTCCTGGTAGTGCTTCCAGTCTCTGGACACTACGCTGACAGACACAGCAAACCTTCTTGCCACAGCTCGAATTGATGTGCAATTCTGGATGAGCTGCACTACCTGAGCCACTTGTGTGGGTTGTAGTGTCTGTCTCATGCTACCACGAGTGTGAAAGCACAACCAACATTCAAAAGTGACCAAATCATCAGCCAGAAAGCATTGGTACTGAGATGTGGTGTGTGGTCCCCACCTGCAGAATCACTCCTTTATTGAGTGTGTCTTGATAATTGCCAATGATTTCCATCTGTTGTCTATTCCATTTGCACAATAGCATGTGAAATTGATTGTCAAACAGTGTTGCTTCCTAAGTGAACAGATTGATTTCACAGAAGTTTGAATTACTTGGAGTTATATTCTTTTGTTTAAGCATTTCCTTTATTTTTTTGAGCAGTGTGTATATATATATATATATATATATATATATATATACTCGATAGCGACCCGATTCTAATGCATGGGGTATTCTAGAATATGTATGCATATATGTACGTCGCGCTTAGCACAGCCACGTAGTATATAGCGCAGCCACATAGTATATAGCACAGCCACGTAGTATATAGCACAGCCACGTTAGTATATAGCACAGCCCTCGTAACACAGACAGCCACGTAGTATATAGCACAGCCACGTAGTATATAGCAGCCACATAGTATATAACACAGTCCACGTAATATATAGCACAGCCCATGTAATATATAGCACAGCCCACGTAGTATATGGCACAGCCACGTAGTATATAGCACAGCCATGTAGCATATAACACAGCCCAAGTAGTATATAGCACAGCTATGTAGTATATAGGAGCCACATAGTATATAGCACAGCCCATGTAACACAGACATCCACATAGTATATAGCAGAGCCATGGAGTATATAGCAGCCACGTAGTATATAGCAGCCACGTAGTATAAAGCACAGCCCACATAATATATAGCACAGCCCACATAATATATAGCACAGCCCACATAATATATAGCACAGCCCACACAGTATATAACACAGCCCACGTAGTATATAACACAGTTTACATAGTATATAGCAGCCATGCAGTATATAACACAGCCAGGTACGGACTGGGGCTGAAATTTGAAATAACACAGGCCCATGCTGTCACCATCCCCAAGAACCAGATGGGATATATTACTAATATTACCCTGCATGGAGGAAAGGAAGATTTACTACAAGACCAATATTTCTAATGATAACTCCACCACAACTCTTAACAGTATGGGTGTCTTGAGAACCCTTATTCTGTTAACAACGTAGCAGACAAGGAGGCCCACAACCAGACAGGCCCTTCTGGCATTTGCCGGAATTGCCAGATGGCCTGTCTGGCACTGAACACAGCCCACATAGTATATAACACAGCCCACGTAGTATATAGCAGTGTGGGCGCCATATCCCTGTTAAAAAAAAAATAAAAAAAAAATAGTTATAGACTCACCCTCTGGCGTCCACTGAAGCTGTCCTGATGCGCACGATGCTGCCGCAAGCATCCATTCCCAGTGATGCATTGCGAAACTACCCAGATGACTTAGCGGTCTCTGGGAACAGAAGATGGTGGCAGCATCGCGCGCATCGGTGGACGGCGGAAGGTGACAATAGCACAATTTGTTATTTTTTTATTTTTTTATTATTTTTATCATTATATCTTTTTACTATTGATGCTGCATAGGCAGCATCAATAGTAAAAAGTTGGTCTGGAATGGGGCGACACACTGACATTGACTAGAGGGGAGTAGGGAGGGGGCACTGACTTGAGGAGAGTAGGGAGGGGCCAATTCGCGGCCGCACTAAGTCTGTTGCTGATTGGTCACGGCCGGGCGGCTGCGACCAATCAGCGATGCGGGATTTCCGTGACAGACAAACTGACGGAAGTACCCCTTAGACAATTATATATATATATATAATTATTATTATTTATTATTATATTCCATGGCGCTTTACATGTGAGGAGGGGTATACATAAAAAAAACAAGTACAATAACCTTAATCAATACAAGCCACGACTGGTACATGAGGAGAGAGGACCCTGCCCGCGAGAGCTCATAATCTACAAGGGATGGGTGAGAATACAGTAGGCGGGGGTAGAGCTGGTCATGCAGAGGTTTGATTGATCAGTGGTTACTGCAGGTTTTAAGCTTGCTGAAAGAGATAGGTCTTCAGGTTCTTTTTGAATGTTTCCACGGTAGACAAGAGTCTGATGTGTTGGGGTAGACAGTTCCAGAGTATGGGAGATGTGCGGGAGAAATCTTGTATGCGATTATAGGAAGAGGAGGTAAGAGGGGAGTGTGGAAGGAGATCTTGTGAGAATCGGAGGTTGCTTGCAGGTAATTACTGGGAGACGAAGTCACAGATGTATGGAGGACACCGGTTGTGGATTGCTTTGTATGTCATGTTTGGGGTTTTGAACTATAGTCTTTGGGTAATTGTGAGTCAGTGCAGGGATTGACAGAGAGGAGAGGCTTCGGAAAAGCGGGGTGACAGGTGGATTAGTCAGGCAGCAGAGTTTAGAATAGATTGGAGGGGTGCGAGAGTGTTAGAGCGGAGGCCACAGAGCAGGAGGTTGCAGTAGTAAAGGCAAGAGATGATAAGGGCATGGAATAGGGTTTTTTCAGATTCTTGGTTGAGGACTGTATGGATCCGGGAAATATTATTGAGTTGAAGTCAACAGGAAGTGGAAGGGGCTTGGATATGTGGTTTGAAGGAGAGATGAGTGTCAACGAGGTGGTGTGCGAGTGGCATAGAAGCGGAATGTCCTGTCTTTTAGGTACAACGAAATCCAAGATAGGGCCAAGTCAGTGGTGCCAAGAGATGAGAGAGTCTGTAATAGTAGGGAATGTTCCACTGTTTCAAAGGCAGAGGGCAGGTCTAGAGGACAGAATAGTGTCGCTTGGCTTTGGCATTTAAAAGGTCATATATATACAGTACAGACCAAAAGTTTGAACACACCTTCTCATTTAAAGATTTTTCTGTATTTTCATGACTATGAAAATTATAAATTCACACTGAAGGCATCAAAACTATGAATTAACACATGAGGAATTATATACTTAACAAAAAAGTGTGAAACAACAGAAAATATGTCTTATATTCTAGGTTCTTCAAAGTAGCCACCTTTTGCTTTGATGACTGCTTTGCACACTATTGGCATTCTCTTGATGAGCTTCAAGAGGTAGACAACGGATGTGGTTTTCACTTCACAGGTGTGCCCTGTCAGGTTTAATAAGTGGGATTTTTTGCCTTATAAATGGGGTTGTGTTGAGCAGAAGTCTGGTGGATATACAGCTGATAGTCCTACTGAATAGACTGTTAGAGTTTATATTATGGCAAGAAAAAGCAGCTAAGAAAAGAAAAACGAGTGGCCGGCCATCATTATTTAAAGAAATGAAGGTCAGTCAGTATGAAAAAATTGGGAAAACTCTGAAAGTGTCCCCACGTGAAGTTGCATAAACCATCAAGCGCTACAAAGAAACTGGCTCATATGAGGACCACCCCAGGAAAGGAAGACCAAGAGTCACCTCTGCTTCTGAGAATAAGTTTATCCGAGTCACCAGCTTCAGAAATCGCAGGTTAACAGCAGCTGAGATTAGAGATCAGGTCAATTCCACACAGAGTTCTAGCAGCAGACACATCTCTACAATAACTGTTAAGAGAAGACTTTATGCAGCAGGCCTTCATGGTAAAATAGCTGCTAGGAAACCACTGCTAAGGACAGGCTACAAGCAGAAGAGACGTTTTTGGGCTAAAGAACACAAGGAATGGACATTAGACCAGTGGAAATCTGTGCTTTGGTCTTATGAGTCCAAATTTTAGATCTTTGGTTCCAACCACTGTGTCTTTGTGCGATGCAGAAAAGGTGAACGGATGGACTCTACATGCCTGGTTTAAAACCATGAAGCATGGAGGAGGAGGTATGATGGTGTGGAGGTGCTTTGCTGGTGACACTGTTGGGGATTTATTCAAAATTGAAGGCATACTGAACCAGCATGGCTACCACAGCATCTTGCAGTGGCATATTATTCCATCCGGTTTGCACTTAGTTGGACCTCTTGAAGCTCATCAAGAAAATGCCAAGAGTGTGAAAGGCAGTCATCAAAGCAAAAGGTGGCTACTTTGAAGAACCTGGACTTTAAGACATATTTTCAGTTGTCTCACATTTTTTTGTTAAGTATATAATTCCACATGTGTTAATTCAAAGTTTTGATGCCTTCAGTGTGAATTTAAAATTTTCATAGTCAGGAAAATACAGAAAAATCTTTAAATGAGAAGGTGTGTCCAATCTTTTGGTCTGTGTCCAGCATTTTGGAAGTGCATTGAACAGCAAGGTGGATTGCTGTTGAGGGGAAAAAAAATCTCTTTAAATATTCAGCTTAGCGAGTGTGAGCGAGCTGAGTGTGACCTGACCGTAAGTGTGAACGGCGGTAAGTGTGACTTGTGATTCAGTGAAGAGGTACTTGGAAAACCTTTAACAAATACCTGTGTGAATTGGTGTGAGTTACTGAATTGGGAATAGCTATAATAACAAGGGGTTAATTTAGGGTGGGGGATCATAATTAAGGGTTTATAAGGGGCAGCTGGTTGGGGCTCAAGTCCTTTTTGGAAGTGCATTGAACAGCAAGGTGGATTGCAGCTGAGGGGAAAAAACTATTTAAATCTTCAGCTTAGCGAGTGTGAACGAGCTGAGTGTGACCTGAGCGTAAGGGCGAACGGCGGTAAGTGTGACTTGTGATTCAGTGACTTTGGATTCAGGGAGTTTCCAAGGGAGGAATTATTGAATTGCTGTCTGTATTTTATTAATACTTTGTATTTATTTTTATGTAATGTTTCTGTCTGTTGCAAACCCCATTAGGAAATGTGCTCCACTATTGTTAATGCCATACAGTGCACATCTTGACACATGTATGCAATCCTTGATCAGCCGGTCGAGGGTGCATACTGCTGTGCGAGATGTGAGCACGTTGAGCATTTGGAAGCCCAGATTCTGAATCTAAATGTGCAGCTGGCAACACTGAGATCCATTGACAATATGGAAAGGAGTCTTCTGCTCACTGAGCAGACACTCAATGGGATAGATGATGGGGGGATGGTAGGATGGAGCTGCAGGACAGTGAAGCAGCAAGCTGGGTGACCGTTAGAAAGCGGGGTAGAGGGAAGAGTGCCAGGGAGGCTAGTCCTGATCTGGCACACCCCAATAAGTTTGCTAAGTTGGCAGATGAGGGGGGTGCCAGTTCAGGGGTAGCACTGCTGCAGCCAGGCATGTCCTCTGAAAGCTGGAGGAGTGACTACTACAGTAAGGAGGGAAATAGGAGAGCAGGGCAGGCCAGACAGGTGCTGGTAGTGGGGGACTCAATTATTAGGGGAACAGATAGGGCAATCTGTCACAAAGACAGGGATCTTGGAACGGTGTGCTGCCTACCTGGCGCTCGAGTCTGACACATCGCTGATCTGCTTGACAGGTTTACTGGGAGGGGCTTGCGACGACCCAGTGGTCATGGTGCACATTGGCACCAATGACAAAGTTAGAGGAAGTTGGAAGGTCCTTAAAAACGATTAGGTTGCATGTTGAAAGCAAGGACCTCCAACGTGGTATTTTCCGAAATACTGCCTGTACCACGAGCCACGCCAGAGGCAACGGGAGATTAGGGAGGTTAATAAGTGCTGAAGAATTGGCGTAGGAAGAAGGGGTTTGGGTTCCTGCAGAACTGGGCCGACTTCTCAGTTGCCTACAGGTTCTGCGCTAGGGACGGGCTGCACCTCAATGGGGAAGGTGCAGCTGTGCTGGGGGAGAAGATTGGAGGAGTGTTTAAACTAGGGATTGGGGGGAGGGTATTCATTTTATAGGAGGGGAACACAGTGCACATAGAGACCTGGGAACAAATAAGGAAGTTGGGGGTGGCGGTGGCATGAGGGGTGGGGTTAGAACAATTAATAATTTAAGAAAGAATAGAGGTACAGAGAGATACATAAAGCGCATGTATACTAATGCCAGAAGCCTTGCTAACAAAATGGATGAGTTAGAATTAATGTTGTTGGAGCATAATTATGACATCGTGGGGATATCTGGGACATGGCTGGATGAGAGCCATGACTGGGCTGTTAACTTGCAGGGCTATAGTTTGTTCAGAAATGACCGAATGGATAAGCGAGGGGGAGAGCTGTGTCTATATGTAAAATCATCCTTAAAACCCATCCTGCATGTTAATATAAGTGAATCTAATGAAAATGTGGAATCCCTGTGGATGGAGATAAGGGGAGGGGAGAAAAATAATAAATTACTAATAGGGGTTTGTTATAAGTCTCCAAAAATAATGCAAATAGATGAAGCTGTGACTCAAGGAGAAGTCTTTATTATGGGGGACTTCAACTACCCTGAAATAGATTGAGGAACAGAAACCTGCAGTTCCAGCAAAGGAAATCGGTTTTTAACAACTATGAGAGACAATTACCTTTCACAACTGTTTCAGAACGCAACAAGAAGGGGGGCACTGCTAGACCTAATATTAACCAACAGGCTAGACAGCATATCAAATATAAGGGTTGAGGGTCACTTGGTTAATAGTGATCACAAAATAATAAGTTTTCATGTATCCTTTAATAAGATGTGTAGTAGAGGGGTTACAAGGACACTAAACTTCAGAAGGGCAAATTTCCAACGGATGAGAGATGATCTTGGTGCAATTAATTGGGACGATATCGTGAGACATAAAAGTACACAAACAAAATGGGACACGTTTATTAGCATCCTGGATAGGACCTGTGCACAGTATATACCGTATGGGAATAAACATACTAGAAATAGGAGGAAACCAATATGGCTAAATAGAGCTGTAAGGGGCGCAATAAGTGACAAAAAAAAAGCATTTAGAGAATTAAAGGAAGTCGGTAGTGAGGAGTCATTAAATAAATACAGAAAATTAAATAAATTCTGTAAAAAGCAAATCAAGGGAGAACAAAAATCAACCTTGCGGATACATACACAAATGTGTTGCTCCCAACTATCGAAAGTGCCCATAGCACTCTACACGAGAACAGGAGGGGTAAACTCCCAAATATAGATATACCTATAAGCTGATCAAGAGCGTACTGCCCCACAAAAAGACATACCATCATATATAATGCAAAATAGTAGAATTTTATTGATAACAACATACAAAATTTAAAAGGATCAGTAAACAAACTGTAAAAAGCAGGAATTGGTGAATGACCAAATGGACAGACCCAGCATAACCAAACCCCACATTACAAATGTGAAGGTGCAGACCAAACACAGGCATGTATCTAAGGACCTTCAGGCATGGTAAAAAGATATACTGTCATGCATTTGGAAGAAAGGGAGAGGGTACAGGAGTATTCAATCAGATACAAATATCGTAGTATACACTCCAAAAGTGGAGCCCCCTGTGGCCTTACCATACATCCCCCATATTGCACTATGCCCATAGAGTTAATTATAACAGCCCTATGATCCGCTTACCCATGGGAGGTTTGGTGCTGTGCGTGTCCATAAGCGAGGGCGTATGCATGACAGTATATCTTTTTACCATGCCTGAAGGTCCTTATATATATGCCTGTGTTTGGTCTGCACCTTCACATTTGTAATGTGGGGTTTGGTTATGCTGGGTCTGTCCATTTGGTCATTCACCAATTCCTGCTTTTTACAGTTTGCTTACTGATCCTTTTAAATTTTGTATGTTGTTATCAATAAAATTCTACTATTTTGCATTATATATGACGGTATGTGTTATGATCTGGAGGTTAGGACAAATAGTGGACCTGGTAGTTAGAGCACCAGAAAAGACCTGATAGCACATTAATACAGGACAAGCTCTGGGAAGTGGAACCTCTGCTGACCGCAATCCCTAATCCTATCACGCACACTAGAAATAGCCGTGGAGCGCTCCTATCATGACCTAGGCGCCTCGTCACAGCCTCAGAACTAGCTAGCCCTAGAGATAGGAAAAATAAGCCTATCTTGCCTCAGAGAAAGTTCCCCAAAGGAAAAGGCAGCCCCCCACATATATTGACTGTGAGTAAGATGAAATCACAAACACAGAGATGAAATAGATTTAGCAAAGAGAGGCCCGACTTACTAAACAGACAGAAGATAGGAAAGGTCACTTTGCAGTCAGCAAAAAACCCTACAAAAGCCACACAGAGAGTGCAGGGAAAAATACCTTCCGCACCGACTAACGGAGCGGAGGCGCCCCTCTGCGTCCCAGAGCTTCCAGCAAGCAAGGCAAAATTCACATAAGCATGCTGGACAGAAAAAATAGCAAACAAGAAAAAAGCAAAGCAAAACTTAGCTTCTGCTGGAGGAAACAGGTAACCAGGAAGATCCAGGAGCGAACTAGACTAATGCTACAACATTGACAGCTGGCATCGGACAAGGATCCAAGTGGAGTTAAATAGAGCAGCCCACTAACGAATTAGCCTAGTCACCTGTAGAAGGAAACTCAGAAACACCCACAGGCATCAGAGAAAGTCCATGGACAGAATCAGCCGAAGTACCATTCATGACCACAGGAGGGAGCCCAAAAACCGAATTCACAACAGTACCCCCCCTTGAGGAGGGGTCACCGAACCCTCACGAGAGCCCCCAGGCCGACCAAGATGAGCCAAATGAAAGGCACGAACCAGATCGGCCGCATGAACATCAGAGGCAAAAACCCAGGAATTATCCTCCTGAGCATAACCCTTCCACTTGACCAAGTACTGGAGTTTCCGTCTCGAAAAAGGAGAATCCAAAATCTTCTCCACCACATACTCCAACTCCCCCTCAACCAACACCGGAGCAGGAGGGTCAACGGATGGAACCACAGGCGCCACATATCTCCGCAACAATGACCTATGGAACACATTATGGATGGCAAAAGAATCTGGAAGGGCCAAACGAAATGATACAGGATTGATAACCTCAGAAATTTTATACGGACCAATGAAACGAGGCTGAAACTTAGGAGAGGAAACCTTCATAGGAACATAACGAGACGACAACCAAACTAAATCCCCAACACGAAGTCGGGGACCCACACAGCGCCGGCGGTTAGCGAAACGTTGAGCCTTCTCCTGGGACAATGTAAAATTGTCCACCACATGAGTCCAAATCTGCTGCAACCTATTCACCACAGTATCTACACCAGGACAGTCTGAAGACTCAACCTGCCCTGAAGAGAAACGAGGATGAAAACCAGAATTGCAGAAAAACGGCGAAACCAAAGTAGCCGAGCTGGCCCGATTATTAAGGGCAAACTCAGCCAACGGCAAAAAGGACACCCAATCATCCTGATCAGCAGAAACAAAGCATCTCAGATATGTTTCCAACGTCTGATTAGTTCGTTCGGTTTGGCCATTTGTCTGAGGATGGAAAGCCGAGGAAAAAGACAGATCAATGCCCATCCTAGCACAAAAGGATCGCCAAAACCTCGAAACAAACTGAGAACCTCTGTCCGAAACGATGTTCTCCGGAATGCCATGTAAACGAACCAGATGCTGGAAAAACAATGGCACCAAATCAGAGGAGGAAGGCAATTTAGACAAGGGTACCAAATGGACCATCTTAGAAAAGCGATCACAAACCACCCAAATGACCGACATCTTTTGAGAGACGGGGAGATCCGAAATAAAATCAATAGAAATATGCGTCCAGGGCCTCTTCGGGACCGGCAAGGGCAAAAGCAACCCACTAGCACGAGAACAGCAGGGCTTAGCCCGAGCACAAGTCCCACAGGACTGCACAAAAGAACGCACATTCCGTGATAAAGAAGGCCACCAAAAGGATCTAGCCACCAAATCTCTGGTACCAAAGATTCCAGGATGCCCAGCCAACACCGAACAATGAAGCTCAGAGATAACTCTGATAGTCCATTTATCAGGGACAAACAGTTTCTCTGCTGGGCAACGGTCAGGTCTATCAGCCTGAAATTTTTGCAGCACCCGCCGCAAATCAGGGGAGATGGCAGACAAAATTATCCCCTCTTTGAGAATACCTGCCGGCTCAGAAACACCCGGAGAGTCAGGCACAAAACTCCTTGACAGGGCATCAGCCTTCACATTCTTAGAGCCCGGAAGGTACGAAACCACAAAATCAAAACGGGAGAAAACTAACGCCCATCGAGCCTGTCTCGGATTCAACCGTTTGGCAGACTCAAGATAAGTCAAATTTTTGTGATCTGTCAAGACCACCACACGATGCTTGGCTCCTTCCAGCCAATGACGCCACTCCTCGAATGCTCACTTCATGGCCAACAATTCTCGATTACCAACATCATAATTGCGCTCAGCAGGCGAAAACTTTCTAGAAAAGAAAGCACATGGCTTCATTCCCGAGCCATCAGAACTTCTTTGCGACAAAACAGCCCCTGCTCCAATCTCAGAGGCATCAACCTCAACCTGAAACGGGAGCGAAACATCTGGCTGGCACGACACAGGGGCAGAAGAAAAACGACGCTTCAATTCCTGAAAGGCATCCATGGCCGCAGAAGACCAATTGACCACATCAGCACCCTTCTTGGTCAAATCAGTCAATGGTTTAGCAACACTAGAAAAATTAGCGATGAAGCGATGATAAAAATTAGCAAAGCCCAGGAACTTTTGCAGGCTCTTCACAGATGTCGGCTGAGTCCAATCATGAATGGCCTGGACTTTAACAGGGTCCATCTCGACAGTAGAAGGGAAAAAAATGAACCCCAAAAATGAAACCTTCTGAACTCCAAAGAGACACTTTGACCCCTTCACAAACAAGGAATTAGCACGGAGGACCTGGAACACCATTCTGACCTGCTTCACATGAGACTGCCAATCATCCGAAAAGACCAAAATATCATCCAAATACACAATCAGGAATTTATCCAGGTACTCTCGGAAGATGTCATGCATAAAGGACTGAAATACTGATGGAGCATTGGAAATCCCGAATGGCATCACCAGGTACTCAAAATGGCCCTCGGGCGTATTAAATGCTGTTTTCCATTCATCGCCCCGTTTAATACGCACAAGATTATACGCCCCTCGAAGGTCTATCTTGGTAAACCAACTAGCCCCTTTAATACGAGCAAACAAGTCAGACAGCAACGGCAAAGGATACTGAAATTTGACAGTAATTTTATTAAGAAGGCGGTAATCAATACAAGGTCTCAAAGAACCATCCTTCTTGGCCACAAAAAAGAACCCTGCTCCCAACGGTGATGACGATGGGCGAATATGGCCTTTCTCCAAGCATTCCTTTATATAACTCTGCATAGCGGCGTGCTCTGGCACAGATAAATTGAACAATCGGCCCTTAGGAAACTTACTACCAGGAATCAAATTAATTGCACAATCGCAATCCCTATGAGGAGGTAGGGCACTGGCTTTGGGCTCATCAAATACATCCTGATAATCCGACAAAAACTCCGGAACCTCAGAAGGAGTAGAAGACAAAATTGACAAAAATGGAACATCACCATGTACCCCCTGGCAACCCCAGCTGGACACAGACATAGATTTCCAGTCCAATACTGGATTATGGACCTGTAGCCATGGTAACCCTAAAACGACCACATCATGCAGATTATGTAAGACCAAAAAACGGATATCCTCCTGATGTGCAGGAGCCATGCACATGGTCAATCGCCGATCGATCTGAATAGCCTAAGACATAGACTCATTCAGACCAGCAGGCATAGGAAATCCCACCATGACATCTTTAAGGGCTTCAGAGAGACCCTTTCTGAAGATTGCTGCCAGGGGACCATTCATTCCACTGAGTGAGCACAGACCACTTTCTAAACTTCTGACAATATATATCTGCTTCATCCTGACCCTGACACAGAGCCAGCAAGATTTTCTCTGCCTGATCCACTGAATTAGGTTCGTCATAAAGCAATCCGAGCGCCAGGAAAAACGCATCCACATCACGCAATGCCGGATCTCTTGGCGCAAGGGAAAATGCCCAGTCTTGAGGGTCACCACGTAACAAAGAAATAATGATCCTTACTTGTTGATCAGGATCACCTGAGGAGCGAGGTTTCAAAGCTAGAAACAATTTACAATTATTTTTGAAATTCAAAAACTTAGATCTATCACCAAAAAATGAATCAGGAATTGGAATCTTAGGCTCTGACATCGGATTCTGAACCACAAAATCTTGGATGTTTTGTACCCTTGTAGTGAGATTATCCATCCAAGAGGACAGACCTTGAATGTCCATGTCCACACCTGTGTTCTGAACCACCCAGAGGTAAAGGGGAAAAGTGAGACAGAACATGCTGCAAAGAAAAAAATATGGTCTCAGAGCTTCACTTATCCCTCTATTGAGATGCATCAATACTTTTGGCCAGCTGTACTGTTATGATCTGGAGGTTAGGACAAATAGTGGACCTGGTAGTTAGAGCACCAGAAAAGACCTGATAGCACATTAATACAGGACAAGCTCTGGGAAGTGGAACCTCTGCTGACCGCAATCCCTAATCCTATCACGCACACTAGAAATAGCCGTGGAGCGCTCCTATCATGACCTAGGCTGTTATGGCCGGCAATCAGGCAACACAGCGTGCAGTAATCAGCGCACATACAGAGATCTGGCAATAACCAAAAACAATAGGACGAGCTCTGAGACGTGGAATCTCTGTAGACTGCAGTACCTGATCTATCCTCACACAACTATAAGCAGCAGTGGATTGCGCCTATCACTACCTATGCAACTCGGCACTGCCTGAGGAGCTGACTAGCCTGAAGATAGAAATACAAGCCTGACTTACCTCAGAGAAATACCCCAAAGGAATAGGCAGCCCCCCACATATAATGACTGTTAGCAAGATGAAAAGACAAACGTAGGAATGAAATAGATTCAGCAAAGTGAGGCCCGATATTCTAGACAGAGCGAGGATAGCAAAGAGAACTATGCAGTCTACAAAAAACCCTAAAACGAAAACCACGCAAAGGGGCAAAAAGACCCACCGTGCCGAACTAACAGCACGGCGGTGCACCCCTTTGCTTCTCAGAGCTTCCAGCAAAAGTAATAGCAAGCTGGACAGAAAAAACAGAAAACAAACTAGAAGCACTTATCTAGCAGAGCAGCAGGCCCAAGGAAAGATGCAGTAGCTCAGATCCAACACTGGAACATTGACAAGGAGCAAGGAAGACAGACTCAGGTGGAGCTAAATAGCAAGGCAGCCAACGAGCTCACCAAAACACCTGAGGGAGGAAGCCCAGAGACTGCAATACCACTTGTGACCACAGAAGTGAATTCAGCCACAGAATTCACAACAGTACCCCCCCCTTGAGGAGGGGTCACCGAACCCTCACCAGAACCCCCAGGCCGACCAGGATGAGCCACATGAAAGGCACGAACAAGATCTGGGGCATGGACATCAGAGGCAAAAACCCAGGAATTATCTTCCTGAGCATAACCCTTCCATTTGACCAGATACTGGAGTTTCCGTCTAGAGACACGAGAATCCAAAATCTTCTCCACAATATACTCCAATTCCCCCTCCACCAAAACAGGGGCAGGAGGCTCCACAGATGGAACCATAGGTGCCACGTATCTCCTCAACAACGACCTATGGAATACATTATGTATGGAAAAGGAGTCTGGGAGGATCAGACGAAAAGACACCGGATTGAGAATCTCAGAAATCCTATACGGACCAATAAAACGAGGTTTAAATTTAGGAGAGGAAACCTTCATAGGAATATGACGAGAAGATAACCAAACCAGATCCCCAACACGAAGTCGGGGTCCCACACGGCGTCTGCGATTAGCGAAAAGCTGAGCCTTCTCCTGGGACAAGGTCAAATTGTCCACTACCTGAGTCCAGATCTGCTGCAACCTGTCCACCACAGAATCCACACCAGGACAGTCCGAAGACTCAACCTGTCCTGAAGAGAAACGAGGATGGAACCCAGAATTGCAGAAAAATGGAGAGACCAAGGTAGCCGAGCTGGCCCGATTATTAAGGGCGAACTCAGCCAACGGCAAAAATGACACCCAATCATCCTGGTCAGCGGAAACAAAACATCTCAGATATGTTTCCAAGGTCTGATTGGTTCGTTCGGTCTGGCCATTAGTCTGAGGATGGAAGGCCGAGGAGAAAGATAGGTCAATGCCCATCCTACCACAAAAGGCTCGCCAGAACCTCGAGACAAACTGGGAACCTCTGTCAGAAACAATATTCTCAGGAATGCCATGTAAACGAACCACATGCTGGAAGAACAAAGGCACCAAATCAGAGGAGGAAGGCAATTTAACCAAAGGCACCAGATGGACCATTTTAGAAAAGCGATCACAGACCACCCAAATGACCGACATTTTTTGAGAAACGGGAAGGTCAGAAATGAAATCCATCGAAATATGTGTCCAAGGCCTCTTCGGGACCGGCAAGGGCAAAAGCAACCCACTGGCACGTGAACAGCAGGGCTTAGCCCTAGCACAAATTCCACAGGACTGCACAAAAGCACGCACATCCCGCGACAGAGATGGCCACCAGAAGGATCTAGCAACCAACTCCCTGGTACCAAAGATTCCTGGATGACCGGCCAGCACCGAACAATGAAGTTCAGACATAACTTTACTAGTCCACCTATCAGGGACGAACAGTTTCTCGGCCAGACAACGATCAGGTTTATTAGCCTGAAATTTCTGCAACACTCTCCGCAAATCAGGGGAGATGGCAGACACAATGACTCCTTCCTTGAGGATACTCGCCGGCTCAGATAACCCCGGAGAGTCGGGCACAAAACTCCTAGACAGAGCATCCGCCTTCACATTTTTAGAGCCCGGAAGGTATGAAATCACAAAATCAAAACGAGCAAAAAATAACGACCAACGGGCCTGTCTAGGATTCAAGCGCTTGGCAGACTCAAGATAAGTAAGGTTCTTATGATCAGTCAAAACCACCACGCGATGCTTAGCACCCTCAAGCCAATGACGCCACTCCTCGAATGCCCACTTCATGGCCAGCAACTCTCGGTTGCCCACATCATAATTACGCTCAGCAGCAGAAAATTTCCTGGAAAAGAAAGCACATGGTTTGAACACTGAGCAACCAGAACCTCTCTGTGACAAAACTGCCCCTGCACCAATCTCAGAAGCATCAACCTCGACCTGGAACGGAAGAGAAACATCAGGTTGACACAACACAGGGGCACAGCAAAAACGACGCTTCAACTCCTGAAAAGCTTCCACGGCAGCAGAAGACCAATTAACCAAATCAGCACCCTTCTTGGTCAAATCGGTCAATGGTCTGGCAATGCTAGAAAAATTACAGATGAAGCGACGATAAAAATTAGCAAAGCCCAGGAATTTCTGCAGACTTTTTAGAGATGTCGGCTGAGTCCAATCCTGGATGGCCTGAACCTTAACCGGATCCATCTCGATAGTAGAAGGGGAAAAGATGAACCCCAAAAATGAAACTTTCTGCACACCGAAGAGACACTTTGATCCCTTCACGAACAAGGAATTAGCACGCAGTACCTGGAAAACCATTCTGACTTGCTTCACATGAGACTCCCAATCATCTGAGAAGATCAAAATGTCATCCAAGTAAACAATCAAGAATTTATCCAGATACTCACGGAAAATGTCATGCATAAAAGACTGAAAAACAGATGGAGCATTGGCAAGTCCGAACGGCATCACCAGATACTCAAAATGACCCTCGGGCGTATTAAATGCTGTTTTCCATTCATCTCCCTGCCTGATTCTCACCAGATTATACGCACCACGAAGATCAATCTTAGTAAACCAACTAGCCCCCTTAATCCGAGCAAACAAGTCAGAAATCAATGGCAAGGGATACTGAAACTTAACAGTGATCTTATTAAGAAGGCGGTAATCAATACACGGTCTTAGCGAACCATCCTTCTTGGCTACAAAAAAGAACCCTGCTCCCAATGGTGACGACGATGGGCGAATATGTCCCTTCTCCAGGGACTCCTTCACATAACTGCGCATAGCGGTGTGTTCAGGTACGGACAAATTAAATAAACGACCCTTAGGGAATTTACTACCAGGAATCAAATCGATAGCACAATCACAATTCCTATGCGGAGGTAGGGCATCAGACTTGGACTCTTCAAATACATCCTGAAAGTCCGACAAGAACTCTGGGATGTCAGAAGGAATGGATGACGAAATAGACAAAAATGGAACATCACCATGTACTCCCTGACAACCCCAGCTGGTTACCGACATAGAGTTCCAATCCAATACTGGATTATGGGTTTGTAGCCATGGCAACCCCAACACGACCACATCATGCAAATTATGCAGTACCAGAAAGCGAATAACTTCCTGATGTGCAGGAGCAATGCACATGGTCAGCTGGGCCCAGTACTGAGGCTTATTCTTGGCCAAAGGTGTAGCATCAATTCCTCTCAACGGAATAGGACACCGCAAAGGCTCCAAGAAAAATCCACAACGTTTAGCATAATCCAAATCCATCAGATTCAGGGCAGCGCCTGAATCCACAAACGCCATGACAGAATACGATGACAAAGAGCACATTAAGGTAATGGACAAAAGGAATTTGGACTGTACAGTACCAATAACGGCAGAGCTATCGAACCGCCTAGTGCGTTTAGGACAATTAGAAATAGCATGAGTAGAATCACCACAATAGAAACACAGTCTGTTCAGATGTCTGTATTCCTGCCGTTCTACTTTAGTCATAGTCCTGTCGCACTGCATAGGCTCAGGTTTACTCTCAGACAATACCGCCAGATGGTGCACAGATTTACGCTCGCGCAAGCGACGACCGATCTGAATGGCCAAGGACATAGACTCATTCAAACCAGCAGGCATAGGAAATCCCACCATTACATCCTTAAGAGCTTCAGAGAGACCCTTTCTGAACAAAGCCGCTAGTGCAGATTCATTCCACAGAGCGAGTACTGACCACTTCCTAAATTTCTGACAATATACTTCTACATCATCCTGACCCTGGCATAAAGCCAGCAGATTTTTCTCAGCCTGATCCACTGAATTAGGCTCATCGTAAAGCAATCCCAGCGCCTGGAAAAATGCATCAACATTACTCAATGCAGAATCTCCTGGTGCAAGAGAAAACGCCCAGTCCTGTGGGTCGCCGCGCAAAAAAGAAATAATAATCAAAACCTGTTGAATAGGATTACCAGAAGAATGAGGTTTCAAGGCCAAAAATAGCTTACAATTATTTCTGAAGCTCAGGAATTTAGTTCTGTCACCAAAAAACAAATCAGGAATCGGAATTCTTGGTTCTAGCATCGATTTCTGATCAATAGTATCTTGAATCTTTTGTACATTTACAACGAGATTATCCATTGAGGAGCACAGAGCCTGAATATCCATGTCCACAGCTGTGTCCTGAAGCACTCTAATGTCTAGGGGAAAAAAAAGACTGAAGACAGAGCTAAGAAAAAAAAATGATGTCAGGATTTCTTTTTTCCCTCTATTGGGAATCATTGGTGTGGGCTCCTTGTACTGTTATGGCCGGCAATCAGGCAACACAGCGTGCAGTAATCAGCGCACATACAGAGATCTGGCAATAACCAAAAACAATAGGACGAGCTCTGAGACGTGGAATCTCTGTAGACTGCAGTACCTGATCTATCCTCACACAACTATAGGCAGCAGTGGATTGCGCCTATCACTACCTATGCAACTCGGCACTGCCTGAGGAGCTGACTAGCCTGAAGATAGAAATACAAGCCTGACTTACCTCAGAGAAATACCCCAAAGGAATAGGCAGCCCCCCACATATAATGACTGTTAGCAAGATGAAAAGACAAACGTAGGAATGAAATAGATTCAGCAAAGTGAGGCCCGATATTCTAGACAGAGCGAGGATAGCAAAGAGAACTATGCAGTCTACAAAAAACCCTAAAACGAAAACCACGCAAAGGGGCAAAAAGACCCACCGTGCCGAACTAACAGCACGGCGGTGCACCCCTTTGCTTCTCAGAGCTTCCAGCAAAAGTAATAGCAAGCTGGACAGAAAAAACAGAAAACAAACTAGAAGCACTTATCTAGCAGAGCAGCAGGCCCAAGGAAAGATGCAGTAGCTCAGATCCAACACTGGAACATTGACAAGGAGCAAGGAAGACAGACTCAGGTGGAGCTAAATAGCAAGGCAGCCAACGAGCTCACCAAAACACCTGAGGGAGGAAGCCCAGAGACTGCAATACCACTTGTGACCACAGAAGTGAATTCAGCCACAGAATTCACAACACTAGGCGCCTCGTCACAGCCTCAGAACTAGCTAGCCCTAGAGATAGGAAAAATAAGCCTATCTTGCCTCAGAGAAAATTCCAGCCCCCCACATATATTGACTGTGAGTAAGGTGAAATCACAAACACAGAGATGAAATAGATTTAGCAAAGAGAGGCCCGACTTACTAAACAGACAGAAGATAGGAAAGGTCACTTTGCAGTCAGCAAAAAACCCTACAAAAGCCACACAGAGAGTGCAGGGAAAAATACCTTCCGCACCGACTAACGGAGCGGAGGCGCCCCTCTGCGTCCCAGAGCTTCCAGCAAGCAAGGCAAAATTCACATAAGCATGCTGGACAGAAAAAATAGCAAACATGAAAAAAGCAAAAAAAAAAAAAAGCAAAGCAAAACTTAGCTTCTGCTGGAGGAAACATGTAACCAGGAAGATCCAGGAGCGAACTAGACCAATGCTACAACATTGACAGCTGGCATCGGACAAGGATCCAAGTGGAGTTAAATAGAGCAGCCCACTAACGAATTAGCCTCGTCACCTGTAGAAGGAAACTCAGAAACACCCACAGGCATCAGAGAAAGTCCATGGACAGAATCAGCCGAAGTACCATTCATGACCACAAAACAGAAAACAGAATTCACAACAGGTATGTCTTTTTGTGGGGCAGTACGCTCTTGATCAGCTTATAGGTATATAAAAAGCAAATCAAGGCAGCAAAAATTGAGACAGAGAGACTCATTGCCAGGGAGAGTAAAAATAATCCCAAAATAGTAAATAGTAAGAAACTAAAAAATGATAGTGTTGGCCCACTTAAAAATAGTCTGGGTGAAATGGTGGATGAGGATGAGGAAAAAGCCAATATGCTAAATGACTTTTTTTTTCATCAGTATTTACACAAGAAAATTACATGGCAGACAATATGATCAGTGATAACAAAAATTCCCCATTAAATGTCACCTGCTTAACCCAGCAGGAAGTACGGTGGCGTTTTAAAAATCACTAAAATTAACAAATCGCCGGGCCCGGATGGGATACACCCCCGAGTACTGCAGGAATTAAGTACAGTCATTGATGGACCATTATTTTTAATCTTTAAAGTCTCCATGATAACAGGGTCTGTACCACAGTACTGGCGTATAGCAAATGTGGCACCAATATTCAAAAAGGGGACAAAAACTGAACTCGGAAATTATAGGCCAGTAAACTTAACCTCTACTGTGGGTAAAATCCTGGAGGGCATTCTAAGGGATGCTATACTGGATTATTTGAGGAGGAATAACCTCATGACCCAATATCAACATGGGTTTACTAGTGACCTTTCCTATCAGACAAATCTGATCAATTTCTCTGAAGAGGTAAGTTTCGGACTGGACCAAGGGAACGCAGTGGATGCAGTGAATATGGACTTTTCAAAAGCTTTTGATACGGTGCCACACAAAAGGTTGATACATAAAATGAGAATAATGGGGATAGGGGAAAATATGTGTAAGTGGGTTAAGAGCTGGCTCAGGGATAAGAAACAAAGGGGTGGTTATTAATGGAGCACTCTCGGACTGGGTCACGGTTAGCAGTGGGGTACTATAGGGGTCAGTATTGGGCCCTCTTCTTTTTAACATATTTATTAATGACCTTGTAGGGGGCAGAATTTCAATATTTGGAGATGACACTAAATTCTGCAGGGTAATCAATACAGAGCAGGACAATTTTATATTGCAGGATGATTTATGTAAACTAGAAGCTTGGGCTGGCAAATGGAAAATGAGATTTAATGGGGATAAATGTAAGGTCATGCACTTGGGTAGAAGTAATAAGATGTATAACTGTGTGCTTAATTCTAAAACTCTTGGCAAAACGGTCAATAAAAAAGACCTAGGTGTATAGTTGGATGACAAACTCACATTTAGTGGCCAGTGTCAGGCAGCTGCTACAAAGGCAAATAAAATAATGGGATGCATTAAAAGAGGCATAGATGCTCATGAGGAGAACATAATTTTACCTCTATACAAGTCATTAGTTCGACAACACTTAGAATACTGTGCACAGTTCTGTTCTCCGGTGTGTAAGAAAGACATAGCTGAACTAGAGCGGGTGCAGAGAAGAGCGACCAAGATTATTAAAGGACTGGGGGGTCTGCAATACCAAGATAGGTTATTACACTTGGTGCTATTTAGTTTGGAAAAACAAAGGCTAAGGGGTGATCTTATTTTAATGTATAAATATATGAGGGGACAGTACAAAGACCTTTCTGATGATCTTTTTAATCATAGACCTGAGACAGGGAAAAGGGGCATCCTCTACGTCTGGAGGAAAGAAGGTTTAAGCATAATAACAGATGGGGATTCTTTACTGTAAGAGCAGTGAGACTATGGAACTCTCTGCCGTATGATGTTGTAATGAGTGATTCATTACTTAAATTTAAGTGGGGACTGGATTCCCTTCATGAAAAGTATAATGTTACAGGTTATATATAAAAGATTCATTGATAGGGCGTTGATCCAGGGAACTAGTCTGATTTCCGTATGTGGAGTCAGGAAGGAATTTTTCCCCCCAATGTGGAGCTTACTCTTTGCCACAAAGGTTTTTTTTTTCCTTCCTCTGGATCAACATGTTAGGGCATGTTAGGTTGTCAGGTTAGGCTGTTGGTTGAACTAGATGGACTTAAAGTCTTCCTTCAACCTTAATAACTGTGTTACTGTGTTACTGTATATATATATATAGAGAGAGAGAGAGAGAGATATCTATATATAGATATATAGATATATCTATATATAGATATATAGATGTATCTATATATAGATATATCTATATCTATCTATCTATCTATCTATATATATATATATAGATATATATACAGTGGGGGAAATAGGAAATAAGTATTCAATCCCTTGCTATCCCTTGCTGATTTTGTAAGTTTGCACACTGACAAAGACATGAACAGTCTATAATTTTATGAGTAGGTTAATTTTTGACATTGAGAGATAGAAAATCAAAAATAAAATCCCAAAGATCACATTATATAAATTATATACCTTTTTTTGCATTTTGCAGTGAGAAATAAGTATTTGATCCCCTACAAACCATTAAGAGTTCAGGGTCCTGCAGACCAGATAGACGCTCCTAAGCAACTCGTTACCTGCATTAAAGACAGCTGTCAATGTCTTACATAGCCATCTTTATAAAAGACTCGTGTCCACAGACTCAATTAATCTGTCAGACTCTTACCTCTACAGCATGGGCAAGACTAAAGAGCTTTATAAGGATGTCAGGGACAAGATCATAGACCTGCATAAAACTGGAATGGGCTACAAAAAACCATAAGTAAGACGTTGGGTGAGATGGAGACAACTGTTGGCGCAATAGTAAGAAAATAAAAGAAAAACAAAATGATTCTATTCTACTCCTTCATTGGAGGCCAAAGACATGAATAGTCTATATTTTTAAGGGTAGGTTAATTTTAACCTAATATACTGGCTAGTCAAGGAATGGTCTAGCAAGTTTCCAGACCTTAATCCCACAGAAAACGCATGGAGGGAGTAGAAGCTCCGAGTTGCCAAGCAATAGCCTCAAAATCTTAATGATTTAGAGATGATCCGCAGAGAGGAGTGGACCAAAATTCCTCCTGACATGTGCGCAAACCTCATCATCAACTACAAAAAACGTCTGACTGCTGTGCTTGCCAACAAGGGTTTTGCCACCAAGTATTAAGTCTTGCTTCCCAGAGGGATCAAATACTTATTTCTCCTTGCAAAATGCAAATACATTTATATAATTTAAACTTTGTGATTTTTGGGGATTTTATTTTGGATATTCTATCTTATCATATACAGTATATTAGCTTAAAATTAATCTACCCTTAAAATTATAGACTATTCATGTCTTTGGCCTCCAATGAAGGAGAAGAATCATCTCAACAAGGATCACAAGGAAATGGACAACATGTGGCTTAAATATGTGTGTCTGAGCAAAGGGTCTGAATACTTATGACCGTGTGATATTTCAGTTTTTCTTTATTAATACATTTGCAAAAAATTACTACATTTCTGTTTTTCAGTCAAGATGGGATTCAGTGTACATTAATGAGGAAAAAAACTTTTTTGAATTTATCAAATGGCTGCAATAAAACAAAGAGTGCAAAATGTAATGCCCACCATAAACATAACACCATAACTGTTATTAAACATACAATGTGTACCATAATTAACAACATGTAACTCCGTACAGTTTCTTTGTCATTATTTTTTCTGATGAATTAATACAACTCTATAAATAAGGAGAAATAGATAGTAGGGTCTCAAGAACTGGAATTGAATCCTTGTAGAGAACAATACTATAAAACATCTGTGTGTATGAGGCCATTTTGAAACTTAATTAATGGTGTAAATAGTTAAGAAAAAAGAACAGCAAATGAACTAAAACAATAAAAATAGTCACTTCTTTTATTCTATTAATCCCCAATACAGATGTTCTGATAATCCTCCTGATTTTATTTAACCCTCTAAGGACCGAGCCACTTTGTACTGATTAAACCTCATTTTTTTTTAAATCTGACCAGTGCCACTTTATGAGGTAATACTTTCGAAACATTTCAACGGATCCCACTGATTTTTTCATAACATATTGTACATCATGATAGTGGTTACATTTGTTTTCGTTATGACTTGTGTTTATTTGTGAAAATATCAGAAATTATCCTATGCCCTTAAACCAGAAAAATACGTCACACAATATAGTTAATACATAACATTTACAACATGTTTACTTTACATTAGCACAATGTTTGAAATATAATATTTTTTTAGGAAGTTAGAAGTATTAAAAGTTCATCAGCAATTTCTCATCTTTACAGCAAAATATAATGAAACTTTTTTTGGGGACCACATCACATTGGAAGTGAATTTGGGGGGTCTATATGACAGAAAATTCACAAAAGTAACATCATTCTAAAAACTGCACCCCTCAAGTTCCTGAATACCACATTCAATAAGTTTATTAACCCTTTAGGTGCCTCACATGAATTAATGGAATGTGGAAGGAAAAATGAACATTTATTTTTTTTTCACAAAAATTTAACTTCAGCCCCAAGTTTTATTTTAACAATGTCAACAGGAGAAAATGGACCCCAAAATTTGCTGTTCAATTTCTCCTGATTGCTCTGTTACCCTATGTGTGGGGGAAAACCGTTATGATCAGATGGCCTTGGAGCAGCATGAAAACTTTCACTAGAGTAGGTGGTAACTATACTGACCGCACACCCTGATCTTAACACAGCAACTAGAAGTAGCCGTGGGGTGTGCCTAACAAAACCTAGACACCTCGACACAGCCGGAGGACTAAATACCCCTATAGATGGAAATAGGAATTCTACCTTGCCTCAGAGCAGAACCCCAAAGGATAGGCAGCCCCCCACAAATATTGACTGTGAGCAGTAGAGGAAAAGACACACACAGGCAGGAAACAGGATTTAGCAAATGAGGCCACACTAGCTAAACAGGAAAGGATAGGACAGGATACTAAGCGGTCAGTATTAAAAATCCTTCCAACAATATCCACAGCAGAAAATACAAAAACTCCACCATCTAACTAAAGATGCGGAGCGTATATCTGCAACTCCAGAGAATCCAACAAGACTGAGATAACACTGACACAGTCTAAGCTGGACAAGAGAAAAACAAATGAATAGCACAGAATATAAGCACACTGCATGTGTGCCACAGAAAAAGAAACAGACACTTATCTTTGCTGAATTGACAGCTAAGCAGGAGAAGCCAGAAAGTGATCCAACACTTCACAAGAAACATTGACAACTGGAAAGGACTAAAGAATCCTGCACACCTAAATATCCCAGTCAGAACTGCAATCAGCAGATACACCTGGCCAGGACTGCGACTCAGAGACAACTGCATTCCCACCTACAACCACTGGAGGGAACCCAAAAGCAGAATTCACAACAGTACCCCTCCTTGAGGAGGGGTCACCGAACCCTCACCAGGGCCCCCAGGACGATCAGGATGAGCCAGATGAAAGGCACGGACCAAATCAGCAGCATGGACATCAGAGGCAAAAACCCAAGAATTATCCTCCTGGCCATAACCCTTCCATTTGACCAGGTACTGAAGCCTCCGCCTCAAAAAACGAGAATTCAAAATCTTCTCAACCACATACTCCAACTCTTCATCAACCAACACAGGGGCCAGAGGATCAACAGAGGGAACAACGGGCACCACATATTTCCGCAATAAAGATCTATGGAAGACATTATGGATAGCAAAAGAGGCCGGAAGAGCCAAACGAAAAGACACCAGATTAATAATCTCAGAAATCTTATAAGGACCAATAAACCGAGGCTTAAACTTAGGGGAAGAAAGCTTCATAGGAACATGACGGGAAGACAACCAGACCAGATCCCCAACCCGAAGCCGGGAACCAACACACCGATGACGGTTAGCAAAATGTTGAGCCTCCTCCTGAGACAACACCAAATTGTCCACCACATGAGCCCAAATCTGCTGCAACCTGTCAACCACAGAATCCACACCAGGACAGTCAGAAGGCTCAACCTGCCCAGAAGAAAAACGAGGATGAAAACCAAAATTACAAAAGAAAGGCGAAACCAAAGTAGCCAAACTAGCCCGATTGTTAAGGGCAAACTCGGCCAATGGCAAGAAGGCCACCCAATCATCCTGATCAGCAGACTCAAAGCATCTCAAATAAGTCTCCAAAGTTTGATTAGTTCGCTCGGTCTGGCCATTTGTCTGAGGATGAAATGCAGAAGAAAAAGACAAATCAATGCACAGCCTAGCACAAAAGGCCCGCCAAAACCTAGAAACAAACTGGGAACCTCTGTCGGACACAATATTCTCCGGAATACCATGAAAACGAACCACATGCTGAAAAAACAATGGAACCAAATCTGAAGAGGAAGGCAATTTAGGCAAAGGCACCAAATGAACCATCTTAGAGAACCGGTCACAAACAACCCAGATAACAGACATCTTCTGGGAGACCAGAAGATCAGAAATAAAATCCATCGAAATATGCGTCCAAGGCCTCTCAGGGACTGGCAATGGCAAAAGCAACCCACTAGCACTGGAACAACAAGGCTTGGCCTGCGCACAAGTCCCAACGGACTGCCCAAAAAAATGCACATCACGCGACAAAGAAGGCCACCAAAAGGACCTACCAACCAAGTCTCTGGTACCAAAAATGCCAGGATGACCAGCCAACACGGAACAGTGAACCTCAGAAATCACTCTACTAGTCCATCTGTCAGGAACAAACAGTTTCCCCACATGACAGCGGTCAGGTTTGTCAGCCTGAAATTCCTGAAGAACCCATCGTAAATCAGGGGAAATGGCAGAAAGGACCACCCCTTCTTTCTGAATATCGACCGGTTCTAAGACCTCAGGAGAATCAGGCAAAAAACTCCTGGAGAGGGCATCAGCCTTAATATTCTTAGAACACGGAAGGTACGAGACCACAAAATCAACTGCATTCCCACCTACAACCACTGGAGGGATCCCAAAAGCAGAATTCACAACAGAAAACCACTGTTTGGGCGCACAGCAGCGCTTCTAAGGGAAGTAGCACTGTTTGACTTTTTGAAAGGAAAAATGTCTGGAATCGAGAGCAGACACCATGATAAGTTTGGAAATTTCCTGATGTGTCTAAATAGTGGAAACCCCTCTCAAGTGACCCTTCTTTGCAAACTAGACCACTCATGGAATGTATCCAGATGTATGGTGAGCACCTTGAACCCCCAGGTGCTTCACAGAAGTTTATAACGTAAATGCAGAGGCACTCCAGTCACCATCCATGTGCGCTGACATGCTCAGGAACTCACATGGCATCCAGGCTTCTTGAATATCCTGTTGGAACCAGTATTGACAGGATATACGCATATAACATCATACCAGTATATTGTTCTGATGAAGGTCCGGATGTGGACAGAAAACATTCAACTTTTTGCTTTATGGATGCACATTTAATAAATATCTTTTCATGCCAAGGTTTTTTTTGACTGCCAAGTTTTCTTCTGATTGCCACCTGTTCCTTGTTAGATAAAAGCTTTATCCATTAATGGGATTATATCGGGCCTGAAACCAGCCTTGGTACCATGGAAAGTTGTAACCGAAAACACAGAATAATGGATTTGTGGATGGAGATAAAAGAGCAGCCCAAGGTTAAATTATATATTTAATCACCTTAAAAGGAACCGGTCAGCAGGATTGTGCTCAGTAAGCTACAGACAGTGTCAGGTTGGCGCCGTTATACTGATTAAAATGATATCTTGGTTGATGAAATCCATCTTGTGGTTGTTGTTTAATCTTTATTTTCAGTTTTTAGTTAATGAGATTCTCGCGTTTCGGGGTGGGCTTGTAGGGGTCTTTATGTGGTGCTCTGCTTAGCTATTCACACTCATGGTTTATGACAGGTCACTGATCCCTCAGTGATTTGCCCCCTATTTTACATACTGAATATAATATATATTGAAATAAAAAATCACATTCAGTTGGCAAGCGCCTGCGGCAGCGCCTGCACTGCAGCATGATCACTTGTATAACATACATTTAATTATTTTATTTACTGTTATAAATTTATTCTGAAAAAAAAAGTTATCTCTTAAAATGTGCATTAGCTTCCATTGGCGCTCTGATGGATGCTACTGCGCGGGCGTCACCTGCGCCATCTTGCTAGAGGAAAAAAAATTGTCTCCACCAAGATAGCACTGGTTGATCCAGTGCAGTAGCATCAATCGGATCGCCGTCGCTCTATGCTTTGAAGGTGTTGTGCTGCCCTCCTGGTAGCATCTTGTCTGAGCTGGTTTTTAGTGCCCCCATGGGATCATAACAGACAGGTGCTTGTGCCTGTCAACAAAAAATGCTGAACAGTGAAAAAGTTAAGTTTCAGCTCACCCCCATCAGCAAATCCATGAGAGTCCACAGGAACATCCGAGCAAGGAAAACGCCACCGTCCAACGTCCTCTGCTGAGTAAGTAAGAAAAAAAAATCCAGCTCCGGAGTAAAAGTCATCAATTTTATTTCCACATATTTAAAATTCGGAAAAAGCTGCTTGCAAGTAACTGCACATCTATTCCAGAAAAGAAGCCATAAGTTAGCTGAACGCGTTTCGAGCACGCATGGTGTTCTTTGTCCACAGCATAAGCTTGAATAGCTTATGGGCTATTGAAGCTTATGCTGTGGACAAAGAGCACCCTGCTGCTCGAAATGCGTTCAGATAACTTATGGCTTCTTTTCTGGAATAGTTGTGCAGTTACTTGCAAGCAGCTTTTCTGAATTTTAAATATGTGGAAATAAAATTGATGACTTTTACTCCGGAGCTGGATTTTTTTTTTATTACTTACTCAACAAAAAATGCTGACAGGCTCACTCTGACAAAAATGAACAAAGCCTGGATTAGCGACTACATTTCCGCACCACCAGATGATAGCAGCTCATAAAGTGTTTTTAATCTTCAATATTTGATTGAGGCCCTCCAGTTGTTGCTTTCAAGGATCTATGAATGATCCTGCTTGTAATTTTTGGCAGGCTTTGCACTGTGCACAGAGATTTTATGAGTTTAGGAGTGCCATGACTGCACTTTGTTCACAATAATTGAATGAGGCACTATAGTTGGTGCCTTCAAGAGTGTATGGATGACCAAGTTTGTAATTTGAGTAAGGCTTTCTACTGCGTGCAGAGCTTTTATGTCTGTACGAGCACCACAACTACACTTTATTCACAATATTTGAATGAAGCACCACAGTTGGTGCCTTTTAAGCGTGTATGGGTGACCCTGCTTGAAATTTTTGGCAAGTTTGGTATGCAGAGTCTTAAATGACTGTAGGAGTACCACTATATGACAATTGACTGCCCTGGCGAAGGCAGACACCGAAACGCACGTCGGGGCAGGGCACATCCCGGGGACTCTGTTGTATAGGCACAAGGTAATCAATTGGGAGGCTTATGGCTTACTTTTGGATGTGATTAATTACACTTTAAGCGATGGATGCATACATATGCTTGGTGATTAGCTCAGTGTCAGTTCAGCCCCCATGCTTGATGAATTTAACGTATATTGGGTTAATTCTTGAAATGCCTGTACACTGTTTACATTTGTGTCTCAATTAGATTACATTGAACTTCCAATTGTTTGTGGCATAATTACTTTATAATACTATATAAGCATACCATGATGTAAGAATTTTTTCTGGGTCACATTTTGTATATTTTTGTATACTTATATTGAGTTTCATACAATCAGTGTCCCCCATGTTGCCCCCCTTTTTTCCTTTGGTACCTTCTTTTTGGTTTATGTATCCTTAAATACATTTTTTCTTTATTCAAAAAATAATACAGGGTGTATCTGAGTCCCTCTTTCATCTAATTTTTGGCAGTTCTTGTTTCTTTCATAAATTACATTGAAATTTCACAATTTTTTTTATAAAAATTTAAATTTCAGTTTACTTAAATTATATATATTTTTTTAAATTGTTTTTAAATTTTGCGTTTTATACAAGTCATTATACAGGGAAGAATGTTTCTTAAAATCTTTTTTCCTGTTAACTCCAATTTCTTTTTGATTTTTAATGTTTTTTTGACAGTCTTTAAAGTGGAGTAACAATTTGATCCCATTGTTCTCAGCAGCGATCCAGGAGTCAGAGATGCATCCAGGGGTCTTCCCCATTCTGTTCATCTTCAATTCAGCACTTTTCCATCCATTTCAACATTTTCTCTGTCCCCCAAACCTCCTTGCAGGGTGTGTCAGAAAAATGATAGGATTTCCCATTGACTCCTATTATACTCGCTGGTTGAAACGAGCATCTGAGCATTAGAAATTGTTTGGCTTGAGTAAGCATCTGAGCATTTTAGTGCTTGCTCATCACTAGTTGTCACATGATCGCCAGCTCTCACTAGCAATACCAGTTAATATGGTATGACTGCAGACCTTTAGCAGAAGACTGGGCAGCCCCCTTTAATAGATAAGAACATGAAGCCTAAAATTAGGTTTTGCAAAAATAACAGCACAACCAGGACATAAGACCAATGGTTTTCCCATGTGCTCTAATATTACACAGTTGCTGCATTGGATATACGCTTGTTATATGCCACCTGCTTATCTGCATTGGCACATTCACAAAATACTAATATAATGGCATATGAATGCAATGGATTAAAAATGTTTATAAAAGCCATATCAGCTGAAGCCACCACAATTATTAACCCAATAAACGTGAATATTAGTTTTGGTCCAAAGACTGCAAGGAACTATTGCTGCTTATAGACCACTACTTCCCAGGTATGCAGCTAAGAATGCAAACAAACGGTATATGCTCAGGTTAATAAACTGCCTCCTGCTATGTGCTGAAAGCTGCAGCAATTATGTTGATTTGCACAATGTTTCCCAGGCATTCCTTACATACTTCTCTAAATCCTCTTCATGAAACGCTTTGTTTAAAGGGACACTCAATTTCCATAAATATATAGCAAATAGAGTTGGGTGGATCATTTGAAATTCAGATGTACCAAAAAATGTTGTGCAAATAAATTTGCCAGGAATCACATTCTTGAAAAGCCCCTAACTGTATGGATAAAATGTGTACAACATTTGGAAATCTCCTAGAAGAGTAATGAATGCATTATAAGCTCCTTAATACGAACACAGCCTTATTAGTGTCAAAGTGACATCAAGCTATCTGGCAAGAGGAAAACGGATGGTAGCCAGTGGTAAACCAAGAGCGTTTTTTAGCTAATATTGAACTAAGTCAATAAGGAAAAGATAAAAAAAAATTTTTTTTTACAACTTGCTCACTTTGTGAGATAGACAGTTGTGTTTAATTGTCTGTATTATTGGGATTTTTCATTTTGCTTTTAAAGTAAAAAAAATGCCTTCAATACTCTGCAGATCAATTTGCTTATCTTTAATAGCAAATGCTTAAAAAACCATATAGCCACAATCCACTGCTTTCCTAAGACCTCATTTGTTTAATTCAAACGTTAGTGATTTTTCTTCTACTCAAAAATTGGCTGATATTTATCCATGTTTTGAATCAGATTTTCACATTTAAAGAATGATTTTCTCATATGAAAAATAAAAAATAAATAAATTGACTTTTAATTTTTAGATCTTGGAATAATAATTTCCAGAATTGGATGTGTTAAAAAAATGTTCCTGTGCTGAGATATTCTTATAAATGTACCCTTACTATGTGCTGTGTAAATTGCCACATCTGACTGTTCAGGAACATATTTACAAATGATCAAATAATGAATGTTCTTCGAAACAAATATAATACTCAAAGAGAAAATGGAAGCAGACATGCATAAATAAAATATAGCAAATCTTTATTGAAAGTCAATGATCTAATATATAATTGCCTAGAATACTACTTCCTGCAATTTGTGCCAACTTCCGTGGCTTTGTCCGGAGCTAATGTCCGGAGCTAATGTCCGGAGCTAATGTCCGGAGATTAATTGCCTAGAATACTACTTCCTGCAATTTGTGCCAACTTCCGTGGCTTTGTCCGGAGCTAATGTCCGGAGCTAATGTCCGGAGCTAATGTCCGGAGCTAATGTCCGGAGATAAGTGACGTCAACAGTGTCCAGTGTCTGATTGGTTGCCGCCTGCTGCGAGCGACCAATCAGAAACGTGCCGTACTGTGACACACTCCGCCCGCCATTTTGGTGTGATTTTTGAATTTTTACCTCACAGCAAGTTTCTACTGCGTGGAGGCGGGCCCAGGGACGTTGCTCTTCAAGCTCCTGCCGAATTTTGTCAAAAAAATGATAACACCATTTACCAAAACTATATATATTTAGTTGTGAAGTGGTTCAGTGACATTTTCACACCAATTTTGAACTTTTGTTTGGTGTTTTCTCCATATACTGCCTATTATTTTTGTTCTTTCTTACTATTATTTATTAATTGTATTATTCTTACATTTGAATAAATAAAGTATATATGGATTCTAGACTCCCGATTCTTTAGAATCGGGCTGCCATCTAGTAGTAAATAAAATCCATAGAAAGGGATTATTCATACAGAGAAGGTTATTGCAAGTGTCACATCACTCCAGGTAGTATAAATAAAGATTAAATATTTGTGAACATGTGTTCATGTGCTGCATGTATACCAGCTTAAACCAAGTTTAATTTTAGTGTTTTTTATATTTTCAAAAGTTATCAGTTTCGGTCATGAAATTAGCAATTTCTTAATGATTTTCACCTCCTAAATTCATATCTGACAGTGAAAATGTTTTGCTGGCTCTTGTTTCTATGACATCAAAGAGTTTTCCTTTTCCTTCAACATGTAATTAATGCATAAAAGTTTCAATACTTTGAAGCATTAATATTTTTGCAAATATAAAGATGCTGAATATTTTGTGTCAATTTTCTGATATTTACTTAGAGGAAACTTAGCAACAATTCAAATAACTAAAACATGTCAAAACTATTGTGAATTATGAACAGTTACAGATATCGCACTACAAAATTTGGTCCTCATTCAGTGACAACCTTTTTTTGGTTGTCTCTTGTACTCCTACATCGGATCATCTCTTACAGTTGTCCAACAGTAATCTGCAAGCATTGATGGACTCAATATTCTTTGATATCTTGTTCCATAGCCGCAATATCTTGTTAAAATCTCTCACCAAGTCCATCGCTCACTGCTCAGTTTGGTGGAAGAAAGTCTAGATGCGAATGTAAGAAATGAATCCTTAAGGTTATGAAACAGCCAAGATCTTTATATGTTTTGAGATTGCCCACCAAAATAGTCCAATAAAGACCCCTTCCTTTATCTTTGCTTCATTCAACCTTGTAAATGTATCAATGAGATATTTTATTGCTTTTGCATTTTTATCCATTGCCATTACAAAGTTCTTCATTAGGCCCAACTTGATATGCAAAGGTTCTAATAAAATGTTATGCGGGTCAACAGGTGTTTGATGCAGGACATGTTTACTATCTGACAAAAGTAAATGTTGTAGTGATATTTTCATGCATGACTATCCCACTCACACAGAAAGCAGCAGTAATAATAATAATAATAATAATAATAATTTTAATGATTTTATTTCTATAGTGCCAACATATTCCATAGCACTTTATATTTTGTAGGGGACATCTACGGACAATAAAAGATACCAAGTGGAGTGAGGGCCCTGTTGGAATGCAAATAGGGAGACTTGAAAGGTGGATGGTAACAATTCCTTGCATTGTACAGTCCAGCCATCAATATAATAAATAGGGTGTTCACGTAATGCTGCGTTAACCATTTTCCAACCAGTATGTGGAAAAGTATGGACACAGAGGGCTATTAAATGTGTAAAGGGTGTGAGAATAGATGATACGAGGGTCCTGGTTTTGAAGAAAAGTTTATATAGGCAAAACAGGGAAAGTTAGATAAATATGTTTAGGCGGTAGGCCAGTCTGATGGAAAGCATTTGTAGGGCACGCTTAAAACTGTGGAACTGTGAGTATTGGGGAATAATCGAATTGTCCTGGGTAGTGCATTCCAAAGAATTGGTGCAGCACATGAGAAGTCTTGAAGACAGGAGTTGGAGGTTCAGATTATTGAGGATGTACTTTGTGTTTCCACTCTAGAGACCAAGTAAGAGGGCAACCACCTTTAAGTCACCTCAGAATTGCCATAAATGTTGGTCATAGCTCAGGCACCTCAACATCTGCTCCCTGTTGTCATAGGTTTCTTTCATGTGGACTGCATAACCAACTGGTATTAAAGGTAGTGCATTGCCATTATGCAGAAAGACTGCTTTTAGGATTGTTTTAGATAAGTTGATGAAGAACCTCCATTCCTCTGGATTATGACTTATCTTTAGAGCTTCCATTAAACTGTTGATGCTGCTGCATGCCATAAGATTGCCCTCCATGAAATAGTTTCGGAAAAGATTTTATCATGATTGCGAAACAAAGAAACCTAAACATTGTATGCTGGGAGATTCCACTGTTGTAGCTTGGAATCAGATGGTATAAGCATACAATCACATCATGCTGCGATTTTACCTGCATGTAGAATGAGTGGTTAGCACTGCAGCATTTCAGCCCTGGGTTCCACGGTTGAAATTCTGCCAAGGACAAAATCAGCAAGGAGTTTGTATGTTCTCCTGTGTTTGCGTGGTTTTCCTCCTGGTGCTTTGGTTTCCTCCCACACCGATAATATCTGCAAAGTGCTGTGGAATGAATGCCACTATATAAGAGATTAAAATAAATAAATAGAAAGGTGAATATGCTAAGACACTATGATAAAAAATATTTAAACTGTATGCCTTATACAGCAGAGGTCTATCTTGGGTTTCTGGCACCCGGGGCAAGAATTCATTTTGGTTGCCGCCCCCCCCAAAAAAAAAGGACATATGCGTTTTTCGCACTTGGTCATGTACCGACGAGCTCCTCTCTCTAATGCTCTCAATGTTCAGTGAGAAACTGAGAGAAGCCGGAAGAGAAGCTCATTGTCACAGGACCACGAGTATGAAAGTCGCATATGAGTGAAGTGTTCATGTGACGACTACTGGAACCTGCAGAGCTGAATCCTGACATTGCAAACTTCTGAATTCTCACAACGAATGCACTGCACACTTTTAGCATTCTCCCTTGCCTGTGAACAGTCATGTCAGCACAACCATGCGATTTGTATACCTCTGGCCACATTCCAACTAGCCCTCCGTCACATACAACTGATCTGACAGGCGCTTCTCTTTTACTTTCATTTCTCCTTCCTCACCAGATTGTGAGGAAACCCCCTCCCTCCAGGTAGTGTCCTGTCTCTTGAAGGTCTGTGAAACCTGATATCACAGTTGGATTTCAGAGCTTCAGGGGAGAGGATATAGCTGCCCAGATCTCTCAGGCTCATTGTATGTGAATACGTCACATTCAGTAAGGTTGGTATTTTATGTTTTTATTCATCACAATAGTTTATTTAGCTTGGTTTATGAATGTATAGCACAAAATGTGAGGATATTTCATAGAAATAAGGGAGATTTTATAAAAGAAAGTGTGCTGCTCAGGCATATACAGTAGTTCCCTAACATATTCCTTCTCTTGCTTCAGATTATCTGCTGAAATGGAGAGGAAAATGTACAATTTATCCAAACAACTTGATGTTGAGGAAGTAACAAACATGCTGTTAGATGATAGAGACCTCACACTGAATGAGGATTTAGGAGAGGAACGTGAGATTGATTCTCATGATGAGGTGGAAGAATGTGTCCTGGATTCTGAAACAGAGCAAGATGGTGACAGTGGTGAGGATGAAGAAGTTGGATCATATTATATTGGAAAAGATAAAAATACTAAATGGAACAAGAAGCCATTCCAGAAAAAACGTAGGGAACCTTTAAACATTATTACTCACCTTCCTGCAGTAATAGGAACTGCACGTAATGCAAAAACTGCAGTTGAATGCTGGAACAGTATATTTACAGATGACATTCTGGACTCTATTGTCACATATACCAACCAATATATAGACATTATAAAGGACAAGTACATGTGCAACAGAACCATCAAGCCCACAGATGAAATAGAACTGCGTGCTTTTTTTGGATTACTGTACCTTGCAGGAGCTTATAGGGCAAATAGACAAAGTTTGGAGGAACTTTGGGGTAAAGATGGGGATGGAGTTGAAAAATTTAGCCTTGTTATGTCCATAAACAGATTCAAGATTCTAATTCGTTGCCTTCGGTTTGACGACAGAACTACCCGAACCGAACGCAAAACAAATGACCGACTTGCTCCAATTCGTGATATATTTCAAAGATTTGTTTTAAACTGTAAACAAAGTTATTACCCTGGAGAGAATCTCACTATTGACGAAATGCTCCCTGGTTTTCGTGGTAGATGTGCCTTTCGTCAATATATTCCATCAAAGCCAAACAAATATGGAATAAAAATGTATGCCCTTGTTGATGCCAGTAAGACCTACACTTACAACCTGGAAGTTTATGCAGGAAAACAACCAGAAGGTCCTTACTGTGTGAGCAACAAACCCATTGATGTTGTAAAAAGACTGGCTGAACCCTTATTTGGATCGGGTCGCAATATTACAGCTGACAATTGGTTTACAAGTTGTGATCTGATTGATTATCTGAAAATTCAGAAGCTGTCATATGTGGGAACTGTAAGAAAAAACAAAAGGGAATTGCCGCCACAGTTTGTAAGTGTGAAAGAGAGACAACAGTACAGCAGTATGTTTGCATTCCATAATGGAAAGGCTTTAGTTTCCTATGTACCACATGCCAAAAAAATCGTACTTCTTCTATCAACACTTCATGATGATGCTGCCATCGATCCTGGGACTGGGGCAGAAAAAAAACCGGAGATAATTACATTTTACAATGCCACCAAAGGGGGTGTGGATACAGCAGATCAGATGTGCTCCACTTTCAACGTCAGCAGAAACATCAAATGCTGGCCAATGGTCATATTTTTTGCTATGTTGAATTTGGGTGGTATAAATTCACAAGTAATTTATCTTGAAAACAAGCTTGAACCACTCCGTAGACGATTGTATCTGAAAAAATTGACCCATGAACTAGTACTTGGAGAGCTACGCAGCGTGAAAACAATCGGTATCCCCTCTCGCCTTCAAGTTCAGCTCAAAAGGTTCCGCCCAGAAGATGATGGTGAAAAGTCACCATCTGCACCACCTCACAAAAGAAGGAGATGCACCACCTGCCAAACGGAAAGCGGAACCAGAAGGCTTTCAAATTATGAATGTCTCAAATGTCATAAAGCAATTTGCCTGACACATGCAAAAATGGTGTGTAATTCTTGCTATTTGCTCTGCAAGTGTGACTTTTCTGGGGAAACCTCAGCATCTACTTCTGATTGAATATGTTTTTAATAGAACTTAAGGTACCTTAAAATTAAGTTTGTGTTCAAAAATTTTCTTTGTACATTTTTTTGAGAGAGTCGAACTGGGGACTATTTGGCTGGAGTTTTGAAAAGTTTGTATTTCATAGTTATTAGTTTTATGTTAAGTAAATGTTTTTTTTTGCAACTGATTATGTGTAGTCTCTTTTATTACATCCCTATGAAGGTCACTGATCACTTTTAGAGCACTGAAATTGCAAACATTAGATATTATAGGTATTTTTCCAGCAGGCGCCTGACAGGCACATTGTATGTGAACTCGTTAGTCCGAATATTGTATGTGACGGAGGGCTAGACGTGTCCGGCCTCACTTAGTTAATTTTCATTGAGTGAGGCCACACATGTCTAGTCAGCATGTGACCGCATGTATCTAAATCGCCAGCATGAGAGAATCCTGACAGCATGGAGGGCGCACTGTGAGAAGTCAGAAGTCTGCAGTCACAAAGAACAACTGCAGACTCATCACAAATCTAGACATTCCCTTTAACCCCTTAGCGATTGCCGATATGCCTTTTAACGGCGGCCGCTAAGGGTACTTAAGCCGTTAATTAACGGCGCTGTGGAAAAAGTAAATAGCGCCCCCCAGAGTCGGATTTTCTCCGGGGTCTCGGCTGCTGGGGGTAGCCGAGACCCCAGAGAACATGATTCTGGGTTTTTTTTACCGACCCCGCTGTTGCGATCGCCGGTAATTAACCGTTTACCGGCGATCGCAAAAAAAAAAACGATTTCTTTTTAATTTCTCTGTCCTCCGATGTGATCGCACATCAGAGGACAGAGAAAAGGGGTCCCCGATCGCCCCCCGATACTCACCTATCTCACCGGGGGTAGCTGAGACCCCAAAGAGCATGATCGGGGTCGGTAAAACCGACTGTTTTGCGATCGCAGGTAATTAACTGTTTACCGGCGACCGCAAAAAAAAAAGCAAAGTGTAATTCTCTGTCCTCTGATGTGATCGCACATCAGAGGACAGAGAAATAGGGGGAATCAGGGACCCTATTATACTTACCGGTGTCCCTGGGTCCTCCTGCTGCTCCTCCTGGCCGCCGGCATCTTCTGGGGAAAAGAAAATGGTGGGCGCATGCGCAGTGCGCCCGCCATCTGTCTCCATCTGCCAGCCGGCAGGAGAAGAGCAGTTGGGGCTAAAATTAGGGTTAGGGTTAGGGCTAGGGTTACGGCTAGGGTTAGGGTTAGGGCAAGGGTTAGGGTTAGGGATAGGGTTAGGGCTAGGGTTAGGGTTAGGGCTAGGGTTAGGGCTAGGGTTAGGGCTAGGGTTAGGGTTAGGGCTAGGGTTAGGGCTAGGGCTAGGGTTGGGGCTAGGTTTAGGGTTAGGGTTAGGGCTAGGATTAGGGTTAGGGCTAGGGTTAGGGTTAGGGCTAGGGTTAGGGCTAAATTTAGGGTTAGGGTTGGGGCTAAATTTAGGGTTAGGGTTGGGGCTAAATTTAGGGTTAGGGTTGGCGCAAAATTTAGGGATAGGCTTCTTTCACACTTACGTCGGTACGGGGCTGTCGCAATGCATCGGCCCGACATACCGACGCACGTTGTGAAAATTGTGCACAACGTGGGCAGCGGATGTAGTTTTTCAACACATCTGCTGCCCAATCTATGTCCTGGGGAGGAGGGGGCGGAGTTACGGCCACGCATGCGTGGTCAGAAATGGCGGATGCGACATACAAAAAAACGTTACATTGAATGTTTTTTTGTGCTGACGGTCCGCCAAAACACTGATCAAGTGCACGACGGACGCGACGTGTGGCCATCCGTCACGATCCGTCGGCAATACAAGTCTATGGGCAAAAAACGCATCCTGCGGGTACATTTGCAGGATCCGTTTCTTGTCCAAAACAACAGATTGCGACGGATGCCAAACAATGCAAGTGTGAAAGTAGCCTTAGGGCTAGGGTTAGGGTTGGAGCTAAAGTTAGGGCTAGGGTTGGGGCTAAAGTTAGGGTTAGAGTTGGGATTAGGGTTAGGGTTTGGATTAGGGTTAGTATTAGGGTTAGGGTGGGCATTAGGGTTACGCTTGGGATTAGGGTTAGGTTTGGGATTAAGGTTAAGGTTAGGGTTGTGATTAGGGGTGTATTGGGATTAGGGTTAGGTTTGAGGTTAGGGTTGAGATTAGGATTAGGGGTGTGTTGGATTTAGGGTTTTGATTAGGGTTATGGTTAGGGTTGACATTAGGGTTGTTTTGGGGTAAGGGTTGTGATTATCGTTAGGGTTAGTGATTAGGATTATGGATCGGGTTGGGATTAGGGTTAGGGGTGTGTTGGGGTTAGGGTTGGAGCTAGAATTGAGGGGTTTCCACTGTTTAGGTACATCAGGGGGTCTCCAAACACGACAGCCAATTTTGCGCTCAAGAAGTCAAATGGTGCTCCCTCCCTTCTGAGCTCTGCCGTGCGCCCAAACAGTTGGTTACCCCCACATATGGGGCATCAGCATACTCGGGATAAATTGGACAACAACTTTTGGGGTCCAATTTCTCCTGTTACCCTTGTGAAAATAAAAACTTGGGGGCTACAAAATCTTTTTTGTGGAAAAAAAATATTTTTTATGACTCTGCATTATAAACTTCTGTGAATCACTTGGGCATTCAAAGTTCTCACCACACATCTAGATAAGTTCCTTGGGTGGTCTAGTTTCCAAAACGGGGTCACTTGTGGGGGGTTACTACTGTTTAGGTACATCAGGGGCTCTGCAAACACAACATAACGCCCACAGACCATTTTATCTAAGTCTGCATTCCAAAACGGCGCTCCTTCCCTTCCGAGCTCTGCCGTGCACCCAAACAGTGGTTTACCCCCACATGTGGGGCATCAGCGTACTCAGGATGAACTGAACAACAACTTTAGTTAACCAATTTCTCCTGTTACCCTTGTGAAAATAAAAACTTGGGGGCTACAATATCTTTTTTATGGAAAAAAAATTTTTTTTATTTTCACGACTCTGCATTCTAAACTTCTGTGAAGCACTTGGGCATTCAAAGTTCTCACCACACATCTAGATAAGTTCCTTGGGGGGTCTAGTTTCCAAAATGGGGTCACTTGTGGAGGGTTTCTACTGGTTAGGTACATCAGGGGCTCTGCAAACGCAACATAATGCCCGCAGACCATTCTATCAAAGTCTGCATTCCAAAATGGCGCTCCTTCCTTCCGAGCTCTGCCGTGCGTCCAAACAGTGGTTTACCCCCACATATGGGGTACCAGCATACTCAGGACAAATTGGACAACAACTTTTGTGGTCCAATTTCTCTTGTTACCCTTGTGAAAATAAAATCTTGGGGGCTAAAAAATCTTGTTTGTGGAAAAAAAAATATTTTTTATTTTCATGACTCTGCATTCTAAACTTCTGTGAAGCACTTGGGCATTCAAAGATCTCACCACACATCTAGATAAGTTCCATGGGGGGTCTAGTTTCCAAAATGGGGTCACTTGTGGGGGATTTCTACTGTTTAGGCACATCAGGGGCTCTCCAAACGCGACATGGCTTCGGATCTCAATTCCAGACAATTCTACATTGAAAAAGTAAAACGGCACTCCTTCTCTTCCAAGCTCTGCGGTGTGCCCAAACAGTGGTTTAGCCCCACATATTGGGTATTGACATACTCAGGAGAAATCGCACAACAACTTTTGTGGTCTAATTTCTCCTGTTACCCTTGTGAAAATAAAAAATTGGGGGCAAAAAGATCATTTTTGTAGAAAAAATGTAATTTTTTATTTTCACGGCTCTACGTTATAAACTTCTGTGAAGCACATGGGGGTTCAAAGTGCTCACCACACATCTAGATAAGTTCCTTAAGGGGTCTAGTTTCCAAAATGGTGTCACTTGTGGGGGGTTTCCACTGTTTAGGCACACCAGGGGCTCTGCAAACGCAACATGGCGTCCGATCTCAATTCCAGACAATTCTACATTGAAAAAGTAAAATGGCGCTCCTTCCCTTCCAAGCTCTGTGGTGAGCCCATACAGTGGTTTACCCTCACATATGGGGTATCAACGTATTCAGGAGAAATCTCACAACAACTTTTGTGGTCTAATTTCTCCTGTTACCCTTGTGAAAATAAGAATTTGTGGGCGAAAAGATCATTTTTGTGTAAACAAAAGCGATTTTTTATTTTCACGGCTCTACGTTATAAACTTCTGTGAAGCACTTGGGGGTTCAAAGTGCTCACCACACATCTAGATAAGTTCCTTAAGGGGTCTAGTTTCCAAAATGGTGTCACTTGTGGGGAGTTTCCACTGTTTAGGTACATCAGGGGCTTTCTAAACGTGACATGGCGTCCGATCTCAATTCCAGCCACTTCTGCATTGAAAAAGTCAAACGGCGCTCCTTCACTTCCAAGTTCTGCGGTGCACCCAAAAAGTGGTTTACCCCCACATATGGGGTATTTGTGTATTCAGGAGAAATTGCATAACAAAATTTATGGTTACATTTCTGTTTTTACACATGTGAAAATAAAAAAAATGGTTCTGAATTAAGATGTTTGCAAAAAAAGTTAAATGTTCATTTTTTCCTTCCACATTGTTTCAGTTCCTGTGAAGCACGTAAAGGGTTAATAAACTTCTTGAATGTGGTTTTGAGAACCTTGAGGGGTGTAGTTTTTAGAATGGTGTCACACTTCATTATTTTCTATCATATAGACCCCTCAAAATGACTTCAAATGTGATGTGGTCCCTAAAAAAAAATGGTGTTGTAAAAATGAGAAATTGCTGGTCAACTTTTAACCGTTACAACTCCCTAACAAAAAAAAAATTTGTTTCCAAAATTGTGCTGATGTAAAGTAGACATATGGAAATGTTATTTATTAACTATTTTTTGTGACATATCTCTCTGATTTAAGGGCATAAAAATACAAAGTTTGAAAATTGCAAAATTTTAAATTTTTTTGCCATATTTCCGTTTTTTTCATAAATAATCGCAAGTAATATCGAAGAAATGTTACCACTAACATGAAGTACAATATGTCATGAAAAAACAATCTCAGAATCAGCGGGATCCGTTGAAGCGTTCCAGAGTTATAACCTCATAAAGTGACAGTTTTCAGAATTGTAAAAATTGGCTCGGTCATTAAGTACCAAATTGGCTCTGTCACTAAGGGGTTAAAGCTCCTAACATAAATAATAACATGAGAGTTAGTTAGCATCACACATAACACTTACATCGAGGTACCTTATAGATGATGTCATCTCTGGAGTCATTCTTCTTCTTTTCATCTTGCCCAGATCCCATGATGCGTTTTCTCATCCACAGCTCGTCTCTGCAGACTTCCATCTTCTTCGCTCTTTTGCAGAAAATCTCCACATGATGCCCGTAAAGATACAAGTGTCATTAAAATGCTCCTGAATAAAAAATTGCCCCTCACTATATTGTCTGCACAAAATATGACCCCCACACTGTTCCTCTTATAGTACATACTCTTCACACTGACCTCTCCTTTCCATACCGGCCCCCTCTTCACACTGTCCTATCATACTGTGTCCCCCCCCTAGGGCCCAGTATTTATACTGTACTCTATCATCACACTCCCCCTCCTTGGTATACTGTCCCCTCCTGACTGCGCCCTCACACTGTCCCTCCATGCTACACCCCCACTATTCAGTTTCTATTTTGTGCCCATTCACTTTTGTCACCCCATACTGTCTCCTCACACTCTTCCCCTCCCTCCTCATACTGTCTCCTCTCACATCCCCCTGTTCACCATACTGTCTCCTCATATATTTACTCTCATTTTCTATACTGCCTGCTCACCTAACTCTCCATACTGTGTCTGCACACATCCCATCACCCTCACTCCCCCTACTCTGCCCACATACATTTTTCACATCGCTCCTCATACTGTGCCCTCATTCTCCCATATTGTTTCCTCATACATGCCCCCCAGTTCCCTCATACTGTTTCCTCAAACATGCCTCCAGTTCCCCCATACTGTTTCCTCATACATGCCCCCCATTCACCAATACTGTTTCCTCGTACATCCCCTATTCCTCAATACTGTTTCCTCATACATGCCCCCAATTCCTCCATATTGTTTCCATATACATGCCCCCATTCCCCTGTACTGTTTCCTCATATATGCCCCTTGTCATGATCCAGTTCTGAATTTATGTTCAGCTGTCTTGTTTCTGGACTGGTCATGTGGGAGTTAATCCCCTCTGCCTCACTTTGAAGCTGGCTGAGCTATTTAAGTCCTCTGCAGCCTGTGGGCCAGTGTCAGCTGTAGTTCATGTTGCACGGCTTGAGCACCTGACCTGTTCACTTGTACTAGTGTTCCTTTTTGCCTCTGACTGCCTGTACCCGTTTATGACTTGTTCTGACCTCTGGCTTGTATCCCGACTTCGTTTTGCGTCTCATGTTTTGGTTACCACGTTCCCGGTAGGCTCTGACCTTTTGTTTGTCCCCGACCATTCTTCTGGCTCCCCCTGTGTACTGCGCTTATCTCTCTGTGGATGATCTTGGCTTGTCTGACTTCTCTTTCATTACCTGTGACACCTGTGCTGTAGTTCAGTATTGCTGCTCTGTGTGTACTACCTCTTTTCCTTAACCAGCACCCCCTGGTGGAGGTTGCACTATACTGCACTGCAGCAGCACATTACACCCCCCTTTTGCTCTTCATTTTGTGTCCTCAAATCTCCCCCACACATTAAATCCCCCATCCCCACTCCAAATCTCACCCCACACATAATAAATTCTCCCATCCCCAAATTCTCCCCACACATAATAAATCCCCCTATCCCCACTCAAATGGTCCACGCACATATTATTGTCTTCTACCCCACTCCATCATTGCTCTCTTCACCACCTCCATCATTGCCTTCTCTGTCACACCCATAATTGGCCATTTCACCACCTCCAGCATTTCCTCCCCCAATCCCATCATTGCCCTATCCACCACATCCATCGTTTCCTCCTCCACCACCATCCTCATTCTTGCCCATTTCACCACTTCCATCATTTCCTCCTTCCCCACCATCCCCATCCTTGCCCATTCCACCACTTCATTCATTTCCTCCTCCCCCACGATCCCAATCCTTGCCCATTCCACCACTTCCATCATTTCCTCCTCCCCACCATTCCCATCCTTGCCCATTCCACCTCTTCCATCATTTCCTCCTCCACCACCATCCCCATCATTGCTCTCTCCCCGTCAGCCCCATCATTTCCCTCTCCCCTTCAGCCCCATCATTGCCCTCTCCCCGTGTGCCCCATTATTGCCCTCTCCTCCCCCACCAACCCCATCATTGGTCTCTCACCGTAAGCCCCTTCATTGCTCTCTCCTCCACTACCATCCCCATCATTGGTCTCTCACTGTCAGCCACAGCATTGCCCTCTCCTCCCCACCATCCCCATCATTGCCCTCTACCCATCAGCCCCATCATTTCCCTCTTCCCGTCAGCCCCATCATTGCCCTCTCCCCGTCAGCCCCATCATTGCCCTCTCTCCCCCACCATCCCCATCATTGCTCTCTCCCCGTCAGCCCCATCATTGCACTCTCCTCCCCCACCATCCCCATCACTGTCCTCTCCCCGTCAGCCCCATCATTGCCCTCTCCTCCCCTACACACACACACCATTTACTTCTCTGCACATCCCCCTGCAGCACGCCACACACACAGGCACTCACACACACATGCACATGCACAAACAACCCTCTCATCTCTCCTCGCGCTCTTCTCCATTGCCTTCCTCTGACACAGCCGGCCACTGAATGATGACGTCATCCAGCGGCGCATCTGTGTGAGAGGAAGCGGGGGCAGGAAGCAAGAAGACAGATTGCTGCAGCTCCTCTGCTATTTTCTCTTGTAGGCAGCGGAGCTGCAGGGATTTCTCCCTGCCCGCCGCAGCCACCCTGCAGGGGTACCCCTCCACCTCCGCACAGATTGGGAGTCGGCGCTCTGCAGCTTCTCTGTGCCGGCTGTCAGCTTGACAGTCAGCACAGAGAACAGCTGACTCCCAGACCGGGGGCGTCAGAATGCAGCCGCCGAGGGAGACAATGTGGACCGCCATATTAGGCGGCCCGACTGTGCACCCCTGCCGGCTACGCCCGGGGCACATGCCCCGGCTGTCCCCCTAGATACGCCACTGTTACACAGTGAACATTTATAAAAGCTGTTGATGAAACTATAATTAGGATAACGTTATCGGAGCTGACCTGGTGCTTTCTTATTGGTGACCCTAAGACGATACAATACTGAAGCCTCAATAGACTAAATAGATGATGTAATAATAGACTAGCTACTAACAATGCAATAATGATGATGAAATAATAAAGATGCAATTTTTCTATAAGCGTACATGAAAGGTGTCATAAGAAATAACAACCTACTCTGAGTCTTGAAAATTAGAGATAATCAGATTCATCACATTTAAGCATCATATTCGTTTTCAGAAAAACATCATGAAAAGCAGACTCACCAAAACCTTGTGAAATGTGAAATGCACTATCAGGGTGCATCAGGCCCCCACTGATAAAGGCTGGAGCAGCACAGCTGCAAGCTACTGATGAGAATAACCACCCACTCACCTAAATAATAGACGGGTTGGCTGCCTAGTAGCAAAAATGCACACAGGTAAGGCTTGCATAAGACACTAGTCACACAGATAGGTGTGATGCACAGTGTCTGGACAACCTATTGATCACACCCATAGTATTAGCAGGTGGGCCGTCCAGCACTATATGTAAATGCACCACACAAAAACCAAGCTAACATAAAGGGGCCCTGCCACACCCTGCAAAAATGATAAAAGTGCAAGAAAAAAATGAAAAAATGTATGTATATAATACATTAAATGAGGTATTGGTTACTAATTTGGCCAAAATGGATAAGCTCGCAACCAAACGCCAAGGCTCCTCATTAACTTGCGGGTCCTACGCTAATATCAAAAACAGCTAACATAAGAGAAAATAAAAAAAACACATCATGAAAAGCAGACTCACCAAAACCTTGTGAAATAGCAAATGCACTAGCAGGGTGCAGCAGGCCCCCACTGTTTTTTGAGTTTCTCTATGTTAGCTGTATTCATTTTCAGCCCCACAAAATTAGTTGAGTTCAACTGATTTTGTCTCTGAACCAAAAGCTTCTTAGACCCAGTGGCAAATCTGTTCCATATTGTAACCATCAGATTACATTTAGAGTTGCCAGATTCTTATAGTATACAGCACTCTTTCTTTCTCATAAGAAAAACATATATTAAATATTTTTTTAAATGAAATATTATGAGGTTTTTTTATTGCACTAAGATCACAACTTGAAATTTTTGTGTCATGAGCAATAATTTTTCTTTTGGATTCTGTCAGCTGGCATAGTGACTGTTATGGAGCAGGAAATCCTCCCTGGAGAAAAAAAAGTATGCAAATTTGGTGATATACTACCCCCTCCTACTCTCCAGACCACATCAAAATAATGCCTCTCACCCATCCATACCATACTGTGATCTGCATTGATGAGAAGCAAAAATAAAACACAAAACCACTGTCTCTAGATGGATGCATCTATCTTTTTAAGGATACTTGGTTTGACTAAAATATTAGTAATGTCACAAGGGGTATTAAAGGGTCAGACATTGACTTGGAAGATCGCCACCTCCAATAGGTAGCACTAAACATACAGCTTTCCTTTCTCGAGAAAAGGGTTAGTTTTTTGTGCTATTGACTTTAATACAAATAATTGCCCCACATTGGGTAGATAGGTGAATGTGTTGACTACAGCACTAAAGATAAGTTCTCTATAGAAATAGTTCTATGTTCATAGTACTAGCTCTTTTTTTCCTTTTTTTTCGTACACTCGTGTAGTTAGCAGCAGCCCCACTCCTGGCCCTACTGGCTCATTCCTTAACCAAGTCATGTAGCGTTGTTAAATTTGCAATTTATGTAAAGTGATAGATCAGTATGACCTTGCCGTAGTTATAAAGAGTTTTGTTTCTGGTTACCGTATGATATGGGAACACCAATCTATGTAAGTCCAAGCCCCAAGAGGATATGGTTGAAAACATCTATGACTTTTTGTAAAGCTTAAATTAGGACTTTTTCTTCTGACCATGTACAGTAATAAAAAAAAGAAGAAACATTAAACTTCTCTATTGATATTCAAAGAGATGTTCCATACTTGTCTGGTCTCCAAAGAGAATACAGAACTCGTCCCTTAATCCCACAGTTGTCAGAAGCTTCTGTAATACGTTATATCAAGTAACATAGTAACATAGTAACATAGTTAGTAAGGCCGAAAAAAGACATTTGTCCATCCAGTTCAGCCTATATTCCATCATAATAAATACCCAGATCTACGTCCTTCTACAGAACCTAATAATTGTATGATACAATATTGTTCTGCTCCAGGAAGACATCCAGGCCTCTCTTGAACCCCTCGACTGAGTTCGCCATCACCACCTCCTCAGGCAAGCAATTCCAGATTCTCACTGCCCTAACAGTAAAGAATCCTCTTCTATGTTGGTGGAAAAACCTTCTCTCCTCCAGACGCAAAGAATGCCCCCTTGTGCCCGTCACCTTCCTTGGTATAAACAGATCCTCAGCGAGATATTTGTATTGTCCCCTTATATACTTATACATGGTTATTAGATCGCCCCTCAGTCGTCTTTTTTCTAGACTAAATAATCCTAATTTCGCTAATCTATCTGGGTATTGTAGTTCTCCCATCCCCTTTATTAATTTTGTTGCCCTCCTTTGTACTCTCTCTAGTTCCATTATATCCTTCCTGAGCACCGGTGCCCAAAACTGGACACAGTACTCCATGTGCGGTCTAACTAGGGATTTGTACAGAGGCAGTATAATGCTCTCATCATGTGTATCCAGACCTCTTTTAATGCACCCCATGATCCTGTTTGCCTTGGCAGCTGCTGCCTGGCACTGGCTGCTCCAGGTAAGTTTATCATTAACTAGGATCCCCAAGTCCTTCTCCCTGTCAGATTTACCCAGTGGTTTCCCGTTCAGTGTGTAATGGTGATATTGATTCCCTCTTCCCATGTGTATAACCTTACATTTATCATTGTTAAACCTCATCTGCCACCTTTCAGCCCAAGTTTCCAACTTATCCAGATCCATCTGTAGCAGAATACTATCTTCTCTTGTATTAACTGCTTTACATAGTTTTGTATCATCTGCAAATATCGATATTTTACTGTGTAAACCTTCTACCAGATCATTAATGAATATGTTGAAGAGAACAGGTCCCAATACTGACCCCTGCGGTACCCCACTGGTCACTTCGACCCAGTTAGAGACTATACCATTTATAACCACCCTCTGCTTTCTATCACTAAGCCAGTTACTAACCCATTTACACACAAGTGACCCAGTTTTCTCTGTGCTCTTCAAATGAACAGATCAAGGATGACCATGGCTTGCATGCAGAAAGCTAAATATTGAAAGTACGTCTCTTTACACAATTTATTGTAAAACATTTCAATTAATGGTCCATGCACACAAACTATTGTAGAGTCTTCAGCAGAATAATTTAGCTCTTTCTCGCACAGTAGTGGTTAATAGAAATTCTGCCCGCTACACATATGCAAATGCAATAAATCAAGCGTGGTTGCCCCAGATACTTTTTCTTATTATTATTAAACATCAGATGAACCATGAAATGGGGCAGGTCCCATCAGGACCCTATGTAAGTGAGCACTGTGTTATCTCTACTACTTGCAAACAGAGGTCTTTCAACACCTGCCTATTTTTAGGTGCCGCTTCAAAAGAGAGGCTTGCCAAAAACGTGTAATTTAGAATCAGGATTCCCCAGCCGTATCTTATTCATTCTATTTACAGCTACAATTATTATTTCCATATTTACTTAAGCTGTTGGCAAGAATGCGAAAAGCTGATCTTTGTAACAGATTTCTCAGGAATGCTGAAAATCGAGAGACGTCATTGACAAATCTTAGACTTTTTCTTTGCAGAGAAATAACTGTTGGTACTTATATCTGGAGGCTTCTGGAGATGAGAGAGACTGTAACTGTGCATAATTGGAAGGCTTAGCACCTTATATTTTATTAAGATACCTCAGTTATATTCCAGTTTTAAGTTTCTATGTGTTCAGTTGTTGTTGAGAGAACATTAATGGTAGTGAAAAACTGCACATCTTAAAGGTGTTGTCCACACTTAGGGTTCAAGTCTGGAGTTACTTTATGTAACTGCAGACATGTGAATCCTCACAGCACGCACAGTGCGCTCTCTCAGGATTCTTCGACGTCGGTGCCGGGAATGTGCGATCATGTGACCGCAAGTGTGCGATCTGCAGTCTTATTCTGACTAGACATGTGCAGCTTTTCAGGTCCCAAAGTGCCTTTTGTGAATGAAACATTTGTGAGCGTGCGAGTTTATTGCTCCATTAGTAAATATATGCAAATAGAAAAGACCAGGGCACTTCCACAATCTTCAATAAAATCATACTCTATGACTTAGGGTGTGCGAAACACCAGAAACACATCAGACTTTTAGCGCCATGTATCACTCTCGATTTTTAATGAATTCTAAAACGTTTATAATGAAAATTGTGGCATTGCCTTGATCTTTTCTACTTGCATATGTTTACTAAGGATCCTCAGGTGGATTAACACCCACAAGTACTAACTAGAGCAATTTTTGCATTGACGCGGTGAGTCTCAATGAATCCATTTATGTATACAATGTCACTACTCCATTAATTGCCTTTAAGTCTTACAGACCAGCAGGAGACATTTCATTTTTGGAATAAAGTTTTGCATTTTATCTGAAGTGCCGAATCAACTTTCTACTTTTTATGGACTGCTTTTCCTTGGATTTGGGATCCTGTGCACCCGTGAATGGGTGAGCCGATTATACCACTTTTCCCAGTGGACAGTTAATGGAGCACTAGTCACACATGCTCACTAACGGTTGATTAACACTAAGGACTTTGGGACTCCTGGTTTCATGATCAGTGGAGCCTTAGTAGTCAGGTCCCTTATATATTTATCACCTAACATTGTTTTTAGGAAGATGCCAAATAAGTATTAAAATGCCTCAATCCATCTTATTATTTGCCAAAATGATTGAGCGGCAAATGCCATTAGTCACAGGACATGTAGGATCTTCAGAAAGCCCAACATAGCAGTCATGTTACTTGTAATATGCACAGGGGAATAATTATCAATTAATTTATAGCAGCTTTCTGATGTCTGTGGTTTGAACCAAAATCCTGCTTTTCTTTTTTCAAGAAAAAGTGTTGAAGAATGCACCAGGTCTGGTCTGGATTTCTTTGAGGGAAACTTATCAATATGGTCTCCGCCTTGGCCTCCTCATTATTGAATTTGGCACATATTGGACCGAGGGGAGATACTGTCATACTGTGTGCATGTTAATAAATCTCTCTCTAGTGTTTCTTCAGTGAGCACTTATTACAGCAATGTATAAGAAAATTGCACCTTAACACACCTATTTTTTCTATCATTTCTGGCATGAGAAATATTGTAGTAGCAGCTGGTGTACAGGGGGAAGGTCCAATATATACAATAATGAATATATACTTTTTATGACATATTTTATTTAGCTTTCTGTATTTTGTCCCTCTACACTACTTTCGGTACCATAATTACTTGACAAATAGGTAGAGGGTCTACAGAGACATCTAAATATTCCACTCTCACAAAGGTCTCTCACATGTTCCTTTAAAGCTAAAGAGTGTTGAAATGCGGCAGTGCAAAGGGGCCAATTACACACCGTATGCCTGCAGGGCAGTGGTTAAGCAGGCCTCTTCCATTCCTCTGGTAACGATCCCCCTAGTTGAACCCAATCATTTCTGCAGACCTACTTGATCTAAGAACAGCCTTATGTTTAACAGGGCACCCTTTTAATAATATTTTAATCTCTCTCATATGCAGAGGTGACTAAGGAGGCGCCTCCTGAGATGTTCAATTAACGTTTTTAGCACGTTGTGACCTATGCCATTTTCTGGGAGGTTTTCAGATCTGTAAATTTAAATGAACTTGATGTGCCTGTGTGTGCATGTATGTCTAGCAGAGATATGGCAGATGCCATAATCTAGTTATGTTGTCATCCAGTCTGTGATTAGAGACCTCAAAATCAGTTTTGTGACTTGTCATCTTTTAAAATATAAGAATACTGTATATACTTGAATCCCATTTACATTTCTTAATCAAAATGAAGGTTCATAACTGTTCATTAGAGTTTTTGAGGCTTTCTAGCTATTTTAAAAGAAATAAGAGTTCTCTTACTTTTTCATGTTGAATGGCCTTTTCCTGTGACTGCACATTTACAACTGACAGACAATAACATCAATAATTCTCCAAAGACTGACTGTCACTTACAAACAGAAATCAGGTGTGAATAGGTGCTTACTAGTGTTGAGCATTCCGATACCGCAAGTATCGGGTATCGGCCGATATTTGCAGTATCGGAATTCCGATACCGAGTTCCGATATTTTTGTGATATCGGGAATCAGTATCGGGATTAAGATTAATGTGTAAAATAAAGAATAAAAATAAAAAATGTTGATATACTTACCCTCTGACGCGCCCTGGTCGTCACCGCTGCAACCGCCTTGCTTTCGTTCCGAAGAATGAGCGCGTTAATGACCTTCGATGACGTCGCGGCTTGTGATTGGTCGCGTGAGCGGTCACATGACCGCTCAGCAACCAATCACAAGCCGCGACGTCATCGAAGGCCCTTTATGCGCTCATTCTTCGGAACGAAAGCAAGGCGGTTGCAGCGGTGACGACCAGGGCGCGTCAGAGGGTAAGAATATCAATATTTTTTATTTTTATTCTTTATTTTACACATGAATATGGATCCCAGGGCCTGAAGGAGAGTTTCCTCTCCTTCAGACCCTGGGATCCATTACAGGATACTTTCCGATATTTGTGTCCTATTGACTTGTATTGGTATCGGATATCGGTATTGGCGATATCCGATATTTTTCGGATATCGGCAGATACCATCCGATACCGATACTTTCAAATATCGGACGGTATCGCTCAACACTAGTGCTTACTAATAGTAGAGTAGCGGTCTCCAAAAATAACCAACAAATAAAGTTGCACTCTGTAGTGCTAAAGCATGCAAACATGAAATATATGAAATCTGAATTGCATTACTGCACTAGAAAGTATAAAAAATTAAAAATCCTTAGTGCATAAATTGTCCAATTCATGTATACCCAGCAGCCATGATAAAGCTATTCTGATTGCTGGGAACCTATCTAATGTGAATCCTCTCTTAGACTAAATTCTACATTTATATGGGAAGGTAGGATCCTGCTGTAATTAAAAACACCTGAGATTGAGGGGTGGAGTGTTCAGTCAGAGATGAAATATAAAATTGGAATTGCATAACTGAATTTGAAAATATGAAAAATTGAGAATACGAAGTCTAAGAGAGGATTCCCATAAGGCAGGTTCCCATCAACAAGAATCAGCTTATCGTGGCTGCCGAGTACACATGAATTTGCCTATTTATGCACTAAGTATTCTCAATTTTTCATATTTTCTAGTGCAGTAAAGCAATTCAAATTAAATATTTCATGTTTGCATTCTATAGCGGTACCGAGTGCTGTGTTATTTGTTGGTTATATATGGAGATGGCTACTTTTAGAAAGCACCTGTTCACACCTGATTTCTGTTTGGAAGTGATGGTCAGTCTTTTGATATTTGTATAGACTGGTTCTCTGACTGAGCGCTCCAGCCCTCAGCCTCAAGCGTTTTTAATTACAGCAGTATCCTACCTTCTTATATAAATTTAAACTTTATTCTGAGAGAGGATTCACATTAGATACATTCCCAGTAGTAAGAATTGCCTTATCGTGGCTGCCAGGTACACATGAATTGGCCAGTTTATGCGCTAAGTATTCTAAATTTTTTGTACAATCACATGGTCACAGTGACCATGGCTAGTCAAGCCCTCACCCCAAAAAATGTACAACAACCTGCAGCCTATAGATTGCAAAATTGCCCACAACCGTCAAAAAGTTTCTGAGAATCTGGTCAAACTAGTAAAAATGGCCAAATAGATTAGACTATTGTTTGCCAAACCCAAAAGCCTGCAGACCAATTTTATGTGCCTGGTAGATCTGTATCAAAGAAGCATCATTTCTCTTTGCGTTGATTGACATGCTAAGCATGCCGAGATGAGGAGACTTAAAGCCGCAATGCTCCTCTGGGAAATATGCTAATTATGCAAATTGTCTCTTCAGAGAGGAAGAGAGCTAGAACTCTTGTGCCATGTATTGGAAGGTAGTAATCCTACAAGTCAATGTTGACCCTTTAACGAGCCTTGTCACATGACTTAGGATAATATCCAAACCAGAATCTCAATTTGCAGACACTGTGTTTTGGGGTACTGCCCCTCATCAGTGCAAAGTGGAGATCTGGTTTGGCTATGTGAGAGCCAAATATTCTAAAGAACCAAATGTTCTAAATATTTTTCTATCTACTGGCTAACACGGTACCAAGATATATTTCTTTCCTGTAGGAAATTAAACTCTAATTCAATCTTTCGCGGAGCGATCTGCTCATCTCCAATCATTAGTAATAAGTGCTACAGGACGCTTTACATGTGCTAAATAGTGCTGTCCTTATTGCTATAATCAACTGTCATTCCACTAAATGGTACATTTGATATTGTTTTGGACAAAAATATTCAATTGGTAATTAAATTCTATTTTACTTGCTTAAATCATGTGACAAATGACCCCAATGTAAAACATGGAACAATAGTTTCTACCATTAATAAGTTTGTATATTCCGGACTATCAACTATTCAGAGAAAATCTCTCTACCTGGCTACATATGAATTTATACATACTGCAGTTCATGGACTTTTTAGTTAACTTTATTCCTCGCAATATTTTAGGCTAAAATTAAGTACCGTGGTTCTTTGCTGCAGTATAGACTATAAGACAAGGTGAGATTTTTCCTATTTCAAATTGATTTTACTGGCACAGATTTGGCTAGCCGGTAGTCACACAGACAGCATTAAATTGCCACCTTTTTTTGGAAAGAAATACTTGGCATCTTTCTGATTGCATGCTATTATTATTATTGGCTCCAAGTACAACTTTCACTCGGAAGAGTCATCCCTACAGTAATTAAAGTGCATTTATTTTAGCACTGCACATTTATATTCCCAGTTCCATATATAAAAGGGACATTATAAATAGAGATGTATGTAGAGCAAGCTTCTGTGGAGCATAATGTTATGAACGGCTTTTAGTTTTCCAACTGCAAATGACAGTGCACTCTATTCCTTTGAGTTATTTCAGTGGAAAGGGGATAACTCCGTTTCAAACAAATGCTTTTATTTACACCTATACAGCAAAAGGCCCTTAATGCAGCATTAACTAGAGATGATTCTCAATACTTCTACTTAAAAAAAGACCTATGTCTCATATTTACAGAAATCTACACAGTGTGAAGATTTGACAGCACTTTTTTACTGGGGGTGAAACCAGTAAGAGACAAAACAAAGAAAAAAGCCACAGGAGATGCCCAATTAACTGTAGGAAAACATGGTCTAACCATTTTTTAACCCCTTTACCCCCCAAGGGTGGTTTGCACGTTAATGACCGGGCCAATTTTTACAATTCTGACCACTGTCCCTTTATGAGGTGTTAACTCTGGAACGCTTCAATGGATCCCAGTGATTCTGACAGGGTTCTCTCATGACATATTGTACTTCATGAAAGTGGTAAAAAAAAGTTTATATTACCTGCGTTTATTTGTGAAAAAATGGAAAATTTTCGAAAATGTTGAAAATTTTGCAATTCTCCAACTTTGAATTTTTATGTCCTTAAAGCACAGGGATATATCACACAAAATACTTAGTAAGTAACATTTCCCACATGTCTAATTTACATCATTACAATTTTGGAACCAAAATTTATTTTTATTAGGGAGTTATAAGGGTTAACAGTTGACCAGCAATTTCTCATTTTTACAACACCATTTTTTTTAGGGACCACATCACATTTGAAGTCACTTTGAGGGGTCTATATGATAGAAAATACCCAAGTGTGACACCATTCTAAAAACTGCACCCCTCAAGGTGCTCAAAACCACATTCAAGAAGTTTATTAACCCTTCAGGTGTGTCACAGGAATTTTTGGAAAGTTTAACAAAAAATGAAGATTTAACTTTCCTTCACAAGAAAATTTACTTAATCTCCAATTTGTTTTATTTTACCAAGGGTAACAGGAGAAATTGGACCCCAAAAGTTGTTGTGCAATTTGTCCTGAGTACGTTGATACCCCATATGTTGGGGTAAACCCCTGTTTGGGCGCATGGCAAAATTGGCTGGAATTAAGATCAGATGCCATGTTGTGTTTGGAGAGCCCCTTGTTAGGGGGAATCTCGAACAATCTCCGCTGCAGTCTCCCATTCTTCTCCTGCTGCAGTGGAGCCTGCTCAGCAGAGGCATCGGTCCCAGCGACTCGCTCAGTCTGACACTGTGCAAAGGGTTACTGCTGCCTTTCCAGCTCCTGCCATTGTAGCCAGTACTGGTCAGCGACGAGCAGACGTCTTTGGGACTAAGTCCTACTTTTCCCCTTCTGAGCATGCCCAGGGTAAGATCTCTCATTGGAGATCAAGGGTCACATGCTCAGGTACTGCAGCAACTCCCATTGGTCCTCTAGGAAGATCCTGAAGTTGCTCAAGTTCTGTGGCAGCCTCCCATTGGTCCTTCTGGGAAGGTCCTGTAGTTGCTGCAGCTATAAAAGGTTTACATGACCGCACGGCCATGCTCTAGTATTAATCCTTGTTATGTGCTTTGTGCCAGTGTGGTCATGTATGCCTGTGGTCAGGGTCAGCTGTAAAAGCCATTAGAATACCGGCACTTCCGGTCAGGAGTTTGGTTGCATGTATTCAGGGCCCGGCTGAAATAAGCCACTAGAATACCGTCTCCTCCAGTGAGGAATTGGTTGTGTGTTTTCCTGACTGCATGACCACCGACTGCTATCTGCTCAGCAGTTATCTGTGTGCTCCTGTGAGATTAACAGGAAACAGTCCCTTTCTACCATTCTATATCAGCGACTCTGTGAGGTAGCAAAGTTTGCGTATACCGCCATATAGTGCCATTTACTAGCAGCAGGTTCTTCCTGCATGGTGGACCCCGGGCTGCGAACGCACCTATAACATCATCTATTTACTTAGTGTGTTCCGCTAGCCATAACACCCCTGGTGTGCTTAAACAGTGGAAACTCCCCAATTCTAATTGAAACCCTAACCAAAACGCACCCCTAACCCTAATACCAACAATAACCATAACCCTAACCACACACCTAACTCGAACACGCCCCTAACTCTCATCCCAACCAAACCCCTAACCCCAACACGCGCCTAACCATACTCCTAGCTCCAACACACCCCTAACCCTAATCCCAACTATAACCCTAACCACACCTCTAACCTGACACATTCTCTAACCCTAATCCCAACCATAAATGTAATCCAAACCCTAACCCTAACTTTAGCCCCATCCCTAACTTTAGCCCCAACCCTAACCCTAACTTTAGCCCCAACCCTAACCCTAATGTTAGCCTTAACCCTAACTTTATCCCCAAACCTAACCCTAACTTTAGCCCCAACCCTAACCGTAACCCTTATGGGAAAATGGAAATAAATACATTTTTTTTATTTTATTATTTTTTCCTAATTAAGGGGGTGATGAAGGGGGGGTTTGATTTACTATTTATAGCGAGTTTTTTTAGCGGAATTTTATGATTGGCAGCTGTCACACACTAAAATACCCTTTTTATCGCAAAAAATAGTTTTTGCGTCTCCACATTTTGAGAGCTAAAATTTTTACATATTTTGGTCCACAGAGTCATGTGAGGTCTTGTTTTTTGCCGGACGAGTTAACGTTTTATTGGTACTATTTTCGGACATGTGAAATTTTTTTGATCGCTTTTTTTTCTGATTTTTGTATGGCAGAATGATCAAAAACCAGCAATTCATGAATTTCTTTTGGGGGGCATTTATACCGTTCCACATTTGGTAAAATTGATAAAGCAGTTTTATTTTTCGGGTCAGTACGATTACAGCGATACCTCATTTATATCTTTTTTTATATTTTGGCGCTTTAATACGATAAAAACAATTTTATGTAAAAAATTATTATTTTTGCATTGCTTTATTCTGAGGACTATAACTTCTTTTATTTTTCGCTGATGATGCTGTATGGTGGCTCGTTTTTTGCGGAACAAGATGACGTTTTCAGCGGCACCATGCTTTATTATATCCCACTTTTTGATCGCGTGTTATTCCACATTTTGTTCGGCGGTATAATAAAGCGTTGTTTTTTGCTTGTTTTTTTTTTTACGGTGTTCACTGAAGAGGTTAACTAGTGGGACAGTTTTATAGGTCGGGTTGTTACGGACGCGGCAATACTAAATATGTGTACTTTTATTGTCTGTTTTTTTTTTAATTTAGATAAAGAAATGTTAAAAATTTGTTTTTTCTTTATTTAGGATTTTTTTTTTACACATGCAAATATTTTTTTTTACTTGTTTACCTTGTCCCTGGGGGGGGACATGACTGTATAGTGTCAGATCGCTGATCTGGCACTTTGCAGTGCACTGTGTCAGATCAGCGATCTGACAGGCACTGCAGGAGGCTTGCTGGCTTGCAAGCCGCCTCCCTGCAGGACCCGGAAGGAGTCCCGTCGCCGTTTTGGAACCGGGGCCTGCAGGGAGGAGGACGGAGGAGACGCTCAAAGCAACGCGATAACATCACATTGCTCCGAGGGTCTCAGGAAAGCACGCCGGGAGCCTCCTCCCTGCGCGATGCTTCCCTATGCCGCTGGAACGCTGCAATCATGTTTGATTGCAGTGTTCCAGGGGTTAATGTGCCAGTAGCGATCCGTGACCACTCCTGGCACATAGTGCCGGATGTCAGCTGTGATAGTCAGCTGACACCTGGCATCCGCCTTCCCCCCGTGAGTGCAGCTGATCGGTGATGACGTACTATCCCGTTGGTGGTCATATGGGCCCATAGCACTTCGACGGGATAGTATGTCATATGTCAGAAAGGGGTTAACCAGGGACCTTACAACTCTTAGGCAAGCTTGATTATGACTAACAATTTCTGTAGTGTAGTAGTTATCCTGCTTATTTCAGAAGTTGAAGATCTCCAGTCCAAGAGTGGACACAAAAATATGACAGGCTCGTGCACAAGACCATATTTTTGCTCCGAGTGGTATCCATTAAAAAACTAATCACACTTAAACCAATCTTTTTCAATGAGATAGGGCATGTTAGGTTAGGCTATGGGTTGAACTAGATGGACTTACTGTATAGTCTTCCTTCAACCTTAATAACTATGTATAAGAATTATTTTTTTTCACTGACTGAATCTACATGTGAAAAAAATCGAAGCATGACGATTTTCCTTTGAAAATTGGATGAGACTCACCCATTCTAGACTATGGGTGTGAGAAAAAACTTGGATGCCATACAGAGCTACAGTACAGCATCTAAACTTTACATTGCAATTCTGTAAGATAGGAAACTGTAAATGATCTTGTAAATTATTAATTGCTGCAGGGAAACAGATTGCACAAGGGGGACAAGTGAGAAAACAATTGTCCCACTCTTCTGGAAGATATCCAAGAAGTATCGTTTCTCCTTACGGAGATTAACATGCTAAGCATGCTGAGATGAGGAGACATAAAGCCGCAATGCTCTTCTGGGAAAAATGCAAATCGTCTTTTTAGAGAGAAAGAGGACTATAACTCTAGTGCCACCTATTGGAAGTAGAAATCCTAAAAGTCAATGTCAACCCTTTAACGAGCCTTGTGACATGACTTAGGATAAAAGCCAAACCAGAATCTCAATTTGCAGACACTTTGTTTCGGGGTACTGCCGCTCGTCAGTGCAATGTGGAAATCTGGTTTGGCTGAGTGAGAGGCGACTGACCGATATCCAAGAAGTATTGTTTCTCCTTGTAGAGATTGACATGCTAAGCATGCCGAGATGAGGAGACGTAAAGCCGCAATGCTCCTCTGGGAAATATGCAAATTGTCTCTTCAGATGGCAATGACACTAGAATTCTAGTCCTCTTCCTCTCTGTTGTACTCTCTCAGAAAACAACTGGATAGCTGTGGTACACACTCCCATCCACCACCAGCTCTCTGCTGCTGCCATAGTCTGCCATACCCATGATAGTTGCTGCACGCACTTTTAGGTATCAGACTTGTCACAACTTTGCCAGTGGATCAACACTTCTAAAACGCTAAGTTTGGGGCTAGTTTGCATTTATTACACCACTACCCCTACTTTCTAACTGTGTGTACTGTGAGAAAGGTAGTTGGTGCACTCAGACCTAGTGCAGTCGCTGGTACAGGATGGAGGCATTGCTGTAACTGTTGGACACAAAAATAAGCCTGAAAGATGTGTTTGATATAGAATGGAGAAAGGAGAATTTAATCCCTTGCCTTTGTAGCCTATTTTTTAGTTTTAATGTTTGGATTTTCCCACCTTTTCTTCCAAGAGCTATTGTACTGCAGACAAGAGATGGCAATATCACTTTGTGAGATACTCTGGGGAGTTAAGACAATAGAGTACTGTCAAACAAGATGTGACCATGCACAATATGCAAATTCAAGAGGCATGATGGTGCATTGAGCTCTTTAGCCACACCAATAGTGCACTAAAGCCTCTTAATTTGCAAATTAAATAAATATTTTTTATGCCATTTTAACCACTTAAAGCTAAACTACTGGTGTGACTTTTTACAGTGGCTAAGTCCATTATATTGTTTAGTGAATTAGTTATTAGCATTTTGGGGATGACAAACTCTCTTTAAGTGCTGCTGTCAATCTACACTGAGGGTATGTGTCCACCTTCAGGATGGCCGAAGGTTTAGTCGGAGCGGCTTTGCCGCTCTGCGCTAAGCTCCGCCCCTTCTGGGGACGCGATGATGCCAGATGTGTTCATAGGACACATCCGGGATCATCGCACCCATCGCATCGCAGTTTATGCAGTTGCTTCTACTATGCAGATTATTGCTATGACAAATAGTAAAATAGCTGGCATTAACATGTGTGGACGTAGCTCAGCTCCTGAGTACTACCCCTACATGGTGACCCAAGCACTGACTTATCTGTACACTAGTAGGCAAAAAACGAGAATTAATCTGGGCAACAATATGAATTTTTGCAATTTCCACTGTAAGAGTAATGTGAATTCTTGCGATGCTTTTGTGGTATAAGTTACATCAATTTGCAAGTGATTTCTTACAGGTAAAAAATAAGAACAACACTGTATTCACACTTTTTAGCATGGAAACAATAATTTTATTTTTTGATAAATTAGATTTTTTTTGGACATGATAAAGCCAAATATGTTTTTTTTTCATTTTAGTTCTTTAATTTTGTTTCTCTCAATGGGGAAAAGGGGCTGATTTAAATTTTTATATTTGTTATTAATTTTTTCTTAAACATTTTTATTTTTTACTAGTTTTAGTCCCTTTATGAGACCTTGTACCTGAGACCATTGAATCGCTTATACTATATGTTGCAATTTTACACCATTGCAGTATACCGTAATTGTGGTTATCCTGTGGCATCACAGGATGCCCAAGATTGCAGTTACTCCAGTCACTAAAGTTACAGGCAATTGTTAGCTTCAGTGGGAAAAAGTAAGTATCTGATAAACTGTCAATTTTGCTAATTTTTCCACTTACAAAGAATGTAGAGGTCTGTAATTTTTATCATAGGTACACTTCAACTGTGAGAGACAGAATCGAAAAATAAAAACCAGAAAATGACATAGTGTGATTTTTAACCCCTATCTGACCTCGGACGGGACAGTACGTCCGAGGTCAGAACCCCCGCTTTGATGCGGGTTCCGGCGGTGAGCCCGCATCAAAGCCAGGACATGTCAGCTGTTTTGTACAGCTGACATGTGACCGCTATAGCGGTGGGTGAAATCGCGATTCACCCGCCACTATTAACTAGTAAAATGCCGCTGTCAAATGCTGACAGCGGCATTTAACCGGCGCTTCCGGAAATGAGCGCATCGCTGACCCCGTCACATGATCGGGGGTCAGCAATGCTTCTGCAGAGTAACCATAGATGTCCTTGAGACCTCTATGGTTACTGATCCCGGATAGCTGTGAGTGCCACCCTGTGGTCGGCGCTCATAGCACACCTGCAATTCTGCTTCATAGCAGTGATCTGATGATCGCTGCTATGTAGCAGAGCAGATCGCGTTGTGCCAGCTTCTAGCCTCCCATGGAGGCTATTGAAGCACGGCAAAAGTAAAAAAAGTGAAAAAAATGTAAAAAAATTAAAAAAAATATAAAAGTTTAAATCACCCCCCTTTCGCCCCATTCAAAATAAATCAATAAAAAAAATCAAACCTACACATATTTGGTATCGCCGCGTTCAGAATCACCCAATCTATCAATAAAAAGAAGCATTAACCTGATCTCTAAACAGCGTAGCGAGAAAAAAATTAGAAATGCCAGAATTACGTTTTTTTGGTCGTCGCAACATTGCATTAACATGCAATAACGGGCGATCAAAAGAATGTATCTGCACCGAAATGGTATCATTGAAAACGCCGGCTCGGCACGCAAAAAATAAGCCCTCATCTGACCCCAGATCATGAAAAATGGAGATGCTACGGGTATCAGAAAATGGCGCAATTTTTTTTTTTTTAGCAAAGTTTGGAATTTTTTTTCACCACTTAGATAAAAAATAACCTAGTCACGTTAGGTGTCTATGAACTCGTAATGACCTGGAGAATCATAATGCCATGTCAGTTTTAGCATTTAGTGAACCTAGCAAAAAAGCCAAACAAAAAACAAATGTGGGATTGCACTTTCTTTGAAATTTCACCGCACTTTGAATGTTTTCCCATTTTCTAGTACACGACATGCTAAAACCAATGATGTTGTTCAAAAGTACAACTTGTTTCACAAAAAATAAGCCCTCACATGGCCATATTGACGGAAAAATGAAAAAGTTATGGCTCTGGGAAAGAGGGGAGGGAAAAACGTACACGGAAAAACGGAAAATCCCAAGGTCAAGAAGGAGTTAAATAATAAATTGCCTTTTATTGCATGAAATACAGTTGTGCTCAAAAGTTTGCATAACCATAATTTTTGCTTTCTTGGCCTTTTTTCACAGAATATGAATGATAACACCAAAACTTTTTCTCCACTCATGGTTAGTAGTTGAGTGAAGCCATTTATTGTCAAACTACCAACCAGCAAGAATTCTGGCTCTCACAGACCTCTTAGTTTTTCTTCAAGAAGCCCTCCTACTTTGCACTCAATCAATCACACCCGGTCCTCTCCACCAGGGCCAAGACCAAAGAGCTGTCTAATGATGCCAAGGATAAAATGATAGACCTGCACAAGGTGGGATTGGCTACATGGCAATAGACAAGCAGCTTGGTGAGAAGGCAACAACTTTTGGCACAATTATTAAAAAATGGAAGAAACACAAGATGACTGCCAATATTTCTCGGTCTGGGGCTTAATAAAGGATTTCACCTTGTCGGATAAGGAAGATTATGAGAAAGGTCAGGAATCAGCCCAGAACTGCAAGTGAGGGCGTGTTCAATGACATGAAGAGAGCTTGGACTATTGTCTCGAACATTACTGTTAGTAACACACTTTGCTCTCATGGAATAAAATAATGCAGGGCAGGCAAAGTCCCCCTGCTCCCATCAGCACATATCCAGGCCAATGTGAAGTTTGCCAATGAACAACTGGATGATCCAGAGGAGGCATGGAGAAAGTCATGTGGTCAGATGAGACCAAAATAGAATTTTTTGGTGTTGACTCTACTTGTCTTGTTTGGAGGAAGAAGAATGAAAACAACCCCAAGAGCACCATCCCAACCATGAAGCATGGTGGGGGAAACTCATACTTTGGGGGTGCTTTTCTGCAAAGGGGACAGAACGATTGCACGATATTGAAGAGAAAATGGATGGATTTGTTTTCCCAACTGTATGTAACACAGCTGCCATCTGCATAGTCTGAAGCTGGGTCAGCTCCTGAAATAGCTTCATACATTTAACCCCTTTACCCCCAAGGGTGGTTTGCACGTAAATGACCGGGCCAATTTTTACAATTCTGACCACTGTCCCTTTATGAGGTTATAACTCTGGAACGCTTCAACGGATCCCAGTGATTCTGACACTGTTTTCTCGTGACATATTGTACTTCATGATAGTGGTAAAAATTCTTTGATAGTACCTGCGTTTATTTGTGAAAAAAATGGAAATTTGGCGAAAATTATGAAAATTTCGCAATTTTCCAACTTTGAATTTTTATGCAATTAAATCACAGAGATATGTCACACAAAATACTTAATAAGTAATATTTCCCACATGTCTACTTTACATCAGCACAATTTTGGAACCAACATTTTTTTTGTTAGGGAGTTATAAGGGTTAAAAGTTGACCAGCAATTTCTCATTTTTACAACACCTTTTTTTTTAGGGACCACATCTCATTTGAAGTCATTTTCAGGGGTCTATATGATAGAAAATACCCAAGTGTGACACCATTCTAAAAACTGCACCCCTCATGGTGCTCAAAACCATATTCAAAAAGTTTATTAACCCTTCTGGTGCTTCACAGGAATTTTTGGAATGTTTAAATAAAAATGAACATTTAACTTTTTTTCACAAAAAATTTAATTCAGCTCCAATTTGTTTTATTTTACCAAGGGTAACAGGAGAAAATGGACCCCAAAAGTTGTTCTAAAATTTGTCCTGAGTACACCGATACCCCATATGTGAGGGTAAATCACTGTTTGGGCGCATGACAGAGCTCGGAAGCGAAGGAACGCCATTTGACTTTTCAATGCAAAATTGACTGGAATCGAGATGGGACACCATGTTGCGTTTGGAGAGCCCCTGATGTGCCTAAACATTGAAACCCCCACAAGTGACACCATTTTGGAAAGTAGACCCCCTAAGGAACTTATCTAGAGGTGTGGTGAGCACTTTGACCCACCAAATGCTTCACAGAAGTTTATAATGCAGAACCGTAAAAATAAAAAACCATATTTTTTCACAAAAATTATCTTTTCGCCCCCAATTTTTTATTTTCCCAAGGGTAAGAGAAGAATCTGGACCCCAAAAGTTGTTGTACAATTTGTCCTGAGTACGCTGATACCCCATATGTGGGGTAAACCACTGTTTGGGCGCATGGGAGAGCTCGGAAGGGAAGGAGCGCAGTTTGACTTTTCAATGCAAAATTGACAGGAATTGAGATGGGACGCCATGTTGCGTTTGGAGAGCCACTGATGTGCCTAAACATTGAAACCCCCCACAAGTGACACCATTTTGGAAAGTAGACCCCCTAAGGAACTTATCTAGAGGTGTTGTTAGAGCTTTGAACCCCCAAGTGTTTCACTACAGTTTGTAACGCAGAGCCGTGAAAAAAAAAAAATCTTTCCCCCCAAAATTATTTTTTAGCCCCCAGTTTTGTATTTTCCTGAGGGTAAGAGGAGAAATTCGACCCCAAAAGTTGTTGTCCAATTTGTCCTGAGTACGCTGATACCCCATATGTGGGGGGAACCACCATTTGGGCGCATGGGAGGGCTCGGAAGGGAAGGAGTGCCATTTGGAATGCAGACTTAGATGGATTGGTCTGCAGGCGTCACATTGCATTTGCAGAGCCCCTAATGTACCTAAACAGTAGAAACCCCCCACAAGTGACCCCATATTGGAAACTAGACCCCCCAGGGAACTCATCTAGATGTGTTGTGAGAACTTTGAACCCCCAAGTGTTTCACTACAGTTTATAACGCAGAGCCGTGAAAATAAAAAATCTTTTTTTTTTCCCACAAAAAATAATTTTTTAGCCCCCAGTTTTGTATTTTCCCAAAGGTAACAGGAGAAATTGGACCCCAAAAGTTGTTGTCCTATTTGTCCTGAGTACGCTGATACCCCATATGTTGGGGTAAACCCCTGTTTGGGCACACGGGAGAGCTCGGAAGGGAAGGAGCACTGATTTACTTTTTCAACGCAGAATTGGCTGGTATTGAGATCGGACGCCATGTCGTGTTTGGAGAGCCCCTGATGTGCCTAAACAGTGGAAACCCCCCAATTATAACTGAAACCCTAATCCAAACACACCCCTAACCCTAATCCCAACAGTAACCCTAACCACACCTCTAACCCTGACACACCCCTAACCCTAATCCCAACCCTATTTCCAACCGTAAATGTAATCTAAACCCTAACCCTAACTTTAGCCCCAACCCTAACTGTAGCCCCAACACTAACCCTAACCCTAACCCTAGCCCTAACCCTAACCCTAGCCCTAACCCTAGCCCTAACCCTAGCCCTAACCCTAGCCCTAACCCTAACTCTAACCCTAGCCCTAACCCTAGCCCTAGCCCTAACCCTAGACGTAACCCTAGCCCTAACCCTAGCCCTAACCCTAACCCTAGCCCTAACCCTAGCCCTAGCCCTAATGGGAAAATGGAAATAAATACATTTTTTTAATTTTTCCCTAACTAAGGGGGTGATGAAGGGGGGTTTCATTTACTTTTATAGCAAGTTTTTTAGCGGATTTTTATGATTGGCAGCCGTCACACACTGAAAGACGCTTTTTATTGCAAAAAATATTCCACAGAGTCATGTGAGGTCTTGTTTTTTGCGGGACGAGTTGACATTTTTATTGGTAACATTTTCGGGCACGTGACATTTTTTGATCGCTTTTTATTCCGATTTTTGTGAGGAAGAATGACCAAAAACCAGCTATTCATGAATTTCTTTTGGGGGATGCGTTTATACCGTTCCGTGTTTGGGAAAATTGATAAAGCAGTTTTATTCTTCGGGTCAGTACGATTACAGCGTCACCTCATTTATATCTTTTTTTACGGCTCTGCGTTATAAACTGTAGTGAAACACTTGGGGGTTCAAAGTTCTCACAACACATCTAGATAAGTTCATTGAGGGGTCTAGTTTCCAATATGGGGTCACTTGTGGGGGGTTTCTACTGTTTAGGTACATTAGGGGCTCTGCAAACGCAATGTGACGCCTGCAGACCAATCCATCTAAGTCTGCATTCCAAATGATGCTCCTTCCCTTCCGAGCCCTCCCATGCGCCCAAACGGTGGTTCCCCCCCACATATCGGGTATCAGCGTACTCAGGACAAATTGGACAACAACATTTAGGGTCCAATTTCTCCTGCTAACCTTGGAAAAATACAAAACTGGGGGCTAAAATATAATTTTTGTGGAAAAAAAAATATTTTTTATTTGCATGGCTCTGCGTTATAAACTGTAGTGAAATACTTGGGGGTTCAAAGCTCTCACAACACATCAAGATGAGTTCCTTAGGGGATCTACTTTCCAAAATGGTGTCACTTGTGGGGGGTTTCTACTGTTTAGGTACATTAGGGGGCTCTGCAAACGCAATGTGACGCCTGCAGACCATTCCATCTAAGTCTGCATTCCAAATGGCGCTCCTTCCCTTCCGAGCCCTCCCATGTGCCCAAACGGTGGTTCCCCCCCACATATGGGGTATCAGCGTACTCAGGACAAATTGGACAACAACTTTTGGGGTCGAATTTCTCCTCTTACCCTAGGGAAAATACAAAACTGGGGGCTAAAAAATAATTTTTGTGAAAAAAAAATTTTGTTTTATTTTTATGGCTCTGCATTATAAACTTCTGTGAAGCCCTTGGTGGGTCAAAGTGCTCACCACACATCCAGATAAGTTCCTTAGGGGGTCTACTTTCCAAAATGGTGTCACTTGTGGGGGGTTTCAATGTTTAGGCACATCAATGGCTCTCCAAACGCAACATGGCGTCCCATCTCAATTCCTGTCAATTTTGCATTGAAAAGTCAAACCGCTCCTTCCCTTCCGAGCTCTCCCATGCGCCCAAACAGTGGTTTACTGCCACATATGGGGTATCAGCGTACTCAGGACAAATTGGACAACAACTTTTGAGGTCCAATTTCTTCTCTTACCCTTGGAAAAATAAAAAATTGGGGGCAAAAATATAATTTTTGTGAAAAAATATGATTTTTTATTTTTACGGTTCTGCATTATAAACTTCTGTGAAGCACTTGGTGGGTCAAAGTGCTCACCACACCTCTAGATATGTTCCTTAGGGGGTCTACTTTCCAAAATGGTGTCAATTGTGGGGGGTTTCAATGTTTAGGCACATCAGTGGCTCTCCAAACGCAACATGGCGTCCCATCTCAATTTCTGTCAATTTTGCATTGAAAAGTCAAACTGCGCTCCTTCCCTTCCGAGCTCTCCCATGCGCCCAAACAGTGGTTTACTGCCACATATGGGGTATCAGCGTACTCAGGACAAATTGGACAACAACTTTTGAGGTCCAATTTCTTCTCTTACCCTTGGAAAAATAAAAAATTGGGGGCAAAAATATAATTTTTGTGAAAAAATATGATTTTTTATTTTTACGGTTCTGCATTATAAACTTCTGTGAAGCACTTGGTGGGTCAAAGTGCTCACCACACATCCAGATAAGTTCCTTAGGGGGTCTACTTTCCAAAATGGTGTCACTTGTGGGGGGTTTCAATGTTTAGGCACATCAGTGGCTCTCCAAACGCAACATTGCGTCCCATCTCAATTCCTGTCAATTTTGCATTGAAAAGTCAAACCGCTCCTTCCCTTCCGAGCTCTCCCATGCGCCCAAACAGTGGTTTACTGCCACATATGGGGTATCAGCGTACTCAGGACAAATTGGACAACAACTTTTTGGGTCCAATTTCTCCTGTTACCCTTGGTAAAATAAAACAAATTGGAGCTGAAATAAATTTTTTGTGTAAAAAAGTTAAATGTTCATTTTTATTTAAACATTCCAAAAATTCCTATTAAACACCTGAAGGGTTAATAAACTTCTTGAATGTGGTTTTGAGCACCTTGACGGGTGCAGTTTTTAGAATGGTGTCACACTTGGGCATTTTCTATCATATAGACCCCTCAAAATGACTTCAAATGAGACGTGGTCCCTAAAAAAAAATGGTGTTGTAAAAATGAGAAATTGCTGGTCAACTTTTAACCCTTATAACTCCCTAACAAAAAAAAAAATTGGTTCCAAAATTATGCTGATGTAAAGGAGACATGTGGGAAATGTTACTTATTAAGTATTTTGTGTGACATATCTCTGTGATTTAATTGCATAAAAATTCAAAGTTTGAAAATTGCGAAATTTTCAAAATTTTCGCCAAATTTCCGTTTTTTTCACAAATAAACACAGGTACTATCAAAGAAATTTTACCACTATCATGAAGTACAATATGTCACGAGAAAACAATGTCAGAATCACCAGGATCCGTTGAAGCGTTTCGGAGTTATAACCTCATAAAGGGACAGTGGTCAGAATTGTAAAAATTGGCCTGGTCATTGACGTGCAAACCACCCTTGGGGGTAAAGGGGTTAAAGGCATTATTCCATGCGTTGACAAAAAATAATCTCTGAAGCAAAACACACAATATATTTTAACTTTTTCAATAAAAAAAATACTGTCCAATGTAATTTTCCTTCCTTTTAGTCTCTTACTTACTCCTCTGCTGTTTTGGACTTTTCACTTCCAGTAAATGCCACCAGCTCATCCCATATGATTAGAAAACAGTAGTCATCATTCCAGTCAGGATGTGTTACCTCCTCATCTCTTGTCTCCCTCCCCTAAACTGCAGTAATCCGAATCCTTTAAAGAGCAAATTCCCTATCTATCTATCTATCTATCTATCTATCTATCTATCTATCTATCTATCTATCTATCTATCTATCTATCTATCTATCTATCTATCTATCTATCCCACACTTTCTCTCCTCTTATCCCTGCTTGTTATATTTACTTCACATGTAGTAGTTTCCCTCACATTACCACATAGTACTGGCTTCCTCACTATCAGATCTCTACAAAGCATGAGAAAGGACATGTCAAGGAAACTACTGAGCATGTGCGTCCACCACTTTAGGTTGAACAAAGTTTTAGTCACAAGATAAACAGTAAGGGACAACCCCTTTAACAAATTAATGAGACCCTTTCTATTTTACAAAAAGTCACTCAGTTCAACCTAGGTCCATCAGTCATGGCAGATTTGTCCTCTTGTATGGAAACTTATTCATTTTCTCTTGTCACGTCTAGTGTTTCACACCATAAAGTAGAATGTCAGCTGAAAATTAGAAAGAAAGAAAATATTAGAAAATGGTTTCACTCACAATTGACCTGTCAAGTAAAATATAATGTATGTCACACACCCAGAACCACATAATAACCCAAGTTCAACAAGGGACTGACTATGTTGTCATTCTTCTGCCCAAGAACTCAATGATCAATTTTCAATACATCATACACTTCTGGGACAGCTCATTGATTTCTTCTTTCCATCCTTTATATAGCAACCTGGCTTCAGAACATTTCAATTATAAAACTATTTCTTCCAAGCTTTAAAGATCTGAGATATTCATTTGGAGGAAAAAAAACTTTTCAAACTATAGATCCCAGCAGCTTGTGTGCAGTGGTGTGAAAGTGTGTTTGCCCCCTTCCTGATTTCCTTTGCATGTTTGTCACACTTAAATGTTTTAGAGCACTAAACAATTGTAAATATTAAGCAAAGATAACACAAGTAAATGCAAAATGTAGTCTTCAAATGAAGGTCTTTATTATTAAGGGACAAAGGAAAAAGAAATCCAAACCTACAGGGCCCTGTGTGAAAAAGTGATTGCCTCCCCTTAAAGGGACTCTGTCACCTGAATTTGGAGGGAACAATCTTCAGCCATAGGGGCGGGGTTTTCGGGTGTTCCCTCCAAATTCAGGTGACAGAGTCCCTTTAAAGAATAAATTAACTGTGGGTTATCACATCTTTGAGAAGCTGAGTTCAAATTCCTTAGCTACCTGAAGGCCTGATCACTGTCACACCTGTTCTCAATCAAGAAATCATTTAAATAGAACATGCCTGAAAAAGTGAAGGAAATCAAAGGGTCCTCAAAAGCTAGTCATGCAGCCAAAGAAATTCTGCGACAAATGAGAAACAAAGTATTTGAGATCTATCAGTCTGGGAAAAGCTATAAAGCAATTTCTCAAGCTTTGAGACTCGAACAAACCACAGAGAGCTAATATCCACAAATGGCAAAAACATGGAATAGTGGTGAACCTTACCAGGAATGGCCGGTAGACCAAAATTACCCCCAAAGCATAGCAAAAACTCATCAAAGAGATCACAAAAGAACCCACAACAACATGTAAAGAACTGCAGCCTCACTTGCCTGAATTAAGGTCAGTGTTCATGACTCCACCATAAGAAAGAGACAGGTCAAAAAGGGCCTGCATGGCAGAGCTCCAAGACGAAAAACATTGCTGAGTAATAAGAACATAAAGGCTTATCTCAGTTTTGCCAAAAAATGTTTTGAAGATCCCCAAGACTTTTGGTAGTATACTCTGTGGACTGATGAGACAAAAGTCTCATTACATTTGGTGAAGGAATAACACAGGATTTCAGAAAAAGAACATCAACAGTAAAATATGGTGGTAGTGTGATGATCTGGTTTTTTTTTTACTGCTTCAGGACCTGGAAGACTTGTTGTGGTAAATGGAAATGGAACCATGAATTTTTTTGTCTAACAAAAGATCCTGAAGAAGAATGGCCAGCCATCTGTCCATGACCTCAAGCTGAGGTGTACTTGGGTTATGCAGCAGTACAATAATCTAAAACACACCAGCAAGCCTACCTCTAAATGGCATAAGAAAAACAAAATTAAGACTTTGGTGTGGCCTAGTCCTGATCTTAATCTGTTTGCGATGCTGTGGTATGACCTTAAGGCGGTTATTTCTTGGAAGCCCTCTATAGTGGCTGAATTACACTTTTAAATATTCGTTCATCATAGCAAGTAGACTACAATAAAGCAATATACTGCATTTGTGACAAGAGCACGCGATGAAAATGCTGCTGATTTTTGGTTCATATTTTCACTTGGGAAATCCATTGTGGATTACAGTATTAACTACGGTATGTGTATTAAATTTGAATACATCTCATCTGTATGTTGCAGATTGTGGGAAGGATTTTAAGTTGGGCAACATGTCAAATTTGGCTGTTGATTTTCTCTTTTATTGAAGAGTGATCAAACCTACAGATCTGGGGTGCACCGCTCAGTACCTGCGCTTCCCTTGCCCCCATCCTGTCATGTGCTGCTCCCATCCTGTGCCCCCATTCTGTAATGTGCTGCTGCCATCCTGCGCCCCCATTCTGTAATGTGCTGCACCCATCCTGCACTCCCATTCTGTAATGTGCTGCTCCCATCCTGCACCCCTGTTATGACCTGGTGGTCAGGACAACAATGGACCTGGTGGTTAAGAGCACACGGAATGACCTGATAGTTACTGATAATATAGGACGAGCTCTGGGACGTGGGAACTCTGCTGACCGCAATCCCTAATCCTATCAACCACACTAGAAATAGCCGTGGATTGTTCCTAACGCTCCCTATGCAACTCGGCACAGCCTAAGGAACTAGCTAGCCCTAAAGATAGAAAAATAAAGCCTACCTTGCCTCAGAGAAATTCCCCAAAGGAAAAGGCAGCCCCCCACATATAATGACTGTGAGTAAAGATGAAAATACAAACACAGAGATGAAATAGATTAAGCAAAGTGAGGCCCGACTTACTGAACAGACTGAGGATAGGAAAGGTAGCTTTGCGGTCAGCACAAAAACCTACAAAAAGACCACGCAGAGGGCGCAAAAAGACCCTCCGCACCGACTCACGGTGCGGAGGCGCTCCCTCTGCGTCCCAGAGCTTCCAGCAAGCAAGACAACAATCAAAATAGCAAGCTGGACAGAAAAATAGCAAACCAGGGAAAAACAAGCAGTCACTTAGCTTCTGCTGGGAAGACAGGTCACAAGAACGATCCAGGAGTGAACTAGACCAATACTGGAACATTGACAGGTGGCATGGAGCAAAGATCTAAGTGGAGTTAAATAGAGCAGCCAGCTAACGAATTAACCTCATCACCTGTGGAAGGAAACTCAGAAACACCCACAGCCACCAGAGAAAGTCCATGGACAGAACCAGCCGAAGTACCATTCATGACCACAGGAGGGAGCCCGGCAACAGAATTCACAACAACCCCCATTCTGTAATGTGCTGCTCCCTCATCCTGTCATGTGCTGCTCCCATCCTCCGCCCCATTTTGTCATGTGCTCCTCCCTTCCATATGCCCCGTACGCTGCTCCATAAAGGTTGATGGCCCCCATAAGATGCTCCATAGTATAATATGCCCTGTATGCTGCTCCATAAAGGTTGATGGCCCCCCATAAGATGCTCCAAAGTATAATATGCCCTGTATGATGCTCCATAAAGATTGATGACCCCCATAAGATGCTCCAAAGTATAATATGCCCTGTATGATGCTCCATAAAGATTGATGGCCCCCATAAGATGCTCCATAGTATAATATGCCCCGTATGCTGCTGCAATAAAAAAAAAAACATGACATACTCACCTATCGTCGCTGGCTGCCGAGTGCTGGGGGCCTGAGCAGGCGGGGACATCGGCACGCTATGGGGGTCAGGTGCCGGAGTCCCTGCTGGCTCAGGCCCCCAGGACTTGCTATATTCACCTGTCCCGATTCAACCGCTGCGCGCCGCTACATCTTCGGGTCCTCTGGCTGTGACTGTTCAGTCAGAAGACGCATTCTAACCATGTCATTGCGCCCTCTGACCTGAACATCACAGGCAGAGGATGCGGAAGACAGAGCGGCGCGCAGTGGTGGAATGGGGACAGGTGAATATAGCATACTCACCCTCCTGGCACGTCCCTGCTTCTCTGTAGGAGTTCGCGGTATGTGTTCAGTGCTTATGCATACCACAATCTCCTGGGCTGCATCACTCTGTGGAGTCCAAGTGTAGAAAAATAGCGTGAGCACAACTAAGAAAAAAGGAGGGTGCTAAGGTTAGATTCACAAACCATACAGACTAAACGTAAGAAACCTAGCACTCAACCTAAACGTATATTGCAGGGAGATTTATTACAATAAATCTCCCTGCAAAATACATTTAAGTTGAGTGCTAGGTTTCTTACTTTTACTCTGTGGGGTCCAGACTGCGCAGGCATTTGCGCTTGTGCAGTCTATATAGGGGACGGACAGAGTGATCATCCCAGCATTATATTATAGATATATTAATGTATACGTACTGTACATTTGCAGGTTATATTAGCATAAATAAATAAATAAAAATGATGATCATGAAATCACTCTATGAATATATATGGCTGTAGGGGGAGTACAGGAGGACAGGTAAAACACAAGTGCTTGGTAGAACTGAAAAATGCTGTGAAAGGCAATTACCTTTGTAATCATAGTAATGCAAGCAGGAATGCGCCCCCTACAGCCATCTTTTGCACAGCGCTCAGCGCTGAGGTCTCTCATCGCCATTTTTGACATGTGTATTTCCTATATCATGATTAGATTACCCCTTGTGGCCTTATAAGTTTACATGTCCACAGCACATGCCTTTTATGGCTACTTTTCCACCTTATGCCACTGCACTCTCGGAGTCTCATGGAATTTGTTACCTGTTTATTATAACCAGTCAATTGTTATGCTGACATCCTATTTTATCCTTAAACAGACACATATGTATCTTGCTGCAATTTATGTGTAGGTGCCCTTTCTTTGTACTCTTTGCAGGTGATATATATATATATACTCTGGTCTGGAGGGACTATTGAGGAGCAGAATGACACTATTGACCCACGAGGGTTGCTGTAAACAAGTGGCCACTCGTGGAGCCAGGATACATTTATGCATCCTATATGCCCTTCCTTTTTTTGTCCATATAATATAAATAAATAACTTTAGACCACGGACACAGCCCTGTGTAATAAGTGAAGTGGGCTAAGACAGTGGTGCCGGTATCATATGGAAGTCATGGCTGCAACACGTTTGTCCGGAGGGACAACTGAGGGGCAGAGTGGCTCCATCGACTCATGGGGGCTGTTTTTTAAAAATGCAGCCATCCATGAAGTCAAGAAACCTCTGTGCATCCTTAGTAGTCCTATTAAGTCCATAAAACAAATATGAAGAAATAGTGTGGCATATTAAGCCACTGTAAGGTCTATAGTAAAATGAGAAATATATTGTTGAACATCTTTTTGACTCTGATGTGTGATCCACCTAACTTTATGGATAACTCAGTATGGCTAGTGAGCGAGCTGTATGTAGTTGTGCAGCCTAATTAAGTGCCGCTCTGTTTGCGGTGAAATTATAAAGTCTTTTATTTTGCTTGTGGCTCTGCACTAAAGTGCTAGAGCCTATGGTATTAAGTCTAACTGGCTACGTAGCGCTATTGCGCTATTGCGCAAGCGTTAGCAACACAGGTCGCAATATCTTAATGTGCCACAACTAACATGGCGGTTTTCAGCGCTACTGCGCATGCGCCGTGTAAAGAACGCCACACAGAGCGCTCCATTGGTGAAAACAGCGTTACTATGCAATGATGCGGTCCTGTCATGCGCAGTAGGCGGCGGGGAACGCCGACTTACAATCAAATTGTCCTCCATCGGTCCACATGTGAAACAGGGGTAGGTGGACTATAATGTATATAAAATGAAATGAATATTTATTGCAACAATGACTATAAGTAATAAAGTAGATGAATCAGGGATGGATTGAAGAATTGGTTTTTAATGCACAGAAGCACAGGTCACTTTATTATGTTTGGGCACTAGATGCAAATATGAAAAAACGTATATGATATGTAAACACTGATTAATTGTAAAATGTAATTGGATTCAATTTAATACTTGTTGAGACACATATAAATAGACACTAGGTATGGTTACTCACTGCTTGAAAAAGGCTCAGATGGAGCTGAAACGTCGCCCGGCTATGTGGGTTGATTAAAACCTTCCACATTTTCTCACTTTAATAATGGAGTGCTGCCTCTTTTTTTGAATCTCTGTGTATTTGGTGCAATCGTTGGACTGGTTGCCTGAGGCCCTGCACCTGAAGATAAGTATAAGCGTGTTGCTGTTCCTTTTCTACTATTATATATATATATATATATATATGTTCATATATTTATATACACATCTATTGCTATACAATTTTGAGTGCACCTATCACTTGCAGTTGGGTCAACGGTTTAATTGATGTCAGTTTTTCATGGTTTCCTTTTTTGGTCATTTGTATGACGGGCAGGTACACACTTTGTGTTGTTAACACCTTGCCATTATCCCGTACTTTCCTCTTTTTTGTCTTCAATAAACTTTGTACCACAATTATTTATTGGGTTTTTATTTTTGTCTATTTGACCACACAGTTCGGCTTTCCCTTCTGGTTTCACCTTTAATGCTGAATACAGCAAAGACTAGAACAACCTCTGAAACGGATGTAACTTATGACGTCCCATTTTAGGGTAGGGATTACAGCTGTCATTGCCCACTGATCACTCTTTTGAGTCTCCCCGATGCACGCTGAGACACCATATGAAGTGTAGAAGTAAAAAACATCAAACACACAGAGGAAGACAGAGCAGAGAGGGATTCATATGGAACCTTTCATTGACGTACATTAGATAAGTGGCTAGATTATTACATTAAATAGTTACACATTTAGTATGAAATTCACTTTCCATTTTTGGCCAACTTTTTATAGGATTAAGTAATTTAGTCATCTAGTAATAGTACCACATGTCTGTTTAGTATCTCGTTTCATTTTCATCTAAAAAGCGCAGTGGAACATTATGTAATTACAGGATAAAATAACATGTAAGTAGCTGCCATGGTATTTATTAATGTGACCAGTGGCGTACCAGCAGTCTATCTCACAGATGATTTTCTACACATGGTAATATTGCATCCACTTCTTAGTTGTGAGCAGGGCAAGGCTTTTACAGATATCTGCTGCTGAAATTTAATCATCATGTTAAATGTATTTACTGGTAAAAAAAAAAAGCTGAGATCAATGGTTTTTGATCTCTGCCTTTTGGGTGTAAATACTGTATAACTAATATAATTTGTGACATTCATAGTTTCATAGGCATGCATGCTCTGACTGAAGGAGCATTTGCATGTACATGTGAATTCAGATATCTTTAGTGGTTTAAGCAAATTTTTACAAACCCTAAAGTTTAATAGTGTTTTCAGTAATTTAAAAATGTGCAAGGACTGCAGAAGGTGGGTGGTAGAAGAAAGCTTTAAAGGGAATCTGTCAGCAGGATTTCAGGTGGCACTGGGAACAGAGCTGTAGTGACAGAGGCTTCAGATCTACCATAGCTCTTCTGCCTCATTTGCATATCAATTCGAACACTGATTTCTCAGTGGAGCAAACTAGCTATAGTCTGTGTCACACCTCCAGCAGAACCTGCTGCTGCGGTGTCTGCGTCTGTCGCTGGGTGCCGCGGTTTTTACTCTGCAGGCAGCATTGGTGGTGTCGGAGAGATGAGGTGTTTGATATCCGATTCAGAAGCTCTGGACAGCGTAGGTTCTGTGCAGCCACTAAGGTTAGGGTGCCAGGGACCTGCAATGATGTACACTCTGAGAGTGTAGTAGTGTGATTCCAATTGATATTATCAGCTCCTTTCTTTAGCCAATTGGAAAGCACCACACCCTACTAAAGTTTCCAGCTTACCACTGGAAGCTGCCAGATATAGCTTTGTGATTCCCTGGTTAAGGTTTGTGTTTCCTGCTCCTGCTTAGTATTGCGTTTTCTTGTTTTGGCCTTGGCTTGTTTATTGACATTTCTCCTACCTAACGATTTTGTACATTTGGTTTTGACCCTGCTACCTGACTATCATTCTTGATAGCTTGCACCATGAAACAGTAGCTGACTCTGTGGCCCTTGTCCAGGAGCTGCTTTGTAAGACCAGATCCCGGTGAAGGGGTTAAGAGTAAAGGGCAACCCCAGAGTTCTGGGAAATGCAGTAGCTTGCACCAAGCCTGTGTCTGGGAGCCACTTTAGCGCTGCCAAGAAACCACTGACAGAGACAGCCTGCTCACAGATTCACTTTAAAGCACCATTTCAGTCTATGAGAGCTTAGCGACTTCCAGATTGCCCAGCAAACAATGGAATAATTTGGCAGGTCACAACCGATATCAGATGAAGATAGCTTCTGGTGAGTATAAGACTAGGGTCAGGTAACTTACATTACTGACACTACTACAGCACTAAAATAAAACAGAACACTGGACTGGTGCTTTAGAGGTATGTTCATGCAAAGCTGATTCACTGAATGTGTTGGTATATTGTGCAGTTCATATTTAGATATATTAATACTGAGAGTCTTCCTTTTACTTTTGGGTAATCATTTAAGCCACCCAAAATAATATGTTCTGTTTCTAGAAAATGTTTATTTCATGTTATGTGAAGCTGATTGAGTGCAGCATAAGTCACTCTAGAGGTCTGGTTAGGACTCATTTGTGCCTTGTTCTGAAGAAGGGTGCAAAGCTTTATGTTCTCCATAAAAGGACTTGAATTCTCAGCCATGCCCACAGTCCAGATGACCAGGCCTTGTCCCCACTTTATAATGGGTTGCATATTGCACTTAAAATCCTGCCTCACACTGTATAAGGACCCCCAATAGCCCTTCAAACAGTATAATGGCCCCACACAGCACTCCACACAGTATGATGGACCCCACACAAACCTTCACACTGTCTAATTGTTTGCATACATTATAATGGCCTCCAAATAACCCGCTATAAAATATACAAGTGCATTTACTGAACATACATTTCAGTAGGCCACCATTTCAGATTTTAAAATATTTTTTCAAGCTGTGTTATAAAGTATTCTAATTTACTGAGATAATGACTTTAGGGTTTTCATCGGCTGTAAGCCATAATCATCAACATTAACAGAAATAAACACTTGAAATAGATCACTCTGTTTGTAATGACTCTGTCTAATATATGCGTTTCACTTTTTGTATTGAAGAGCTGAAATAAAATCTTTTTGATGATATTCTAATATTGTGAGAAGCCCCTGTAGGCATCAATTATTTTGTTTCTCATTTGTTCCAAAATTTCATTAGGTCGCGGCATGATGTCTACCTTTTGAAGATCTTTTGGTCTATTGCAGTTTGTCAGTTAGGTCCTATTTACAGTCCTGCTCATCGTTATTGGATGCTTCATTTTTTTTCATAGATTGTACTATATCTTCAGAAAAAATGGAAATGTACTAAAGTTATATCTTCAGGATTTTTTAATTAGTGGTTCAAAGTAATACAACAGTAAAACATTGTTTTTCAACTTCCATGTTGCAATTTCAAAGAAGAAGCAGAATAAATACTCTGCAGCAATAAAGGCACAGCCTCCGATCGTTTCTTGTAGCCATCTATAAGCTTCTTGCACTTCTCAGCTGGCATTTACTCCCATTCTTCCTTTGCTGTTTGTTCAATATGTCAAATGTTTGCAGGGTTCTTTTTCCCAATGGCAGATTTCCACTCACCCCAAAGATTTTCAATGGAATTGAGGTCAGGAGACTAGTGATGAGCGAGTATACTCGTTGCTCGGGTTTTCCCGAGCATGCTCAGGTGGTCTCCGAGTATTTGTTAGTGCTCGGAGATTCAGTTTTTGTCAACGCAGCTGCATGATTTGCGGCTGCTAGACAGCTTGAATACATGTGGGGATTCCCTAGCAACCAGGCAACCCCCACATGTATTCAGGCTGTCTAGTAGTCGCAAATCATGCAGCTGCATCAACACAAACTAAATCTCTGAGCACTCACAAATATTCGGAGACCACCCAAGCGTGCACGGGAAAACCCGAGCAACGAGTATACATCACTACAGGAGACTTATTGCTGGTCATTTTAAAACAGTCCTTTTTTTCAACCATTTCTCTGTACTTTTGGTGGTGTGCTGGGATATTGTCTTGCTGGAGGACCCATGATCTTCGACTCAAACCAAGTTTTCTTACACTGGGTAGGACATTTTGCTCTAAAATCTCTTGATAATTCTCTGATTTCATGACTTCCTGTGATACGGTCATGGTCTCCAGTACCAGACACAGCAAGCAATCCCAGAGCATTATGCATCCTCCACCATGCTTAAATATTAATAGGGTGTTCTTTTCCTTATAAGCTTCATTGTGCCGTCTGTAAACAAACTGTTGCTTTGCATTGCCAAAAAGCTCTAATTTTGTTTAATCTTTCCACAGAATATTTTCTCAGAAGGATTACGGTTTCTCAAGGTACTCTTTGACAAAGATCAGTTGTTCCTTTTGATGTATTTTCTTCAGCAATGGTTTCTTCCTTTGGCTTTCGCCAATAAAGCTCTGCTTGGTTTAGTGTGCAGCATATGGCACTTGTTGAAACCATGACCTCCGACTGTTTTAGGTTGGCCTTCAAGTCTTTAGATGTTTAATGTGGTGTTTTGTACACCATTTGCACCAAGCTTCAAAGACATCTCTTGTCAATTTTCTTCTTTCTCCGAAGTCCAAGGAGATTGTTGACAGTTTCATACTTGGAAAACTTCTTAGGCTGGGTTCACATTATGTTAGTGGCGTCCGTTAGACGGACTACGTTACACCGCGGCATAAACGCGGTGTAACGTAGTCCGTTAACACAGCCATTAACTCCTATGTCGGAAGCATCGCTAGCGCACGCCCACAATGGGCGTACACTAGGGATGTGCCGTCATTGAGTGACATGACGTGGGCTGCAGCGTTTCCGGGTCCGTCACTGCTAGCGCAGATAGAGCTAGCAGATGCTCTATCTGCGCTAGTGCGATGGAGAATGTCGGCACTTGCGTCAGCAGGCTGTTTACGTATGTGTTGAACGGGCTGCTGTTTCACGCAATGTGAACCCGGCCTTAATAACATTGTACACTGTTGAAATGTTGAAACTGGGATACCAAGGTCTTTGGAGATGGCCTCATAGCCTTTGGAAGTCTTCTTGTTTGCTAATAATAGCAGTTCTGATGTCCTTTTAACAGCTCCTTTGTGTTCACAATTGTGACAACGGAACAGGGCCTATCATGTGGCTTTTTAAAACACTGAAGTCAACATTTATTGGCTAATTTATGTCACATGGGCACCGACAATTAATCACATTTTATTCTCATTTGTGATTTACCACAGGCAAGTCAAAATGTGTTTCCATACTAATTTAATGTAAAGGGTATCAATACCAGTGTCACAGCAAGCTTTAGGTTTTTCTATTTTCCCCTTTGCATTTCACACTAGCGCTTTATACAAAAAACTGGTTCAATTGATTCATTTTTTTCAGGAGATATTCCACATTATGTACTTACACTTTAGTGGTGCCAATAATGATGATCAGGACTGTCAGTGATTTCTTGATTGAGAACAGGTGTGACAGTAATCAGGCCTGCGTGTGGCTAGGGAATTTGAATCTTCCCAAAGATGTGATAAACCACAGTCAATTTATACTTTAAGGGGAGGGGAGCAATACCTTTTCCACACAGGTCCCTGTAGGTTTGGATTTCTTTATCCCTTAATAATAAAGACTTTTATTTTGTGCCTACTTGTGTTATCTTTGTCTAACATTTAAATTTTTGTGGTGATCTGAAAGATTTAAGTGTGACAATCATGCAAAAGTATAGGAAATCAGGAAGGGGGCAAACACTTTTTCACACAACCGCACAACTGTACTTGCTTCTTCTTCCATCTGATGCCGTGTTAGAGAGGTATTTTGCCCTACCATACCTCTGTACAGCTTTACATATTTTTGCATATTTAGCCCTTCTCTTGTTTTCTTATTTGTATGTTATTTACATGTCATTTTTGGAGGAAACATCAGTTCTCCTCTGTGGGTTGGATGAACCCATCTCCCTTGTTCACTTCTCCTATTTGTTTTCTTACAATTTTTAAACATGTGTTTTTTTAGCTTGATACAAAGTGCTTTTTAATGTACTGTACAAGTAACAAGTTGACAGTTTCTTTATATTATCCTCACCTTTAAGCCGTGGCTTGTGCTGAATAAACAATGTGGGAGTTAATTGACTATTTATTGCTGGCTGTCTGCCTTCAAATCTGTATCTGGCTTCCTATAAACCATGCACCATCCATTAATGTATGTTTAACATTGTCTAAATGGATCCAGGTCCAACCCTTAATATAAACACAAACTCCTATTAATACATGTAATAGAGTGAGAATTGTAGCTTACGCTCCAAGGTTGGAGGAAGGGGCAATTATTTATTATACATCCTTACACATTTTAATTCCTTCATATAAAACTAAAGACTATCCTGTTCTGCAGACAATAAATCAGAACTTTCCATGTCATAAAATTACAGTAGCTCAAATTTCATTTTTATTTGAAACCTCGGGCATGCAGTAACAAAAGTTAGCAGATTACTTAATCCTAGTCATGTAATTTGGGCAATATTATCTGCAATGATTGTTTGCGTGTACTCAGGGTGACAATATTAAAAAATATCAGAAATAGATGGATGGGTTGTACCACACACCTTATTATTTTATTTGCATCAGAGAAGAATCCAGATGTTTTGGGCCAGAAGTATCATTCATCTGAAGCAGTAGATGCCCTTTTGGTGCCTTCAGAACTTTGTCCTGTGAATCCAGAATCTGATATTGGGGTTACTAGAGACATAAAAGACAGATAGATAAGATCAATATAAACATGAATGGTGGATGGATTAACGTAAATGGTCTCTGTACATGGAGACAACTTGATCTTGTTTCATAGATATTGTGATAAATAGATAATGGGCAAATCACTTTATTTAAGTGGACTCTAAGCACAGAATGACTGATCAAACCAAGTACAGGTGCTAGGTACATCATGGCGGGGGCATATATTTAAATACTTCTTCCCACCATCTTGCTATCTATCTGTCTAGCGGTCAATCAAAGAGAAGTGAGGGGTGGTGCTTGAGGGAAGACAAGCAGGTGGAAAATGACTAACCACATCTTTGTGGATTGAGTGGAGGTACTTGGTTTACACAGTCATTCTATGTTGACAGAGTCCTTTTAAAAATCATGTTTTCTTATCCCCTAGAAAATTAGTCCAAAAATGCTGGCAAGTGTCTCACTTTTGTCTACATTGCTGTTTCTTGCCTGATTGTGTGTAATCCATCTCTAGTAGCAGAGAAACTGAGGTGGATTACATGAAGTGGGGGATTGGTCTGTCTCTTTCTGCTCCTGCTCTCCTGTGTGATGGCGGTGGGAGTGGACTCACTTCTCCACTGGCCGAGCTTATCCTGGACGGTCGTGACTAACCTACTTCCCGGTTTTCACTAGAACCTCTGATGGCGATGAAAGGTTTGGGCCATAGGTAATCACCTGGTGCCACTCCAGAGTAATCTCCAGACATGCAGCAACTAACTCATGAGTCAGGGAAGGAATGTGGAGCACAGGAAGGTGAAGACAGAAGCCTAGTCATGCGGTCCAATGTCAGGACCCACAGCACATGTTCAGGATGTGTAGGAGCATTCAGGAGTGGAAAGATCAGACAAAGCGAGAAGGCAAGCCAGGTTGGCAACATGACAAATAGCACAACAAAACCTTGCCAGAACACAAGCTACTACTTGCAACAGAAGCTAAGCTCAGACAAGATGTGGAGGGAGGAGCTGCCTAATATAACACAAGTTGGGAAGGGATAGGCCAGGGAAGCTAGTCAGTGAAGGACCTAGAGGCTACAAGTTCCTGCAAAGTTCGGCCATGCCCCCTACAGTTTAATGGAGAGTTTCCAGCAGAAGGAGATATAGCATAGCTGGAGATTTTACACAAAGCAGCTCCGACACTGGGACAAGCAAAGCGGTGCACGCAGTGAGTGGGGCGGCGCTTAACACCCGCACGAGTCACCAGCATAACATCCTGTTTGTAATACTGCCTACAGGTATAATAGAAAGGCATGCTTTCAGTTCAAGTCAGGCAAATCATTAGACATTGACAGAAGTAATAAATGCTGAGAAGACAGGGATAGGACGCTTAAGCAGTGCTGGGTAAATGCTGATGAAGAGCAGCAACACACTCAAATAGATTAGGATGACAGGTTCCTGGAGATTAGACTGCCATGAGTCCAGGATGGATTGGTCAGGCTCATGTAAGGAATGGCTCTGTTGGCGTTCTGTTGGAACTTCCCCAAAAAATGGGCCGTGAAGGAAACCCCACAGACAATGTTCAGCATATAGCACTGTATACAGTACGTGTAAGCTTAACCTATCAATAAAATACACCATCTGTTTTATCTCTCAGCACTGTGTTTCTTCATCGTCTGTTTCAGAATAGGTTTTTCTAACAATCCACACACTTTATAATGTTCTTAAGTCATTACTCAATTTCCATAAACATAACTCTACATTTACAAAATTTTCTTTTTGACATAATCGCTCATATTGATCCCTGACCTTCTCATTTAAAAATTTTCCTTTCATATTTTTTTGTAAGATCCTTTCTCCTTTTTACCAAATTGCTTAAAATGCAAACAGAAAAGTTGAAACACCCTGTAATCAGCAGGTAATTTCACGTAATGTATGTTGTGTGGTATAAATTTGTACGCAGTCCTAATGCCTTTGTGATTCCTGATTTACTCTTGTAATGTATAACACATGGCTGCTTATAAATAGCAGGCCAAGGATGAGGATGAGACTATTGAGCTCCTATACAGAGATTAGATGGAAACTCTGCTTTACCAATGACTCATTGATTCCAGCCCTTTGATCTGTTTGCAAAGATTTACTAATCTGTGAATTGCTAATTAAAAGGTCTGCAGAGCACAGGAATATGACTTGTGTGCTAGTAAATGTTATTTGTTGGGATCCCACCTCCTTGTGTGGTGTCTGTATGCCACATTTATTCCTCTGATCACCACAGTTAACAGCCATTGGGTCTGATTTATCCTTTGCATTGTTTTTAAATCACTATTTGTAATACTGTAATATTCATTGACTCCTTTTGTCAAATTCTCAAAATAGCACATGTGGTTTATCAATTTAGAACCAAAATAAAAAAATCTTGATTTTTGTCTTTTAACTTTTTTTGTGACTTTTTAGTGCCGGGAGTGATGTGTTCTGCTAAAATGTCACAACATTTTGCAAAAAATTCAGACATACAATAAAATCACTCTGGGGAGAGGGGCTGGAGTACATTTAGACAAAATATTTTTCATTTTTCTAAAAAAGTTGCAAAAAATAATTTAGCTGACAACGTATGGAAATCCAAAATCTTGCCTACAATGTTGAATAAAACATCGGATAGCATTTGGCCATGTTATTCGCTCATGTGAGCAGGCCCAAAGACAGAATAAGGCCAGGGTCACACTTGCGAATGTGATGCAATACCCGACACTGCCGCCGATACTCGGGACCGGAGTATGCGGCTGTATGTATTTCTATGCAGCCACACGCTCCGGTCCCGAGTATTGATGCTAGAGACTCGTGTGAGTTTCTCGCATCACACTCGCAAGTGTGACCCGGGCCTAACACATAGTTGAACAGTTACAGCTGTGAGGGCTCTGCTGCAAGCTTACAATCTACAAAATATATGAAATAGACTTTAAAAAGGAGTGATTTAAACAAAGCAAAAAAACAAAAACTAGACAAAAAAAATGTGTAAATTCAGTAGTGCCCATTGTGTCTCCTTGCATTCATTACTTTTACATGAAGTGATCCTATTTATATTTCATGGGTTATCTAATTGCTAGCTAGATATTACATGAAATAAAAAAAATTCTGATAACATTCAGCTCTTCGGCTCTATAAAAATGACACATTTGTCCATGCTATTACATTAGATTTTAAAAGGGTTGTCCAGGTTTAGCATGAAAGTCCAAGTCACTCAATGTGACTGCTGGTTTGTGAATCTCCAAATTACGCATAGCATGCACTGACAGGTTTTGCCAGTGCCAGCGGTAGAAACGGGCGGTCATGTGACTGTAGGTATCAATATGCATACTTCTGGCCACATTCCGACTAGATGTGCACAGTCTCACTCATTAAAAGTTAATTGAATGAGGCCGTGCTCATCTAGTTGGAATGTGGCTGGGAGTTTGCATATCACATACTTACTATCACAACCTTTACAGCATGCAATGTGCGCGCTATGGAGACTCACAAGCCTTCAGTCAAGTAGACTGACTGCAGATTTTCGTGATAACTCAATTAGTGTAAATCAATTTTACAATTTTTTTTTCATCTCTGTAGTGTGAAAGCTGTTTTAAAAAAATTTTCAAAAGGGAATATTTTTGTGGGATACTTTGATTTGAAAATGGCATCATTTCAGATTTGCTTTTAACATATTGTACAACTTTTTATTCACTTTTGATACAGGTGGGGAAAAAAACAGCAATCCCGCATTGTTTTTAAGGGTTTGTATTAATAGCATTGACCATGAAGTATTAATGACACAATAACTTTCTGCTGTGGGTAATTATGATTTTGGTAAAACCAAATTTATGTAGTTTTTATTTTTATATCTTTATTAGTGATGAGTAAATGTGCTTGTTATAACGTGTTATCCAAGTATCTTTTGTGTACTCCAATAATATGTTTGCTTCCCTGCGGCTGCATGTTTTGTGGCTGTTAAACAGCCGCAACACATATGGGGATTGCCCATGATTGTTTGTTAGGCAATCCCTGCATCTGTTGCGGCTGTACAACAGTCAGAAAACATGCAGCCGCAGGGACATGAACATTTTATCAGATAAGAAAAGAACTTGAACTCTAGTGCCACCTATTTGAAGTAGCAATCCTAAATGTCACTATCGACCCTTTAATGAGATTTGCCACATCGCTTTTGACTAAGCCCCTCGAACGTCTTAATTTTGTTTTATTATGCCATTCAGAAGTCGAGTTGCTGGTGTATTTTGTATCATTGTCCTGGTGAATAACCCAAGAGCATTTCAGCTTGAAGTCACAAACATATGGCCTGATATTCTCCTTCAGGATTTTTGGCAGACAGCAGAATTCATTGTTCCATTTACCACAGCAAGTCTTTCAGGTCCTGAAGCAGTAAAACGGCCCCAGACCACCACCTCCACCATATTTTACTGTTGGTATGATGTTACTTTTCTAAAATATTATGATTCTTTTATTACAGAAGTAATGGAACATATGTCAGCCAAAAAGTTTAACTTTTGTATCATCAGTCCACGCAATATTTTCCCAAAAGTCTTGGGGATCATCATGATGTTTTCTGACAAAACTGAGAAGAGCCTTTCTGATATTATTACTCAGCATTGGTTATTGTCTTGGAGCTCTGCCATGCAGGCCCTTTTGGCCCAGTCTCTTTCTTATGGTGGAGCAGTGAACACTGACTTTAACTGAAGCAAGTGAGGCTGCAGTTCTTTGGATGTTGTTGTGGGGTCTTCAGTGATCTTTTGGATTAGTTGATGGTGCGCTCTTGGGGTAATTTTAGTCAGCCGGACACTCCTGGGAAGGTTCACTACTGTTCCATGTTTTCGCCATTTGTGAATAATGGCTCTCATTGTGGTTCGCTGGTGTTCCAAAGCTTTAGAAATGTCTTTATAACCTTTTCCGGACTGATATATTTCAATTACTTTGTTTCTCATTTGTTCCAGAATTTCATTGGATCACGGCATGATGTCTAGCTTTTGAAGATCTTTTTTTGGGGGGGGGCGGAGATACAATCTCTTTTTCACACAGGGCACTGTAGGTTTGGATTTCTTTTTGCCTTAATAATAAAGACCTTAATTTAAAGACTGTATTTTTTAATTGTGTTATGTTTGTTTAATACTTAAATTTGTTTGGTGATCTGAAACATTTAAGCGTAACAAACATGCAAAAGTACAGGAAATCAGGAAGGGGGCAAACACTTTTTCACACAACTGTATGTGTTATTATTGTGTTCACACTTTTCCAGACTGTCTATGAAAATCAAATGTTCTACCATAGGAGGGCTGTTTAGAAATATCCAAGGAAATGCAATTACTGTGCAGCACTGTGGTAAACCAGGAAATTAGTTGGAAACTACTCAGGCAGAATCATTTAAAGTAGGCCCTGTTAGAATATAAAACTGCTTCTGGGAGTAGAAGACCTTTCGTTTCCTAATGGTATTAATTTGGAGTCACAGATAATATGACTCTCTGGAGGACTCGATAGTACAGACTACAGAACACTCAGAAAGCTCTTCATTACTGGCAGTAAGGTCAGCATATACCAGCCTTAAGTATTCCATTACTTTATTATATTTCTTTACAAATTATTCTAATACAAGAGAATGAATATACAATTAGAATAGCAGGAAAGTAATTTTATTACTTAATATTATACACAAAATACTATATATATTTATATTGCCATAATAAAGTAGGCAGGTTATTGGAGAAAAAAAAACATGCACAATCTATCCCCAACAATGACAAGTATAATTGTATATGTATGCTATTTTTAAGGAAACAAATTTTGGAAATATGTAAGAAGAAAATACCTAAATAAAAATTATAGCAATTGATGTCAGTGACACTAGATCTGTTTGGCAGCAATTCTAGCCACCATGCCACCCATCTGCTTACACTATTCTTGTAAATTATAGGTATCATAAAGGCCGTAAAGTAAAAGTCTACAGCCTAATGAAAATATTATAAAGTTTTAAGACACTTGTGTTTTTCTCATAAAGTTTAGTCTAAACTTACATAATGCTGGATAAAGAGCAGTAAACTGTCAGAATGAGTTTTCATTCCATGAATGGAATAAAGATTCTTTCATTCATTGACAGAAACCAGAGTTCTTGAATATGATGAATAGTTTAAAGTATCTCAGAAAGTTTTGCTTACATTCAAGCGATTAAAAGATATTGACACCATTTTGCAACTGATTCAGTGCATTGCAATGGAAACCAATCCATGTATCTCCATTAGCGATGAGCAGGTAAGACAAAATCTCCAAATCTGCAAATTGAATGTCACTTATAGTGTTGAGCATTCCGATACTGCAAATATCGGATATCGGCCGATATTCGCTGTATCGGAATTCCGATACTGAGTTCCGATATTTTTACGATATCGGATACTGGAATCGGAAGTTGCCATAGTGCAATGCCGCATTATAATGGAGTGTGGGCGGTGTGTGGGCGGAGACTGTGTGTGCGGGCGGGGTCTGTATGTGACCGTGGGGGTCTATGCGTGCCTGCCGGGGCTCTGTGCGGCCTGCCGGAGCTCTGTGTGTGCCTGCCGGGGCTCTGTGCGTGCCTGCCGGGGCTCTGTGTGGCCTTCCGGGGCTCTGTGCGGGCTGCCGGTAGTCTGTGCAGGCATCGTCCGATGGGACTACAAGTCCCATCGGACGATGCCTGCAATAGTGACAGTGATTGACACATTAGCCAATGATGGAACAGTAGTAGTCCCATCATCTGGCTAATGTGTTGAATGTGAATAAACAAAAATAAATACTACATACTAAATACATACTACATACATACTACGTGCAACATACATACTACATACATACTACATACATACTACATACATCATACATACATATAACATACATACTACATACATACTACATACATGCTACATACTACATACATACTACATACATACAACATACATACAACATACATACTACATACATACTACATACTACATACATACTACATATATACATACTACATACATACATACATACTGCATAATACTACATACATAGTACATACATCATACATACATACTACATACATAGATACTACACACATACATACTACATACATACATACTACATACATATATACTATATACATGCTACATACATACATACATACTACATACAGTACATTCATACATTACATACAATTCATACATACAGACATACAGTACATAAAACATAGAGTACATACTCACCATTACATGTCACTTTGTTCCCCGAGGCCAGTGTCATTTGTAAAAAAAGATTAAAATAACAAACAACCAATATACTCCCTGTCTGCAGAAATCCACCAGTGACCCACGATGATCTCCTGTGGAGAACGGCAGGATCAGCTGATTCGACCACTCTCTAGGGGCTACCAGAATACAATGACCGGCTGAAGGTATCCTTCCGCACTGTATTCCTCTGCCACTGTAAAAAAATAGTCCCTAGTCTCACTTTTGGCATAGCTGTGTGAGAAATTTTCCCATGCAGCAATTGCCAGAAAGTGAGACTTTGTCCTAAGGTTACCTCTCAGTGATGCACTGCAGGAGCCATTGTCTCCTGTCAGTGTGTCACTGAGGGTCCTATAGAGCAGTGACATCACCCATGTCACTGTTCTATAGGGGAGATCGTCGTGGGACACTCATTAATTGGACTATGGCGGACAGGTAGTATACGGTTTATTATCTTACGTTTTTTGCAGGCGCTGAAGTATGGTAAGTATGGTAAATGAAGAATATTAAAATACTTTTTTCCTAATGTGTGCATGTTTTATTAACCCTCTCTTACTATTGGATTAATAATGGATAGGCGTCTTATTGATGCCTCTCCGTTATTAACCCGGCTTAATGTCACCTTACAATAGCAAGGTGACATTATCTCCTTATTACCCCATATCCCACCACTACATGGGAGTGGGAAGAGAGGGGCTAAGTGCCGGAATTCGTGCATCTTACAGATGCGCCATTTCTGGGGCGGCTGCTGACTGATATTTGTAGCCGGGGGGGGGGGGGGGCAATATCCATGGCCCCTCTCTAGCTATGAATATCAGCCCGCAGCTGTCTGTATAGCCCTTCTGGCTATAAAATATAGGGGGACCCCACATCATTTTTTTTGGGGGGTCCCCCTATTTTAATAGCCAGTAAAGGCTGCGGGCTGATATTCATAGCAGACTACAAATATTGGCCCCTGGCCGTCGGCTTTCACCCTCTGGCACAGAAAATTGCACGGGAGCCCACGCCATTTTTTTCCGTTTTTTTTTTTAAATTAAACGCTCATTAAGGCCTCTTTCACACTTGCGTCGGTACGGGTCCGTCGCTATGCATCGGGCCGACGTGCCGATGCACGTTGTGAAAGTTGTGCACGACGTGGGCAGCGGATGCAGTTTTTCAACACATCCGCTGCCCATTCTGAAGTCTGGAGAGGAGGGGGCGGAGTTTCGGCCGCACAAGCGCAGTAGAAAATGGTGGACGCGTCTGACAAAAAAAAGTTCACTTGAACGTTTTTTCGTGCCGACGGTCTGCCAAAACACGATGGATCCGTTGCACGACGGACGCGATGTGTGGCCATCCGTCGCGATCGTTCGCTAATACAAGTCTATGGGTAAAAAACGCTTCCTGCGAGCACATTTGCAGGATCTGTTTTTTTCCCAAAACTATGGATTGTGACTGATTGCTAAAAACACAAGTGTGAAAGTAGCCTCAGAAACATTGGCCTTTCTATTATATATCTATGGATATATCTATCTATAGATACATTTATAGATATATCTATAGATATAAAGATGTATCTATCCATATATCTGGCTGCTTTCACACATCAGGTTTTTGCCGTCAGGCACAATCTGGCGAGTTTTGAAAAAAACGGATCCGTTTTTTCCCGACGGATCAGTTTTTTTCTGCCGGATCTGTTTTTTCCACCGGATCCGTTTTTTTCCACTGGATCAGTTTTTTCCGCAGGATCAATTTTATTCCACCGGATCCGTATTTTCCACAGGATCCGCTTTTTTCCACCAGATCCGGTTTTTCCACCGGATCCATTTTTTTCCACCAGATTCATTTTTTTCCACCAGATCCGTTTTTTCTGCAGGATATGTTTTTTTTCCGCTAGATCTGTTTTTTCCGCAGATCCGTTTTTTTCAAAACTCGTCAGATTGTGCCTGACAGCAAAAACCTGATGTGTGAAAGAAGCCAGATATATGGATAGATTACAAAATGACAAGTAATGGTGAGTATGTACTCTAGGTTATATGTACTGTATGTCTGTATGTATGTATTGTATGTAATACCAAAATGGTATCATTAAAAATGTCAACTCGGAACGCAAAAAATAAGCCCTCACCTGACCCCAGATCACAAAAAATGGAGACGCTACGGGTATTGGAAAATTGCGCATATTGTTTTTTTTTACAAAAGTTTGGAATTTTTTTTTACCAATTAGATAAAACATAACCTAGACATGTTTGGTGTCTATTAACTTGTAAGGACCTGGAGAATCAAAATGGAGGTCAGTTTTAGCATTTAGTGAGCCTAGCAAAAAAGCCAAACAAAAAATAAGTATGGGATTGCACTTTTTTTTGCAATTTCACCGCACTTGGATTTTTTTCCCATTTTCTAGTACACGATATGCTAAAACCAATGATGTCGTTCAAAAGTACATCTTGTCCCGCAAAAAACAAGCCCTCACATGGCCATATTGACGGAAAAAATAAAAAAATTGTGGCTCTGGGAAGGAGGTGAGTGAAAAACAAGAAAGCAAAAAAGGAAAAGGGCAAGGTCTTGAAGGGGTTAAATAGTCATTTTTATAGACAATGTTTAAAGGTAGACAATTAATACAAAATGTGCGTAGAAACTGGTGGATACATGACAGCCATAGGTAAATCAAATCCACCAATGATTCAGTGCAAGGTACATAGCAAATTATTGTAGGTAAGAGGAGAACAGTGCCAACCTAAGTACATGTATTCTCAAGCTCAATGAGCATAATAAATATGTTGTCGGAAGGGGTTCATCTTACCAAGGATGAGCAGAGAAGAAAAATTGATAGTGGCAATCCCGACACACGTTTCACATGCTTGAATGTCACTTTTTCAAGGAATTATTCCCTTGGTAAGATGAACCCTTCCTGCCACATATTTATTATGCTCATTGAGCTCGGGAATACATGTAGTTAGGTGGGCACTGTATTCCTCTTACCTACAATTTTATGCTATGTATGTTGCATTGAAACATTGGTGGCTTTAATTTACCTATGGCTGCCATGCATCTACCTGTCTCAATGCACATTTTGTAATAATTGTTTACCTTTAAACATTGTCTATTAAAATTTTCTCATGCCATTTTGAAGTAGGTTTCTTGCCTGTGACCCATTGCACCAACCCTTTGTGTAGTGTTTCACATTATTATGCAACTGGGTTGCCTGTTTCTTACATCAAAAAGCAGATGCCTTGAGGACTGTTGTTCTCTGCCTGCCATGCAATCCTGTTCTGTCCACTGTTGCATTTTTTTACCTGTTCACTTGCGTCATGGATTGCAGCCATGAACAGAACTCAAAGGCCATTGCGTTTTGCGTGTATCTGACATCATGACATGCAATATGTACTGACTTCCGAGGCATGAGGTCAGTAATCGACATCTTAGAATATGCAGGTCATGATGAGAGAAAGAAGAGGTCTTTCTAAGGACGAGGCTGCCGGCAGCAAGGAGCGGAGAGGCTGAATGGACAAGAGTTGAGGTGAGTATAGATTTTGTTCCTTAAACAGCCACCATTTTTCTGAATTGATGAAATGCGAATTTACAAAAATCGATCTTCTCGAAAATGCCGATATTTTAGTATACCGTATTTGGGTAGCATGCAATTCTACGGTAAGTTCATCATGGTTACAGACCACAAAGAAATTTGTGTGCATTTAGATTTTTTAAAGGTCTAAATATTATTACACACTGTAATTGATTATGAACATGAGTAACATTAGTCTGTTTCATGTTTGGTGAATGAAGGAGATGATTGATTCATCACATACCGTATTAATCAGTAGTGAGATGCCAGTAAAGTTAGGACCTTAATGCATCTCATTACATCAGTGCTTCGTAACCTGTGGCTCTCTTTTTTGTGCAAAACTACAAATCCCACCATTCCCTGACAGCCAGTCAATTGTCTCTATCAGGGCTTCATGGGAGTTGTATTTTTCAATAGCTGGAGAGCTATAGGTTTGGGAACATTGCTATTACACCACACTTCAGTGTTATTCTCAGCAGGTGATCTTGGATGACTGGTTACCAGTGAAGAACATAATTGTCTCATGTAAGGTCAGCATAATAGTTAAACTTTCCAAATCCAGTTAGTCCAGTGTCTCTCAGTATTTAGCCATGTCTTGCATATCTATATTGTTTACACCATTGGGAATACATAATACGGCAATCGGCTGATTGCATTGTAAAACATGCAACGCATAACATTAGACAGTTGCACTCACCAAATAGCTACATCAGCGACTGCTACAAATCTACCCATAGCACTGCCTAAAGCGTGTGGCAGCAGACCACAAGTGCCAGACAGAGGGAGAAAGGGTAAGCTAAAGCTTTTAAGGTTCTGCACAGCATGGAAGTGGTCACCACTGAACAAGTGTGAATGCACAAAGAATAGCGACACTGCTGGGGTTTTCAGTAAGATCAGTGTCATACGTGTCTTAAGAAAGAAACCAACATCTTAATAGCATTCACCCAGCAGCTGCCCTGGTCAGAAACCAAATACAGTGGAAAAGGCCAAAGTAGGCTAACAAAGTGATGATGTGAACGAGGCAGCGGTATAGAGCAGCTCCAGCAATCATAACGGAAAAAAGAAAGGCATAACAGAATGCATGGCCAACTGTAGTACCCTCTCCATATAGTGCAAGTGTCAGGTGTTTTACACAGCCGGCACTTGAAAGCAACTACTGTAATGGGAGCAAGCAATGATCTTAACAGTTTAATCTCTTAAGGTACCGTTACACTAAACGATTTACCAATGATCACGACCAGCGATACGACCTGGCCGTGATCGTTGGTAAGTCGTTGTGTGGTCGCTGGGGAGATGTCACACAGACAGCTCTCCAGCGACCAACGATGTCGAAGTTCCCGGATAACCAGGGTAAACATCGGGTTACTAAGCGCAGGGCCGCATTACTACTGTAATGGGAGCAAGCAATGATCTTAACAGTTTAATCTCTTAAGGTACCGTTACACTAAACGATTTACCAATGATCACGACCAGCGATACGACCTGGCCGTGATCGTTGGTAAGTCGTTGTGTGGTCGCTGGGGAGATGTCACACAGACAGCTCTCCAGCGACCAACGATGTCGAAGTTCCCGGATAACCAGGGTAAACATCGGGTTACTAAGCGCAGGGCCGCGCTTAGTAACCCGATGTTTACCCTGGTTACCATTGTAAATGTAAAAAAAAAAAAACAGTACATACTCACATTCCAGTGTCTGTCACGTCCCCCGGTGTCAGCTTCCCTGCACTGTGTAAGCGCCTGCCGTAAAGCAGAGCGGTGACATCACCGCTGTGCTCTGCTTTATGGCCGGCGCTGACACAGTCAGTGTGGGAAGCTGACGCCGGGGGACGTGACAGACACCGGAATGTGAGTATGTACTGTTTTTTTTTAACTTTTACAATGGTAACCAGGGTAAATATCGGGTTACTAAGCGCGGCCCTGCGCTTAGTAACCCGATATTTACTCTGGTCACCAGTGAACACATCGCTGGATCGGCGTCACACACACCGATTCAGCGATGACAGCGGGTGATCAGTGACCAAAAAAAGGTCCTGATCATTCCCCAGCGACCAACGATCTCCCAGCAGGGGCCTGATCGTTGGTCGCTGTCACGCATAACGATTTCATTAACGATATCGTTGCTACGTCACAAAAAGCAACGATATCGTTAACAAAATCGTTATGTGTGAATGTACCTTTAGAGGCTGTTGCTGTTGATAATCGTGACAATGAAGGTTAGGAATAAAGGACGTTTGCTTCTGATCTCTATTGCCCCCCATCCATGACATTCATAGGAAACTGGTAATTAATTATACAATAGAAAACTGGCAGGTTTAAGTCTCCTAAGAGGCCGATAAAAAAACATATGTAAAAGGCATTAAACAGAGATAAATATGTACAAAAATTAAAAGTTTAAATTAACGCTCCCTTTCTTGCAGTGCATATAAGGTAGCAAAATCGAAATATAAAATAAAGTACATATTTGATGTCACCATATGTGTAGTTGTGCAAACTAATAAAATATTTAAAAGGTATCCCATATGTTGAAGTCAAAAACAGCAAAAATAAATAAATGGGAGAATCATTTTTTAATTCACTTATCGTCCCTCATTTAAATGAAAAATAAAGTAAAAATATTTATGGATCCCAAAATGGTTCAGATAAAAACTACAGCTTCCTCTGTCAAAAAACAAACTGCCATAGATCTCTTTGAACCAAAAAATAAAAATTAAATTCTCTTGCAATATGGCTGCAAAAGCCAAGTCTTTTGTTTTTTAAGTTTTCTTTTTTCAGGTAGTAAAATATCACAATCTGCATTATTTTGATATCTCGTTGACCAAGCTAACTTGAAGAAGAAAGTAACAAGGACACGTTTACCACAAATGAACATCATAAAAGCAAAATACAAAAAGCAATGGCAGAGGTGCTTTTTTTTATCCCCTTTATCTACGAAACCTGTTTTCACCTTCATGACCAGGCAAGTTTTTACAATTCTGACCAGTGTTATGATTTTTGTGCTATGCTTTATAGCTTAGACTGCTGCAATGCACTGTGCATGAACTAACTAATTTGCTAGAGCCTGGTGACTGGGGACCCAGATGTCGTAATGACGCCATCGGGTCACTATGGCAATGATTGGTCCCCTCAATAACATCATGGGGCTCCGATCGGAGGGCAGAGGGGACTCCCTCCTTCATTCTGCCTGCTTTCTAAATTCTGCGATTGATATCAATCACAGCATTTAGGGGGTTAATCTACTTCACTGGTACCACCATGTACCCCACATACAGCTTGCAACCCCATGTGCCTCACATACACCTTGCACTCCTTGTATGTACCCCTGTACCATGATTATCTGTCACTAGTGCCCCATCTTTTCCAGTTGCTGATGTTTAATGCAAGAGAAAAAAACTCTGCAGTCTTTATGATGGCTTCACCTACGCAAGTCGCAAGGACATGACATCATCACAGTTCCTTCACCAGGAGGATTTATGTCTTCTGTCCAGGCAGAATGCGGATAAGCGCTCCTCTGCCCATGCTGCAGGTTCACTTACATCTCCAACTCAACCTCAAAGCCCCCCCTTCATACAGCATGTGTATGAAGAGAGAAAAACAATTATTCCTCCCTCACCTGCCACTGTAGGCACTCACCCTCAGGTGCCTAGAGACAAATACAGGCCTGACTGTGGCTGCCAGTTATGGCATAACCCATGGATCATATTCATATGATGTTTTGGCTGAATTTATCTAGGCACTATCACTATTTGTTAACTGTTGGTTTCTGTCAATGCTTTGGCTGTTGTACTGGAAGGAAAAGTTAATAAGTAACAAAGATCATGAATATTTCTTGTGTTGAGGATTGTCATATGAATATGATAAACACATTGCAAATTCTTTCCACATTGTTTGTGGTGGAGAAAATGCCTCATTAACGGATTTTAGAAAAGAATACAACATGATCTCATAAAATTTGTATTTCCCCATATGTATCAGTAATTAAAGAAACATATTGGAAGGTTTACCAGTAGTGTTGCAGAATCCACAATTTAATGGATTGGTAAAAAAATCTTTAGACGCTCTAAATTTGTTACATGGTTTTATATATTTTGCTACCCCATAACTAGGATATATGTACACCATGATTTATTGTAGAAAATGATGCAAAAAATAAAAGATTTTTAAAATTTTATGACTTCTTTTGGCTCATCAGATATTATAAAAAATGTTAGACTCAAGCGTAAAAGTTGCTAAGATGTGTGTAACCCCTCTAGGAGGAACAGGGTGCAGAGAAACTGAGGCTGATCAGAGCGGACAGTGTTTGGCCGGGATCACACACAGCGAGATATGGATGAATTTCGCAGGTTAAAACCAAGCAGTGGCACCGGCACTCCGGAGCGGAGCGTGCGGCCGCATTGCAATTCATGGAGCTGCACACTCCGCTCCAGAGTGCTGGTGCCAGAGCTTATTTTTAACCTGCGAGACTCGGCCGTATCTCGCTGTAGTGTAACTCCGGCCTTTCTCAGAGACTTTAAATCCTCATCAGCTGCATTGCCTCAGCAAGCTGGAAGAGGAGGAGAAGCAGCAGCAGAGGACAGGACTGATTTGTTGAGCAAGCTGGAGTAGAAAGTTGGAGTTAGCAGCAATAGAGACCATTGGGGTTGTTAGCCATTATTGGAAAAAACATTGAGGAACCAGAAGGCGAGTACAGTGTGTGGGCTGATAGTTCTGCAGTTCTGTGTGAGATGATGGTGAGTCCTGGAGCTGTATCACAACTACAGACTGCCCATCTCTACCTGACTTTGTATCAAGGAGAAGAATTCTGCCTTCCTTTCCCAAGTGACTGGATCCTGAAACTCCAGGCTGGAATCCTGTGCTACTTCTGAACTGCTGCATCAAGCAGTGAGTAGCTACTGATGGAATTTGTGATTCCATTGGGGGGAACTATATTACAGCTATCTATAAGGGAAGAATGCTGGGACTTGCACAAGAAATTATCATAGGGCACTCCGTAGTGGGGAATTTGTTCTTATTATATTACGTGCACCAATGGTTTTTGCAAGTGCACCATCATCTATGGAAACTGGGCCCCAACATTGGATTGTGTTGTTTCTATTGCTGCAGCCATTTGTAGTTTACATTGATGAGCAAAAAGTTAACAATGTTTTGAACTTTTGACTTTCAGGTTCCATATCTCACCATCGACTACTACTTCGAATGTGAAACTACCATCATTTCATATATAATCTTGTTGACTATCTCATACATAAATTTAACATGCAAATATTTAGCATATAATTAGTTTTGCAGATTCTTGTCATGTCACTGAATTGTTAATGTTTTGCTCCTAAAAATCTAAATTTAAATTGTTAGAATTTTGTTAGTATTTCGTAAATTCACCTTTGGTTTTCAACATTACTTGAATAACTCTGGACTAGCTCTCAATCAGCTTCAAGCATATCTTGACCAAAATCTAATCAAACTTGCTGCATACTGGTCTATTCGCTTCTATATGTGTACAGCTTTTTCTTGAACTCTACCCACAAGTTTTCGGGTTAAGTTCAGGTGACCGTGGGGGCCAATCCAAAAATTCTGCTTAATTGTCATGGAAACATTTATTCCCCCATTTTATTATAAGCTTTGGGTTGTTGTCCTTTTTCCCTTGTTTCTTCCAGACCCATTTGCACCTATCATAGCTTATTCTATTGACTTTCGTCTCAGCTCTCCAAATCACCCGTTTGCAATCTTGTACAGTCCACTTTTTGTACTTTTTTGCAAACTTAAGTAGACACATCTTATGATGATATTGAAGTCAAGGCCTTTTCACCTTTTTTAGGGCCACCATTGCAGATACTTGTGTAACAAGTGTCACATGGTGCTTTCATGGACATCTGTGATTTCCTTATTATGAAGCATATGAGCCACTTCCACTTCCGTGTTTGTCACTCCATGACTGATAGACCTTGTAATGAGCCAACTTGTTGACTTTGATTGTCATGGTTTGTCTGGGTCGGTTCTTCTAGGGTTAATTCGTGTAGCCTCACTCTGATCCTGGGTGGACTTTTTATAGCCTCCATCTGGGAGTTTCCTTTATCAGTAATACTTTCGCCCTTGGCTGAGTGTGTTGACCCCTGAGTGTGTTTTGTGCCGTGTGCTGGTTTGCCTTATTCCTTGATTTTTTACTCAGTCTGTTCTCTGGATAATGTTTGTTGGATTCTGTCTCTGTACTTTTTCTGTCCATTTGGCATTGACCTTTGCTTGGCCCCTACCATCCATTCTATCTAGTCCCTTGATACCATCATGCTATCCCGTGCTCTGACCCCGGCCTGATCTGGTTTATACCCCTGTCTGTGCCCCTTGGTAGCTCTGTCCTTTAGTTACCTTTCTAGCAGTTTTCCTTTAGCTCCCTGGAGCTTAGGCCACGCTCCCCAGCAGTCAGGTGCATTAGGTCCTGTCAGGCCTGAAGCAATCTCTTTCCAGTGTTGCTTGCCCCGCATTCCAGGGAGCCTGGCTCTCTCTGGGTCCTGACTTCCTAGAAGATTGCATTTGTGAGTGTCACTTACAATTCTGTCCATGATACTGATATTTTGCATGGATGCCCACCTCTTGGCTTTTGAATGTGTAAGAAGAAGAACCGGGGGTACCTCTCTTGCGCCGAGTCCAGAAACGTCGGGGCTGTCTCCTCTGTTGTCCGGGAGAAAGCTTAGGGAACCAGACCAACCTTAGCACTTGTCTGTAGGAGGCATGGCTAAGCTACGGGCCTGTGAGTACCGCATGCATAAGAAAGACTGGGGGTCCTACTGTGAACTGTACCCTGACTCCCTGGTGCATATCTGTCGAGCCACGTTAGGCTCTGGCAGTACTGTGAACTGTGCTACCCACCCTTTACTGGATCCCGGACCAAAGAGCCCGCAAAAGACATCGGGGAATAATTGTCGTCATCAGGACTCTGTTCATTGTTGTCACCAGGACTATATCTCTTAATACCCCTGTTTCCCCACCTTCCTCCCTGTGTGGAGTATATACCTGGTAAGAGTAAATACGCTAACCCTTGCTCTGCCTCCTGTCCCTTACTGCATCCCGCAACCTGCTCACAAATGGATAGACTTCATTTTGTATTCTTCCAACTGTCATAACCCTAAACATGTACAGACAATAAGGACATTACAGAATAATACATAACTCAGATACTAAAAGTAGGGACAGCCCTGCTCACAAGCTTACAATCTATGAGGAAATGGGGGGGGGCATGAAAGGGAAATGGTAAAAAATTCCCCTGGTTGTCTTCAATTTTCAGTATATTATCAGCCTTGCAATCTGGCTGTATGTGTGTACACATTAAACAGAAAGTGGAGAAAGAATCAAATGGCAGTGTATACGTGTCTCTCAGAACGATATGTTGTAGGAAGCTTTATTGGATCAGGGACAGCTGTGAGCAAATTAAATCTCTGTTTATCCATACTGGAATATGTGAACACATATAAATGACAGATTATCAATACATTATAAATGACCATTTATTTAGTAAACTAACAAAATAAAAAATTCTTTCAATTTAGTTTTCTTTTAGAGCCCGCTAAAAACATAATAAAGATATGTATTCACATCTTGTATAAGCCACATGTCATGAGTCGTTTTCATTTTGTGTGAATATATCCATTTTTATGAACCTCAATATTCACTTCTACATCTCTATTTGGGCCAATGTAATTACTATAACAATCATCTCTGATAGATCCCTCTGTCTCTCTGTCCTTGTCTTATATCAAAAAATTGCATGTATCACAGACTTTGACAACCTCAGCCTCAGGAGAACAAGTGTGTGGACCATATGTTTCTCTGCAAGGGTAAATAGAGAGCATCATATCTTTTTTTTCTTGTATGGGACCATACCCAAGTGGCCTTGTGGAAGCAATTTCAGTTTCCTCAATAACTTAATAATAAGGTTCATTGCTTGCACCCCCTCCTCCCATATTGACACTATGAGAACTGTTTTTCTAGTAATGAAGTTCTGCTTAATCTACACTAGAAAGTTTCAGATACAATCCAGACATTTATACTCTACAGAAACAGCACAAAGGTTATTGATTTTCCATAAGTATATGTAACGGTATAGGTAAATAGCGTTGATTGCAATTTTAATCCTAAAATCACAGTTGGTGCAAAATACATTTCGCACTGGACTGCATTTGCGACTCACTTTTTTGACACTTGGATCATATGGTTAGTAGAGAAAGTCCTGAATGTAAATTAATCTTTTTTTTATATTTGAACATGAATATAACTGGGGACAAAAACTTCACAACAAAGCTGAAGCAAGTAAGCAATTGGCCCTACAGTGGCTAAGGGTCACAATTAGTCTAACAACCCAAAACGAAACACGTTGGTCTCATCAAAATTAATTACAATATTTTGTTAGTTCACAATACATTATGATAAAAATATACATAAAAATATACAAATAAATAAATATATAAATATATTTTTAGGTAAGGTTTTATCATGAACATAGTAACATAGTAACATAGTTAGTAAGGCCGAAAAAAGACATTTGTCCATCCAGTTCAGCCTATATTCCATCATAATAAATACCCAGATCTACGTCCTTCTACAGAACCTAATAATTGTATGATACAATATTGTTCTGCTCCAGGAAGACATCCAGGCCTCTCTTGAACCCCTCGACTGAGTTCGCCATCACCACCTCCTCAGGCAAGCAATTCCAGATTCTCACTGCCCTAACAGTAAAGAATCCTCTTCTATGTTGGTGGAAAAACCTTCTCTCCTCCAGACGCAAAGAATGCCCCCTTGTGCCCGTCACCTTCCTTGGTATAAACAGATCCTCAGCGAGATATTTGTATTGTCCCCTTATATACTTATACATGGTTATTAGATCGCCCCTCAGTCGTCTTTTTTCTAGACTAAATAATCCTAATTTCGCTAATCTATCTGGGTATTGTAGTTCTCCCATCCCCTTTATTAATTTTGTTGCCCTCCTTTGTACTCTCTCTAGTTCCATTATATCCTTCCTGAGCACCGGTGCCCAAAACTGGACACAGTACTCCATGTGCGGTCTAACTAGGGATTTGTACAGAGGCAGTATAATGCTCTCATCATGTGTATCCAGACCTCTTTTAATGCACCCCATGATCCTGTTTGCCTTGGCAGCTGCTGCCTGGCACTGGCTGCTCCAGGTAAGTTTATCATTAACTAGGATCCCCAAGTCCTTCTCCCTGTCAGATTTACCCAGTGGTTTCCCGTTCAGTGTGTAATGGTGATATTGATTCCCTCTTCCCATGTGTATAACCTTACATTTATCATTGTTAAACCTCATCTGCCACCTTTCAGCCCAAGTTTCCAACTTATCCAGATCCATCTGTAGCAGAATACTATCTTCTCTTGTATTAACTGCTTTACATAGTTTTGTATCATCTGCAAATATCGATATTTTACTGTGTAAACCTTTTACCAGATCATTAATGAATATGTTGAAGAGAACAGGTCCCAATACTGACCCCTGCGGTACCCCACTGGTCACAGCGACCCAGTTAGAGACTATACCATTTATAACCACCCTCTGCTTTCTATCACTAAGCCAGTTACTAACCCATTTACACACATGTTCCCCCAGACCAAGCATTCTCATTTTGTGTACCAACCTCTTGTGCGGCACGGTATCAAACGCTTTGGAAAAATCGAGATATACCACGTCCAATGACTCACCGTGGTCCAGCCTATAGCTTACCTCTTCATAAAAACTGATTAGATTGGTTTGACAGGAGCGATTTCTCATAAACCCATGCTGATATGGAGTTAAACAGTTATTCTCATTGAGATAATCCAGAATAACATCCCTCAGAAACCCTTCAAATATTTTACCAACAATAGAGGTTAGACTTACTGGCCTATAATTTCCAGGTTCACTTTTAGAGCCCTTTTTGAATATTGGCACCACATTTGCTATGCGCCAGTCCTGCGGAACAGACCCTGTCGCTATAGAGTCACTAAAAATAAGAAATAATGGTTTATCTATTACATTACTTAGTTCTCTTAGTACTCGTGGGTGTATGCCATCCGGACCCGGAGATTTATCTATTTTAATCTTATTTAGCCGGTTTCGCACCTCTTCTTGGGTTAGATTGGTGACCCTTAATATAGGGTTTTCATTGTTTCTTGGGATTTCACCTAGCATTTCATTTTCCACCGTGAATACCGTGGAGAAGAAGGTGTTTAATATGTTAGCTTTTTCCTCGTCATCTACAACCATTCTTTCCTCACTATTTTTTAAGGGGCCTACATTTTCAGTTTTTATTCTTTTACTATTGATATAGTTGAAGAACAGTTTGGGATTAGTTTTACTCTCCTTAGCAATGTGCTTCTCTGTTTCCTTTTTGGCAGCTTTAATTAGTTTTTTAGATAAAGTATTTTTCTCCCTATAGTTTTTTAGAGCTTCAATGGTGCCATCCTGCTTTAGTAGTGCAAATGCTTTCTTTTTACTGTTAATTGCCTGTCTTACTTCTTTGTTTAGCCACATTGGGTTTTTCCTATTTCTAGTCCTTTTATTCCCACAAGGTATAAACCGCTTACACTGCCTATTTAGGATGTTCTTAAACATTTCCCATTTATTATCTGTATTATTAGTTCTGAGGATATTGTCCCAGTCTACCAGATTAAGGGCATCTCTAAGCTGTTCAAACTTTGCCTTCCTAAAGTTCAATGTTTTTGTGACTCCCTGACAAGTCCCCCTAGTGAAAGACAGGTGAAACTGCACAATATTGTGGTCGCTATTTCCTAAATGCCCGACCACCTGCAGATTTGTTATTCTGTCAGGTCTATTAGATAGTATTAGGTCTAAAAGTGCTGCTCCTCTGGTTGGATTCTGCACCAATTGTGAAAGATAATTTTTCTTGGTTATTAGCAGAAACCTGTTGCCTTTATGGGTTTCACAGGTTTCTGTTTCCCAGTTAATATCCGGGTAGTTAAAGTCCCCCATAACCAGGACCTCATTATGGGTTGCAGCTTCATCTATCTGCTTTAGAAGTAGACTTTCCATGCTTTCTGTTATATTTGGGGGTTTGTAACAGACCCCAATGAGAATTTTGTTACCATTTTTCCCTCCATGAATTTCAACCCATATGGACTCGACATCCTCATTCCCTTCGCTAATATCCTCCCTTAAAGTGGACTTTAGACAAGACTTTACATAGAGACAAACCCCTCCTCCTCTCCGATTTTTACGATCCTTTCTAAACAGACTGTAACCCTGTAAGTTGACTGCCCAGTCATAGCTTTCATCTAACCATGTCTCGGTTATTCCCACTATGTCAAAGTTACCTGTAGATATTTCTGCTTCTAGTTCTTCCATCTTGTTTGTCAGGCTTCTGGCGTTTGCGAGCATACAGTTTAGAGGATTTTGTTTTGTTCCAATCTCCTCACTGTGGATTGTTTTAGAAATGTTCTTACCTCCCTTCAGAGTATGTTTTCCTGGGTCGTCTTTGTTCGAGTCTAATGTTTTTCTTCCCGTCCCCTCTTCTTCTAGTTTAACGCCCTCCTGATGAGTGTAGCGAGTCTTCTGGCGAATGTGTGTTTCCCAGGTTTGTTGAGGTGTAGTCCGTCTCTGGCGAGGAGTCCATCATACCAGTAATTCACACCGTGGTCCAGGAATCCGAATCCTTGTTGTCTGCACCATCGTCTTAGCCAGTTGTTTGCATCAAGGATCCTGTTCCATCTCCTGGTGCCATGCCCGTCTACTGGAAGGATAGAAGAAAAAACTACCTGTGCATCCAGTTCCTTTACTTTCTTCCCCAACTCTTCAAAGTCCTTGCAGATTGTCGGTAGGTCCTTCCTTGCCGTGTCATTGGTGCCAACATGTATCAGAAGAAATGGGTGGACGTCCTTGGAGCTGAAGAGCTTTGGTATCCTATCGGTCACATCCTTGATCATCGCACCTGGAAGGCAGCATACTTCTCTTGCAGTTATGTCCGGTCTGCAGATGGCTGCTTCTGTGCCTCTCAGTAGTGAGTCTCCCACCACCACCACTCTTCGTTGCTTCTTGGCTGTACTTTTTGCTGTCACTTGTTGCTGTGTGCCCTTTTCTTTTTTGCTTGCTGGTATTGCTTCATTCTTAGGTGTGCCATCTTCATCCTCTACAAAGATTTGATATCGGTTCTTCAGTTGTGTGGTTGGTGATTTCTCCATGGTCTTCTTGCTTCTTTTGGTCACATGCTTCCACTCATCTGCTTTTGGAGGTTCTCTGACACTTTTTTCACCTTCTGTGACCAGTAGAGATGCTTCTGTTCTGTCTAGAAAGTCTTCATTCTCTTTGATGAGTTTCAAAGTTGCTATTCTTTCTTCCAGACCCCGCACCTTTTCTTCTAAAAGGGCCACTAGTCTACACTTCTGACAGGTGAAATTGGATTCTTCTTCTGGTCGATCTGTGAACATGTAGCACATGCTGCAGCTCACCATGTAGGTTGTCACATCTGCCATGTTGCTCCTAGATCCTGCTGACTTGCTGTGTGTTTTCCTTCTTGTGTAATCTACTCAGCCAAGCTCTCTTGCAATAATGTCCTACAGGCAAAAATTCGCCTGTAGGACATTAGGAAGTATTGTGAACTAACAAAGGAAGTATTGTGAACTAACAAAATGTTATTATTTTTGATGATGCCATTATCAGTGATCTGTTCTTTCATTTCGGATTATAAGGATGAAATAACATTATACTTAAATTATTTAAAGGGAACATGTTACGTCCAGAAATGCTAATCACCTACATATATTTACAGGTAAATGACGTTTAAATTCTGTGCAGTCGCCTTATTAGAGCAGTGGTTATAGGGAGAAAATACATTTTTATTCTCCCAGTGGCTGCTCTCTTCCAGTGTCTAGGCAGGGAGTGCAAACAGAGGTTGCAATGACCGGTATCTACACATATATTGAGTTTGGCTGTAATCACTACCTGCAGAAACAAGCTAAGGATCGCATGGCCAACCTCCAGCTCAGTGCAGGTTGTTAAGGACTGCTATAGAAAGCAAACATCTGTGCTTGGCTGTTTCTCGCAGTGCCTTAGGCTACTTTCACACTAGCGTCGGTACGGGGCCATCGCCATGCATCGGCCCAACATACTGATGCAAATTGTGAAAAAAATGAACAACGGGGGCAGCGGATGCAGTTTTACAACGCATCCGCTGCCCCATTGTAAGGTCCGGGGAGGAGGGGACAGAGTTTTGGCCGTGAGTGCGCAGTCAGAAATGGCGGACACGACACACAAAAAAAATTACATGTAACGTTTTTTGTGCCGACAGTCCGCCAAAACACGACGCATCTGTCGCACGACGGATGCGACGTGTGGCCATATGTCGCAATGCATCGGCTAATACAAGTCTATGGAAAAAAACGCATCCTGCGGGCAACTTTGCAGGATGCGTTTTTTCTCCAAAATGATGCATTGTGACGTACGTCACACAATGCTAGTGTGAAAGTAGCTTTAGACATTAAGTGAAGGCCAAGCTTGTTCACTAGCTCCAATCAAGCTTGGCCTGCAGAGCCCTGTTCTCAAAGGTTCCAGATGCCTGTGGACCTTCTTTTCAAAGGGTTGGCTATTAATTTTATCCTTCCACAATCCCACCACAAACACATAGCCAAATAAGCCACTTGTATACCAGACCAATGCCCAAACCCCATAACCTCCCTATTCAACATCACTGAAGAGGGGCTTAATTGTCTCCTCTCCAAAACGCACCTCACCACCTGTGCGCTCGGCCTCATCCCATCCCACCTCCTCCCCAACCTCACCACCACTCTTATCCCATCCCTAACCCACCTCTTCAATCTATCACTAACTTCTGGCACCTTCCCTTCTGCTTTCAAACATGCCACAATCACGCCAATCCTTAAAAAGCCAATCCTCGATCCAACAGCTATGTCCAGCTATCGCCCAATATTGCTGCTCCCATTCACTTCCAAACTCCTGGAGCAAGATGTCCACACTGAACTTTCCTCCCACCTCTCATCTAACTTGCTCTTTGACAATCTACAATCTGGTCTACGCCCCATCACTCAACTGAGACAGCCTTAACCAAAATTACTAACAACCTACTTACAGCCAAAGCTAATGAACAAATACTCTGTACTTCTCCTTCTAGACCTGTCCTTTGCTTTCGACACAGTTGACCACTGCCTCCTACTACAGATTCCCTCCTCCTTTGGCATCAAAGACCTTGCCTAACCTGGATCTCCTCATACCTTTCCAACTGCACATTCAGAGTCTCCCATTTCCACACTATCTCCTCATCCCACCCTATCTCTGTTGGAGTCCCCCAAGGCTCTGTTCTAGAACCCCTACTCTTCTCAATCTATACACTTGGCCTGTGACAACTCATAAAGTCTCATGGATTATAGTACCACCTTTATGCTGATCTACCTCTCTGGACCAGATGTCACTTCTCTGCTGTCCAGAATCCTGGAGTGTCTCTCAGCCATATCCTCCTTCTCATCCCGCTTCCTCAAACTCAATGTGGACAAATCTGAACTCATCATCTTTCCTCCATCTCATAGATCTCCCTTACCTGACCTATCTATCTCAATTAATGACATCACGCTTTCCCCCGCCCCGCTGCCTCAGAGTAACCCTTGACTCTGCCCAGTCCTTCAAACTGCACATCCAAGCTCTTTCCACCTCCTGTCACCTCCAGCTCAAAAATATCTCCAAAATCCATCCTTTCCTCAACCCTCAATCTACTAAAATGCTTGTGCATGCCCTCATCATTTCCTGCCTTGACTACTGCAACATCCTTTTCTGTGGCCTACCTGCTAACACCCTTGCACCTCTCCAGTCTACCTTTAACTCTGCTTCCCGACTAATTCATCTCTCTCCTCGCTACTCCTCCGCTTGCCCCTCTGCAAATCTCTTCACTGGCTCCCATTCCCTCAGTGTATCTAGTTCAAATTACTAATACTAACCTACAAAGCCATCCATAACCTGTCTCTTCCATATATCTCTGAACTAATCTCCCGATATCTTCCCTCATGTAATCTCCGGTCCTCCCAAGACCTCCTTCTCTCCTCCACACTTATTTGCTCCTCACCCAACCACATCCAAGACTTCTCCCAAATATCCCCCATCCTCTGGAATTCTTTGCCCCAACACGTCCGACTATCAACCACATTCGGATCCTTCAGATGGAACCTGAAAAATAACCTCTTCAGGAAAGCCTACAGCCTGCACTGACCCCGTTGCCTCCTCATCACTACCGAAGCTACCGCCTCACCAACACCGGAGCTCCTGCAACCTTCAACCTATTGTCTCCTTCCCCACCATCCTGTAGAATGTAAGCCCGCAAAGGCAGGGTCCTCGCCCCTCTGTATCAGTCTGTAATTGTTAGTTTGCTTACTGTAAGTGATATCTGTAAAATTGTAATTTGTATGTAACCTCTTCTCATGTATAGCACCATGGAATCAATGGTGATATGTAAATAAATAATAATAGTAATACTTATTATTTTAATTTTCACCCAATACCAATAGATGCATGTTAATGTTAACCATAGATGTCAAGTTCTATGTGTCTACATACTCATGACTGCACAACAACAGAACAGAAAAGCACTAGTCCAAATATCATGTTACAGCCTTTGCCCAGGAGAAAATGCCACATCAATGAAACTGGCATGCACACATTTTTTTGTGTATCAGACTATCTTAATATATACTTACCTTGTAATGTCTTCACATCCTGTTCCGTCCAGATGTATCCAGATCCCAGAAATCCAAGCGGAAGTTCACCGACCTCCATATTGGGACACCCAAGTGATGACTGTCTCAATATGGAAACTGCTGGTGGTACCAGCCTCTTGCGCGATACCACCAGTGGAACACTGTCGCGAACACGCCACTGCCAGGATCAGCTGAATGATTCACTGACCGCCGCCATCTTTGTACAGGAGGAGCGCATAGCACATGGGGTAGACAGGTCAAAGTAGAGAGCACAGACGGGAGAAGTCAGCACATGAGGAAAGAGAGAGTGTATAGGTGGGTGAGTAGATGGGGGGATAGATCCTGAATGCTGCAAAGCCTGCCCCCCATCGTGACATTACCACCCTCCCGATGCAATAGCATCAGGCCTCCATCTAGTATTTAATAATTTCTCACATTAATACAGATAGTGGGCATGTTTTATCTGAGGTAAAACCCATCAAGACACAGGAGTTATATCATGATGATGTAAATTATCAAAAATTCTCTCTTTGAAGGGAAGCCTTATTCTATATGGGAATATTATGTGTCTTTCTATGTCTCATTAGCTTTTATACATCCACAATACTGGCAGTACTTGAATTAAGTTTTTTTTTATTTGGTATGTCAAGAAGAAGACAATATGTCCCAGTGATGCACACAGCTACTCAACAAACGTATAAAGCTGTATTCAACAACATCTGCTCCTTTTCCTAAGTCAAAATTTAATGACCACCACCTTAATCCTGGAAGGGCAATACTGGTACTAAAATTGCTTGTGAATATCTTTCCCACAGAACTTGGCTATGTAACCAACATAATTAAAATTTACTTGCTCTAATCCTTGTTTGAAGAACCATAAAATGGAGTGTCATAACACAAGGTTTACTGACCGCATCCTGAATGCTCTGGGTTACAGGGCAAAGGACCAGATCTCCTTAAATAGGCATCTGGCATTTCATTTATAAATCACATATCATTCATTAAACCTCACATTGGGGAAAACATTGGGGATTTGACTGAGATTTGAATTGACAATGAGTGTGTCAATGTGAGCCAAGCTGTGACTTAGGCTTTGTTTAATAAGAGGCTTTCCTTCAGTCTAGTGTGGTGCCTTTCTCCTAATCCTCTGACATTACTCAGTGGCAGAAACCCATTATCTACTTTTATAATGCTCATTTTCTTTGCATAAACTTTTATTTTACCACGCAGTATTAAATTCAACCTTTAGACATGCTGATTGTATGGATTATATTAACACAGGATAAGCACGTATTGATGTTCTACTAAGTTTATCAGGAAGCTCATCTATGAAAGAATACTTTTAGTTATTAAAGGTTATTCTGTTATTAACATTTATCTCCAAGCCTAAAAATAGGGGAGAGATGTCAGACGGTGATGGCCCATGTGCTGTAACTATTAATGATCATTAGAATGGTGACCACTCACCTTAATTTCTCCTGCAATGGACATTGGCTAATCGTTAAAACAAAAATGTGAGAGATACTGAAGCGGCTAACTGAAAATCTTATTTTCAAAATTTTGTACCAAATTTACTACCCCGCAACTTTCTTTAAAAAAATTACTTTAGATTCTTAAACAAATAATTGCAAAAGCAATAGAGGAAATATGAAACAGCTTTCGTTTTTATGCTTTCTCTATTTCTCTTCTTCTTCCAAGGGTCATTACTAGTGATGGGCTGAACATTTTGAAAAACGGTACTCGAACTCAAATAAATGGGGGACTTAAACTTCGAATGTTTCCCATGCTGTTATCTGTGTGACCGTGTTAGAAACACACTGGTGTTGAGCTCATTACCACCGGTAAGAGCGCTGTGGTTCTCATGCTGTCATACAGGTGACAGCGTGTAAGCCAGCAGCTGTGACCAGTAGTAAATAGGTTACCGCCGATTACAGGCATTCACTGATGAGAGTACTACTCTCATCATCCTACACCTGGGCTCGCTGATATGTGTATGATGATGGGAGTATTCACCAACTGTCACAGCCAAAACCGACAGCTGTGTGCTCCTGCCCTCAGCTATCAGCGTTATCTTGGTTGGTTATCAAAAATAGAGGGGTCCCCATGCTTTTTTTAAATTATTTATTTTATTTTTTTAATGGCACATGATCCCCCTCATTTTTTACAACAAGCCAAGCCAAAGCAGGCGGCTGGGAGCTGCTATTTTCAGACTGGTAAGGAGCCATGGATATTGGCCCACCCACCCTAAAATAGCAGCCTACATCCACCCCAGAAAATGTGCATCTTTTAGATGTGCCAATTCTGGTGCTTTGCTCTCGTTCAGAAGCACGTGGGATAATAGTTTTAAGGTTGATGTCAGCTTTGTAATGTCGGCAGACATCAAGCCCACAGGTTAGTAATGGAGAGTCTTCTATGAGACGCCGCCATTACTAACCCTGTAGTAAGATTGTAATAAAGACAGCAAGAATAAAGTGTTCTATTTGAAATAAAACTTCCCAACCTCTTTTACTCATTCATTATTGAAAAATAAAAAATAAAATCCCACCTTGTGTTTTGTGCCAGTCCAGCTTGGTGCAGAGTGCACTTCCAATGTATACTGCCTGACCCATCCATCCTTGTGCACAGTAGACTTGCAGTGCTGTGTATCGTGGCTGTAAATATGGCATGACATGGTCATGGTGCTGCTAGTCGACATGGTGGAGCTGCTGCAGGGAGAGGATGTGATAGTTCTGTACTTGCTATGTCCCAATATACAACACCATTCTCTGGTACATGCAGGTGTAAGGACATTTGGCATCTTTTCAGAGGCATGAGTGTTATCAATTTGGTCTTTGCCTACATTGTTGTAGTTTTTTACCCATTTGTTTGTCACATTGGGTAGGTGTCTTTTCATACTTATACATTAAAACTGTTTTTAAGGCCCAAGTAATGCTGGCACAATGGTGAGGCCACAAGATGCTGAAAATGTATTGGATGGTTGAAAGTGACTTTAGTTCCATGGAATTTTCTTCCACCCATTCCCTTGCAGAAAGTGCAGAATTGGCATCTGAGCCCCATGGTCATGAACATTTTCCATCTCACCCCCTTGCAAAACAGCCATTCTGTCTGAGCCACAAGTCATACATCAGTGTCTTCTGCTCTTTAAGGACTTCGCTGTCTGATGTTCCACGGCCCATCCACCTGGCTCTGCCCCACAAGTGGAAGAGACTGAAAGCACTGATGCCCAACAACTTGTTAAGTCAGAAAATGAGTATGTGGGATGGTCAGTGGACACGGTCATTGGACCACTGCAGGACACCTCAGACGATGAGGAAACAAAGGTACTGTCGTGTACACACTTCTCAGCACATGACATTAGGTGCACCTGCAAGGGTAAAATGATCTCCTCTCACTCAATCCAACACTTAACCTCTGTTATAGGCTATAAAGTGAGCATAAATCACACCCTGACACAGTCCGCACACCCCCATTTCTTAATGCGCTGCCGTCAGTCATCAAACAAATGGGTAGATGAGTCCCCAAAATATGTTCCTGTCAGAAAATCAAAAGGATACACTCTATCTTAAAGGCTATGGCTTCTTTAAAGCATACAAGGATCAAACTTATTAAAAATGTATAGCTTTGATTTAAAAATATACAGTGCTTACAATAAATTATATAAACAGATACAAATAAAATGACACATAAATATGCAAAACAGTTATAAAATAAAAATAGTGATCACATCAGGATAAGAAGTCCTCACATGTGAACAACTACTTTTGTGACACTGAGCTTTTTATAGTCCTGACCATAGGCTCATTTTTCCAGGATAACCGGGATTAGTCCATTTTAAAGTTGCTGTTTGTGAATGGACAATGGACTAAGTTGTGATATTTCAAATATCCTGTGTCTCCTCCCATTCTCTCTATGCAGTCAATAGGAAATATTCTGCCCAGTTACAAACCATTTTCTAGCTCCTTTTGAAGTTCCCATGTTTGGCACCTCTCAGTAGTCTCCAAGGAGAGAGCCCCAGTGGTTCTGAGTTCCTGCAACAAGAGTATGCAAATGGTATGTAATTTTTCTTAGAGACAATCATGTGGGTGCAGCCTTGCTAGTTATTTTACCAACATTATAGTTTCCCTTACAATTATATTTGTTTCACAGATATCAACTGGTACATCTTCTTGCAGTGTGCCAACCGGCAAGGAGGGCAGGGGTCTGGAGTGGTTTGAAAATGATACAGAGAATTATCAGGTCCTATACCCCACATGGAGAAAAGGCCATCATAATGATGTGGTCAGTTCAGATGAAGATGAGGTCATCTCAATGCCCCAGCATCATAGACCAAGAGGAAGCAGGGTGGAAAAGCACATCCATCAGCTCATAGCCAGTAGGCGACTGCTACTACTCACTGTGCCAAGGAAATGAGCACACGCAAGCCCGCTTAAAAGAGCTCCGTGTTGTGGGATTTCTTCAAACAATGTCCTGACAAGACATGGGTGGTTTGCACACTGTGCCATCAGAGCCTGAAGTGAGACCAACATCTGCCAAAGCTGAGCGCGACCTGCATGACCAGGCATCTGAAATATAAGCACCATTACGGCTGGTGACTGTTAAAAATCTGATGGCGGTGAATATCCCACAGTACGTTGTTCCCAACCACTACTACTTTTTCAGGCAGGCCATCTCTGCCCTTCACACATGTGTTGGAGAAAATCAGGTGTGCACTGTGCAATACCTTAAGAGGCAAGTTCCACATAGCGACTGATATGTGGACTGGTAAGCACGGCCATTGACATTATATCTCCCTAACTGGTCACTGAATAAATGTAGTGGAGGCTGGGCCAGAGGCAGAAGTCATTCTAGTGAGTGTTCTACTACAACCGTGGATTGCTGGATGTTCCTTTTCCCAGATTGCCTCTTCCTCCACCACCTCATCATCCGCTCACAGTAACAACTGCACCACCAACTTGAGCTCAGACAAAGAGAAACAGCAGTGAATGGTTCTGAAACTGATCTGTTTGTGGGACAGATAACACACTGCACAGGAGCTGTGGACTGGGATCAAAGAGCAGGTAGATGAGTGGTTTGTGTTGCTGAACCTCAAGCCCGGCCAGGAGGTGTGCGATAACTGGTGAAATCGGGTAGCAGTTCTGAGCCTAGCCGGGATGACGCACATCCCTTTTCTGGCACATTTTCTTAATTTGGTCATGCAGAGTTTCCTTAAAATTCACTCAGATATGTTTGATCTGCTGGTGAAAGTGCGAGTAGTATGTGCATACTTTCACCGTTTTCACCCTGTTGCTTCTCAGTTGTCGGTGTTGAAGCGCTACTTCTCTCCTGCTGCTCACCACCTCATATGTGATGTACCAACAAGATGGAACCCAACCTTACTTATGCTAGCAAGGCTATGAGAGCAGCAACAGGCAGTTGTAGACTTTCAGCTGCAGCACACAGGGGTGAGTCGCTCTGCAGAATAACCACACCACACCACCAATGACTGCGCCTCTTTGCTGGATGTGTGTGCCATGTTGCGCTACTTAGAATCTTCCAGCAACTTAGCCAGCGCTGAGGACATCATCATCAGTGTTACAATACTAATAGTTTGTCTGCTGGAAAAAACACTACAGGCAATGATGCATGAGGAAGTGGGAGAGCAGGAACATTTTCAACATTATCAGGTCTATTGTCAACACATGTGTACAACCCGGGGATTTTATTGGAGAATGAGGATGAGGAGGAGGAGGAAGAACAGCTGTGTTCACTGCAGAGTGGCACTCAGAGGAGCTCATGGGCATCACTAGATCATGGATGGAGGGTTAGAGAGGACATAGACTATACATCTCCCATAGAGGACATATTGTCATTGCCTCTTGGCAGTCTACAACACATGAGCCAATACATGCTGCACTGCCTGCGCAATGACAGCCGAGCTGCCCATATTTTCACCAGTGCACATTACTGGGTGACCACCCTGCTGGATCTACAATACAAAGACAGCAATCCATCAATGTTTCCATCAGTGGGGGCAGGATCTAAAAATGCGACAATACAGGAAAACACTTGCACAGAAACTATAAAGGACTTTCCCACCTGATAGTGGAGCCAACATGAAACAACAAGGCAGAGGCAGAGGAGGAAGTCATCTGCACTGCTCTGGCATCGCCAGAACCTCAGAAGGCAGGGTTAGAATGGCCACAATGTGGTAAAATTTTATGAGCATGCAACAACAAGCAGCACCACCAAATGATACTGCCCATATCAGCAGGAGCCAATGCTTACAGAATATGGTGGAAGAGTACATGTCCACCAATCTGATGGGTCTGAACCATTTAACTACTGGGTGTCAAAATTGGACACATTGGTCAAGCTTGCCCTGCATGTCTTGGATGTGCTGGCCTGCCCTCTAGCAAGTGTGATGTCCGAGCGTGTCTTTAGCACTGCACGTGGTGTCATCACAGACAGACACATCCGCCTGTCCACAAACAACATGGGGAAGATAGCATTCCTAAAACTGAATAATGTGTGCATCAGAAAGGACATGACCATCCCTTTGACTGATTAGACAATTATACCAGCCACATCCAGCCATGGTTACACTGTATTTTGCATTTGTTTCATTTTGTTGCATGCCAAAATTTCAACAAAACCTCCAACAAATGTAAAACAGAGTTGGCCACCTCCGGCTCTTCCACATGCACCACTTCGTCCACCTCCACTTGAAACTATGCATTAAGGTTCTATTTTTTTAATGTTGGCAATTTTTGTTTTATTATTTTTTCTCTATTATTTTTAGTCATTTATTTAAAAAAAAGGGGTTGCCACCCTCCCTTTCTTCCACATACATTACCACGTCCAGGTCCACCCCTCCTCCAATTGGACCTGTGCGTCATGGTTCAATTTGTTGCATTAATTCAATTTTGATGTGCAAACTTGGTCAAGAACTACAGGAAACGTCTAACCTCTGCAATTGCAAACAAAGGTTTCTGTATCAAATATAAAGTTCTGTTTCTCTATTGTATCAAATACTTATTTCATGCAATAAAATGCAAATTAATTCTGTAGAAATCATACAATGTGATTTTCTGGATTTGTTTAGATTCTGTCTTCCCAGTTGGAGTGTACCAAAGAGAAAAATTACAGACCTCTCCATTCTTTGTAGGTGGAAAAACTTGAAAAATCGGGAGAGTATCAAATACTTATTTTCCCCACTGTAGGTGTACTGAAGGCCTCTAGCTGCCATGGCACTGGTAACCTATCAGTACTCTGTGATTGTATTGGGTGGAGGAGTGAAGCAATGGCATATACTGTATATAAATGCAAGTGTGAGCTCCACTCAATAAACATGCACATAACATGTGATAATATGTGCGTCACCTGTTGGGAATTATATAAAATTGCTTAAACATTAAAATAAAATTTGGGGACATTTCTAGACAGTTGCTAATCTATAATTTAGCACTTTTGATTCCATTGGTGTTGGACCTTCAGTTCTGGTTGCACTTGTGGGTCACACGACATGCACTATTCTTACACATTCCCTTAACCAATGTATCCTTCCATACCTTTCTTCTTGGCTCCATGAATCTTGAGATAATTGGCTCCATGTGACCAGCTTTGAAAAAAAACAAATTCAGAGTAACACAAAAGGTTTTTCATTTTTTTTAACAGCTGGTCATCTTGTGTCACTTATCTTCAGCAAGGAGAAAAGATAAAGAAAGACATATCTATGTATTACCTGCTGCTTGCCATTTTAAATGCATTCCTTTTTCGAGATATCCGTTTTGTTCTGCTGCTCGGCCTCCCTTTGGGCTTTCAAACATGCTTGTGTACTGCACATAATACATAAATTACATGACTGCACTTTTATTATTATGTGTACCTCATCGCAGCTTTGTATTCACCTCTTTGTTGCCTCGGCAGGAAAGCACAGTCAACGCAGCTGTTTCTACTACCAACCACTATAAAAGTAAGCCACTGGACATATTTTTTTAATTACTCCTGCCTACATGAAATATATATTGTGCCATAAAACACTTATTTGCCAGATAGGCCAACAGTAATGCAAGCCCTCTGGTAGAGTCAAGAACTGGAGAATAAGCGCTCACTAGACAAAATGCATTTATATACAGCTGTGCTGAGGTGTTCCCCAGTCGGTATGTCTAGCAGATGGAAGACTATGTGTTTCTGCATTGCAAATCAGGCCGATGATAAGGGGACACGTCTTCGGTCTGTATCCCCGCGTCTTACTGCATCAGATTGCTCACTGCACTGTTAATGTTGCAAAACTCCTTTTGAATTAATATGATTGTTAGCGAACCATATATTCCGCTGTCATATCATGGATGACGGAGTCAAGGCTCAATATGGGAATCGGCTAAGAGTAAAATACAGAAGCAATAAATATATACAAATAACATGCATCTGAGTCCTCTAACATAAAGTCATGTCAGTTCGAAAGTAGTGGCAAATGTATTCATGGCTTCTTATCCTCAATAAATCTTTTCAGAGCGTGGCAAGACTGGCTGGTCGCTGGGAGGAATTAGACTACACTCTGGGGTTCCCAGATTTACTGCTGAAAGCTTGTCAGTTCCAGACTTGACTTCACAAAGACAAGTTCTTAGCAAACACTGTGGAAACCAGAAAGCGTGCCCTACGAGGCTGTGAATGGCATGAAAGTATTCCATGTTAGATGATGCAGTCCACCGAGCAACGGCTAGTTTTCTAACAAATAAGAAATCACTAGAAAAACAAATCTTTTATTTCCCAGATATAGAATGTTGGGAGATCAATCATCAAAAGAAAGTATTGAATATAAAGTGGAGGACTTTTAGAAGGCAACTATTCATACAAAGACATGACTGAATTATATGCTATGTGGTTCATTATACCCTACATAAGTTAAAAGCACATCGTAATCCTATTTATCTTACCAACAATAAGTATTCCATACATCAGATGCTATTTCGTATTATTTCTTTAAGTGCGGTGGATGATTGGGCACATATTGTCTGGTTCTAATAGTCACAAGATCTTTTAGAAAATGACCTTGAAAAAAGCTACCTCACCATGCAACATCTCTCCCCTCCGTATTTCTCTCTGTACAGATGACCGCACAAAATTGTTCAGTGACATTCTAAAGAAAGGTACGGTATTTTCAAAGATGATGAACAATCTACCGTATATAATATGGATACCTAAGGTCCTGCAATGCCTGCACATGAGAAAAGACTCAAATCAGAAAAACTATAATTGCTGATATTATTCTACCTACTACATATTGGGATAGGATTTTGGAGATGGGAATGACCCTTTAACTTTTGACGATATTTCCAATCTAATTATTTAATCTTTGCCAAAAAAGGACATAATAAAGCATCTAGATAGGAAGGTACGTGTACGCAGAGCAAAATGTGTCAACAGGCTGCAGTATGAATATGGCATCTACAGTTGTCAAATTGGACCTGTAAAACAAGTGTGAAAAAACAGACTTGAGCAAGACTTGGTTCCATTTATTTTCGATTTATTTTTTCAACATATATAAGTCTCCTCACTCTGACATGCTAGGCCTGGCTTATCACTCTAGACAAGGAGAAACGCACCCCTTAGATCCCAATCTTAAGCCTCTCACTTAGACAAATCAGATCTCATACTTTGCCCTGACGAAGGGCAATATCCCAAAACACTATGCCTGTAATTTGAAATTCTGATTTGGTTTTTAACCATGTCATGTGACAAGGCTCGTTAAGGGGTCGATATTGACTTTTAGGATTGCTACTTCCAATAAGTGGCACTAGAATTCTTGTACTTTTCCTCTCTGAAGAGGCAATTTTCATATTGACATTCTCAACAAAATTCAACCACCTTTCCAAAAAATGATATACGGAAATTTGAAATGTTAGGTGGTTACATGTCAGCCAGCTCCTGCAGAACAGTACTGTAGTAATGTGCAGTGTACAATTGTAAATTTTGACTAATGAAACATATGGAAAAAAATGTTTGCAACACACTTTAGGAGGTAAACAGTCACAGTTACGTTTTAGGATTTTTTGGAACTTTTCTTTTGTATTTTAAACAATTATTGAAATTATCCTATCTCTATTACTGAGCTGTTAGCGCTAACAAACTCTTACTATCCTATAGTCACCAAAATGGCTGCGGCCTTCTATATACATATGCTAAAATAGTCCCTAATGATTGGCTGTGCTATTCTATGTGATATAATAGCTTCAGGGCATTATGGAGAAGCACAAGTGGTTGTGCCTGAGGTTATGCCAGCCATTTTTTCACTCATGCAATCTTTTCCAATACATAAAAAGGTGGCAGGCATTTTTTTGGTGATCTGCACTAATCAAATCGCAAATCAATTGAATCAATTCAGTTATCTGTAGATGTAAGATATAGACAAATTAACATATACAAATTATACATTAAGTGGCAGCTGGGTTGTCGCAAGTATTAAACTTTTGACTCATTAGGAAATAAGCACTATCAGATTATTAACAGTACATGTTCTGAAGAATCAATTTACCTTGCCAGGTCATCTGATCAGAGCATGTTTATGGGATAAGATGGCTAATAGCCATTTTTAAAGGGGTTGTCCAGTCTAAAATGAAAAGTCTGCAGTCACTCTGTGTGACTGCAGACTTTTGAATCAACTTTAGTTCATGCACTGTGTGCTGCGGGGATTTGCCGGTCTCCGAGCCCGAAACTGCGTTGATGTATCTGATATACATACTCACGGGCAGAAATCATCTAGTGAGCGTGGCCTTGCTCCACACAAGTGTATTAAATGAGGCCTCTCCCACTAGATGGCTTCTGCCCGGGAGTATGCATATCGCATGTATCACCCCTTATGCTGGCTCAGAAAGCAGCGAATCCACGCAGCGTACAAAACCTATGCTAGGGGATTCAAAAGTCTACAGTCACACAGAGTAACTGCAGACTTAATTTTAGACCGGGCAAAATTTTTATGAGACATCATCTATTACAGATAGTGAATGTTTTTTTTTCCATACAAGTCCTTTATATATGAACTGTTCTGATATTCTCTATTAATTTTGTGACAATTAAGTAATTCAATTAAATTTTCTTCTATTTTAAATTTGGATGGCAAAACCACTGAATTTCTTCACTAATTCATACATACATTAAGTTACTTCCTCAATTTTGGCTAATTTGATTTTTGGATTAATTGAAAGATACATTTTATAAAATATGAATATAAAACGCTAGTTATGCAAAATGCTTGGTAAAGCATTTCGGCAATTAAACAAACTGTTCATACTTCATGTAGAATTACATTTTTATATCAACTCATTTTCTAGCCACAAGTAGGTGCTGATTTGGTCTAACAGGCTGGCTTTTAACCAATAAAACAGGTAGCATGGGACTGAAGGTATCATTGATTTTCTTTAAGCTCGCTGACACCTTACCAAATACACTCAGCTTTACTTCATTTTGAGCTTAGTAATAGGTTGCTCTCAAAACTACATTCATCGGATAAATGAGATATTTCCCAATTTGAAAGCTAAAAATAAAATAGACAGGTTGTTGAGCAGCTGCGAGGGAACTGTGACTTCCTGGTTGTTTTTTAGAAGATTAGCCTTCTGAAAGGAGACTAACATGAAAAGTAGTGTTTTATTAAAAAGAATCATAAAAGCACTATTTGAGTTTAAGGGAAGGTGTTAATAGGGAGTTTATACATTTTCACTTTATGCTCCTATAACCGCAAAAATGTAGTTTTTGGAAAGCACTACAGATCTTAAAGCCTGTTTCCATTGCGAATGTCAAAGCAAGAATCATGCAGAGTAAATAGAATGAACACAAATATCACTGTTCTTGCTTGGAAAATAGAGCTTATCCACGCAATATGCCCAGGGAGTTATCTGATTTGCTCCAAATTTATGGACAGTACTATATAAAGCTGGAAGTTTTGACTCAATGTGAGAGGCCCTGATATGTCAGCACTCATAGCAGGAATCAGAAGATGTGAGTAATATTGGATGGGTGACAGTGAGGAGTGTAGGGGCCAGAGAAATGAGCGGTGAGGTGACTATAAGGATTTATTTTATTTTTTCCTGTACTACATTTATTATACTGTGAGGTCTGTAGAGATTTCACGACATCATAAGGGATATTAACCCCTTAATCCCATATGACGTACTATCCCGTCAAGGTGACCTGGGACTTAATTCCCAGTGACGGGATAGTACGTCATATGCGATCGGCCGCGCTCACGGGGGGAGCGCGGCCGATCGCGGTCGGTGTCAGCTGACTATTGCCATTGACATCCGGAGTGGTTACGGACTGCTCCCGGCACATTAACCCTCGGCACACTGCGATCAAACACTTGCAATCCCCCACTGAGAAGCAGCAGAGAGAGGTGCAGTGGTAATTTGATTATAAGGTATAGCCTGCATTTGTTTGCACAATGCACCCTCTGCAGACAATGACAGCGGTCAAAAAGAACCGCTGGAGGGGGGCACCCCCTGAGGAAGCAAACTTGTGTGTTTGTGAAACGTACGTCAGGATTGACTGGCGCTCCCGTGCTGCTACTACAATGGGTAAATGTTAGTTTGATATTGTTGCGATATTGCATTCATGCATCTTGCATCAGTGCCCCCTCCAGTCAGTGGCGTAGGAAGTGGGTGCGGGGGGGCGGGCCACCCCGGGTGGCACAATGTGGGGGGTGTGTCACCGGGCCGCAGCCGGCGCTGCAGCTGTTTAACGCTATTGATGTGCGGGCCCGCGCCCGCACGTCAATAGTTAACAGCCGCCAGCCAATCTGAGGCTGGCAGCTGACGTCAGTCCCAGCGTGCATGTCGCCGGCGTTCGATATCATTGTCAGTTGCCAGCGAGTGCACGCTTCAGTTGCATGGACGCTGTGGAGAGAGCAGGAGCCAGGAGTGCAGTCAGGTAAGTTGGGCCCCCAACCCTCACCTCCACCAAGGGCTCATCATGGGACATAGCCTGCTAAAGAACCGTCAGATCAGCGATCGCAGGTGTGCAGGGCGTCCGGGCAGCTTGTATACGGATGGAGTTAATACAAAAATGTGTCAAAAGTGAGGAAAGCGCTGCGGAAGCATCCGCTGTGCTCCATCCATACAGCCTGGTGTGGCCACACAAGCAGAAAGTTGTGACATGACAGAAGTCTTGTTTGGTGGGTGGTCCCGGATGCTGAGACCCCACACAGGTTGCTAAAGACAGATGCTCGTAGGGTGTGTTCACACATAGCTTCTTAGATGCAGGTTTATTTGTTTGTTACTAAGCTATTTTGGTCTAAATGGGAAAAAATCACTGAAAGAATAGAAAATTTAAAAAAAACATCCTGTGAATGAGATTTTAGAAATCGCATTCATTTTGCTGTTACAGTAAAATGTTGCATTTCTTATGCACAGAAACAAAAACAAAAACAAAAAACTACATGCAACCAAGCTGTAATCTGACTCAGATGGTCCCACGTGGCTCCCACACCCCCCGTCCTACTCACCCTCCTTGTGCGTCCCTGCATCTCTGTTCAGATGCTGGCAGCTCTTCCTTGTTCCTATGCTCAGCGGTCACGTGGTACCGCTCATTAAAGTAATGAATATGCGCTCCCTCCACACCTATGGGAGTTGAGATGCGTCCTAAGGCTGGTTTCACACTTGCGTTTCAAAACGCATGCGTTTTTTAAAAAAAATGCATGGTGAAAAAACGCATGTAAACGCGTGCAAACGCTGCGTTTTTTTGGCGCATGCGTTTTTGCATGTGGTGAAAAAAACGCAGCGTTTTGACACGTTTACATGCGTTTTTTTCATGCGTTTGCATTTTTTAAATGCATGCTGCGAAATGTGTGACAGCTGCCAATCATCAAAATAAAGTAAAAAACCACTATAAACAGAAATAGTTAGGGTTAGGGGTAGGGTTAGGGGTAGGGATCATAACCCTAACCCTAACCCTAAAGGGATCATAACCCTAACCCTACCCCTAACCCTAAGCCTAAAGGGATCCTAACCCTAACCCTAAAGGGATTAGGGTTAGGGGTAGGGTTAGGATCCCTTTAGGGTTAGGGTTAGGGGTAGGGTTAGGGTTAGGATCCCTTTAGGGTTAGGGTTTGGGGTAGGATTAGGGTTAGGATCCCTTTAGGGTTAGGGGCAGGGTTAGGGGTAGGGTTAGGGTTAGGGGTAGGGTTAGGGATAGGGTTAGGGATAGGGTTAGGATCCCTTTAGGGTTAGGGTTCGGGTTAGGATCCCTTTAGGGTTAGGGTTAGGATCCCTTTAGGGTTAGGATCCCTTTATCATCTTTATGGTGGGGGGTGGCATATCAGTGTGTTTTCTGTTTTTTTTTTATAAAAACGCATGTGTTTTTAAAGCAAACAAACACGTGCTTAAAAACGCATGCGTTTCCATTGACTCCAATGTATTTTTTGACACAAAAAAACACATGAGAACGCATGCGTTTTTATGTGTGAAAAAAACGCCTCTCAAAAATACTACAAGTTGCATTTCTGAAAAAGAACGCATGCAGCAAAAAAAACGCATGCGTTTCAAAACGCAACCAAACGCGTACAACAAAAAACCCATGCGTTTTCAATGTTAAATATAGGAAAAAAACGCATGCTTTTTTTGTGCAAAAAACGCTGCAGACAAAAACGCAAGTGTGAAACCACCCTAATTCATTACCTTAATGAGCAGTACGACCTGACTGATGAACACAGGAACAGAAAGAGCTGCTGGTACCGGGACAGAGATGCAGGGACTGAGATGCAGCGATGGAGGGTGAGTATTGATGTCTTCTGGAAGCTGGTAGCTGCAGCTGTCACTGTGCTACAGCCGCTGGCTCCCGTCTCCCTCTGCCCCGCTGGCTTACTGGACAATGACTTGTGTATAAGCTAAGGGGGGCATTTTCAGCACAAAAAATGTGCTGAAAATCTTGGCTTATACATGGTATATACAGTAAAAAAATGTTTGTTTGCCCAATACATGAACCAAATAAATGTTTGAGCGACAAACATGGTTATAAGATGCTAATACTATGCAGAAATAAAAGGCAGATCATTATTACTATGACAGTAGCCCATAGGTAAACAATGAGACATGGATGGAGTAAGAGCAAATATATAATCGTTTTGTAAAAGACCTGCGGCAGTACTTTTGTATGGCATGTCTGTTTTTTATGTCTTTATGTTCAGTTTTACATGCCTTAGGTTGATTCCTTATATAAGTCGGTGCCCACTTGGTTCTTGTTAGATATAAAAAATGTATTGGGAAGATAGTATGTATTAATTTTCCACACATCAAAGGAAGGTGTAGAAAGGTAGTGAGGAACAAAGGGAACATAAAAGAATTTGAGTACATGGCTTGCGTCTATTCATTGGCAAAATGTGGAACAAACAAAGGGAACATGGAAGAATTTGTACCGTTGGCTTACACTGTATCTATGTACTGACAAAATGTTTCAAAGTGTCCTTAGAACAGAAGTAATATGTGATATAGCTTTAAGAGTCAACATGTTTTCTGAATTCAGTATTTGTAGCCAAAAGAATAGGAATTACTTTATGAGCGCAAGTTCATTATTATTCTCAAGTTTCTTGGTCTTTAACTTTGCAGAAACCACACACTATAATGCACTTGAAATTTGCAACCGTACCATAATCTACCATTTTAATACACCCAAGTTGTGAAGGGAAATATTGAAGTGATGCCAAAGACTTTACCCAAAAAAGAGAAAATTAGAAACATTTTATGATAGCATTATAAATTATATCCATAAATGCCAGCTCTCTAATGGAACGTTGGGTTTTCATCTAAAATAAAGCAAACTGTTTTAGCAAAGGTTATTTGAACTCTCATCTGTTCTCACATGGTAAACCAGAGTTCTTAAACTCCAGTCAATAAAATATAAGTTGCACCTTCTCTTATTCGTTAAAGGAGCAGGAACACTTACTGAGCAATAGGCACATTAACACAGTTTTCAAAGTTCAAGTCTAATGTGACAGATTAAATACAACATTACAAAACGTACAGAAGTAATGAGGATCACAAAGATAAACACTGTAGAGAGAGAATCTGTCATTAGAAAATTGCACATTGTCAAAATTTGGTTTTAATATGCAATTTTCATGCAGACTATTGAGCACGCACAATGGGTCAAAGCAGGCTACAGTCTATAAAATAGGAGAGTTCACCGAATTCAGAAGCACATTTTGGAGATTGGTGGATTTCTTGGTGCTGTGCTTGGTTTATTTTGGCTTACTGAAAGTTTTTAGATTTATTTATTGCTGTCTGCAATATCTGAAACGTCATAATTGTGAATTCTCTATTGAGACTGGATTTTTGGTCCTTATTGTCCTTTCCTACTTGTAATTGGTTTGCACCATCTTAAACGTACAGATCACAATATATTTAGTATGATATTCCTATATTAGGCTATTGTGTGATACATCACATTAGGTAGCTATTTTGCTTTTCCCCTCCTTTATGTGTGGGTTTTCCCTTTTTATGTTGTTTTACTACTGTATATGTCGAATGTCTAACTAAATAAACACTTTATGGACAAAAACAATTAAGAGTATAAATACTTACTGAATTCACGTTGTTGATGTGTTAACAAATTGGTTGTTGTCTTTGTAACAAGTCAATTTATCAATTTTTTTTCTCCTAAACAATCTATAATTAATAGGGGTGAGTGAACGTGCTTGGTGATAACTAGATATCACTCGAGCACCTGTGTGCCCCGATGTGCTCGCTACTTGGCCAGCATTGGGTGGTGCTCGATTTCAAACTCGAATCCCCGCCCCACATTTCTTGCGCCTCTTACACAGCCAATAAGCATGGGGGGTTTGCCTGCGCATCACTGTAATGCCGTAGCCATCTTGGTAGTGGCATTACTGTGATTGGCTGACCATGTGTTATCATCAGGGGCTATAAAAGAACGGGCGCCACTAGGTTCGGCACACTGGCTCCATTGCACAGCTCTGTGACAGTTCGTATTGGAGGGAGAGAATGCTTGTCCAGGCGTGTGTGTGTGCACAGAATGAATCAGAGTCCTGTAGTGGGCAGCACGGTGGCTCAGTGGTTAGCACAGCAGCCTTGCAGCGCTGAAGTCCTGGGTTCAAACCCCACCAAGGACAACATCTGCAAAGAGTTTGTATGTTCTCTCCGTGTTTGAGTGGGTTTCCTCCGGGTACTCCGGTTTCCTCCCACATTCCAAAGACATACTGATAGGGAATTTAGATTGTGAGCCCCAATGGGGACAGTGATGATAATGTGTGTAAACTGTAAAGCGCTGCGGAATATGTTAGCGCTATATAAAAATAAAGATTATTATTATTAGTGATGATACTGGTGTTGAAGTTGAACATTGCTGCTTGTATAGCATACATCTTGCATTTAGTCTAGGGAGGAAAAGATAGTTGCAAGAGCAGCTAAAATGGCAGAATACAGTCTGTAGACAGGAATTAGGACTGTACAGTCCCTTGCAATATATGTAGCTGCAGCATTTATCTATTTTTTTTAATTTGAAAAAAATTTAATATATTTAGAGATTTGTGAACCCGAACAGTAAAATTCAGGGTCCGTGCCGAATACCTAGGGCAGGAAGTCTGTGTTATTGTTTGGGTGCGGCACCCTGAACATCGGGTGTTTCCCACGCTGTCATCTGCATGACATCATGAGAAATATAGCTCTGAATGGTTGTAAGATCATTACTGTTCAGAGACACCTGCACAAATATGACCTTCATGGAAGAGTCATCAAAAGAACATTTCTCCCGTGTCCTCACTATAAAATCCAGCCTCATAATTATGCAAAGAAAAATCTAAACAAGCCTGATGCATTTTAGAAACAAGTCATGTAGATCAATGAGGATAAAATAGAAGTCTCTGGCCTCAATGATCAAAGGTATGTGTGGAGAAAAAAGGGCACAGAATTTCAGGAACAGAATATCCTGCCAACCATTAAGCATGGCGGTGGATCAATCATGCTTTGGGGTTGTACTGAACATTTCACAGGTAGAGGGAAGAATGGATTCAATTAAATTTTAACAAATTGTTGATGCAAATATAAAAACATCTATACTAAAAAGCTGAAGTTGAAAAGAGCATGGCTTCTACTAATGGATAATGATCCAAGACACACGTCAGAATCCACAACAGACTCGATGAATATCCCTCAAACAAGAATTGAAAGACTCTTGTCTGGCTACAAAAAGTGTTTACAAGCTGTGATACTTTCAGAAGAGGGTGCTACAATGTACTTACATGCAGGGTGCCCAAACCTTTTTGCCTAAAATGTGTCGTCATGCCACTGTATGCACATGCCATTTTTTGCTATCTGATCCTATAAGTTTAATTTATGGCTATATTTTTCTCATTGCACTTCACCAACTTAGACTATTTAGTGCTGATGCATCAGACACAAATACATTAAAAATATTTAAACACAAGTTGTGATATAACAAAATAGGGAAAAAAAAGCTAAGGGGTGAATACTTTCGCAAGCCACACTATAGTGTATGTGGCTAACATGAATTCTTTTTTTTTGTACTGTAGATCTCATAACCTAGTTTTATAAAGGGGATATTTTTTGTTATTAAATAAGCACAAGATTTTACATAGGTTTGCTGTTGAGTATAATATTGTATGTATCAGTGTTCGCTGGGAAGCCGCATCGATTAACATGCATAGGTCATGATGTCCAGGGGGAGCCCAAGCTTTCTATGTGTCAAAAAATAAATTTCTTTTGTTCACTAGGGAAAAGCGCAATGTATTGAAAAGGTCTCCTGGTATTAGTTTTAGTGCACGAGTTTTCCAAGAAAAACAAGTATGACATCTGTTGTTATGTTAACGGAAGAAATATAGTAAATGATCATCTTAGTATTCTTCACCTTTCCCATCAAATCTTGCCGTAATAAATGAGGTTATACCTGATGTTATCCATTGTGAGCACTCAGTATAATCATTCTCTTTATAAAGTTGAATGTGTGCATATTATTTGCCTGCTTTCGGATTTAAGTCTGTCTCATCTGTTCGCTGTCTGTCAATCTTTATTGGACGTTCTCGGAGGAAATTAGCACATCTTTGGCAGAAATTTAAAACACATGTCCTGCGCTGCTGATCCTTTATTAGTTTTGGATGCAGAAGAATCATAATATAATCTAAATGTAATACATCCTGAGAATTTGTGCTACATCATCACTGGACCCTCTGGATAGAGTGAGAAGTGAGAAAAGAAAGTTTTATGAAGCATGAAAACCCTAATACTAAAGGAGCCAAAAACAATTGAATACGGTTCAGTACTCATGCAGACTATGTCTTTAAGTTAAAAACTCTCCCACTAAATATTACATGGAAGCTTTATATTCTGAGATTTAATTATCTTTTTTTTAAAAGGCCTTATGTCTAAACTAAAGTAGATTTACATCATCTTAGGTTTTGCCCAGGAGGAGACACAATGTGTTGATTCCACCTCCCACACCGATAGTACTTTTCTTAGTACTTTTCTTACCTCCATAAATGTTACATTAGCTAGAATAGGTTGGAGAGTACCTCTCACTGTTAAAACAGTTTTCATCACCCTTTTCTTTCTTGTAAAATTTACGAATAAACACTTGACAGTGCTTAAGAGTGCAGCATACTTACGTCCTATTGTTCTTCATGATGGGCACACACACGGCTCTGCTACATCTACACTGTAAACAACTCCTGACATTACACATAAGCTTACCGTCTAGCACCATGACAGCACAGCAGAGTCCTGCAATACACGGAGGCCCCTGATCATGTGAGTCCTGACTCCTCCCCTCCTGTGACCTCATCACAGGTCTTGAGCAAGCTTCAGTGACTCCTCTCTTCCTGGTCCAGCGTCTGCTACCCGTCACCTCACCGCAGACCACAGCAGTGACAGCCGGCTGGACAGCAGCATAATATATGCTAGCAGGTGAGGAGGGGGGCCCGTTTAACTGTCATATCACATGCGTGCAGCAGAGCGGGCCCCCCTGCTTCTCCTGTTAGCAGTAATACTACCACCGGCTGTCATTCACATTCACTGCTTTGTATGCCCGTTGGGGGCCCCCTCCCGCTCTGGGCCTCTGTGTGGTTGCATAAGTTGAACAGGCGGTATGTCCGCCCATGGCTCTTATTAATGGATTTATATATTCCTGATTCAGCTTTGTTTGTAATTTATTTTACTTAGTTTCCCTTTATTGTTGATCTGGAAGCTTGGACTACCTAATTAATGTCTTTGCCTGATATCACTGACTGACCTCCTGGAACTTGGCTATCCATTGACAATAGATTTGGGATTGATGCTGATATTGTCCTCGCTCTCAGGTTTTCACCTGGTTTGTTTAGGTATTTCCCTAAATATACTCCACTTGTTAGTAGCTGCTCCATGCAAGCAGCCAGGGGCCCCTAAATCAAAGAATATATTCCTGCATAATGATATAAGGATGAACCCCAGAGAGTTCTAAGCACCTGCGAAACTTAATGGCTAGTACAAAGTTGATTTACTGTATTGTACATCTCAGTGTGCTTATAATTTGATTATATTAGAAAAAAGGATGGATAGAAAACAGTCTTTAGCGGGGTTGTCCGGACTTTCTGTATAATTTGTGTGTGTGCCTTGGATGCAGAGTGCTGACAGTTTGTAATATAATCCCTGTCAGCATTCTGCATGGTGTCCTAGGTATCACACTAAAAGTACCTTCACACATAACGATTTCGTTAATGATATCGTTGCTTTTTGTGACGTAGCAACGATATCGTTAACAAAATCGTTATGCGTGACAGCGACCAATGATCAGGCCCCTGCTGGGAGATCGTTGGTCGCTGGGAATGATCAGGACCGCTGTGCTCTGCTTTACGGCCGGCCGGCGCTGACACAGTGCAGGGAAGCTGACAGACACCGGAATGTAAGTATGTACTGTTTGTTTTTTTTAACTTTTACAATGGTAACCAGGGTAAACATCGGGTTACTAAGCGTGACCCTGCGCATAGCAACCCGATGTTTACCCTGGTTACCCGAGGACTTCGGCATCGTTGGTCACTGGAGAGCTGTCTGTGTGACAGCTCTCCAGTGACCACACAACGACCTATACAGCGACGCTGCAGCGATCGACATCGTTGTCTATATCGCTGCAGCGTCGCTAAATATGACGGTACCTTTAGTCTGGTGAGCAGCTGTCTCCTGGTTCAGGAGGAGCTGCTCACGCCCTGTCTAGAGTTTTCCTGTCTGGCAGAAAGTGGTCATCTGTCCCCAGTGTCTGCCAAATCCTCTCCCTTCTGCCTCCTGCTCCAGCCTCTCCCTGCATCACACAGTGCCAGGCAGCAAGGAAATGAGTCAGCTGATTGGCTTCTACATAGGTGAGCGTAACTGTATCCCTCCCTGCATCCATCCGTCCATCCATCTATCCATCCCTCTCTCATCCATCAACACACATCCATCCCCACACACATCCATGCCCACACACACCCATCAGCACAAACATCAATCCACACACACACATCCATCTACACTCATACATCCATCCACACACACACATCAATCCACACACACACATCCATCTACACACACACATCCATCCACACATACACATTCATCCACACACACATCCATCTACACTCATACATCCATCCACACACACACATCAATCCACACACACACATCCATCTACACACACACATCCATCTACACACACACATCCATCCACACATACACATTCATCCACACACACATCCATCCACACACACATCCATCCATCCATCCATCCACACACACATATCAATCCACACACACATACATCTACACACACACATCCATCCATCCATCCATCCATCCATCCACACACACATCAATCCACACACACACATACATCTACACACACACATCCATCCATCCATCCATCCATCCACACATCAATCCACACACACACATCCATCTACACACATCCATCCATCCACACACACATCAATCCACACACACACATCCATCTACACACACACATCCATCCATCCACACACACATCAATCCACACACACACATCCATCTACACACACACATCCATCCACACACATTCATCCACACACACATGAATCCATACACACATCCATCCACACACATTCATCCACACAAACATCAATCCACACACACACATCCATCCACACACACACATTCATCCACACACACATCCATCCACACAGACATCAATCCCCACACCCATCCATCCACACACACACATCAATCCACACACACACACATCCATCCACACACATTCATCCACACAAACATCAATCCACACACATACATCCATCCACACACATTCATCCACACAAACATCAATCCACACACACATCCATCCACACACACACATTCATCCACACACCCATCCATCCACACACACACATCCATCCCCACTCACACACACACACACACACACACACACACACACGTCCATCCACACACACACACACATCCATCCACACACACATCCATCCACACAGACATCCATCTACACAGACATCCATCCCCACACCCATCCATCTACACACACACATCCATCCCCACACACACACACACACATCCATCCACACACACACACACACACACACATCCATCCACACACACATCCATCCAAACACACACACACACTTCCATCCACACACACATCCATCCAAACACACACACGCGTCCATCCACACACATACACACACATCAATCCAAACACACACATACATCTATACACACACATACATCTATACACACACATACATCCAAACACACATACATCTATACACACACTCATCCATCCACACATCCCTATAGACTGATGTTCTGCAGCAGCTGAGGTTTATTATGTGGTATTCCAAGTTGATCTTGCAAGTATAAGAAAAGTGCATCACTCACCATTTCTTTGAAAAAATTCAGTCCATTATTTCATCGGCAGACATATAAGTGGCGGGTCGCAGGCATGAGGTGCAGGGATGAGTGCAAAATGGCCATTGTCCATCTCACACACAGCCCTGCACCCCCTGCCTGCCACTCTCTGCTTATTTGTCTGAAGATAAAATAAATGACCGATTTTTTTCATAGAACTGGTGAGTGATGCATTTTTCTTATACTTGCAACATGGATTTTGAATACTTATCTTACTGAGCACCACCTGCATTTCTCATAGGTGCAGTATTTTCTCTCTATAGAAAGTGGTATGGTGCCTTGGACATTCTAATATAATGAGTTTGCTATGTGGTATGTATGTAGATATTCATCACTATAGACTGATGTTCTGTAGCAGCTAAGATGAGGATATGTGACGCTTTATCACCACTGTGGTTGTGATCTGGGGACATCAGAAGCTCTGTCACCACTGTGGATGTGGAGTCCAGTGATTGTGCTGCTTTCCACAAACACAGGACACTGAGTGTGCAGAGGGCGGTGCTGGACACTAAAGGTACCGTCACACTCAACAACTTCACAACGATATCGCTAGTGATCCGTGACGTTACAGCGTCCTGGATAGCGATATCATTGTGTTTGACACGCAGCAGCGATCAGGATCCTGCTGTGACATCGTTGGTCGGAGCAGAAAGTCCAGAACTTTATTTCATCGCTGGATCTCCCGCAGACATCGCTGAATCGGCGTGTGTGACGCCGATTCAGCGATATCTTCACTGGTAACCAGGGTAAACATCGGGTTACAAAGCGCAGGGCCGCGCTTAGTAACCTGATGTTTACCCTGGTTACCAGTGTAAATGTAAAAAAAACAAACACTTCATACTTACATTCCGGGGTCTGTCGCGTCCCTCAGCGTTCTGCTTCCCTGCACTGTCAGCACCGGCCAGCCGTAAAGCAGATTACAGCGGTGACGTCACCGCTGTGCTTTACGGCCAGCCGGCGCTCACAGTCAGTGCAGGAAAGCACAGCGACGGGGGGCAGACACCGGAATGTAAGTATGTAGTGTTTTTTTTTTTTTAACATTAGTACTGGTAACCAGGGTAAACATTGGGTTACTAAGTGCGGCCCTGCGTTTAGTAACCCGATGTTTACCCTGGTTACCAGGGGACTTCGCATAGTTGGTCACTGGAGAGCTGTCTGTGTGACAGCTCTCCAGCGACCACACAGTGACGCTGCAGCGATTGGGATCGTTGTCTAGATCGCTGCAGCGTTGCTATATGTGACGGTACCTTAAGACTGGGCAGTGCCAGCTCCAGCTGTGTGGTAAGATAATAAACCACAGGGAGTTGTCAAGTTTGGTAAACAAAGTGGGTTCAAGGAAAGAAGTGAAATTCAGGAGGAAAGAAAAGCAGAAACAAAAAAAAAATATAGGGGTGTTCTGTATCACAACACAGCACAGGTTAGCTTAAAAAAATTTGGATTTGGGGGTCAGACAACCTCTTTAACCCCTTCACCCTGAAGCCTGTTTTCACCTTCCTGACCAGGCAAATTTTTACAATTCTGACCACTGTCACTTTAGGAGTTAATAACTCTGAAACGCTTCAATGGATCTCACGGATTCTGAGAATATTTTTGTGACATATTGTACTTCACGATAGTGGTAAAGTTTCTTTGATATGATTTACGTTTATTTGTGAATAAATCAGAAATGTGGTGAAAATTTTGAAAATGTTGCAATTTTCAAACTTTCAATTTGTATGCCCTTAAATTAGAGAGTTACAGTTGTGGCCAAAAGTATTGACACCCCTGCAATTCTGTCAGATAATACTCAGTTTCTTCCTGAAAATGATTGTAATCACAAATTCTTTGGTATTATTATCTTCATTTAATTTGTCTTAAATGAAAAAACACAAAAAGAATTGTCCTAAAGCCAAATTGGATATAATTCAAAATCAAACATAAAAAAGGGGGTGGACAAAAGTATTGGCACTGTTTGAAAAATCATGTGATGCTTCTCTAATTTGTGTAATTAACAGCACCTGTAACTTACCTGTGGCACCTAACAGGTGTTTGCAATAACTAAATCACACTTGCAGCCAGTTGACATGGATTAAAGTTGACTCAACCTCTGTCCTGTGTCCTTGTGTGTACCACATTGAGCATGGAGAAAAAAAAGAAGACCAAAGAACTGTCTGAGGACTTGAGAAACCAAATTGTGAGGAAGCATGAGGAATCTCAAGGCTACAAGTCCATCTCCAAAGACCTGAATGTTCCTGTGCCTACCGTGCGCAGTGTCATCAAGAAGCTTAAAGCCCATGGCACTGTGGCTAACCTCCCTAGATGTGGACGGAAAAGAAAAATTGACAAGAGATTTCAACGCAAAATTGTGCGGATGTTGGATAAAGAACCTCGACTAACATGCAAACAAGTTCAAGATGCCCTGCAGTCCGAGGGTACAACAGTGTCAACCCATACTATCTGTCGGCGTCAATGAAAATGGACTGTATGGTAGGAGAACAGGGAAGACCCCACTTCTTACCCCGAGACATAAAAAAGCCAGGCTGGAGTTTGCCAAACTTACCTGAAAAATCCTAAAATGTTTTGGAAGAATGTTCTCTGGTCAGATGAGACAAAAGTAGAGCTTTTTGGGCAAAGGATTCAACATAGAGTTTACAGGAGAAAAAAGAGGCATTCAAAGAAAAGAACACGGTCCCTACAGTAAAACATGGCGGAGGTTCCCTGATGTTTTGGGGTTGCTTTGCTGCCTCTGGCACTGGATTGCTTGACCGTGTGCATGGCATTATGAAGTCTGAAGACTACCAACACATTTTGCAGCATAATGTAGGGCCCAGTGTGAGAAAGCTGGGTCTCACTCAGAGGTCATGGGTCTTTCAGCAGGACAATGACCCAAAACACACTTCAAAAAGCACTAGAAAATGGTTTGAGAGAAAGCACTGGAGTCTTCTAAGGTGGCCAGCAAGGAGTCCAGACCTGAATCCCATAGAACACCTGTGGAGAGATCTAAAAATGGCAGTTTGGAGAAGGCACCCTTCAAATATCAGGGACCTGGAGCAGTTTGCCAAAGAAGAATGGTCTAAAATTCCAGCAGAGCATTGTAAGAAACTCATTGATGGTTACCGGAAGCGGTTAGTCACAGTTATTTTGGCTAAAGGTTGTGCAACCAAGTATTAGGTTGAGGGTGCCAATACTTTTGTCTGGCCCATTTTTGGAGTTTTGTGTGAAATGATCAATGTTTTGCCTTTTGCTTCATTCTCTTTTGTATTTTTTCATTTAAGACAAATTAAATGAAGATAATAATACCAAAGAATTTGTGATTGCAATCATTTTCAGGAAGAAACTGAGTATTATCTGACAGAATTGCAGGGGTGTCAATACTTTTGGCCACAACTGTATGTCACACAAAATAGTAAATAATATTTTCCACACGTCTACTTTACATCAGCACCATTTTTATAACATACATTTTATTTGTTACAAAGCTATAAGTGTTAAAATTTCACCAGCGATTTCTCATTTCCACAACACACTTTATAAAACAATTTTTTCAGAGACCACATCACATTTGAAGTGACTTTGAGGGGACTATATAACAGAAAATACCCCAAATTAACACCATTCTAAAAACATTACCCCTCAAGGTACTCAAAACTACATTCAAGAAGTTTATTTACATTGTCCCAGGATGGGACACCGCTATATTGTAACAGATCACTGATCTGATACTCTGCAATGCTTCTGCACTGCAGGGCATCAGAGCAGCATCAAACAGGCAGTGGAGGAGGCTTGTCAGCTCCTGCTCTTAGCAGGCCATCTTCCCTGCAGGACCCTCAAGGACCCCGCGGGCATCTTGTGGCCGGGAGTCACAATGAAGACCATCAGCACAGCATGATCGCATGGCATTGGGCTGATGGGAGCAGACAGGGAGCTCACTCCCTATGCGATGGTCCTCGATGTTGCTGTCACTATTGATAGCAGCATCAGAGGGGTTAAACATCCATGATCAGGGCTAGCACTAATTGTGGGCATAGCTTCAGGGTGTCAACTCTCAGATGGAACTGACACCCAAACTTGATAGTTGCGGCACTCAGCTTTAGCCCACGTGATTGCAGCGCCGTACATATGCTTTAGTTTGCGAGAACGCAGCTCCCATAGCATGTCGGAATGGGTTAATACTCTTGAGGGTAATTATGATTATTCCATTGAAGATTTGGTTTTGTAATGGCTTTGCTTTCTTTATGAAGTTTGTAAATTACACTGTTGGTGTCTTCTTTTGGTTTCTTTGTTGTAGTTTACTTGGACTACATCTTGATTTTCTCCATTGAATACTCCTTCCATGTCAGTTATATATGTTGTGTTCTGCAATAGCTCAGAGAAAATAATTTTGCCAAGATGTATCTTCTGTGCTTAGGAAGTTAATTTTCTGAGTTATTTATTGTCTGCCAAAAGTTTTCAGATGCACCTCACCAGGGTCTAAGCAATTAAAGAGTGGGTTCAGCCAAAAAGCTTAAAGTCTTTAAAATATTTTCTGTGATTTTTAAACTACTACTGTAAATTTACAACATTTTTTCATTTCTAAACCTTTATGTAACTTTACTTAGTAAAAAGTAGATATACAGTGGGGAAAATAAGTATTTGAGACACTGCTGAGTTTGCAAGATTTCCCACCTACAAAGAATGGAGAGGTCTGTAATTTTTATCATAGGTACACTTCAAATGTGAAAGAAAGAATATGAGCAAAATTCAATTAGAAAATCACATTAATTTGCATGTTATTGCATGAAATAAGTATTTGATACATTAGAAAAACAGAACTTAATATTTGGTACAGAAACCTTTGTTTGCAATTACAGAGGTTAGATGTTTCCTGTAGTTCTTGACCAAGTTTGCACACGCTACAGCAGAGATTTTGGCTCATTCATCCATACAGATATTCACCAGATCTTTCAGTTTTCATGGCTGTCTCTGGGCAACATTGAGCTTCAGCTCCCTCCAAAGATTTTCTATTGCATTCAGGTCTAGACATTAGCTAGGCCACTTGAAGATCTTGAAATGCTTTTTACCGAGCCACTCCTTAGTTACTCTGGCTGTGTGTTTTGGGTTATAATCATGCAGGAAGACCTAGTCATGACCCATCTTCAATGCTCTTCCTGAGGATATGAGGTTAATGATACACGACCCCATCATCCTCCTTTAAATACAGTAAAATTGTCTTGTCACCTATGCAGAAAAGCACCCCCAAAAGTATGATGTTTCCCCACCATGCTTCATGGCTGGGATGGAGTTCATGGGGTTTTATTCATCCTTCTTCTTCCTAGCAACACGGAGAATGGAGTTGATACAAAAAAGCTCTATTTTGGTCTCATCTGACCACATGACCTTCTCCCATGCCTCTTCTGGATCATCCAGATGGTGACTGGCGAACTTCAAATGGGCCTGGACATATGCTTGTGTGAGCATGGGAACCTTGCCTGCCCTGCAGGATTTTAACCCCTGATGTCATACTGTGTTACTATTGATAATGTTTGAGTCGGTGGTCCCAGCTCTCTTCTGGTCATTGACCAGGTCCTCCCATGTAGTTCTGGGCTGAATCCTGACCTTTCTCAGAATCATCCTTACCCCATAAGGTGAGATCTTGCATGAATCCCCAGACCGAGGAAAATTAATAGTCATCTTGTGTTTCTTCCATTTTCTAATAATGGTGTCAACAGTTGCCTTCTCACCAAGCTGCTTGACTATTGTCCTGTAGTCCATCCCAGGCTTTTTTTTTTTGCATGTTTACAGTTTTGTCTCTGGTGTTCTTAGACAACTCTTTGGTCTTAGCCAAGGTGGATAGATTGGAATGTGATTGATTGAGTGTGTGGACAGGTGTCTTTTATACATGAAACAAGTTCAAACTGGTGGAGTTATTACAGGTAATGATTGCAGAGTAGGAGGGCTTCTTAAAGAAAAAACAAACAGGTCTGAGAGAACCAGAATTCTTGCTGGTTGGTAGGAGATCAAATACTTATTTCATGCAATAAAATGTAGTTTAATAATTTAAAAATCATACAAAGTAATCTTCTGGTTTTTATTATTTGATTCTGTCTCTCACAGTTGAAGAGCACCTACGATAAAAATTACAGACTTCTCCATTCTTTGTAGATGGGAAAACTTGAAAAATCGTCAGTGTATCAAATACTTATTTTCCCCCTGTAGGTTGTTGAAAACTTGGGGCACTTTGTGTTTTTTTTCAATTTAGCATTGCTTTAGAATTAATACTACTTTATCTCTCATACTCTCCATAATGCTGGCAAATAGTCTATTCTAGTGGGAACTCAGGAAGAACAAATTGTTGCTCCTACAAATAGTCCTTGTTGATACTCCTGTTTTAAATCAGCTAGCTCAGGAATAAACATTTATTGGTAAAGTTTATGCTTTTGAGATTAGTACAGGAGCAGTTCTTTCTAAGGGTTCCTCTTCCTTGAATTAGTCATTCCCATGTGTTTACTTCTCACAAAAGTTCTCATCCACTAAGAAAAACTATTGTTCCACTGGCATGGCTTTCCCATATCTATTGGTCATGATTTTGTCATTGCTGTCTTCTCTCTGGTTCTGACTCAAATTGTTAATTTTTTTTGTCATCTCAATCCACAAGTCAGCAGCTATTCAGTGTACACAATATAGATGTAAAGACAGGGAGCTTTGGGGATCAACTAAGCAGAATGGCTTTCTATGGACAACTATTTGTGCTGTAGTGCAGCGGGGTTGGTTCAGTGTGACAGACAGTGACCACAGGAAAAGTTCACAGCAAACGTCTTTAATGTCCACACTCACATAGTGTACAGCACATGGTATCCTCCTGATCGCAGCCGGGAAACGCAACACTCCGTGGGAGTCCTGTTGCCGAGGGAGACTGCACAACCGTATCACGTATCAGGGTGCCAGGAGTTCACTCTTCTGGCTCTGTGTTAAAGGGAACCAGTCACCTGAATTTGGCGGGCTCTGTTTATGGTCCGATGGGCGGTGTTTTCGGTTCGGTTATGCACCCCTTCCTTTCCCACTAGCCGCAATATTGTCTTGAATTTGATTAGGTGTCCTCCGTAGTAAACGCTTGCGCAATGCAATCTCGCCTTGTGCACGCACAGTATGCTTTGCCCAACTGCGGGCAAAGCCGAAAAGCATTAGTGCGCATGCGCCGGCGCACTATGTCCCAGAACACAGCGAAATACTTACTGGACATAGTGCGCCAATGCATGCGCACTAATGCTTTTCGGCTTTGCCCGCAGTTGGGCAAAGCATACTGCTCGTGCGCAAGGCGAGATTGCATTGCACACGCCGTGTACTACGGAGGAAACCTAATCAAATTCAAGATAATATTGCGGCCAGCGGGAAAGGAAGGGGTGCATGACAGAACCGAAAACACTGCCCATCGGACCGTAAACAGAGCCCATCAAATTAGGGTGACAGAGTCCCTTTAACGGACACAGGCTGAGCTTCTGCAGAGCCAACTGCTCCGCAAGTTGCAAACTCCAAACTGACACACCCAGACTCTTGCTGCAGGGTTATTTACACTGGAATCTGTTGCCATGGGCCACTTGAAAGACCTGGCCTGGAGGAAATAGACCACCCTTCTACCTTCCTGTAGTCCGTTTAAAAAATGAAAACCCATAACTGGTTTTCCTGAACAATTCTTTGGCCAAATAGCTTGACCAGGTCCATTCTTACTTTTATTTTGCTTTGTGACTCACAGACGTCCTGCTGTGACCACAAGGCACTCCAGCGGGTCTAATAGGACTCTGTCTGCATCCTGGGGGATAATCTTTATTTTTAATAATCTTTATTTTTATATAGCGCTAACATATTCCGCAGCGCTTTACAGTTTGCATACATTATCATCGCTGTCCCCGATTGGGCTCACAATCTAGAATTCCTATCAGTATGTCTTTGGAATGTGGGAGGAAACCGGAGTGCCCGGAGGAAACCCACGCAAACACGGAGAGAACATACAAACTCTTTGCAGATGTTGTCCTGGGTGGGATTAGAACCCAGGACCTCAGCGCTGCAAGGCTGTAGTGCTAACCACTGCGCCACCGTGCTGCCCACGGGGGATACATATCGACCCTCACATATGATCCCCCTTACTGCCTCACATTTGCCCCACTGTTTAAACTTGGGGGCCCATGACAGGGCATCCACATTTCCCTGTGATTCCCCCACCCTATGTTCAACGGTGGAATTAAAATTCTGCAGAGAAAGAAACCATCTGGTGACCTGAGCATTCCTCTCCTTGGCATTTCACATCCATACCAAGGGTGAATGATCTGTCACCAAGTGAAACTGTTGCTCGACTAAATAATAGCGCTGGGAATACAAGGCCCACTTAATGGCCAGGCACTCTTTCTCCACTACTCTATCATTTTTCTTGGCCGTGGTGCGTTTCCTACTTAGGTAGGTGGCCGGATGTTCCTCTCTGTTCACCTCTTGCGACAGGACTGCTCCTAGGCCCGCGTTATAGGCATCTGTCTGTACGAGGAAGCACTTTTGGAATTTGGGACTAATGAGGACGGGCTGTCCGTAGAGCACCCCCTTATGGATTGATACACTTCCTCCGCCAGGGGGTTCCACCGAGCCATGACTAACTTCTTTGAGGAGATGAGTTAGGAATGTTGTTCTTCCCGAAAAATTAGGTATGAATCTCCGGTAGTACCCAATGATTCTGAGAAATGCTCTCACCTGTCTGGTGGTAACAGGTCAGGGTCAGTTCTGAATTGCCCCAATTTTATTTATTTGGAGTTTGATAACCCCACAGCCAATCACATATCCCAAGTACTGGGCTTTCTCGAGCCCTATCGCACATTTCTTGAGATTCACCATCAAGCCCGCAGTTCTGAGCGAATCTACTACCACTTGCACTTGGGACAAGTGGGTATGCCAGTCAGTACTAAAGATGATAATGCAACAGTCCATGGGAGTCCAGTTGCCGAGGGTGACTGCACTACCGTATCACACTGCGGGGTTTCAGGAGTTCGCTCTGCTGGCTCTGTGTTAACTGACACAGGCTGAGCTTCTGCAGCTCTGCAGATTGCAAGCTCCAAATTGACTCACCAAAACCATTGATGCAGAGTTTTTTTTAAACTGGAATCTCTGGCCATGGTCTACTCACAAAACCCGGTCTGGAGGAAAAGGACCGCCCCGCTACCTTCCTGTAGTCCGTTTTAAAAATAAAACCCATAACTGGTTTTCCTGAACAATGTCTTGGCCAAATGGCTTGACTAGGTCCATGCTTACTTTTATTTTGCTTTGTGACTCACAGGCGTCCTGCAGTGACCACAAGGCAGTCCAGCAGGTCTAATAGGACTCTGTCCGCATCCTGGGGGCTATATATTGGCCCTCGCATATGATGCCCCTCACTGCCTCACAGTGCATATTTGAATAATTTTGTGCATAAAGTGTATTGGACATTGATAAAAGTTGTCTAGTTTGGTCGAACGTAAAAATTATTGTCTCTTTATTTTATAAGTCTCTATTATTTAACGGCAAATTGCTTTTATAAAATAAAGTTATTTTTATGAAAAAAGTGTTATATATTCTTTCGGGTAGAAGCGATTATCTATTTATCCATCTATCTAGACAAAAAAAAATCAACAGGAAGCAGCACTCCAAATAATTATGGTAAAAAGAGTGGTTTATTAACCCATAGTGACAATGTTCCTTTTCTGAAGTGTGAATCTTTCTCATGCAAATGCCATACATTTAAAGGCAAGGTAATTAGGTAGATAATGATACAATAATATAAAAATATATTTTGTTACATTACAACCGGTGTTTAAATATCTTTGTAATCCAATTTGTGTGTGATGTAGCAGCCCTAAATAGTCTAAGTTGGTGAAGGGAAGAGAGAAAAATATAGACATAAATTAAATTTATGAAATCAAATAACTAAGAATTGGCATGTGCATATGTATTGAGCCCTTTTGCTATGAAGGCCCTAAAAATTTCTGGGACAAGCAATTCCCTTCATGAGTCACATGCTTAGTGACAGGAAGCCCCACTGTGTGCAATTTAAGTGTCACATGGTCTGTCAGTATATACACTTTACCTTTTCTGAAAGGCCACAGAGGCTGCAACACCATTAAGCAAGTGGCACCACTAACCAAACACCATGAAGACCAAGAAGATCTCCAAACAAGTCAGGGACAAAGTTATTGAGAAGTACAAGTCAGGGATAGATAATAAAAAATATCCCAATCTGTGATGATCCCCCGAAGCACCATCAAATCCATTATCATCAAATGGAAAGATCATGGCACTACAACAAACCTGCCAAGAAAGGGTGGCCACCAAAAATGGTCCAAGTCAAAGAGAAGATTGATGGCCTGAAATACAGGGTTATTCTTGAGCAAAACCTGTTTCAGTATTTCAGTGATTTGAGACTGGGATTGAGGTTCACCTGCCAAAAGACAATGACCCAAAGCATACTGGTAAAGCAACACTCGAGTGGCTAAAGAGGAAATGTGTAAATGCTTTGGAGTGGCCTAGTCAAAGCCCAGATCTTAATTCAAAATGAAAATCTGTGGTCAGTCTTGAAGATTGTTGTTTACTAGAGGAAACCATCTAACTTGAAGGCGCAACAATAGTTTTGCCTTAAGGAATGGGCAAAAATCCCAGTGGTAAGATGTGGAAACCTCATAGAGACTTATCCAAAGCGACTTACAGCTGAAATTGCAGCAAAAGGAGGCTCTACAAAGTACTGACTTTAGTGGTGTCAATAGTTAATCACTCTGAAGTTTTCAATTATTTTGTCCTATTTGTTGTTTGTTTCACATAAAAACAAACAAATGTTCACAGTTGTCGGCATGTTCTTTACATGAACTGATGCAAATTCTCAAAAATAAAATGAAATTCCAGGTTTAAGGTAGGAGTGTGTGAATGCTTTCCCAAGCCACTGAAAATAAAAAATACAAGCACAAACCTGATGTAGAAAATATAAGGAAATAACCATGTGCATATATTCAAAATTACCTATTAAATAAGACAATATAATATCACAGTGTGCATAAAATGTGCAATATTGCTTAATTGTTCAAGTAAATTGTGAAAATTAAGAAAATGTAATTTGAAGCAGATAACCAACTCTATAGCATATAGGAACAAACATAACTCAAAACTGGTGTATTTGGCGTCCTAACTGATCCAACGTGCATGTCAGAGCACAAGATCAGGAGTACAGTATAACGCATTTTTGTGCATTGATGGTGACGTTTGTTTTATGCTTATTTGTTGTACTTCATTTTTGCACTTGCACGTTTTATGTATTTTTATATTATTGTATAATTATGTTTCTAAATACCTTGCATTTATATATATGGCATTTGCACTTTATTGCTTTAGAAAGGATCATAATCCAGAACGGAAACGTTGTCACTATGGGCTAATAAAACAGTCTTTTGCCATTATTTTTTGAAATGCTGACTCCAGTTGTTGTTTCTTGTCTGGATCATTTGGTCCTTGCCAGGGAGACTTTGAACCCATGAATGCACCCAAGAAGAATCTCTGGTGCTGCTTCTGCTTTTCTCTTTAAACTATTTATCTATCTATCTATTATTATTATTGTTATTATTATTATTATTTATTATTATAGCGCCATTTTTTCCATGGCGCTTTACAAGTGAGGAGGGGTGTACATAATAAAACAAGTACAATAATCTTGAACAATGCAAGTCACAGCTGGTACAGGAGGAGAGATATCTATCTATCTATCTATCTATCTATCTATCTATCTATCTATTTATCTATCTATCGTATAGTAGACTTTGTAAAGCTATTTCCTTGTAGCTGGAATAAAAAAGAAAAGCTGTTGCTCCCGCCTATCTTGTACTTGACCTCTATATTTCATATGCAGTGGTGTTTCCCATCGGACTTTTGAAATGTTATAAAATGAGCCACAAATCAATCAAGATCTAAGAGCCGAGGCAGCATGACTGATGCTGGGATACCTACTGGCTGGTTTTTATTAGGCAGCACAAGCAGGTTGAGAGATGTTGTATATTTTGGGTTATGGAGCGTTTGATGGTTATGTATAAAAATGTACTTTTTATGAGCACTTGAGCTAAGCTGTCCACTGAAGCATACAGTGCACAGAGCCGAGGGGATGGATTCTTATTGCATTATGTTCAAATGAATGTTTATTACTTTATCAAAGTTCAAGTTATATATTAAAGTTTCTTTTACATTTTCTAAAGATTTTTTAAAACTTTTTTGTACTTTTACTTTCCAACTTCCTTTATCTGGTTGTTATTACGTATTTTACAAGTTGAGACTTGACGTAGCCAGCGGAATGCCCACATTTACCCTGAATACCTGCAGACTGTGAGCCCTCGCGGGCAGGGTCCTCTCTCCTTATGTACCTGTGTGCCTTCTTTTTTGTTCATGTTTAGTTGTATTTGTCTTTATTTGCCCCCTTTTCACATGTAAAGCGTCATGGAATATATGGCGCTATAAAAATGTACAATAATAAAAATAATAATATGCATTCATATAGAGAGGAGGTGTTGCTTTCAACTTGACTTGCCATCATAGAAGATGGTGGTAAAAATCCACTGCAAGACAAACTGCACTGAGTTGTGGTTTCAGTTTTTAAATACTGCTTTATAGAAAAGGCCCAAAGGAAAGATTGGTAGAGCATTTTATGTAGCTTTCACTGAACTATTCAATAAAATAAGAATGGTCAGAAAAAAGTTTACATTATTCATATACCAAAACAATTATATAACCCCTGGCAAAAATTATGTAATCACCGTTCTTGGAGGATGTTCATTCAGTTGTCTAATTTTGTAGAAAAAAAGCAAATCACAGACATGGCACAAAACTAAAGTCATTTCAAATGGCAACTTTCTGGCTTTAAGAAACAGTAAAAGAAATTGAGAACAAAAAATGTGATAGTCAGTAATTGTTACTTTTTTAACCAAGCATAGGGTAAAAATTATGGAGTCACTCAATTATGAGGGAAAAAAATTATGGAATCACCATGTAAATTTTCATTCCCAAAACTGACACCTGCATCATTAGATCTACTCATTAGTCTGTATCTATAAAGGAGTGATCACACCTTGGAGAGCTGTTACACCAAGTGGACTGACATGAATCATGGCTCCAACATGAGAAATGTCAATTATAAAAAAGAAGAGGATTATCAAACTCTTAAAAGAGGGTAAATCATCATGCAATATTGAAAAAGATGTTGGTTGTTCAGTCAGCTGTGTCTAAAATCTGGACCAAATACAAACAACATGGGAAGGTTGTTAAAGGCAAACATACTGGTAGACCAAGGAAGACATCGCAACGTCAAGACCAGAAACTTCAAGCAATATGTCTCCAAAACAGGAAATGCACAACTAAATGACTTTAGTTTTGTGCCATGTCTGTGATCTGCTTTTTTTCTACAAAATTAAACAACTGAATGAACATCCACCAAGGCCGATGATTACATAATTTTTGCCAGGGGTTGTGTTATGATCAGGTGACCTTGGAGCAGCATGAAAACTTTCACTGGAGTAGGTGGTAACTATACTGACCGCAAACCCTGATCTTATCACCGCAACTAGAAGTAGCCGTGGGGTGTGCCTAACAAAACCTAGACACCTCGACACAGCCGGAGGACTAAATACCCCTATAGATGGAAATAGGAATTTCTACCTTGCCTCAGAGCAGAACCCCAAAGGATAGGCATCCCCCCCACAAATATTGACTGTGAGTAGTAGAGGAAAAGATACACGTAGGCAGAAAACAGGATTTAGCAAATGAAGCACACACTAGTTAAATAGGAAAGGATAGGACAGGATACTAAGCGGTCAGTATTAAAAATCCTTCCAAAAATATCCACAGCAGAAAATACAAAAACTCCACTATCTAACTAAAGATGTGGAGCGTATATCTGCATCTCCAGAGAATCCAACAAGACCGAGAAAACACTGACACAGTCTAAGCTGGACAAGAGAAAAACAAATGAATAGCACAGAATATAAGCATACTGCATGTGTGCTACAGAAACAAAAACCAGACACTTATCTTTGCTGAATTGACAGCTGAGCAGGAGAAGCCAGAAAGTGATCCAACACTTCAGAAGAAACATTGACAACTGGCAAGGACTAATGAATCCTGCACACCTAAATATCCCAGTCAGAACTGCAATCATTAGATACACCTGGCCAGGACTGTGACTCAGAGACAAGTGCATTCCCACCTACAACCACTGGAGGGAACCCAAGAGCAGAATTCACAACAGTGTTGTACATGTTATAAATATTAGGAATAAAGGTTGTTTGTGTTCTAGTTGCAATTCGTGTTTTGGGTATTATAAAATAAAAATATACAGCTTAAATATCAATTTAACTCGGTTTCACCAGATATAAAACTAGGATTAAAAATTAATTGTATGACCATGGAGCTGTGGGAGGAGGATTTTGGTGCTTCTCTTAGCATGGTGCAATAGTTTCACTGCTGTTTTAATGCCATTTCAAAAGAGTGTCATCAAGTCTCACTTACAGAGTCTACACTTAAACCTTTCCATCATGTCCATTGTGACCCTACATAGTTACATACACTGTTCCTAAATATCTCTGATAGATTCTTTGGGGGGTTATGCATGGTGAGCTTGTTCTGTTGCTCCATTGTGGAATAATCTCTTCTCTCTCCTTGACTACAGGAAATTATTTAACACTTATTCCCCTGTTATACTCCAAGGTGACAGGCCTCCAGGGTTTAAAGGGAACTTATCAGCAGGTTTTGCTATGTAATCTGAGAGCAGCATGATGTAGAAGCAGAGAACCTGATTACATCAATGTGACATCTACTGGGCTGTGTGTCACTGTTTCAACACATCCAGCAAGTAAAGCAAACAGATGACCGACAGCACTCACTTATATGGGCGCTCATTCCATATCCAGGGAACCGTCCTGGGTAGAACTCCAATATCCACACAAAGGAACAGCGCTCCACCGGGTGTAATAATCCAAAAGAAATCTTTATTCAGCCATATAACATCATGCTGATGTTATATGGCTGAATAAAGATTTCTTTTGGATTATTACACCCGGTGGAGCGCTGTTCCTTTGTGTGGATATTGTTTCAACACATCCAATGTTTTATCAGCAGGAGATTATCCTTACAGGACAACTTGGCAGGTGCACAGAAGTCCAACCATGCCGCCTCCAATACTGATTAGTAGCTCTATCACTATGTCACTATGTAATATAAACAGAGAGCTGTGATATGGACGGGATTTTACACAGCTCAGCACCTGAGCTCTGCTAGATCTGCAGCAGATAAAACTGTGATTCTATAATAACTGCTGCACACCGTACATTAAAGGGGCTGTCCGGTCCAAGTCAATAAGTTTGTTTGACTGCAGATTTATAAATCCCCCCAGCGCACTCATTGTACGCTGCAGGGTTTTGCTGGTTTCTGATCGGATCCGAGGGTATGTATGAGTTATACATACTCCCGGATAAACCTCATCTAGATTGCGTGGTCTCACTTCATACACTTGTATTGAGCAAGGCTGCGGCCCATTTAGGGACACGGCCTTGCAGTGGGTATGCCCGATTGGAAAGTGCGGCTTTGCTTCATATAAGTGTATGCAGGGCCGCCATCAGGGCATGACAGCCGTGACTGGCGTATGGGGCCCGGTGAGCAGAGGGGGCCCGCATCGGGCCCCGTCTCATCTGGTCACCGGGCCCCCCCTGCAGGCGCTGCGGCAGCGGCACACTATTGACGTGCGGGCCCGAGCCCGCACGTCAATAGTTAACAGCCGCCAGCCAGTCTGAGGCTGGCGGCTGAATAGGGCCGCAGTGCGCACTCGCCGGCGTCGCCGGCATCTGACGTCATTGTCAGCCGCCGGGCCCGGCGGCGAGTGCGTCTGTGTGGAGCCTGGAGAGGGAGCTTCACCCAGCGCTGGAGCTTGGCCAGGTAAGAAGTTGTGTTTTTTTTTTTTCTTTGAGAGCTGCTGCGATCCAGGGGGGCCCGGGGGGCAGGATGATGGACACACAGGGGCAGAAATGCTGGACACACAGGGGCAGAATGGTGGACACAGTGGGGCAGAATGCTGGACACACAGGGGCAGAAATGCCGGACACAGTGGGGCAGAAATGCTGGACACAGTGGGGCAGAAATGCTGGACACAGTGGGGCAGAATGGTGGACACAGTGGGGCAGAAATGCTGGACACAGTGGGGCAGAAATGCTGGACACAGTGGGGCAGAATGGTGGACACACAGGGGCAGAATGGTGGACACAGTGGGGCAGAATGCTGGACACACAGGGGCAGAATTGCCGGACACAGTGGGGCAGAAATGCTGGACACAGTGGGGCGGAATGGTGGACACAGTGGGGCAGAATGGTGGACACACAGGGGCAGAAATGCTGGACACAGTGGGGCAGAAATGCTGGACACAGTGGGGCAGAATGGTGGACACACAGGGGCAGAATGGTGGACACACAGGGGCAGAATGGTGGACACACAGGGGCAGAAATGCTGGACACACAGGGGCAGAAATGCTGGACACAGTGGGGCAGAAATGCTGGACACAGTGGGGCAGAATGGTGGACACACAGGGGCAGAATGGTGGACACAGTGGGGCAGAATGGTGGACACACAGGGGCAGAAATGCCGGACACAGTGGGGCAGAAATGCTGGACACACAGGGGCAGAAATGCCGGACACAGTGGGGAAGAAATGCTGGACACAGTGGGGCAGAATGGTGGAAACACAGGGGCAGAATGGTGGACACACAGGGGCAGAATGGTGGACACACAGGGGCAGAAATGCTGGACACACAGGGGCAGAAATGCTGGACACAGTGGGGCAGAAATGCTGGACACAGTGGGGCAGAATGGTGGACACACAGGGGCAGAATGCTGGACACAGTGGGGCAGAATGGTGGACACACAGGGGCAGAAATGCCGGACACAGTGGGGCAGAAATGCTGGACACACAGGGGCAGAAATGCCGGACACAGTGGGGAAGAAATGCTGGACACAGTGGGGCAGAATGGTGGACACAGTGGGGCAGAATGGTGGACACACAGGGGCAGAAATGCTGGACACAGTGGGGCAGAAATGCTGGACACAGTGGGGCAGAATGGTGGACACACAGGGGCAGAATGGTGGACACAGTGGGGCAGAATGCTGGACACACAGGGGCAGAAATGCTGGACACAGTGGGACAGAATGGTGGACACACACAGGGGCAGAAATGCTGGACACAGTGGGGCAGAATGCTGGACACACAGGGGCAGAAATGCTGGACAGTGGGGCAGAAATGCTGGACACAGTGGGACAGAATGGTGGACACACAGGGGCAGAATGGTGGACACACAGGGGCAGAATGCTGGACACACAGTGGGGCAGAATGCTGGACACACAGTGGGGCAGAATGCTGGACACACAGTGGGGCAGAATGCTGGACACACAGTGGGGCAGAATGCTGGACACACAGTGTGGCAGAATGCTGGACACACAGTGTGGCAGAATGCTGGACACACAGTGGGGCAGAATGCCGGACACACAGTGGGGCAGAATGCCGGACACACAGTGGGGCAGAATGCCGGACACACAGTGGGGCAGAATGCCGGACACACAGTGGGGCAGAATGCCGGACACACAGTGGGGCAGAATGCCGGACACACAGTGGGGCAGAATGCCGGACACACAGTGGGGCAGAATGCTGGACACACAGTGGGGCAGAATGCTGGACACAGTGAGGCAGAATGCTGGACACACAGTGGGGCAGAATGCTGGACACAGTGGGGCAGAATGCTGGACACAGTGGGGCAGAATGCTGGACACAGTGGGGCAGAAATGCTGGACACAGTGACAGGGGCAGAATGCTGGACACAGTGACAGGTGCAGAATGCTGGACACAGGGGCAGACTGAGACCCAGGGGCAGAATGCGAGACACAGGGCAGAATGGAGATACGGGGCATGATTGGAGACACGGGGCAGGATGAAAGACATGGGGGCATGACTGGAGACAGATGGGGCAGGATTGGAGACAGATGGGGCAGAATGGAGACACAGGGGGCATGATTGGAGACAAGTGTCAGGATTGCAGACATGGGGGCATGGTTGGAGACATAGGGGGCAGAATGGAGACATGGGGCATGATTGGAGACACTGGGGGCAGAATTGGAGACAGATCGTGCAGGATCATGGGGCAGGATGGATATGATGGAGACAGATGGGGCAGGATGGGGCGATCATATGGGGCAGGATAAGGAGATCATATGGGGCAGAATGGATACTCATGAGGGCAGGATGGGAGAATATCTGGCTGACGCCAGGAATGAGACACACGGGGCCAGGCTGGGTGATATTATTAATACCATAGGGGCTAATTTAGGGATATTATTACTGCAGTGATGTATTTATTTTATTTTTTGAGTATACTGTTTTAAATGGGGGGCGGTCCTGTTACTGTATAGAGTGATACTATGTCGCCTTCTTCATGTGGTGTAATGTAGAAGTTGTGAAAAATTAAGTAATGTGTTCTGCAAGCGGAGCTCGAGATAACTGTGTTATTTCCTGCAGAGAGAAGTCCTGGCTGGATGAAATGATGGCGGTCTGTGCTGGATGAAAGATGAAGGACTTCACCTAGAGACGTCACTGGTGAGTCAGTGTGTTACCTATACACTGACACTATACACTGTATACAGAGCTCCTGTGTATAATTTCACTAGTGATCACTATATTATCTGTACACAGACACTGCATACTAATTACAGATCTCCTGTGTATAATGGCACTTATGGTGATAGTATGGTGCTTTTTTAAAAATTACTGATCAGAATTGTAGTATTCAGTCACTATGTGGTGGTAATATGTGGTCTGGACATGGTGTTGTGGTATTTGTTCCTTGTATGTGATATTATTCGATCACTGTGGTGGTAATATGTGGTCTGGTCATGGTGTTGTGGTATTTGTTCCTTGTATGTGATATTATTCGATCACTGTGGTGGTAATATGTCATCTGGTCATGGTGTTGTGGTATTTGTTCCTTCTATGTGATATTATTGGGCATTTTAAAAATTGAAAAATAAATAAAAATATACCTACATTGTATTGCATATTTTAACAAATATTTAATAGGTTACAGCAGAGTAGGGCCCGGCCAAAAGTGTCTACCGTGTTATGGTGGCGGCTTAAAAAATCTTTTGGCCAAAACAAAAGCTGCCTGCTATATGTGTGATCTGGTGATGGGAACTGTTAATGTGTGATTGGTGAGAAGTGGAGTTTTTCCAAGAGAGAGCGGTGGGACTGTGGACAGTTCGAGGGGTGGAGCCTGGAGGCGGGGCTGGGGTGGAGCCTGGGCGGAGTCTCAAGGGGGCCCCGAAAATTTTGCCAGTATGGGGCCCCGAAATTTCTAGTGGCAGCCCTGAGTGTATGGGAGCGAAATCATGCTCACTGGCCAGGGGTATGTATTAGGCTAAGTTCACATTTGCGTACATGTGCGCAGTGTATCATCTGCATGTGCAAATGCGTGCCAAAACACATGCAAACACATGTTAACGCAGCTTTTTTTATCCACATCAGCTTACGCATGATGGCAAATAAAAAGGGTGCATGTGCATGCGTTTGTATGTGTTTTTTACCAGGAGGGTGTGTCTCAGATATCATGATTAAGGGTGCTGCGTCACCTGAAATGCGTAGATAGTGTTTTTTACCTATATTGTGCTGATGTTTTATCCTCTGCTTCTTACACGAAGTGAATAAAGTATTTAGTTTTTACTTTTCACTGCTTCGTTGAGCTGGAATTCCTTTCTCTTTTCCTGTCTCAGTGAGCACCTCTCAAAATAGTGCGTGGACATGAGCAATCCGAAGAACGCAAGCACATCGAACGCATGCATACACAAGTCCTTGCGTACGCATGCGTTCCCAAAGACAGTAATGCGTTTTTTAATGCGCGCATGCGCATGCCTGCGCATATTTGACAGATTTTTGACGCCTCCAAAAATGCAACATGTTGCGTTTGCCACGCCCAGCTGCACACTACAAACCGACACATGCGTACGCAAAAGCATGCAAATGCATGTCCATGCTTGCACCATGTTAAATATATATGCGCATGACGCATGCTGATCTATGCGGATCAAACGTTGCGCACAAAGACGCAAATGTGAAACCAGCTTAACTCATACATACCCTCCAGTGCCGGCTCAGAAATAGTGCACAGTACATGCGCTGGGGAATTCATAAGTCTGCAGTCAGACAGAGTGACTGCATACTTTTCAGTTTGGACTGGACAACCTCTTAAAGTGATGCATACATACCTCATGCTGCTGTCAGATTGCATAACAAAACATGATGACTGATTCATTTTAATAACTGGATTCACCACCTTATTAGTTTTATTACAATGGCCACTAGAATCTAAATTGCTTCACAGTGGAAGACCTCTACCCTTTCCCATGCTGTTGTCAAGCAGTGTAATAATTTAGAAGCTTTTTGAAAAGAATACAGGCCCCGCAGTGTGATAAACTTGAACAGTTTGACCAAAGTTGACAAAGAACCAACATTTCAGAGTGCTATTTCTCCTTCATATTTACATCTACTGTCTCCAGTCAAGATATTATGGGTTCATGATCTTCAGGCAGACTTCATAGACATTGTTCACATGCCATATATACTTTCCTTTTCATCTTGATTTCTCATCTTTTCTCCTTCCATGAGTCTATATTTATTTATTTTTTTTACTTTTTTGTAAATGAGGTACTGACTAAACTCTCCATGTTGGAAAATTATGTGTTTCGTCTGTTGGAAAGCTCATTTTTGAAGCTTCATATAATAAAATACTGTTTAAACTAAAAACTAAAACAAATGAAACTCCCAGCTTTATTTGTGAATTATTTATTGATTTATTTATTGATTTTTATCCATTACTTTTTTTTCCTTTTTCATCCTTTAAAGATGAGTGACAAAGGTTTCAGCTCAGCACAGCAAACTCTTTGGCTGCCGTCACACTAGCAGTATTTGGTCAGTATTTTACTTCAGTATTTGTAAGCCAAAACCAGGAGTGGAACAATTAGAGGAAAAGTATAATAGAAACATATGCACCACTTCTGCATTTATCACCCACTCCTGGTTTTGGCTTACAAATACTGAGGTAAAATACTGACCAAATACTGCTAGTGTGACGGCAGCCTTTGTAGGTTGGTGAGCACGTAACAAGCAAACTGTAATGAACCCAGATTAAAGTACAACCACAAAAAGAAAAAAGCGTATGCAAAAGAACAAATGGGATCACCATAACAATATCAAAGTACAAAAACAGCTTTTATTGAGAACACCACACAGAAACATTAAAAACAATTAAAAAGGCCCCCATCACATGGGTAGAGGTCACGGGTCCACAATAATTAGTTAAATACCAGGAAAAAGTACACTAACAAACCGACCATAATATATAATGTAATCAAATAACAGTTTCCCTTTTACCAGGTGTAGACAGGCTGTTGATTCACAAAGGTGTAACTAAATTTATGGGTATTTATACCATTGTTATGTACCATGGTTACACTTGTGAATGGTACATTAATCTGGCCTTAGAGTGTGCGGGGTCATGCCACATTTACAAGAGGAATGGTATAAGCTAATTGTGAATTTCTATTGGTGATAACAAAGGAGCAGCATACATGTTCAAGGGATTACTCATTAAGCTATTACCTAATGTGGCATAGAAAATTGGACTATCTTACCTGGTCAATCCTTTCAAGAACAGAAGGTCATTGTAGAGTGATTCTGTGATATTTTGGCCATTTTTCTATGCTTACTGAACTGTACCAAAAACAAATTTATGTTTCCTTCGATACAATCCTTATAAACTAGCAACTATCACAAGTGGCAACTTTCTTTGTAAGTTCTGTATTTAAGCATTAACAGTCTAAAAGACGTTTCAATTAATGTTTAAATCTCCATTAACTCCATTAATCTCCAGTATCATTCCATCTTAAATCCATATATTTATCTGGTACTTTGAACCAGGCAGCTCAGGCTCTGATCTTTATGAAACTGCTTTTCATGTTAGCTATAGTCAACCATGCATGAAAAGGAATTTCAGAAAGACTTTTCCGAAAGAAACTATAAAGCAACAGCAAAAAGTAGATATTTGATTTGCTAAAGAGTAAAATAGATTTCTTCAGAAAGCTAAAAGCATTAGTGTTAAAGACAAGTCTGTCTTCTATGTTATGGTTCTCATAGACTTTATATACTTAAATGGAAAAAGAAAGCCGTATATTTTTATATCGTCAGTCAATGTAACCATAGAGGAAGTATTGAAAATTTAACCCCTTAGCGACCGCCGATACGCCTTTTAACGGCGGCCGCTAAGGGTACTTAAACCACAGCGCCGTTAATTAACGGCGCTGTGGAAAAAGTGTATAGCGCCCCCCACAGGCCGATTTTCTCCGGGGTCTCGGCTGCCGAGGGTAGCCGAGACCCCAGAGAACATGATTCGGGGGGTTTTTAACCCTCCCCGCATTTGCGATCGCCGGTAATTAACCGTTTACCGGCGATCGCAAAAAAAAAAAAAAGCGATCTCTTTTTAATTTCTCTGTCCTCCGATGTGATCGCACATCGGAGGACAGAGAAAAGGGGTCCCAGGTGGCCCCCCAATACTCACCTAGCTCCCCCGATGCTCCTCGTGTCTCCCGGTGTGCGCCGCCATCTTCAAAATGGCGGGCGCATGCGCAGTGCGCCCGCCGGCCGGCACCGGGAGAATCTTTGGGGTCTCGGCTGCCTGGGGTAGCCGAGACCCCAAAGAGCATGATCGGGGGTCGGTTTTAGCGACCCCTGTTTTGCGATCGCCGGTAATTAACTGTTTACCGGCGACCGCAAAAAAAAAAAAAAAAAGTAAAGTGTAATTCTCTGTCCTCTGATGTGATCGCACATCAGAGGACAGAGAAATAGGGGGATTCGGGGACCCTAGCATACTCACCTAGGTCCCTGGATCCTCTTGCTGCTCCTCCTGGCCGCCGGCAGAAGAACATGGCGGACGCATGCCCAGTGCGCCCGCCATCTGTCTCCATCTGCCGGCCGGCAGGAGAACAGCAGTTAGGGCTAAAATTAGGGTTAGGGGTAGGGTTAGGGTTAGGGGTAGGGTTAGGGGTAGGGTTAGGGGTAGGGTTAGGGTTAGGGTTAGGGTAGGGTTAGGGGTAGGGGTAGGGTTAGGGGTAGGGTTAGGGGTAGGGGTAGGGTTAGGGGTAGGGTTAGGGGTAGGGTTAGGGGTAGGGGTAGGGTTAGGGTAGGGGTAGGGTTAGGGCTAGGGTTAGGTTAGGGGTAGGGTTACGGCTAGGGTTAGGTTAGGGGTAGGGTTAGGTTAGGGTTAGGGGTAGGGTTACGGCTAGGGTTAGGTTAGGGGTAGGGTTAGGGGTAGGGTTAGGTTAGGGGTAGGGTTGGGGCTAAATTTAGGGTTAGGGTTGGGGCTAAATTTAGGGTTAGGGTTGGGGCTAAATTTAGGGTTAGGCTTCTTTCACACTTACGTCGGTACGGGGCCGTCGCAATGCGTCGGCCCGACATACCGACGCACGTTGTGAAAATTGTGCACAACGTGGGCAGCAGCTGTAGTTTTTCAACGCATCCGCTGCCCAATCTATGTCCTGGGGAGGAGGGGCGGAGTTACGGCCACGCATGCGCGGTCAGAAATGGCGGATGCGACGTACAAAAAAAGTTTCATTGAACGTTTTTTTGTGCCGACGCTCCGCCAAAACACAACTGATCCAGTGCACAACGGACGCGACGTGTGGCCATCCGTCACGATCCGTCGGCAATACTATGGGCAAAAAACGCATCCTGCGGGCACATTTGCAGGATCCGTTTCTTGTCCAAAACGACGGATTGCGACGGAATGCCAAACAACGCAAGTGTGAAAGTAGCCTTAGGGCTAGGGTTAGGGTTGGGGCTAAAGTTAGGGCTAGGGTTGGGGCTAAAGTTAGGGTTAGAGCTGGGATTAGGTTTAGGGTTTGGATTAGGGTTGGTATTAGGGTTAGGGTTGGCATTAGGGTTACGCTTGGGATTAGGGTTAGGTTTGGGATTAGGGTTAAGGTTAGGGTTGTGATTAGGGGTGTATTGGGATTAGGGTTAGGGTTGAGATTAGGATTAGGGGTGTGTTGGATTTAGGGTTTTGATTAGGGTTATGGTTAGGGTTGACATTAGGGTTGTTTTGGGGTAAGGGTTGTGATTATGGTTAGGGTTAGTGATTAGGATTATGGATCAGGTTGGGATTAGGGTTAGGGGTTGGAGCTAGAATTGGGGGGTTTCCACTGTTTAGGTACATCAGGGGGTCTCCAAACACGACAGCCAATTTTGCGCTCAAAAAGTCAAATGGTGCTCCCTCCCTTCTGAGCTCTGCCGTGCGCCCAAACAGTGGGTTACCCCCACATATGGGGCATCAGCGTACTCGGGATAAATTGGACAACAACTTCTGGGGTCCAATTTCTCGTTACCCTTGTGAAAATAAAAACTTGGGGGCTACAAAATCTTTTTTGTGAAAAAAAAAAATATTTTTTATTTTCACGACTCTGCATTCTAAACTTCTGTGAAGCACTTGGGCATTCAAAGTTCTCACCACACATCTAGATAAGTTCCTTGGGGGGTCTAGTTTCCAAAATGGGGTCACTTGTGGGGGGTTACTACAGTTTAGGTATATCAGGGGCTCTGCAATCGCAACATAATGCCCACAGACCATTCTATCAAAGTCTGCATTCCAAAAAGGCGCTCCTTCCCTTCCGAGCTCTGCCGTGCGCCCAAACAGTGGTTTACCCCCACATATGGCACATCAGCGTACTCGGGATAAATTGGACAACAACTATTGCAGTCCAATTTCTCCTGTTACCCTTGTGAAAATAAAAACTTGGGGGCTACAAAATCTTTTTTGTGAAAAAAAAAATATTTTTTATTTTCACGACTCTGCATTCTAAACTTCTGTGAAGCACTTGGGCATTCAAAGTTCTCACCACACATCTAGATAAGTTCCTTGGGGGGTCTAGTTTCCAAAATGGGGTCACTTGTGGAGGGTTTCTACTGGTTAGGTACATCAGGGGCTCTGCAAATGCAACATAATACCCGCAGACCATTCTATCAAAGTCTGCATTCCAAAACGGCGCTCCTTCCTTCCGAGCTCTGCCATGCGCCCAAACAGTGGTTTACCCCCACATATGGGGTACCAGCATACTCAAGACAAATTGGACAACAACTTTTGGGGTCCAATTTCTCTTGTTACCCTTGTAAAAATAAAAACTTGGGGGCTACAATATCTTTTTTGTGGAAAAAAAAAATATTTTTTATTTTCACGGCTGTGCATTATAAACTTCTGTGAAGCACTTGGGCATTCAAGGTTCTCACCACACATCTAGATAAGTTCCATGGGGGGTCTAGTTTCCAAAATGGGGTCACTTGTGGGGGATTTCTACTGTTTAGGCACATCAGGGGCTCTCCAAACGCGACATGGCGTCCGATCTCAATTCCAGCCAATTCTACATTGAAAAAGTAAAACGGCACTCCTTCTCTTCCAAGCTCTGCGGTGCGCCCTAGCAGTGGTTTACCCCCACATATTGGGTATCAGCGTACTCAGGAGAAATTGCACAACAACTTTTGTGGTCTAATTTCTCCTGTTACCCTTGTGAAAATAAAAATTTGTGGGCAAAAAGATCATTTTTGTAGAAAAAATGCGATTTTTTTTTTTCACGGCTCTACGTTATAAACTTCTGTGAAGCACATGGGGGTTCAAAGTGCTCGCCACACATCTAGATAAGTTCCTTAAGGGGTCTAGTTTCCAAAATGGTGTCACTTGTGGGGGGTTTCCACTGTTTAGGCACATCAGGGGCTCTCCAAACGCGACATGGCGTCCAATCTCAATTCCAGCCAATTCTACATTGAAAAAGTAAAACGGCGCTCCTTCACTTCCAAGCTCTGCGGTGCGCCCAAACAGTGGTTTACCCTCACATATTGGGTATCGACGTATTCAGGAGAAATCGCACAACAACTTTTGTGGTCTAATTTCTCCTGTTACCCTTGTGAAAATAAGAATTTGTGGGCAAAAAGATCATTTTTGTGTAAACAAAAGCGATTTTTTTATTTTCACGGCTCTACGTTATAAACTTCTGTGAAGCACTTGGGGGTTCAAAGTGCTCGCCACACATCTAGATAAGTTCCTTAAGGGGTCTAGTTTCCAAAATGGTGTCACTTGTGGGGGGTTTCCACTGTTTAGGCACATCAGGGGCTCTCTAAACGTGACATGGCGTCCGATCTCAATTCCAGCCAATTCTGCATTGAAAAAGTCAAACGGCGCTCCTTCAATTCTAAGTTCTGCGGTGCGCCCTAACAGTGGTTTACCCCCACATATGGGGTATTGGCGTATTCAGGAGAAATTGCATAACAAAATTTATGGTTACATTTCTGTTTTTACACTTGTGAAAATAAAAAAAAATGTTTCTGAATTAAGATGTTTGCAAAAAAAAGTTAAATGTTCATTTTTTCCTTCCACATTGTTTCAGTTCCTGTGAAGCACGTAAAGGGTTAATAAACTTCTTGAATGTGGTTTTGAGAACCTTGAGGGGTGTAGTTTTTAGAATGGTGTCACACTTCATTATTTTCTATCATATAGACCCCTCAAAATGACTTCAAATGTGATGTGGTCCCTAAAAAAAAATGGTGTTGTAAAAATGAGAAATTGCTGGTCAACTTTTAACCCTTATAACTCCCTAACAAAAAAAAATTTTGTTTCCAAAATTGTGCTGATGTAAAGTAGACATGTGGGAAATGTTATTTATTAACTATTTTTCGTGACATATCTCTCTGATTTAAGGGCATAAAAATACAAAGTTTGAAAATTGCAAAATTTTAAAAATTTTCGCCATATTTCCGTTTTTTTCATAAATAATCGCAAGTAATATCGAAGAAATGTTACCACTAACATGAAGTACAATATGTCACGAAAAAACAGTCTCAGAATCAGCGGGATCCGTTGAAGCGTTCCAGAGTTATAACCTCATAAAGTGACAGTGGTCAGAATTGCAAAAATTGGCTCGGTCATTAAGTACCAAATTGGCTCTGTCACTAAGGGGTTAAATCATACAGTATTTCGTTATTATTTATAACATATGTTTGTATGCTAAAGAAAAATTTACCAGAACTTATTTTGAATACGTATGGTAGGAACATCAAAATGACAAATGATATAAAAACAATTTCCATCATAGAAATCGTCATATGCAAAACTGAAATCTGGATGCATTCCTGTCTTGTGTCCAAGCCCTCAACAAAGGATCAATTTTTTTTCATCAGTGTTTTGGATCAGATTTTCGTCAGTGTGTAATTTTTTGCCATTAGTGTTTCATCAGTGATTTTTTTAGTATGAAAAAACTTGTAAAACTTCTACCCAGTACAATGTTTAAAACAGATAGCACAGTGATGATACATGAATGGCATCCTTGTGATGTCCGTTATTTCCACGGATACATAAACTTATATGGGTGATTTTGATCCATGACTGGGATCAAATATTGACTTGTCTTCATGGTCCGTAAAAACCAAATACATGTGAACAGAATGTGGGCTCATATTCTGTCCATGAAAAACTTGGATAGAACCCATATAAGTGAAAATGGAATCTTGAATGAGGTCTAACCAATGTTTTCCAAGTATTTCTGTTCACATCACTATATGTAGTAAAAAAAAATAAAAGAAATATTAAAATAAATTGCATATATTTGTACGTATACAAGTATAAGTACATTATATTTTATTATAGGGAAAGTAAAAATGAAGTTATAAGATATAAAAGGAAACCAAAGGTAATTTATTTAAAAGGAGTGACAAGATTCTTTACTACTTTAGCTCGCAATTTAAATAATAATTTTATTTTAAAGTTGGTAAAAATGACAAAAGCCTTAGAAAAATTTGAGAAACGTTGTAGGAACCTGCTGATATTGATAGAATAGTCAGCATTTGTATGGAGGTAGACTTGATAGGTTTAAAGATGATCTTTTGTTCCCGCTGCAGGCAGAGGTGTCAGGGAAAAATTCAACCTTCCCCATTGAAAAAACAAACAAAAAAAATAATGCATACATGTTTTAGGTGGAATTGACAGATATAGCTGTTGAGTAAAGAAGACCATTTTAGAAAATCTATGTTGAAATTTTGTACCCGATGGCAGTTTTTAGATTGTATTCACATTTGTCATATTAAAAATGTAAACCACAGTGAAACGCGTTGATGCTATAGAATGTGGTTATAATAACCTCTTCAAGACTGGTTAATTTTAGATTTTATTTTGCGCTTTCATTTCCCCCCCCCTTTTTTCATCATTGATTTTACCATATAATGTACTGAAAAGCTAGATAAAATTCCAAGTGTTGTGAAATGGTGAAAGAATGTCAATCTGACATTGATTCGGGTTTCCTTTTTACAACGTCTTCTTGTACAGTGAATATGACCTGGCAACATTTTTCTACAGATTAATACCATGGGTGGTGCAAAAACATACTTTTTTAATTATTATTTTAGAGGTTCAAAAAATTGTAGAGCTTTGTAAAATAAAAAAATAGCTTTTGTCACCATTTACTGACACCCAAAACCTTTTTTGTGTGTGTTTGAAGAGAATGTAATCAATTTTTTTAACTATTGAAGAAAGTTTAAAATATTAACATTTTAATTGAAAAAATACATTTTTTAAATGGTATAAAATATGAATAGTGTTTTAAAAAGTTTTGTTATTTTTAACTTTTAAGCACAAGGGGGAGCATCTGCTGACATTTGTTATGAAAACCTAATGCAATGCTAACTCGCCTTACGACTGTGGAAAATGTTGGCAAGATCTGCTCACATGTGTTTGATGTCACTCCTCTCCTTCTGTGTTAGCAATAAAAAGGGAGAATAAAGTTTTAGGATCACAGTGCAGTTCCATTTTGTTGGCAATTGCAACATGATACCGAGATATGAACAATGATTCCGAGGTCTAACGGCAACACTGATTCTGTTAGTTGGCACTGTGCTGCTCACTGGTCTTTACGGAGATCTGAGTGCAGGAGTCATATCATTGCAGCTGCTGCTTAGATCACAGTAAATGCACCGTTCAGCAGACAGTATCACACATGATAGAATTAGATATAAAGCTCAGCTGACTATATCACACATGGTATGATTAGATTCCTGGGTCTGTGGACTGTGTCACATGATATGATTAGCTAGCTTTGCAAATTATATCACACATGATAGGATTAGAATCTTGGCTCAACAGATTGTATCATACTAGCTAGGATAAGATGCATGGCTATGTGGAATGTATCACACGTTAGGCTTAAACGCACAACTCTGCTGACCATCATACATGGTAGGATTAGATACATTGCTCTGCAGACTGTATCACCATGATAGGATTGGATACATGGCTCTGCAGACTGTATCACATTAGATACACAACTCAGTGGTCAATTTTTGTGATCTGAGAAGAGCCATCATGTCATTACAGCACTCAGATCACAGTAATTACTTGACAGTGCTCCGGTCTGAGCGCCATCTCTGAAGTGGTGATTTCACCGTGTCATGTGCTTTTCACTGGATGAAATCTCCACCACAGTCCTGCACCCAGACCTGTGCTCAACAGTTGCCACTGCTCTGCTCAGATCACAGTAACTACCGTAGAGCACTCATCAGGCCCGGGAACCAGGGCGGTGGCAGTGACTTCATCCACCAGTGAGCAGGGCTGCCACTAGAAATTTCGGGGCCCCATACTGGCAAAATTTTTGGGGCCCCCTTGAGACTCCGCCCAGGCTCCACCCCAGCCCCGCCTCCAGGCTCCACCCCTCGAACTGTCCACAGTCCCACTGCTCTCTCTTGGAAAAACTCCACTTCTCACCAATCACACATTAACAGTTCCCATCACCAGATCACACATATAGCAGGCAGCTTTTGTTTTGGCCAAAAGATTTTTTAAGCCGCCACCATAACACGGTAGACACTTTTGGCCGGGCCCTACTCTGCTGTAACCTATTAAATATTTGTTAAAATATGCAATACAATTTAGGTATATTTTTATTTATTTTTCAATTTTTAAAATGCCCAATAATATCACATAGAAGGAACAAATACCACAACACCATGACCAGATGACATATTACCACCACAGTGATCGAATAATATCACATACAAGGAACAAATACCACAACACCATGACCAGACCACATATTACCACCACAGTGATCGAATAATATCACATACAAGGAACAAATACCACAACACCATGTCCAGACCACATATTACCACCACATAGTGACTGAATACTACAATTCTGATCAGTAATTTTTAAAAAAGCACCATACTATCACCATAAGTGCCATTATACACAGGAGATCTGTACTTAGTATGCAGTGTCTGTGTACAGATAATATAGTGATCACTAGTGAAATTATACACAGGAGCTCTGTATACAGTGTATAGTGTCAGTGTATAGGTAACACACTGACTCACCAGTGACGTCTCTAGGTGAAGTCCTTCATCTTTCATCCAGCACAGACCGCCATCATTTCATCCAGCCAGGACTTCTCTCTGCAGGAAATAACACAGTTATCTCGAGCTCCGCTTGCAGAACACATTACTTAATTTTTCACAACTTCTACATTACACCACATGAAGAAGGCGACATAGTATCACTCTATACAGTAACAGGACCGCCCCCCATTTAAAACAGTATGCTCAAAAAATAAAATAAATACATCACTGCAGTAATAATATCCCTAAATTAGCCCCTATGGTATTAATAATATCACCCAGCCTGGCCCCGTGTGTCTCATTCCTGGCGTCAGCCAGATATTCTCCCATCCTGCCCTCATGAGTATCCATTCTGCCCCATATGATCTCCTTATCCTGCCCCATATGATTGCCCCATGTGATCTCTCCATCCTGCCCCATCTGTCTCCATCATATCCATCCTGCCCCATGATCCTGCACGATCTGTCTCCAATTCTGCCCCCAGTGTCTCCAATCATGCCCCATGTCTCCATTCTGCCCCCTATGTCTCCAACCATGCCCCCATGTCTGCAATCCTGACACTTGTCTCCAATCATGCCCCCTGTGTCTCCATTCTGCCCCATCTGTCTCCAATCCTGCCCCATCTGTCTCCAGTCATGCCCCCATGTCTTTCATCCTGCCCCGTGTCTCCAATCATGCCCCGTATCTCCATTCTGCCCCATGTCTCGCATTCTGCCCCTGGGTCTCACAGTCTGCCCCTGTGTCCAGCATTCTGCACCTGTCACTGTGTCCAGCATTCTGCCCCTGTCACTGTGTCCAGCATTTCTGCCCCATTGTGTCCAGCATTCTGCCCCAATGTCCAGCATTCTGCCCCTGTCACTGTGTCCAGCATTTCTGCCCGTCTCCAGCATTCTGTCCCACTGTGTGTCCAGCATTCTGCCCCACTGTGTGTCCAGCATTCTGCCCCACTGTGTGTCCAGCATTCTGCCCCACTGTGTTTCCAGCATTCTGCCCCACTGTGTCCAGCATTTCTGCTCCTGTGTCCAGCATTTCTGCCCCACTGTGTCCAGCATTTCTGCCCCTGTGTGTCCAGCATTCTGCCCCACTGTGTCCAGCATTCTGCCCCACTGTGTGTCCAGCATTTCTGCCCCTGTGTGTGTCCACCATTCTGTCCCACTGTGTCCAGCATTTCTGCCCCTGTGTCCAGCATTTTTGCCCCACTGTGTCCAGCATTTCTGCCCCACTGTGTCCAGCATTTCTGCCCCTGTGTGTCCAGCATTCTGCCCCACTGTGTCCAGCATTCTGCCCCACTGTGTGTCCAGCATTTCTGCCCCTGTCTCCAGCATTCTGCCCCACTGTGTGTCCAGCATTCTGCCCCACTGTGTCCAGCATTTCTGCCCCTGTGTCCAGCATTTCTGCCCCTGTGTCCAGCATTTCTGCCCCTGTGTGTCCAGCATTCTGCCCCACTGTGTCCAGCATTCTGCCCCACTGTGTGTCCAGCATTTCTGCCCCTGTGTGTGTCCACCATTCTGTCCCACTGTGTCCAGCATTTCTGCCCCTGTGTCCAGCATTTTTGCCCCACTGTGTCCAGCATTTCTGCCCCACTGTGTCCAGCATTTCTGCCCCTGAGTGTCCAGCATTCTGCCCCACTGTGTCCAGCATTTCTGCCCCACTGTGTGTCCAGCATTTCTGCCCCTGTGTGTGTCCACCATTCTGTCCCACTGTGTCCAGCATTTCTGCCCCTGTGTCCAGCATTTCTGCCCCACTGTGTCCAGCATCCTGCCCCCATTGTGTCCAGCATCCTGCCCCACTGTGTCCAGCATTTCTGCCCCACAGTGTCCAGCATTTCTGCCCCACTGTGTCCAGCATTTCTGCCCCACTGTGTCCAGCATTTCTGCCCCTGTGTGTCCACATTTCTGCCCCACTGTGTCCAGCATTCTGCCCCACTGTGTCCACCATTCTGCCCCACTGTGTCCAGCATTTCTGCCCCTGTGTCACTGTGTCCAGCATTCTGCCCCACTGTGTCCACCATTCTGCCCCTGTGTGTCCACCATTCTGTCCCACTGTGTCCAGCATTTCTGCCCCACTGTGTCCAGCATTTCTGCCCCACTGTGTCCAGCATTCTGCCCCACTGTGTCCACCATTCTGCCCCACTGTGTCCGGCATTTCTGCCCCTGTGTTTCCAGCATTCTGCCCCACTGTGTCCACCATTCTGCCCCTTTGTGTCCACCATTCTGCCCCTGTGTGTCCACCATTCTGCCCCACTGTGTCCAGCATTTCTGCCCCACTGTGTCCAGCATTTCTGCCCCTGTGTGTCCAGCATTCTGCCCCACTGTGTCCACCATTCTGCCCCTGTGTGTCCACCATTCTGCCCCTGTGTGTCCACCATTCTGCCCCTGTGTGTCCACCATTCTGCCCCTGTGTGTCCACCATTCTGCCCCACTGTGTCCAGCATTTCTGCCCCTGTGTGTCCACCATTCTGCCCCACTGTGTCCACCATTCTGCCCCACTGTGTCCAGCATTTCTGCCCCTGTGTGTCCACCATTCTGCCCCTGTGTGTCCAGCATTTCTGCCCCTGTGTGTCCATCATCCTGCCTCCCGGGCCCCCCTGGATCGCAGCAGCTCTCAAAGAAAAAAAAAACCACAACTTCTTACCTGGCCAAGCTCCAGCGCCGGGTGAAGCTCCCTCTCCAGGCTCCACACAGACGCACTCGCCGCCGGCTGACAATGACGTCAGACGCCGGCGGCGGCGAGTGCGCACTGCGGCCCTATTCAGCCGCCAGCCTCAGACTGGCTGGCGGCTGTTAACTATTGACGTGCGGGCGCGGGCCCGCACGTCAATAGTGTGCCGCTGCCGCAGCGCCTGCAGGGGGGGCCCGGTGACCAGATGAGACGGGGCCCGGTGCGGGCCCCCTCTGCTCACCGGGCCCCATACGCCAGTCACGGCTGTCATGCCCTGATGGCGGCCCTGCCAGTGAGTACATGTCACTGGATGAAATTAGCACTGTATCTGGAGCTGTACTCACCACTCTCCAGTAATTACTATGATCTGATCACTGCAATGATACAATGGAGCCACTCAAATCACAGCAATAGCAGGTAAGAGGGGAAAATTGTAACCGAATGCACAACACTGGGTTACAATAAAATGATACCAGACTTCCACCATGGCAGGGGACTGAGCTGCCCAGTTAAAATGTTTTCTAGAAAAAAATTACACCATTTCATTTTACACATAAGTTTGCACATGTACTGTGCAGTAAAAAATTTATAATATGGCTACAAGCAAAGATGTTATTTTTTTATTTTAATAAATATGAATTGAAACAATAAAATTAAGAACTAAATTGCACAAAGTTTTGAAAGTCATCTCTGTTAACATGAACATAAGCTTATATTTGTGTTCTGTTTCTGTTCAAAGAATTGTGAATTATTACCATTTTCTGAACGTTCCCAAGCCAAAGCTTTGCGTTTCATGATATATGGAAACCCATATATTCACGATGTACACTTTAAAGACAGCTGCTTCAACCTCCCATAAAAAAAAAATATGATTGATATGAAAAGGTTTTCACAATGCACATAAACAAATGTCAACTGACACTCCGCCCTCCACCATACGTCATCTCCTTGAAGGGATTTTGATGAGATCAGCCGATTTAAAACAAATAAGCAAGGCATTTTACATTACAGCGCTATATTTTAACTTGACTTGGTTCACATTTCACTGCAATTGTTTCACATGTGAGAATCAACCAAGACGTGCAACTTTGGTTCATGACGTATTGTAAGAATGGCCAAACACAAGACAAGTCAAGGATGTCATTCACCCTCATATGTTAACTCTGTTACTTTTGGATGTATTTTATTAACAGAACATAGAGTTGAGCTGTAGATTCGCTGCTGTTTATGTTACAATCAAGGAGAGTCAGCATTCCATCTGTTCAAGGTGTCTACGCTGTAACTGCCACTTACCAGAAACTCCTGGGAAATTATAATCAAAGATAACTCTAAACCCAGTACACTCAAATATGGGTTTAGCATCCAATCAACCAAGGAACTTTGCTGAGATTATTTTTTGACATTTAATGTACCTGTAATATATTTTCAAGAGAATAGTACATATTCCAAATGTGGTTTGGAATGCAAAGAGTGGATTGTACAGTATTTCTAAAATGTTAAAGTATTATACTGATATACAGAAGAGAGAGGTAATCAGAAACTTTAGTTTGAGAGCCGACTGTTTCATTGGCAAAGTAGCGTTGCAGATTTGCTGCATATGTTCAAAACAAGTTCAACTTGGGAACCAACTAGATCAAGTTTGTTTGTTCCCTGAGAATCATGTACGCTTTTTTAGATTCCTAATTTTTGATTTTTTTTTTAATATTGTAATATTATACATTGCAACAATATACAGTCACAATCACAATTATTCACCCTCATTATGAATTAAGTTTATTTGCAAAATGTACAAACTTTCTGTTTTTACTATAAATAATTAAAACAAGATCTATTTAAGCAGCTCAACACAATTCATATAAGAAGTGGTTTCTCCAAATTCAAAACAAAAGTTCACATTTGGTTACTACTAAACCCTTTCTTAACAAGCGTTTTTAATATTCAGTGCATCTTTGTTAACTCCTGCTACAAATGTGATGTGGAGCCAGACAATAACTTCTGGCAGCGTTCCTCAGGAATCTTAGACTATCCGTCATGGGCAGTAGCCTCCAGTTCACTAATATGCTTCAGTTTGTGCGCTTTAATTCTACTAAAGATTTTCTATGAGGTTCAGGTCAGGATATTGTGATGGCCACTTAAACTTGTTCCGAGACTCCTTCTGAGACTATCAAGCAGTGCTCTGTAAGCGCTAGGATCAGGGCCGTATTTGGCCTTCATGCTGCCCTAGGCACTTTTCGTGGTTGCGCCCACTTTTCGTGGTTGCGCACACCACTACGCCACCAACGGAAAGCTGGGGAAGAAAAGAGCGATGTCACCACGCCCACCTGACCAGACCAGCCTGATTGACAGGCGAAAACGGCGACTTTGGTAATGTATTGCGCAGCATAGGTGGGGAATCAGGGTACACTACATACACTATTGTAACACACAGCGCAGGCCCTATTTAACAGTATTTATATCTCAATCTGAAAAAACGGGGTGACAGGTTCCCTTTAAGGCAGATGCACTCTGTAAAACGCTTTAAAAAGCGCTAAACAAACACTAAAAGAATGAACGTCTGCACTTGCTGTACACAGGTTCAGTCTTTTGAGCGTTTTTTTAACACCCTCAGCTTTTCAAAGTCATCTATAGGAATATGACCCCCAATCCCTATTCTAAAGTGTCAGCCACCCCCAAATCGCCAGCCTGCATAGCACCAGTCTGAGCTTCCCCTTGTTCCCCAGTATAAAACTGCTCCAGCCTCCCCTGTTCCCCAGTATACAGCAGCTCCAGCCTCCCCTGTTCCCCAGTATACAGCAGCTCCAGCCTCCCCTGTTCCCCAGTATACAGCAGCTCCAGCCTCCCCTGTTCCCCAGTATACAGCAGCTCTAGCCTCCCGTCACCAGTATATAGCTGCTCCAGACTCCCCCCTGTCACCAGTATATAGCTGCTCCAGACAACCCCCTGTCACCAGTATATAGCTGCTCCAAACTCCCCCCCCGTCACCAGTATATAGCTGCTCCAGACTCCCCCCTGTCACCAGTATATAGCTGCTCCAGACTCCCCCCTGTCACCAGTATATAGCTGCTCCAGACTCCCCCCCCTGTCACCAGTATATAGCTGCTCCAGACTCCCCCCCGTCACCAGTATATAGCTGCTCCAGACTCCACCCCCCCGTCATCAGTACATAGCTGCTCCAGACTCCCCCCCGTCACCAGTATATAGCTGCTCCAGACTCCGCCCCCCCGTCACCAGTATATAGCTGCTCCAGACTCCACCCCCCGTCACCAGTATATAGCTGCTCCAGACTCCCCCCCGTCACCAGTATATAGCTGCTCCAGACTCCACCCCCCCGTCACCAGTATATAGCTGCTCCAGACTCCCCCCCATCACCAGTATATAGCTGCTCCAGACTCCCCCCGGTACCAGTATATAGCTGCTCCAGACTCCACCCCCCCGTCACCAGTATATAGCTGCTCCAGACTCCACCCCCCCGTCACCAGTATATAGCTGCTCCAGACTCCACCCCCCGTCACCAGTATATAGCTGCTCCAGACTCCCCCCCGTCACCACTATATAGCTGCTCCAGACTCCACCCCCCGTCACCAGTATATAGCTGCTCCAGACTCCCCCCCGTCACCAGTATATAGCTGCTCCAGACTCCCCCCTGTCATCAGTATATAGCTGTTCCAGACTCCCCCCTGTCATCAGTATATAGCTGCTCCAGACTCCCCCCTGTCACCAGTATATAGCTGCTCCAGACTCCCCCCCGTCACCAGTATATAGCTGCTCCAGACTCCCCCCTGTCATCAGTATATAGCTGCTCCAGACTCCCCCCCCATCACCAGTATATAGTTACTCCAGACTCCCCCCTGTCATCAGTATATAGCGGCTCCAGACTCCCCCCTGTCATCAGTATATAGCTGCTCCAGACTCCCCCCTGTCACCAGTATATAGCTGCTCCAGACTCCCCCCTGTCATCAGTATATAGCTGCTCCAGACTCCCCCCTGTCATCAGTATATAGCTGCTCCAGACTCCTTCTGAGACTATCAAGCAGTGCTCTGTAAGCGCTAGGATCAGGGCCGTATTTGGCCTTCATGCTGCCCTAGGCACTTTTCGTGGTTGCGCCCACTTTTCGTGGTTGCGCACACCACTACGCCACCAACGGAAAGCTGGGGAAGAAAAGAGCGATGTCACCACGCCCACCTGACCAGACCAGCCTGATTGACAGGCGAAAACGGCGACTTTGGTAATGTATTGCGCAGCATAGGTGGGGAATCAGGGTACACTACATACACTATTGTAACACACAGCGCAGGCCCTATTTAACAGTATTTATATCTCAATCTGAAAAAACGGGGTGACAGGTTCCCTTTAAGGCAGATGCACTCTGTAAAACGCTTTAAAAAGCGCTAAACAAACACTAAAAGAATGAACGTCTGCACTTGCTGTACACAGGTTCAGTCTTTTGAGCGTTTTTTTAACACCCTCAGCTTTTCAAAGTCATCTATAGGAATATGACCCCCAATCCCTATTCTAAAGTGTCAGCCACCCCCAAATCGCCAGCCTGCATAGCACCAGTCTGAGCTTCCCCTTGTTCCCCAGTATAAAACTGCTCCAGCCTCCCCTGTTCCCCAGTATACAGCAGCTCCAGCCTCCCCTGTTCCCCAGTATACAGCAGCTCCAGCCTCCCCTGTTCCCCAGTATACAGCAGCTCCAGCCTCCCCTGTTCCCCAGTATACAGCAGCTCTAGCCTCCCGTCACCAGTATATAGCTGCTCCAGACTCCCCCCTGTCACCAGTATATAGCTGCTCCAGACAACCCCCTGTCACCAGTATATAGCTGCTCCAAACTCCCCCCCCGTCACCAGTATATAGCTGCTCCAGACTCCCCCCTGTCACCAGTATATAGCTGCTCCAGACTCCCCCCTGTCACCAGTATATAGCTGCTCCAGACTCCCCCCCCTGTCACCAGTATATAGCTGCTCCAGACTCCCCCCCGTCACCAGTATATAGCTGCTCCAGACTCCACCCCCCCGTCATCAGTACATAGCTGCTCCAGACTCCCCCCCGTCACCAGTATATAGCTGCTCCAGACTCCGCCCCCCCGTCACCAGTATATAGCTGCTCCAGACTCCACCCCCCGTCACCAGTATATAGCTGCTCCAGACTCCCCCCCGTCACCAGTATATAGCTGCTCCAGACTCCCCCCCCCCGTCACCAGTATATAGCTGCTCCAGACTCCCCCCCATCACCAGTATATAGCTGCTCCAGACTCCCCCCGGTACCAGTATATAGCTGCTCCAGACTCCACCCCCCCGTCACCAGTATATAGCTGCTCCAGACTCCCCCCCGTCACCAGTATATAGCTGCTCCAGACTCCCCCCCGTCACCAGTATATAGCTGCTCCAGACTCCACCCCCCCGTCACCAGTATATAGCTGCTCCAGACTCCCCCCCATCACCAGTATATAGCTGCTCCAGACTCCCCCCGGTACCAGTATATAGCTGCTCCAGACTCCACCCCCCCGTCACCAGTATATAGCTGCTCCAGACTCCACCCCCCCGTCACCAGTATATAGCTGCTCCAGACTCCACCCCCCGTCACCAGTATATAGCTGCTCCAGACTCCCCCCCGTCACCACTATATAGCTGCTCCAGACTCCACCCCCCGTCACCAGTATATAGCTGCTCCAGACTCCCCCCCGTCACCAGTATATAGCTGCTCCAGACTCCCCCCTGTCATCAGTATATAGCTGTTCCAGACTCCCCCCTGTCATCAGTATATAGCTGCTCCAGACTCCCCCCTGTCACCAGTATATAGCTGCTCCAGACTCCCCCCCGTCACCAGTATATAGCTGCTCCAGACTCCCCCCTGTCATCAGTATATAGCTGCTCCAGACTCCCCCCCCATCACCAGTATATAGTTACTCCAGACTCCCCCCTGTCATCAGTATATAGCGGCTCCAGACTCCCCCCTGTCATCAGTATATAGCTGCTCCAGACTCCCCCCTGTCACCAGTATATAGCTGCTCCAGACTCCCCCCTGTCATCAGTATATAGCTGCTCCAGACTCCCCCCTGTCATCAGTATATAGCTGCTCCAGACTCCCCCCCATCACCAGTATATAACTGCTCCAGACTCCCCCCCCGTCATCAGTATATAGCTGCTCCAGACTCCCCCCTGTCATCAGTATATAGCTGCTCCAGACTCCCCCCTGTCATCAGTATATAGCTGCTCCAGACTCCCCCCTGTCACCAGTATATAGCTGCTCCAGACTCCACCCCCCCGTCACCAGTAAATAGCTGCTCCAGACTCCACCCCCCCGTCACCAGTAAATAGCTGCTCCAGACTCCCCCCCGTCACCAGTATATAGCTGCTCCAGACTCCCCCCTGTCACCAGTATATAGCTGCTCCAGACTCCCCCCTGTCACCAGTATATAGCTGCTCCAGACTCCCCCCTGTCACCAGTATATAGCTGCTCCAGACTCCCCCCTGTCACCAGTATATAGCTGCTCCAGACTCCCCCCTGTCACCAGTATATAGCTGCTCCAGACTCCCCCCTGCCATCAGTATATAGCTGCTCCAGACTCCCCCCTGTCACCAGTATATAGCTGCTCCAGACTCCCCCGTCACCAGTATATAGCTGCTCCAGACTCCCCCCTGTCACCAGTATATAGCTGCTCCAGACTCCCCCCTGTCATCAGTATATAGCTGCTCCAGACTCCCCCCTGTCATCAGTATATAGCTGCTCCAGACTCCCCCCTGTCATCAGTATATAGCTGCTCCAGACTCCCCCCTGTCATCAGTATATAGCTGCTCCAGACTCCCCCCTGTCACCAGTATATAGCTGCTCCAGACTCCCCCCTGTCATCAGTATATAGCTGCTCCAGACTCCCCCCCATCACCAGTATATAGCTGCTCCAGACTGCCCCCTGTCATCAGTATATAGCTGCTCCAGACTCCCCCGTCACCAGTATATAGCTGCTCCAGACTCCCCCCCATCACCAGTATATAGCTGCTCCAGACTCCCCCCTGTCATCAGTATATAGCTGCTCCAGACTCCCCCCTGTCATCAGTATATAGCTGCTCCAGACTCCCCCCTGTCACCAGTATATAGCTGCTCCAGACTCCCCCCTGTCATCAGTATATAGCTGCTCCAGACTCCCTCCTGTCACCAGTATATAGCTGCTCCAGACTCCCCCCTGTCACCAGTATATAGCTGCTCCAGACTCCCCCTTGTCACCAAACTTCTCCCCCTATCTTCAGCTTTATGAGCAGTGAAGTTTATCAATGTAGTTTGGCACTTTTGAACTGAAGACTCAACTTTGGGCTGTCTTAGTAACGTCATCCTTCCTTATTTAGCATTGGTGATGCAGCAGATAAATAGAAGCAAGGTAGTAACTTCGGTTACTATACCTTTAAGACGCTTCAAGTCTGTGCACACAATGCCGTGGATAGCTGTAATCCGAGAAGGGGGGGACCGATGAAGCAGCACGGAGCCAGGAAGGATAAGGTGAAAGCACCGCGTGTACAGAGCCAGGGACGCTCTGGCTGGTAGCGTCCCTGGAAACCAGGGAAATCCAAGATGTACGGCGGCTACTGGAATGAGTGTGACCTCACAAGGTACGGAGGCCTGGAAATACCAAAAATTCAACCCATTTCATGGGTTGTCTGACGAAGGGAGGGAGGGAAGGGGAGGTTAAAAAAAAAAAAAAAAAAGTTCTTCTCTGTCTTGGTGCCGCCCCCTGCATCCTCCCGCCCCTAGGCACGTGCCCTCCAGTGCCTAGTGGCAAATACGGCCCTGGCTAGGATGTACCATATATACGGTACTTGTGTATAAGCTGAGATTTTAAGCACTTTTTTGTGCTAAAAACACCTCCCTTGGCTGATACACGAGTCATTGTCCAGAAAGTCGGTGGTTGGATAGGGGAAGCGGTGGAGCAGCGGCAGGAGCCGGGTAACAAAAGACATCATATTTACCCTCCTCATGCCATTCCTCTCCGTCCTTGCATCTCTGTCCCAGTGTAACAACTCTGCTGTCATCACGGCATGGCCTCTCATCCCACACACCATCTTACCCACTGCTCCAGGTCATGTTGTGGTTTCTGTCTGCTGCCGGCTCCATGCTCTGTGTCTCTTGCTTTCTGCCTGCACTCTGTATGCATCGGGGAGTGGCGCCAGAACTCTCTGGTTCTTATAGAATCAGGGCGCACCTGTCTAATCTGTTCCTGACCATTTACCAAGAGGCCTCCAGTATTTAGGGCAGCTCCACCCTGTGCAATGTCTAAACTAAGATAGTGTCTAGCTTCTGAGCTTCCAGGCCTTGCTCTGTGTTCCTCCTTCCCTGGAGGCTCTACTCTTAGCTTTTCCTTGTTCTTGTTGGTCTGCCCTCCAGGAGGCTGTATATCCTGGTCTCAATGTCTGTGTCCTTGCTTTGCCTTGTTTTGGTCTGTCCGCCCTCCAGGAGGAAGAATATCCTGGTCCCTGTGTCTTTGTTCTTGCACCTTGTCTTGTTCCATTACCTTGTCTGAACTTTGTCCTACCTCTGTCTCCTTGTCTGTGGTTTCTTTCCCTGCTGTGTCTTTCCTTGTGTCCTCTCTGTTTGCTTATGCTCCGCACTCTTGCGGCTCTGCCTGCTCTGTACCCTTGTGACTTTGCCTGTGCTCCACTCTCTTGCAGATTTACCTCTTCACCGCACTCCTGCGGTTCTGCTCCGTTCTATTCTGCTCTGCTCCTGTTGCTGCAGAAATCTCTTTCTGCAGCTCCTCTTCGCATTCCTTGTGGTTCTGCTCTGCTTGGCTTCTGTTGCTGCTCTATCTCTTGCTGCTCTACTGCTCCTATCTGCAGCCTTGCAATTCTCTTTCTGTGTGAATAGTTCCAAACCTGTTCCTTCATACTCCTTTCCTTCTGGCTTGTTTACGTACCTGCATCTCCTGTATGAACAGGTCCCAACCTGTTCCTTCACACTTCATTCCTTCCTGCCTGTTTCCTTACCTGCACCTCCTGTGTGAACAGGTCCCAACCTGTTCCTTCATACTTCATATCCATACCTGCACTTCTTGTGTGAACAGGTCCCTACCTGTTCCTTCTTACACCACACCTGCCTGCCCTGTGTCTCAGCCGTGCCTGCCAGCCCTGTGTCTCAGCCGTGCCTGCCAGCCCAGTGTCTCTGCCGTGCCTGCCATCCCTGTGTCTCTGCTGTTCCTGCCAGTTCTGTGTCTCTGCCAGCCCTGTGTCTCAGCTGTGCCAGCCTACTCATCTGAGTTTCATCCATGTTCATCTGCTAGTCCTGCCTGATGCCCGCACCTGTCCTAGTGTTCCTGTTCTCCAAGTGGGATCAGCAGCCACAGCCAGACACCAACCTGGAGTAGCACCTAGCAGCTGCCTGCCGCACAAGTCTGACCTCACCATCAGAGGCTCCAGAGAAGACCAAGACAGCTGACATAGTCACGCCCCTTCCAGGGTAGTCTGGTTCATGGCACAGTGGGGCCACAAACCCCCCGAGCTCACGCCCACCAGTCAGGGCATGAATGAGACACCTAGCACCGGCGGCTCTTCCTGTGCTGAGCAGTCATGTGGTACCGCTCATTAAGGTAATGAATATGCTCGCATCTCCACTCCCATAGGCATGGATAGCATATTCATTACCTTAATAAGCGGTACCACGTGACGGCTCAGCACAGGAGAGCTGCCGCTTCGGGACAACGGAGATGCAGAGACGGTGCAAGGAGGGTGAGTAGGAGTAGAAGGGGGAGCCACATACCAGTACAGCGACGGGGGAGCTACACATAACAAGACAGGGATGAGGTGACAATACATATCCGGCTTATACACGAGTCAATAAGCTTACCTAGTTTTCCGCAGCAAAATTAGGTGCCTCGGCTTATACTCCGGTCAGCTTATACTCGAGTATATGCGGTCTACAAAATTTTAATATATAAGATTTGAACTGCATTACTGAAATATAGAATATACTTACAAATTTGAAGGTACTTAGTGCATAAATTGGCCAATATATGTGTGTCAATGAACCATAACAAGGTGTACCTTTCTTTGATGGGACCAGTGGCGTAGGAAGGGGGGTGCGGGGGGGGGGGGCGGTCCGCCCCGGGCGGCACAATGCGGGGGGCGGCCGGCGCTGCAGGAGGAGAAAGAAAAAAAAAAAAAAAGACGCCCCTTTAAATCTTCGGGCGGCGCCGTCCGCCACCACGACCAGGCTCCCCCCACCCCCGGGCCCCCGCCCCCCGCTCCCCGCTCTAATACTCACCTCTCCTGGCTCCTGCGGCGCCGGCAGCTGCAGCGTCCTCTGACTCTGCGACGTCTCAGAGCAGAGGGCGCGATGACGTCATCACTGTGCGCGCCGCTCAGCCTCTCTGTCCTGAGCGTCGCAGAACCGGAGAGACGCTGACTGCACCGGACCTGCGCTAGGAACGGGAGAGGTGAGGATTTTACTTTTTTTTTTTTCTTTATGTCTGACTCTGGGGGCAATGCTGGACACACTGGGGCAATACTGGAGACCATGGGGCAGATTGCTGGACACACATAACCGGGGCAATACTGGAGACCATGGGGCAGATTGCTGGACACTCCGGGGCAATACTGGAGACCATGGGGCAGATTGCTGGACACACCGGGGCAATACTGGAGACCATGGGGCAGATTGCTGGACACACTGGGGCAATACTGGAGACCATGGGGCAGAATGCTGGACACACTGGGGCAATACTGGAGACCATGGGGCAGATTGCTGGACGCACTGGGGCAATACTGGAGACTATGGGGCAGATTGCTGGACGCACTGGGGCAATACTGGAGACCATGGGGCAGAATGCTGGACACACTGGGGCAATACTGGAGACCATGGGGCAGAATGCTGGACACACCGGGGCGATACTGGAGACCATGGGGCAGATTGCTGGACACACTGGGGCAATACTGGAGGCCATGGGGCAGATTGCTGGACACACTGGGGCAATACTGAAGACCATGGGGCAGAATGCTGGACACACTGGGGCAATACTGGAGACCATGGGGCAGAATGCTGGACACACCGGGGCAATACAGGAGACCATGGGGCAGATTGCTGGACACACTGGGGCAATACTGGAGACCCTGGGGCAGATTTTTGGACACATTGAGGCAATGCTGGAGACCCTGGGGCAGACTTCTGGACACACTGGGGCAGATTTCTGGACATACTGGGGCAATGCTGGAGACCCTGGGGCAGATTTCTGGACACACTGGGGCAATGCTGGACACTGGGGTAATATGCTGGACACACTGGGGGTAATATGCTGGACACACTGGGGGTAATATGCTGGACACACTGGGGCAGACTGCTGGACACACTGGGGCAATGCTGGACACTGGGGCAGATTGCTGGACACACTTGGGGCAGTGCTGGACATACTGGGGCAGATTTCTGGACACACTGGGGGTAATATGATAGACACACTGGGGCAGATTGCTGGACAACATGGGGGTAATATGCTGGACACACTGGGGCAGACTGCTGGACACACTGGGGCAATGCTGGACACTGGGGCAGATTGCTGGACACACTTGGGGCAGTGCTGGAAATACTGGGGCAGATTTCTGGACACACTGGGGGTAATATGCTGGACACACTGGGGCAGATTGCTGGACACACTGGGGGCAGGACTTGAGGCATGGGCAGAATGTAGATACGGGGCATGATTGGAGACACGGGGCAGGATTGGATCATGGGGCAGGACGGATACGATGGAGGCTGGTGGGGCAGGATGGGGAGATCATATGGGGTAGAATGGATACTCATGAGGGCAGGATGTGAGAACATATGGCTGGAGCCAGGAATGAGATAAATGGGGCCAGGGTGGGGAATAGTGTTACCATAGGGGCTAATTAAGGGATATTATTACTGCAGTGATGTATTTATTTTATTTTTTGAGTATACTGTTTTAAATGGGGAGGCGGTCCTGTTACTGTGCAGAGTGACACTATATCACCTTTTTTTCTTCATGTGATGTAATGTAGAAGTTGTGAAAAATTAAGTAATGTGTTCTGCAAGCGGAGCTCGAGATAACTGTGTTATTTCCTGCAGAAACGAGTCCTGGCTGGAAGGAATGATGGCGGTCTGTGCTGGATGAAAGATGAAGGACTTCACCTAGAGACGTCACTGGTGAGTCAGTGTTACCTATACACTGACACTATACACTGTATACTATATACAGCGGTCCTGTGTACAATGTCACCAGTGATCACTGTATTATCTATACATTATATACAGAGTTCCTGTGTATAATACCACCAGTGATCTCTGTATTACCTCTACACAGACTCTGCATACTAAGTACAGATCTCCTGTGAATACTGGCACTTATGGTGATAGTATTGTGGTTTTTTTTTATTACTGATCAGTATTGTAGTATTCAGTCACTATGTGGTGGTAATATGTGGTCTGGAAATGGTGTTGTGGTATTTGTCCCTTGTATGTAGTATTATTCGGTCACTATGTGGTCTGGTCATGGTGTGGTGGTATTAAGTCACAGGTTTGGCATGTGGGGGTGACACCATTAGGCCCAGTTTAAGTTCTACAAAACAGGAAAACCATTTTTGGTAACCTTTGTGTGTATTGAGCCGGGGGAGGGGGGGGGGCGCCAAACTCGGGAACAGCCCCGGGCAGCAAAAGCTCTAGCTACGCCTCTGGATGGGACCCTAAACCTAGTATTTATCAAACATGCCTCTCATAGGCTATAATTCTACAAATTTAATGGGCAGGTAGAATCCAGCTCACATGTAAAGCGCAATGGAATAAATGGCGCTATAACAATAAATAATAATAATAATAATTAAAAACATCTTATGCTGATGGGAGGAGTCCTCAGACAGAAAAGGCAGTAACAACCTACAATAGTAAACTGCAAAAAAACTGAACGGCACCTCAATACAGAATAAGGCTGTTTTTAATTAATGCTGGCTCGTACCTGACCATTACATTTGTAGACTTATAGTTTGAGAGGTGCATGTTTGATAAATAATAGGTTTAGGGTCCCGTCAAACAAAGGTCACCTTGCCATGGTTGATGGGCACACATGAATTGTTCAATTTATGTGCTAAGTACCTTTATTTTTTGAAAGTATATTCTATATAGCAGTAATGCAGTTCAAATCTTTTATATTCAATGTTTTCATACATCTTAGCACTTACAGAGTGCTGTTGTATTCTCTTGTTTGTATATTGTGCAAGCATGGCACCTTGCACCTGTTCACTCTAGCTATATTCTGCATGGAGGTGCTGGTCAGATTTTTTTTTTTTCTTCTGAAACTAATTCTTGGTGGACTTTAAGGTATGGTACCCTAAAAGAGTGGCACACCCGTTCAATAATGACTGTGCACTGAACTGTCTTTAAACAGAGAATTGAGATTTGTGTCTTAAAGTAAAACGAATGGATGTTTATATCACCCTAATCAAGGAATAAATAACCATTACATTTTTAAATATATATTGCATAAACTGCTTATGATAAAGAATGCAGTCCAAAGGTATCTATCATTAAGGCATACTAATACAATGATGTTATATAAATAACAAAAATTACCTGTCTGATACAATAAATCATATTAATCTAAACTGACCACCCAAAGGTTAAGATAATAATATCCTCAATGACTTATCTGATATAATACAGTAAAAGAAAAAAGGAAGGCACTCACCGTTACCAAAAGTGGAAGTCTTTATTTCATGGATAATAAAGCATAGGCTAGGGAGTAATGCAGAGAGTGCGGACAACGGCCGTTTTGCGCTCCTTCGCTTCAACGGGTCCTATCTGATATAATATTCCATGTCCATGCATGGACCCTCAAGTCTTGGAGGTTCATCAGGGGACCAGTAGGAGCCCATTATGGCATCCATATTATCCTTTACCTGGTAACTGGTTCCATCTACTGTACTCAATCAATGGGTCTTCTTTATGGTCCCCTGATGACCCTCCTAGACTTCAGGGAAAACGTTTTGAGAATGATTTAAATACTTGCATGGACATGGAATATTATATCAGATAAGCACTTGACGATCGTATTGGTATGCCTTAATGATAAGTTCCTTTTGACTGCATTCTTTATTATTAACACTTTATTCAACATATACTGTATTTATGTAATGGCTACTTATTCCTTGATTAGGTTAATAATTACATGAGTCCTTTATACTTAAAGATACACATCTTTAGGTATTTTCACTGTTGATAGTGGATGTTTGCATAATATTAATTCTCAGCTTAGGTTCAGTTCAGGGCACAGTCATTTGTAAGTGGGGGCACCACTGTCATACTCTTTTATGGTGCCAACCTCTACAGTTAGGTGACTGCAGCCTCTTGCTGTTATTGAATAATATGATTAAATATTCTATATATATGTTTGTATTCTACCAATTGATGACCATTTCAATTCTGTGTCCTGAACAAATTTTGACTCAATAAGAAATTTGATTGGCCAGGATATTGTCATGAATATTCACTGGTGAGTTTTAACAATTAATAAAGAAATTATATTTTAGCAGGGCTTCTCTTTGTTTTGATTCTGTGAATGTTTTCTATTTGATGTATTCTTAGATTCATTGTTCTGTTGAAATGTCCAATAATACCCAAGATCCAGCACCTTCACAGAAGGCATAATGTTTTCTCCTTGGATTTCCTGCTCCTTGATTAAATCCATCTTCCCCTCCACATGCTGCAAGTTTCTGTTGCCAGATGAAGCAAAGCTGCCCCAAAACATTGCTGAGCTGCCACCATGCTGTACTGTGTTAAGAGTAATTTTTCATCTTATGCTTCATTCTTTGATACACAGAACAGAATCCTCAAACTTCTATTGCTTATGTACTTTGTTTTGAAGATATTGGAGACAACCTGTGCTTATACTTTCTTGTACTTTTTTGGTCAACAGAGGAGTATGTCTTAAGTTTGTGCAAGGGCAGATTTAGTGTTTAGTATCTTGATGCAGGTCTTTTGCAGAACTCAAAGATTGTTAATCACCTGCCTCCTCAGGACTCTGGCTATAGCCAGTAATAGTTTCCTATTTCTGCTTCATCCAGGTAGTAAAGCCAGTATTTATTAAACTTTAAAACAAATAGAACATTTTCCAGCCAACTCTGTATTAAAATATTTAAACACTTTTATTCCATATTAAAAAAAAATGCCACTTACAATAAATCCAAGCATGATGTAATTACCTACGCATTTCAGACTAAAAATATTCTTCTATCATGGAGGATCATTTAGTCTATCATTTAGTCTAAAATGCATATGTAACTACATCATGCTTTGATTTATTGTGAGTGCAAGTACAAATTTTTACAATTTGAAAAAAAAGTTTTTTGAGATATTTTAATCGAGAATTATCTGAATTTTTTTTTGCTATGCAATCTTTGGCCGCAAAGGGCAGGAGTGTAATTTCCGCGACGAGAATCATTGAAAACTTCAACTAAGGTGAACTGACAACACAAGTTTTCATTCCTTTAACTTTAATCTGTGAACTCTGCCTCTAACTGCATCTCTAGGAAAAATAAATGCCTGTGATGTCTTTTTGCATCATTTTTCTAATTTATGCAATCCTATGTTCTCTTCTCTTAATTTGTTTGGACCGTGCTCTTAACATAGTCATATTTCTAACATTTTGTTAAGCATTACGGTTATCAAAGTCCTAGCCAGTCCAGGTATTTGATTTGGTTTATCTCACGCACACCTGAACCTATTAATGTAGCCGATAATGTACTTCAGAAATCATATGTGCAAATATCTTCTCTTATCAGGGATTCTATCCAAATATTTAAACAGTTTTGAGACTGCATTGGTAAGTGAAAGTAAATCTCATGTTTAAATTGGAGAAATCACGTTAGTTGTGTTGAGAATGTTACGTTGTGCTTATAAAAACAGCATAAAGATTTTATATTTTGCTAATATACCTAATTTGTAATAATGGATAAATAATTTTGAATGCAAGTGGAAAATTATGCATTTTATAACCTAAGGTCATATTAAGAGTTATCGATGAGTAGAACATGCTGCCACGAGAGGTGGTGAGTTCTCCTTCAATGGAAGTCTTCAAACAGAGGCTGGATAGACATCTGTCTGAGATTGGGTAGTGAATCCTGCCTCGAGCAGGGGGTTGAAATTCAAGGGAAAAGAAAGCGGTCACTAGGGAGTGCTGTGAGGGTCACAGTTAGAATTGAAAGCAAAAGGTCCACCGCAGCTCCAGCCGTTAACCTTCTAGGAGGATACAAAATGCAGTAAATAGTAATAACGGTCCTAGGAGCGCTGGAAATGAGACCAAAACAAGGATTTTAGTGTTGAACCACAATGCGTTTCAACGGTTAAACCGTCTTCATCAGGTGGAAGTTTCCACCTGATGAAGACGGTTTAACCGTTGAAACGCATTGTGGTTGAGCAGGGGGTTGGACACATTGACCCTGGAGGTCCCTTCCAACTCTAACATTCTATGATTTTAAAGTTGTACTATGATAATTACCTATGTCATTTTCCTAAGAACTATGGAGGAGTCAGCAACAGAGACGTTATGTACTAACTGTAATGGTTACATATCTTTTCTTGAAGCTGAATAGCTGACAATTTCATGCCACACATCTCAGTATATGATTATATGTTGAGCTGGGAGAAAAAGAGAGAAAGGACACATGCGCATGCATGATGTCATCACGTACTGCCACATAATAGGTAAAAAGAGAGAATGTGATGGGTTCGGGTTTGGAACTTTATTCAGTCCAGTTATTATAAAAGTGACCACAGCGCTCCATAGTGTAATCCCATTTGAAAAATGGTAACACAGTAAGGTCAGTTTTAACCTCGCTGTGACCATGGATTGTTTTACAGATGAAATGATTTTCTGTGTATATGCCAGATGTAGCAGAGTGTTTTTAATGGTTAGTCATGAGTACAAGGACTGCCTATTCCATATTTATGGCTGTATAAAATAATTTTCACTTTGCATTGGTGCGTGTTCCAAATCATTAATTCTAAGAATCTAACTAGTTACCAAAAAGGACATTTATGAATAATTCTTTTGTTAACAGTTTCCATATTGGTTGCAGTAACTCATCCTCTTCCTTTTTGATAACCATCCACGACCTATTGAATATAAATTAAGCAAAAAAAAAACTTCCATGTTAATTCTCTGCAGTGGGAGCCTGGAATCTTGGAGCAGCTCAGACTAAACAGTCACAAATTGGAGGCATCCATCAGTTTTATAGCTACTTCTCCTTATCCTGGATTCAATTTGTCTAACTACTTCAAAAAAGCATCCAAGCTTTGAGTGGCCGCTCTTTTCAGCACATATTGAGCTTGTTCAAGGAATGTTTGTTTTGCGAGGTTTTCAGTGTGGACCACAGGGGATAATATCTCCGCACATAGTGTATTCATTATTTCATTCAACAAGCAGGAGTAGAATGGCCAGTTCTGAAATTCGGCTGCCATCACATAAACAATAAACTCATGTAATATCTAAAATAACTGCATTGTATAATATCTCCAATATTTTATTTAATGCTAGTCCTTGGAATATATTCAGCATTCTTTTAGAGAACAGGGAAGGAACTATGAATGTAATAATTTGAACAATACATACTGTATATATTGCCAATTTAACCTATCATCACACATTATATGTACGTTTTGGATTATTTTCAAGTGTCAAAGATATATGGCTATTTATTTATTATGCTTTGCTTATATAGTGCTATTTTATTCTGCAGCGCTTTACATACATTATCATCACAGTGCCCAATGGGGCTCACAGTCTAAATTCCCTATCAGTATGTCTTTGGAATTTGGGAGGAAACTGGGGAACCCGGAGGAAACCCACGAAACATGGGGAGAACATACAAACTCCTTTCAGATGTTGTCCTTGGTGGGATTTGAACCCAGGACCCCAGCGCTGCAATGCTAACCAATGAACCACCTTTTTTTACAGAAAGTTCTGCTACAATTACATACACCTTAATTGGGTTTGAAAAAATCTATGCCCTCGCTGCAAGAAGAACCCTATTGAGATGTATGGCGCCGGTTTTCTTTCACAGCAATCTTACACGTCTGGGAACAGACCTTTATAGCTATGCCACTAGTTGTTGAATAAATTGGATAGGAAAATAATGTATACTTACTGTGTGCAAATGTTCACAAAATGCTCTAGAGGTTGTCTTATATAATTGGTGCTGCAAATGATTTATTACATATTTACAAAATGTTACCATTCTGAATACTGGGACACAGAAATCTCTCCAATGTAATAATCTACATTATCATACCTGTCTGTTTGTTATTATCATGATTTTTATTAATAATATTATTACTAGAGATAATCAAATCAGGGAAAATTCAAAATCGCCTGTTTGTGCGGATTTATTTTCTGTGAATTTAATATCCATTATTATTTCCAGACCCTAGAACATAATAAGCAGAGATTAAAAAAAATAACAAGGACACTTATACTGTTCTTACTGCTCACCTTTCCGATCCCTCCACTCTTCACCGTCATCTTTATGGGCCTTGCCGCATCTACTTATCACTGAAATCCTCAGACCTCTGTTGCTAAACCAGGAATCCGGGCAATCATGCAAAAGGTCATAAAGGATTGCAGCTCTTCCAGCGACAGTAAGAAGATGTGATGAGGACTAGACAGGTAACCATGAGGAACATAGGGTCAGAGAGGTTAGCAAAAAGATGAGTATAAGTATTTTCTTAAAAATTCTTAACCTTTTATTTAACCTTTACAATGGAATAAAATGGCCCCTAATGGCAACCATTCTGTTGAATCCACATAAAAGACAATTACTCAAAAATCCAAATTTTAGCAAATTTGAATTTTTGTAATAATCATGTAGAGTTCACTTCCAGTCAAATATATTTGCTGATCTTTTCTAGAAGTGAGTGAATATGCTATACTCACATTTTTCAGATTTACTCAAATTGGGCCAGAAAAATTCATTTACATTTAATTCATATTTAATGATCCGCAATTGACATAAAAACACTTTGTATAATTCTCTGAGGTCTTATGACCCAATAGCATAATAAATGGATGGGTAGAAAGGTGTTGAATCCAGCAATGCCATGACTAAGACATTTGTTGAAACGCGTTGTTAAAAAGCTGCTCTATGTGTATTACACAGTGAAGTGCAAGGAATAATTCAATTTTTTGTGGTACACTATACAATTTATTTTAAATTATGGATTAATAAACATTGACTTTAATGAAGGATTCTGTTTCCCGCTTGACTACACCCTTTTCTGTTTGTACTGCAGTTGTACAGCACAATACTTTCTCAAGTATTTGTCTACTGTCTTATAGCTTTCTTTTCCTATTTGTATATCTGTTATCCTTGACATGCTCTTACAATAACTCTAACAAGGCTACAATATTCCCTACCTCAGCTTTTTCACAAGTTATGATAATCCTTTCTGATTGTTAGCGCTCTTCCTTGTAATGGAAAGGGTGTAGTGCATAATGGCATCGACTGATACAATCTTTTGCAATATGTTAGATGGCATCAGGCTTTTTTTGGTGATTCATGTGAATCAAATCACAAATTGTTCAAATTCATCAGGACATGTGAATTTCATAAAATTCAAAAGAAGTTTGATGTGCATCCAGTTGATTAGATGATATCTGTCTATGGGTTCTGTATGGATTTACAACCAGATTCCATTTATTTAACTCCTTACTGACATCTGCCATATAGAATGACCCATTACCTGGCTGATAATGCTGTGACCTACTTCTAACAGCTGTGGAGCTCCATCACCAACTGTTAAAACTTGTTAAATGTTGTCTTGCCCTGCAAAAAATAAGTCTTCACAGCTCCTTCGAAAATTGAAAACGCTAAGGATCTTACAAAATGGCGACACAATCAAACTTTTATTTTTACAAATTTTTGATTTTCCTTAACTACTAAAATAATAAAAAAAACTGGACAAGTTTGATATCGCCATAATTATACTGATGACGAGAATTATATTGCCAAGTCAATTTTACCACACAATGTATGGCGTAAAAATAATTCCCAAAAATCAATTTAAAAATTCCTTTTTTTAAAACATTTTCACTGCAGTTGATTTTTTTCTCATTTTTCAGTACACTAAATGATACAATGAATGGTGTCATTCAACAGTACAACTCGACTCACAAAAAATAAGTCGTCTCGTCATACATCTAGGTAGATAGAGAAATAAATCATTATGGTTCTTGGAAGAAAGGCGGGAAAAATAAAAACAGAGAATGGCCATGTCGGGAAGGGTTGTTAAACAATTGTGAGCTGGAATAGTTGGGGCATCAAACACCTGTGAAGATCTGCAAGAGGACGTCCATTGCCACACTTGAAAAAAAGACGAAACTAGAGACACCGGAGTCATCTTGTGGGGACAGGTGAGTGGGTGAGGTGAGTATAGTTTTTTTTTTCCAGAACGCTTACTTAATTATGCTCAGCATTCTGAATATATTCAATGCAGAACTGTCGAATCGATTTTCAACATATTTACTTATCACTTTTCAAGGCATGACCTTAAGAAAGTTGAGATTTCATTGTGGGTTTGATATATCTGTTTCTAATTAATTTCTCCCCACAAACTTTTATTCAGCCAACAATCTGAATCCTTTATTATGCACATCCAACGTGTACACTGGAAGTGTGAGTCATGACAGGCAAATGTTTGGCATTCTGTAATTTTGTACTTATCAGTACCATTTTGCCTTGCATATGATTTTTTTCATCCCTTTGAGTGCATTGCTTAGGGATAGTGACTGATAAAAGGCAATTCTAGTTTTGGAATTTCTTTTTAGTTCTGTTGTTTACCATATGGGTTAAATAATGTAATATATTTATAGATCTTTTTTATGGTCTTGGCAATATAATATATTCCTATTTTCTTTGGGCCTGGATGGGCACATTACTACAGGATGGGGGACTTTATTACAGTGGGAAAAGGGTTGACTTATCTAATGGGCGGGAAAGACTTAGTGTGGTGAAACCTAACCTACCTTACAGCATTGTGCCCACTTGTAAAGTCTGATAGATGATGAATTATGCTATGTATTTGATTTTCACTGGATGACTTAAGCCTCTTATTTTCAGTGAATGGCAATCTTAACCTTTTACTGACTTTATTTACATCATATGCTGGCTCTCTGCCTGTGATGCAGGCTCCGAAGCTGAGCCTGTATTTTCCCCAGGAGATGATGGCTGTGATATTCAGCCAACATCTGTCTCAAACAGCCACGTGTGGTGCGGAGCTCCACCTGCAGCTGTTAACCTGTTAAATGCAGCTGTTAAAGGGAATCTGTCAGCCCCAAAATCAAGGGTGATGTAAGCCCACTGGCATCAGGGGCTTATCTACAGCATTCTGTAATGCTGTAGATAAGCCCCCGGTGTATCCTAAAAGATGAGAAAAAGAGGATAGATTATACCCACCCAGGGGCGGTCCCGTTGTGGTCCAGGGCCTCCCATCTTCTTACGATGATGTCCTCTTTTTGTCTTCAGGCTGCGGCTCTGGCGCAGTTGTACTTTGTCTGCCCTGTTGAGGGCAGAGCAAAGTACTGCAGTGTGCATGCGCCGGGCCTCTCTGACCTTTCCCGGCACCTGCGCACTGCAGTACTTTGCTCTGCCCTCAACAGGGCAGACAAAGTATGCCTGCGCCGTAGCCGCAGCATGAAGACCAGAAGAGGACATCATCGTAAGAAGATGGGAGGCTCCGGACTGCGACGTCCATCGGATCGGACCGCCCGCCCAGGTGAGTATAATCTAACCTCTTTTTCTCATCTTTCAGGTTACATCGGGGCTTATCTACAGCATTACAGAATGCTGTAGATAAACCCCTGATGCCGGTGGGCTTAGCTCACTGTTGATTTTAGGGGTAACAGGTTCTCTTTAATCTCTGACAATGGAATTTACAGAGAGCCAGCAACGTGCATCTCATTCCGTGTGCCCATCAACACTTCCACGATGGTATCGTGGGGTGCCAATGATTTGCCATGATAGTCAGCTGAAGAACCCCTTGCCTGTCATGACAGTACTCCTGTAAATGCCAGCTTCTGTTCATAGTAGACCATGAAATTTGCTACATGCAGCAGTACTCAGGTATTGCTGTATATAGCACAAACAATCAAATGATCACAAGTTCATGTCCCTAAGGGTCTAACAAATACAGTGATAAGTAAAAAAAATTGTTTTAAAAAATGATAAATAAAAAAATATAAAAGTTTTTATCACCCCTTTGCCCCATTAGCAATAAAAAAGATGTTTGTAATATTGTTACAGTTGTAAAAGTCTGATTTATCAAAATGCAAAATTAGTTAACCTTATCGGTAAGTGGTGTAAAGAGAAAAAAAAATTAAATGCTAGAGCTAGAGTTACAGGTTTTTGGATGCTGCAACAGTGCAAAAAATGCAATAAAAGACAATCAAAACATCAGTTGCCTGGAGAGCAAAAAATGAGCCATCACAAAGCTTCATCGAACAAAATTTGTGAATGGTATGGACTCCAGAAAATGGAGACACAAGTATTTTTTTTTAACAAATTTCCCAACCTTTTTGCCACTTAATTGTACAGAAATGAATCATATTGTCATGTCATAAAAAAACAATTGTGGAGTTGCACTTTTTTTTTTGCAATTTCTCCTCACTTGGAATTGTTTTCCTGCTTTCTGCTACTTCACATGCTAAAATTAAAATGAATAGTGTCTTTCAAAAGTGCAATTCTTGTATGGGTTTTTCAATGGAATAATAGAAAAGTTATGGCTTTTGGAAAAAGAAGAGGAAAAATAAATGCAGAAATGGAAAATAGCCAGATAGAGATTAATGTTGCCTTCACAGTATTAACACATTTTGGGAAATTGCATGCTTCCAACTTTGTGGGAACAGTCTAGGAAAGCCTCCAAAATCTTATGGAAATCCTTCCCAGAAGAGTGGAAAACTGTTTTAGGTTCAATCTGGGGACCTACCCCATATTAATGTGTATGAATTTAGAATAGGACATTATGAAAGCTTCAGGCTTATCGTGTAGTTGTTCCAATACTTTTAATAATAATAATAATAATAATATTTAATTTTATATAGCGCTCACATATTCCGAGGCACTTTACAGTTTGCACACATTATCATCACTGTCCCCGATGGAGCTCATAATCTAAATTCCCTATCTGTATGTCTTTGGAATGTGGGAGGAAACCGGAGAACCAGGAGGAAACCCACGCATACACGGAGAGAACATAAAAAACTCTTTGCAGATTACTTTGTTCATGTAGTACATACGGAGTGAGCATTCAGTAGTATAAACTGATATATTACTAATATTGGAAGGATGTATAAACAGACAATATATACATACTGTGAGACAGTGAGGGGAATTATATGCGAGGGCCGTTATGTGTCTCCTAGTATGTGCTTAGGAAGCATTTTGAACCCGCTTGTGCGCACTGTAATCGCGGACACGGCTGTGGTTGCAATGCAAAATAAAAGAGAGTGTAGATTTTGTCAAACTATTTGACCAAGTCAGATTTAAGAAATCCTGAACTGGTCTTTTGTTTTTGGAGAGATCTGCAGGATGGTAGTGGAGCAGGTCTCTCCCTCTACTCTGAGTTTTGCAAGTGAGCCTTGTCCATGATTCACATTTAAACTTTGAGTTGAGGTTTGGGTGTGTCAGTTTGTGTTTTGCTAGCAGCAGAGTAGGAAGCTCTGTGCAGGACAGGTCTGTGTGAGTCTGAACACAGGCCAGAGCAAGGAAGCAAAGTTCTGATGCACACACAAAGGATACGGAGTTGCAGTCGCCCACGGCAACTGTTTTATGGACTGTGACTGACAATCCGGCTGCGATTCAGAGAACTATTGACTTTTTGTGTAAGTCGACTAAATAAAGACTTTTAAGTTGGACTAACCTGGATCACTGCCACTTTCCTGCAGTGTGTGAACATCATTGCATTACAATACATATATTTATACTTCCTTCCTCTGTAGTCTATATATCAGTTTATATTACTGAGTGTTCATGCTCTACTTTCTATGCATTGCAGACATTACAAACCATTAAATATAACTGTGAAAATAGGGATTTAAGATTCTGGAGATTCTGGTGAAAATGTGCAGGATTCTAGTGTCAGCAGATCCTTATCAGCATATGTTAACAATGGTTCTGTTAGTGTCTATACTAATCCCCCTCGTAAAGTCAACTTCAAGCAGGGCAGCAGTGCAGACATGACCCATAAAAGCTGTTATTGATGGCTTTCGTTTATCTAGACCTCTGACATTTTAAGATGATGTAGTGATTTACTAGAGCAGAGCTGCCCTCCTGCAAGTTCCCAGTCACTTATGCTGCAGTCTGTGATGGTATTTGATCAAACTGCAGTTTGGATTTAATTGCCATGAGCTGCTGACCTTTTCCTGCACTAATTCAATTGTTGGTTGTGGTTTGATGCTGATACAATTGCATTACTATTCTACATAGCTCCAAATTGTACTGGAATTATATGATGCCAGAAAAGGACAAAAGTATTATAAAAATTACATTTACTGGCAAGATGGAAAAAATATATTCTTGTAAATATTCAAAGCCATGAATTACTCAGGACATGTCTAAATTTATTTGTAGCCCAAATAACTAATCTTGGACCAAGTTCTGCACTTAACTCCCTTATGTAAAAGCAACATGCAATTACATTATGGTAAAAATTGTTATTTTAAACCAATTCTGTTCCACTGGCATTTAGGGCCAGAACCCAGGGGCGCAGACAGTTTTTCGGTTAAGGAGGGGGAAGGTGTGAAAATTCTAAGTGGGCCCCTAACCAGGTAACCTTGATTACAGCTGGGTGATGCACCCTAAAAGTGGATGTAGGAGAACCTCAGCAGATGACCGCGCTTTTGCTGACATAATCTCTATACAAAGACCAACATTGACGTTACTGAAATATGGTCAATGGTAGATACCAGTCCTGTGGAACATATGAAATATTACTGAACAGTTATAGATGGTGACTTACAGAAGACGGTCTGTCTGATGGAATCGTTCACTTTTCCCATCTTTTCCTTCTGACTCAGACCGACATGACAACTTCTTCCAGCCAGGACTCGGCTGCAGAGAATACAACAAAAACACATTTGTTCACATTTCCTGCACCATCCCCATCTATTCCAAACCTGCACAAACCCCTCATGCTGCTAATACCCCAATACTGAGCCGTTGCTGCAGAACCTGTCCCTATTACTGCACCTATTGGGTGGTTCTGTGTACCCTTAAAATGGTAAAAAAAACCTCTAGAATATACTAATGCTGGGTGCAAGTGTGGTAGAAATCAGTGGTCACATTTTCCCTCTAGAAAGTAATAATGTCATATGTGCCTCTTTGACAGTAACAATAATCTGAGTTCCCCTATAAGAATAAGTGCACACTTTATATTTAATAATGTCCCTAGTTTTCCCCCTGTGCAGCTCCCCTATACACAGTAAGATGCTCTCTTATACATAGTATAATGCCCCCTCACAGTATAGTACCACCCACACAGTATACTAAACTGTTAGTAGCCCCCAAACATTTTGATGGCTCCAAAACTGTATGATGGCCCCCTCCCTGTCATCCCCACACTGTATGATGGTTCCCTAAATAGCCTCCATATAGTATAATGCACTCCCCATAGGCAAACTCTTTATTATATAATGCACTCCCCATAGGCAGACTCTTTATTGTATAATGCACCCCCCATAGGCATACTCTATATAGTATAAGGCACTCCCCATAGGCAGACTCTATATAGTATAATGCACTCCCCATAGGCATACTCTATATTGTATAACGCATCCCATAAAAAAATTACTCACCTCTGCTCCGAGAGTCGGCAAATCTCTTTTGGTTAAACGCAGGGGGGATGATGGGAGTGGAAGCGTGTCTCATTAATGAGGTCAACTGTTGAACAGTTGAACTTGCGATGACGGGTGAGTGGTCAAGTGCTGGCACTAGGAACCTCCTCTCCAGATCAAGGGCCCCATAGCGCCCTGGTGGCAGAGATTGCGTCTCCCTGCTCTGCTGCAGAGTGTAACTGTATGGGTGCACTGTGTACACAGATACATTTACAGTAGCGTAGATCCAGGTGCACCCCTCAGAGCGCTGGGCCTGGGGTAATGGCCCCCTCTGTCCCCCCACTACGCTACTGCCAGAACCATATAACTTTTAGGCATTTTACATCTTTTTTATTTTTTTGAATCTTGAGCATAGTTATTTATGACCTATTTGACTCTATCTCTCATTATATATACAGTGACTTAAAAAAGTATTCATAGCCCGCAAACTTTTCCATATTTTTTTCACGTTATACCCAAAAGCGAAAACATTTTATTATAATTTTACGTGATGTACCAACACAAAGTCTAAAGTATTTGTGCAGTGTAAAAAAAATGATAAATTTTTTTAAATGTTTCAAAATCATATCAATCTTTAATTTGTGGGGGAGCCATAATCACAGAGTTATTCTCCCATCTAGGGCCCCATCCTTTTATAATGTCCCCTGTTCTGGGCCCTTTCCTGTAATAATATCCCTTATCATGCGCCCATTCCTGTGAAAATGTCCCCACTTTGGCCTCTTCCTTTTACTAAAGTCGGGGGGTCCTGGGCCCCTTCTTGTAATAATGTAACGATTATTTTTTCTAATATAGCATATGGACCTTACAATTTCAAATACGTTAACATTTACTAATCTTGAGGTTGAAACTGTGAATAAAACAAGGACATGTTGGGACTATGAAGTTGTCTGTAGATGACCTACAGAGGGATAGAGTATTTTAACATCCAGAAAAGACGTAATAGACAGGTGAGGCAGACTACTTTATCAACGGATTAAATCCTAAGAAAAAAAAGAAAGAGAGAATTAATTTCTGAAGTGTGCTACTGTTTCAATACACCGATCAGACCGGCACCAAGCGTTCTCACGGAGCAGCCGCTACCCCAATAAATTATATTGTGATTTACAGGGTGGGAGGAGGAGAAGGCTGCAAATCTGAATCTATTGAACAAAACTCTCTTGTGCTTATATTATTCATGTGCCAGTAAGAGTGTTATTGGCCTTTATCAGATTGAGGTGCAAGTGAATGTAGCTACAAATTACCTGCAGCAGTACATTGGCAATGGTAACATGCCGTAAGGTAATTAGACTCTGGCCTGATTTATAGTATTGTTTCCTATATAAATTCCTTCCATTGTATCCTTCCATGGTAAACGCCTCCTCGTCCCAAGGGGATGTGTGCTGATACACTGAGTGACATGTGTAATAGACTGCTTTAATTAAAGTAGAGCAATGCAAATTTCAATTCTGCTAACAATAATACAATGGATTTTATTTCTTAGAATAATTGCAGAGATTAGAGGGAGGGGGTTGTTACTGGTTAATGCTGTGGATGCGGCTCTAATAAAAATCTTTCTTGGCAATATTTACATATTAGCTTAGATTTTGATATAGTTTGAGAGAAAAAAATTACTTTAGGGAAACGTTGTTGTAATTGAATGCATCTTTTTGGTAAATAATACAAGCTGCCGTTTCTATTCAGATATAGTGATACATAATGTGCATGGAGGCTTAGTTCTGCTATGTCTGCAGGTCGATCGAGGGCACAGACAGCAGGATACTGCATCTTTAGCGACAGATTGACCAAAATGGAGTTCATCAGGAGTTCTTTTGTTGTTAAGAAGAATAATGTTGTCGATTATGCTAATATTGCAATGAAAACATTGACTCTTGATAGAACAAAACACTGCCTGAAGTGTATTTTGGTCTAGCTTTTATTTTAGACTTGTCATAGAAAAAAAATAAAAAGTTATTATTAGCAGAGTTCACAAACAATCAGTTAACTGGACAACCCCTTATTAGTGGGACTCTGTCGGCACAGAAAGACTGTTCAAGCCACGCCTAGGTGCTCAGTGCTTCACACCAGGACCAATCATTTAAGTACCATGATTAAGACCGGAGTGTCGAAACGTGTTGTTCGGTACCCCTCTGGGATCTACATGTTGTCCACATTGTGCCTGTCTTTATGAATTAAGTTTTATATTTTTCCATGCTGGAGTATCTTTTTTTTCTTCATTCTCTGGAACTTGCACGCCCAAGCCGAGGCGGCTCCGTGCGTGGAACTCATTCTTGGAAAGAGACTGCTAATGGTGAGCTGACGTCTCCCATTCCCCTTCCCTTTTCACAAATCATTTAAGTACACCTTCCCACCTACTTGTTTTCCATCAATCTCTATCCTCCCCTCTTCTTTGGTTGACTGATCTGGCTTGATAGTGCGAGAGAAACGAGGAAGATAGATGAAAACAATCACGTGGAAAGGTGTCGCTAAATGCTTGGCCCTGTTGTGATGCAGAGAGCACTTGTACTTGGTATCAACACTTATTATTTGCTCAAAGAGTCCCTTTAGAGACCCCAAGGTGCTGCAGAGAGTAAAAAAATCTTTACTTTACTGGTAGACCAGCGTTGCTGCTCCGCTCTCAACCCTGAACCACTGGATTCTTGACAAAAGCAATGTCCCATAACTGCTGCAGAACATTTGTAGTCACTGATTTGCTGTAACCTTCACAGTTTTGAAGAAGCATAATGTATTTCTTTTTCTAGGACAAAAAACATGAACACCACAGTTGATTAGCATTCACTCATTGGCTGCAGCGATCACATGACATTGATTATGTCAGGAGATCCGTTAGGGACACAAGGCTAAAAAAAAAAGCACTGGCACCAGTCGGGAAGGTAAGTATACATTTTATTTTTCTTTATGCAGCACCATGGGGCCATTGATAATGGACAGTCAAGTTGTAGTCAACTCATTTGTCTAATTGAAAGTTGAAATGTATCTTTGAGATCTACTAAAGTTCAATGTGTATGCATTAAAAATTGTCTTGAAAGTTTTTTTCATTAATATATCGCAATATAGCGACACAGAATTGCTTGTCTGCCATGAATCATTGTAGCCAGGATGAGAATGGAAGGCGAGGTGGTTCACCAATGGCCCGTAGGGAATAGAACAATTTATGTCATTATTTAAAAAGCAACTTCCTATGTTTAAAATTCACTGTATAAAAAATTGGATGCTACATCTGAGCAACTCGTAATGCTATAGGTTCAAGAGCTCAATAAGTGCTTCAAATTGGTGCAATTAAATGAATGACTGTCAATCAGGAATCATTCCAAAATAAAGAGACTGAGGGGGCAAGCAAATTCTAAGAGCGCTGTCCTAGGAACTTGAGAAATATCTTGCCCCTCCTGATGTCAGGATGCATGGTGCAGGAGCTACAGGACATTTTAAACAAGCACTGATTTGTGTTAAACCTACAAGACTAGTGCATGTGGCAATTTTTCCCACAAGGACTTTTGATCCAAGTGGATTATTGCTCATATGTACAAACACATTGGTCGGTGTATCAAAATAAATTTGTCTGAATGTATTCTAAGGACTCCTTCACACTAGCATAAATCGGTCTGTGTGCTTTTCATGTCAGCCACATGCCTCAAACTAAGAGTTCAAGGAGCCTTATAGCCAGTATGCTATTGCACATGGCTGATTCACACGGACCAATGGTTTGCATGGCTGTTTCATGGAGCAGAGTAGTAGCGCATGCAAAGTAAAAGCACTTCAGGCATCGGTCTGTAATGCAAATAAGCACACGGTGCTGTATGGAGAGCCTACCACATTTGCAATTTGAAACAAGAAAAACAGAGCAGAATACATCACTGTAACATTCTAAATATGGTGCCTTGCCTGAATAATTGGGACTTGGGTAATACCCATATGAACACTAAGAATCAATGCTCATAACAGAAAATACCTGGAGTAAATAGTCCAAGAGAAGATATACTTAAAAATTGTTTAACTTTATTAAATTACAAAAAGGCACAAAGTAGACAAAATTGTATCATGACAAAAAAGTTTCTACAGAGAGGGATCAGTAACAAAAAATTTGGGTCTTAGGGTATGTGTCCACTGTCCGGATTTACGGAGCATCACTGCAAGGTAAACAGACATGCTGCAATCTAAAGAGATGCGCCGCATGTCCGTAAACGCAGGGCCGCCGGGTGCGTGTTCGCACGCATAGTGGATACGGTATTTCATAAAATCCTCTTCACTATGCTGTAACATCTGGACGATGCGGGTTGAACGCTGCAGTTGTAAAAAGCGTTCAATCCGCAGCTAATCCGGATGTAAGCCGGCCCTTGGACATGCAACTTCAGAGAAAAGATATATATAATGAGGTGGGAACAGCATTGATTACAACATTACATATATAAAGTGCTAGTGCTACAGTAAATAGATATGCTATCTAACTAGCATGGCATAGTCTTCATGTGCAAATCCTGAGTGAACAAGATGCAAAAAGTGCCATGCGCCAATATAATACCATGCTGCTATTTATCTCATAAATGTAAAAATGCTCTTACCCATTGTCCCTCCTTAAGAAACCACACAGCTACTGTGGGGATTATATTTATTAGGAGGCACAATTGGGGTATTATTATAAGGAGGCATAATAGGGAGAGTTCTTATAATGTGGCACAATTAAGAGCATTATAACAGGGAGGCACAATGGGGAGCATTCTTACAAAAAAGATGCACAGTGGACATTATTATAAGGAGGAGTAATGGGGCATTTTTAAAAGGCACAATGGGAGCATTCTTACAATAAAGAGTCACAGGGGACATCAATATTAACCCCTTAATTCCATATGACGCACTATCCCATCGAGGTGGCCTGTGAATTAATTCCCAGGGATGGGAGAGTACGTCATAGTCAATCGGCCGCGCTCACGGGGGAGCGCGGCCGATTGCCGCTGGGTGTCAGCTGATTATTGCTGCTGGCATCCGGCACTATGTGCCAGGAGCAAGCACGGACCGCTCCCGGCACATTAACCCCTGGAACACTGCGATCAAACATGATCGCAACATTCCGGCGGCATAGGGAAGCATCGCTCAGGGAGGGGGCTCCCTGCGTGCTTCCCTGAGACCCTTGGAACAACGCGATGTGATTGCGTTGTTCAGAGGGTCTCCTATGTCCTCCTCTCTGCAGGCCCCAGATACAAAATGGCCGCGGGGCTCCTTCCGGGTCCTGCAGGGAGGTGGCTGGCAAGCACCTGCTCAGAGCAGGCACCAGCAAGCCTCCCTGCAATGCCTGTCAGATCACTGATCTGACACAGTGCGCTGCAAAGTGCCAGATCAGTGATCTGATAATATATTGTGATGTACCCCCCTAGGGCAATGTTATAAAGTAAAAAAAAAATATTTACATGTGTAAAAAAAAAAAAATCCTAAATAGAGAAGAAAAAAATATTGTTCCAATAAATACATTTCTTTATCTAAATAAAACAAAACAAAAAAGTACACATATTTAGTATCGCCGCATCCGTAACAACCCGACCTATAAAACTGTCCCACTAGTTAACCCCTTCAGTGAACACCGTAGAAAAAAAAAAAACGAGGCAAAAAACAACGCTATATTATCATACCGCCAAACAAACAGTGGAATAACACACAATCAAAAAGACAGATATAAATAACCATGGTACTGCTTAAGATGTCATCTTGTCCCGCAAGAAATGAGCCACCATACAGCATCATCAGTGAAGAAATAAAAAATTTATAGTCCTCAGAATAAAGCGATGCAAAAATAATTACTTTTTGTATAAAATAGTTTTTATCATATAAAAGCGCCAAAACATAAAAAAGATATAATTGCGTTATTGCTGTAATCTTACTGACCTTAACAATAAAACTGCTTTATCAATTTCACCAAACGTGGAACGGTATAAACGCCCCCCAAAAGAAAATCATGAATAGCTGGATTTTGGTCATTCTGCCTCACAAAAATCAGAATAATAAGCGATCAAAAAATGACACGTGCCTGAAAATGGCATCAATAAAAACGTCAACTCGTCCCGCAAAAAACAAGACCTCACATGACTCTGTAGACCAAAATATGGAAAAATTATAGCTCTCAAAATGTGGAGACGCAAAAACAATTTTTTTGCAATAAAAAGCGTCTTTTAGTGTGTGACAGCTGCCAATCATAAAAATCCGCTAAAAAAATTGCTATATAAGTAAATTAAGCCTCTCTTCATCACCCCCTTATTTAGCAAAAAAAATTAAATTAAAAAAATGTATTTATTTCCATTTTCCGGTTAGGGTTAGGGTTGGGGCTAAAGTTAGGGTTAGGGCTACAGTTAGGGTTGGGGCTAAAGTTAGGGTTAGGGTTGGGGCTAAAGTTAGGGTTATGGTTGGGGCTAAGGTACAGGTTAGGGTTTGGCTAAAGTTAGTGTTAGGGCTACAGTTAGGGTTGGAGCTACAGCTAGGGTTGGGGCTGAGGCTAAAGTTAGGGCTAGGGTTGGGGCTAAAGTTAGGGTTGGGGATAAAGTTAGGGTTAGGGTTGGGGCGAAAGTTAGGGTTAGAGCTACAGTTAGGGTTGGGGATACAGTTAGGGTTGGGGCTAAAGTTAGGGTTAGGATCGAGGCTAAAGTTAGGGTTAGGGTTGGGGCTAAAGTTAGGGTTAGGGTTGGGGTTCAGTAAGGGTTTGGATTACATTTACGGTTGGGATTAGGGTTAGGGGTGTGGATAGGGTTAAATTGGGATTAGGGTTAGGGGTGTGTTGGAGTTAGGGGTGTGGTTAGGGTTAGGTGTTATGATGCGGTGGTCTAGGAACAACATGGAACAAGCTCTGAGGGAAGTGGTAACTGTACTGACCGCAGACCCTAAGCTCAACACAACACTAGAAGTAGCCGTGGAATGCTCCTAACTCTCCCTAGGCATCTCGTCACAGCCTAAGAGCTAACTACCCCTGAAGACAGAAGCAGGAAAACGATCTTGCCTCAGAGAAAATCCCCAAAGGATAGATTAGCCCCCCACAAATAATGACTGTGAATGGAGAGGAAAAAGACATACACAGAATGAAACCAGGATGAGCACAGGAGGCCAGTCTAGCTTGATAGACAGGACAGGATGGAACACTTTGCGGTCAGTATAAAACACTACAAAAATCCACGCAGAGTAAACAAAAAATCTCCACACCTGACTAAAGGTGTGGAGGGTCACTCTGCTTCCCAGAGCTTCCAGCAAGACAGAAACTACTTCAAACTGATAATGCTGGACAAACAAAGAAAGCACAGAATGGATAAGTCCACAAACTATGGACAGAAAAAGTAAGCAAAAACTTAGCTTTGCAGAACTGGTCAGGATAACAGGGAACTCCAAAGAGATGTGAATCCAACCAGGAACCATTTACAAGTGGCACTAGCTGAAGGAACAGCCAGGCTTAAAGATGATAAGAGAGGAGATGATAAGTGGAGACAGCTGACAACAGCTAACTCCAAGGAGCAGCCATACCACTTGAAACCACAAGAGGGAGCCCAAGAGCAGAACTCACAAAAGTGCCACTTACAACCACCGGAGGGAGCCCAGGAGCAGAATTCACAACAGTTAGGGGTTTGTTGGGGTTAGGGCTTGTTAAGGCTGGAGGAACGCACCGAGTAAATAATGAGATAACATAGGTGCGTTCGCAGCCCGGGGTCCACCGTGCAGGAGTGGAACCTGCTGCTAGTATATGGCGGCACTATATTGCTGTACAATTTCAAATTCCACCTGATGAAAACGGTTTAACCATTGAAACACGTTGTGGTTCAACACTAAAATTCTTGATTTGGCCTCATTTCCAGCGCCCCTAGGACCGTTAATTGAGAGAAAGGCTCTGGAAACCTCCTCCAACCACAATTTGGGATTTGGTCCCTTTTTGCTGAGGGCAACCAAGGGAGCTACCAAAGTTGAGAAGTGGGGAATGAACTGGCGATAGCAATTAATGAATCCCATAAAGCGCAGCATCGCTTTGAGAGAATGGGGTTCCTAACAGTCCATCACAGCCTGTAGCTTTGCAGGATCCATAGCCAATCCCGGGTCGGAGATGATATAGCCAAGGAAAGGCAAGGACTCCTGCTCAAACACACACTTCTCCAACGTGGCATAGAGGGAGTTTACACGTAAGAGGTCGAAGACTTTACAAACATCTCTCTGGTGGGAGTCTATATCTGGAAAGTAGATGAGACTATCATCCAGATAGACTACGACCGAGGTGGAGAGCATATCGAAGAAGATATCATTCACAAAGTCTTAGAGAATGGCTGGAGCATTACAGAGCCTGAAGGGCATCACCAGGTATTCATAGTGCCCGTCCCTGGTGTTAAATGCCGTTTTCCATTCGTCCCCCTCATGGATGCGAATCAGGTTGTAAGAACCCCGCAGATCTAGTTTAGTAAATACCCTCACTCCCCGCAACCTGTCGAATAGCTCTGATATCAGAGGCAGAGGGTATTTATTCTTAACGGAGATGGTATCAAGACTAGAGTTGAGCGAAACAGATAGGCCAAATTCAAAATTCGCCGACTTTTGGCAAAGTCAGGTTTCGTGAAACCCGACCCGATCTCACTGTGGGATCGGGTCGGCGGTCGGCGATCTTCGCTCCAAAGTCAGTCATTGAGACACATATATATATATATATATATTTATATTTACTTCAGCGCGATATAGCAGAAAAGCCGGTAATTCAATTGCCGGCTTTTCATTTCTCCTGCCTAAACCCGACATGATATGAGACATGGTTTACATACAGTAAACCATGTCATATCCCCCTTTTTTTTGCATATTCCACACTACTAATGTTAATAGTGTGTATGTGCAAAATTTCGGCGCTGTAGCTATTAAATTTAAAGGTTAAATCACGGAAAAAAATGGCGTGGGTTCCCGTGCAATTTTCTCAGCCAGAGCAGTAAAGCCAGTGACTGAGGGCAGATATTAATAGCCTGGAGAGGGTCCATGGTTATTGCCCCCCCCTGGCTAAAAACATCTGCCCCCAGCCACCCCAGAAAAGGCACGTCTGGAAGATGCGCCTATTCTGGCACTTGGCCACTCTCTTCCCATTCCCGTGTAGCGGTAGGGTATGGGGTAATAAAGGGTTAATGTCACCTTGCTATTGTAAGGTAAGGTAAGCCAGATTAATAATGGAGAGGCGTCAATTATGACACCTATCCATTATTAATCCAATTGTATGAAATGGTTAAAAAAACACACACAATATTGCAAAGTATTTTAATGAAATAAACACACAGGTTGTTGTAATATTTTATTGCTCTCTCAATCCACCTGAAGACCCTCGACCTGTAACAAATTAAAAATAATAAACCAACAATATCTCATACCTTCCGTCGATATGTCCCACGCTTTAAATCCATCTGAAGGGGTTAAAATATTTTACAGGCAGGAGCTCTGTTATAATGCAGCTGTGCTCCTGCCTGTAAAACCCTGGGGAATGTAGGTAATGTAGGTCAATGACCTGTAGTTACCTTCATTCGCGGTGATGTGCCCTCTGCTGGATGTCCTCATATGACCTCGAGCCTGGGAACTTTTTCCCATGCTCCAGGTCATATGAGGACATCCAGCAGAGGGCGCATCACCGCGACTGAAGATAACTATAGGTCATTGACCTATATTACCTTAATTCCCCGGGGTTTTACAGGCACGAGCACAGATGCATTATAGCAGAGCTCCTGCCTGTAAAATATTTTAACCCCTTCAGATGGATTTACATTGTGGGACGTTACAGATCTACGGAAGGTATGTATATTGTTGGTTTATTATTTTTAATTTGTTACAGGTCGAGGGTCTTCAGGTGGATTGAAAGAGCAATAAAATATTACAACAACCTGTGTGTTTATTTTATTAAATACTTTGCAATATTGTGTGTGTTTTTTTTAACCATTTCATACAATTGGATTAATAATGGATAGGTGTCATAATTGACACCTCTCCATTATTAATCTGGCTTAATGTCACCTTACAATAGCAAGGTGACATTAACCCTTCATTACCCCATATCCCACCGCTACACGGGAGTGGGAAGAGAGTGGCCAAGTGCCAGAATAGGCGCATCTTCCAGATGTGCCTTTTCTGGGGTGGCTGGGGAAAGATGTTTTTAGCCAGGGGGGGCCAATAACAGTGTACCCTCTCCAGGCTATTAATATCTGCCCTCAGTCACTGGCTTTACCACTCTGGCGGAGAAAATTGTGCGGGAGCTCACGCCATTTTTTCCTGCGATTTAACCCTTAAATTTAATAGCTACAGCGCCGAAATTTTGCACATACACACTACTAACATTAGTAGTGTGGAATATGCAAAAAAAAGGGGGATATGACATGGTTTACTGTATGTAAACCATGTCTCATATCATGTCGGGTTTAGGCAGGAGAAATGAAAAGCTAGCAATTGAATTACCGGCTTTTCTGCTATATCGCGCTGAAGTAAATATAAAAATATATAGATTTCCCATTGACTTGCATTGGGTTTCGTGTTTCGGCCAATCCCCCGACCCTGACTTTTCAAGAAGATCGGCCGATTTCACTCGACTCGACTTTTGAGAAAGTCGGGTTTCGCGAAACCCGACTCGACCTCAAAAAAGGAAAAGTCGCTCAACCCTAGTCAAAACCCCTGTAATCTATGCATGGATGTAGTTCTCCATTCTTCTGCACGAAGAAGAACCCTGCCCCTGCAGGTGACACTGACTTCCTAATGAATCCTCTTGCCAGATTCTCCTGGATATATTGGGACATTGCCTCCATCTCCAGGAGAGACAGGGGATAGACTCAACCCCAGGGAGGCTCTGCACCAGGCAAGAGGTCAATAGGACAGCCATAGGGGCAGTGGGGCACAAGGGTCTCCACAGCCCTCTTGGAAAATACATCCGCATAGGTCCAGTAGTGCTTGGGGAGAGAGGAAAGATCTGCAGGTACTTCAGTAGTAGCAACCTGAATGCACTCCCTCTGACGTCTGCCCTCACAAGATTTACTCGATCCCAAAATTCTCCCTGAGGACCACTCTATATGAGGGGAGTGAAAACGTAACCAGGGTATCCCTAGCAGGATCTCGTCTATTCCCTCGGGGAGGACAAGAAGAGAAATAATCTCCTGAGAGGATGGTGACATAGACAATGCAAATAGGATGGTCTGGTGTGTTATTTGTGAGGGCAGAGTCGACCCATTCAAAACTCGCACAGTCACCGGCTTGGCGAGCATCACCAGGGGTATTGTGTGGCATTGGGCAAAGGCTGAGGACATAAAATTCCCCTCCGCCCCAGAATGTGCACAAAGCTCGACTGTAAGAGTGGTTGGGCCTAAACTGATTGTCCCTTTGAATGACAGTTTTGAGGAAAACATCGCCATGTGTAGTGTACCACCTCCTACATCCACTAGATGCTGAGAACATCTGGAGGCAAAATGTCCTGACCGCCGGCAGACATGACAGACCTTGAGTGCACGAGCGGTCCGGGACTTAGATCCCACTCGTAACACCTCCTTGGCCTCCTGTGGCTTGGATGCCTGGACCGGAGATTCCAGAGGTATGGCGAAGGTGGGAGGCAGCCGAAACCTCTGCCTACAATGGGCTCGCTCCAACCTTCGCTCATTAAAACAAAGATCGATGCGAGTTGAAACAGCTATTAGCTCCTCCAGTGTGGCGGGAATCTCCCTAGTGGCCAAAGCATCCTTTACATGGTCAGTCAGCCTCCTCCAAAATACAGGGATGAGGGCTTTATCCGGCCACTCCAGCTCAGATGCTAAAGTCCGGATGTGGACAGAAAAATGGCTGACCATGGAAAAGCCCTGTGTCAGTGCCAGCAGTTGGAGCGCCATATGATGAGTGATTTGAGGTCCCAAAAAGACCTGTTTTAGAGTGCTCAGTAACCGGAGACCACTCTGCACCACATGATCGTTGCGCTCCCACAGCGGCGTAGCCCACTCCAATGCCCTGTCCGACAAGAGGGATATAATGAATCCCACCTTAGCCCTCTCTGAGGGGAAATGTGCAGCGAGGAGCTCAAGATGTATCGCACACTGGTTCACGAATCCACTGCATGACTTGCTATCACCAGAGTACCTATCTGGCAGCAGGGGGCGGGATAAGGTCGGAAAAGAGGTGGCAGTGGACAAACTAGCTGCAGCCACGCTAGCAGCCTGAACAGCTACTGTGGCAACATCCACACCTGAGGTTGTGTGCTCGAGAGCCGCCAACCTGCCCTCCAGCTGCTGGATGTACCGCTGCAGTCATTGTTCGTCCGCCATACTAGCCAGATACTGGCGCTAGTATACTGTTAGGGCTGGTGGAATGCACCAAGTAAATAATGAGATAATATAGGTGCGTTCGCAGCCCGGGGTTCACTGTGCAGGAGTGGAACCTGCAGCTAGTATATGGCCACACTATATGGCGGTACAACCCCTGAATAGACACGGGTTCCGTCACCCGGTCTGTATAGGAGCGAACTCTGTTGCTTCACAGAGTCGCTGGGATTAGGATAACGCTGTGCCCTGTTAACCTCACAGAGGATCACAGCTAACTAACAGAGCAGGTAGCATACAGTGGTCGGACAGTCAGCATCAGCACACAAACAACTCCTCTCCAGAGGTGCCGGAATTCTAGTGGCTATACAGCTGACCCTGAGTGCATGTAGACACAGACCACAAGGTAGCTCAGCTCATAAACATAAGTTGATACTAGTGCATGGCCGTGCGGCCATGCAAATCTTTTATAGAGAGAGGTCTCCGGAACCTTCCTAGTGGTCCAATACGAACTACTTCAGGACCTGAGCATGTAACCCCAACCTCCAATGAGAGGTCGTCCCTTAGACATGCTCAGTAGAGGAAAAGCAGGACTTAGTACCAGGAGCATCTGCTTGCTGCAGAACAGTTCTGGTTACATTGGCTGAGCCTGGAAGATCAGCAGTAGCCAATCACTAACCAATCACAGTATCTGCCTGAGCAAGATGCTGGGATTGACATCTCCGCTGAGCAGGCTCCACTGTGGCTGAAGGAGAATGGGAGACCGCAGCGGAGGTGGTTTGAGATTCCCCCTGTGCAGTGGCGGGATCTCGACACCTAACAAGGGTGTGTTGGGGTTAGGGGTGTGGTTGGGATTAGGGTTAAGGGCATGTTCGGGTTAAGGGTGTGGTTAGGGTTAGGGTTAGGATTAGGGTTAGGGGTGTGTTTGGGTTAGGGTTTCAGTTAGAATTGGGGGTTTCCAATGTTTAGGCACATCAGGAGCTCTCCAAACGCGACATGGAGTCCGATCTCAATTCCAGCCAATTCTGCGTTGCAAAAAAGTAAAACAGTGCTCCTTCCCTTCCGAGCACTCCTGTGCGCCCAAACAGGGGTTTACCCCAACATATGGGGTATCAGCATACTCAGGACAAATTGGAAACAACAATTGGGGTCCAATTTCTTCTGTTACCTTTGGGAAAATACAAAACTGGGGGCTAAAAAATAATTTTTGTTAAAAAAAAAAGGATTTTGTATTTTTAAGGCTCTGCGTTATAAACTGTAGTGAAACACTTGGGGATTCAAAGTTCTCACAACACATCTTGATAAGTTCCTTAGGGGGTCTAGTTTCCAATATGGGGTCACTTGTGGGGGGTTTCTACTGTTTAGGTATATCAGGGGCTCTGTAAATGAAACTTGACTCCGGCAGACCAATCCATCTAACGGTGCTCCTTCCCTTCCGACAAAAACTTTTGAGGTCCAATTTCTCCTGTTACCCTTGGAAAAATACAAAACTGGGGGCTAAAAATAATTTTTGTGGAAAAAAAAAGAATTTTTATTTCACGGCTCTGCGTTATAAACTGTAGTGAAACACTTAGAGGTTCAAAGATCTCACAACACATCTAGATAATTCGTTGGGGGGTCTCGTTTCCAATATGGGGTAATTTGTTGGGAGTTTCTCCTGTTTAGGTACATCAGGGGCTCTGCAAATGCAACGTGACACCTGCAGACCATTCCATTTAAGTCTGCTTTCTAAATGGCGCTCCTTCCCATGGAGCTCTGCCATGCGCCCAAACCGTGTTTCCCCCCCCCCACATATGGGGTATCAGTGTACTCAGGAGAAATTGGACAACAACTTTTGAGGTCCAATTGCTCCTTTTACCCCTGGGAAAATACAAAACTGGGGGCTAAAAATAATTTTTGTGGAAAAAAAAATAATTTTTATTTTCACGGCTCTGTGTTATAAACTGTAGTGAAACGCTTAAAGGTTCAAAGTTCTCACAACACATCTAGATAAGTTCCTTAGGGGGTCTACTTTCCCTTTCGAGCTATGCCATGCTCCCAAACAGTGGTTTAACCCCCACATATGGGGTATCATTTGTACTCAGGACAAATTGCACAACAACTTTTTGGGTCCAATTTCTTCTCTTACCCTTAGGAAAATAAAAAATTAGGAGCAAAATATGTTTTTTTGTGAATAAATATGATTTTTTTATTTTTACTGCTCTGCATTATAAACTTCTGTGAAGCACTTGGTGGGTCAAAGTGCTCACCACATATCTAGATAAGTTCCTTAGGGGCTCTACTTTCCAAAATGGTGTCACTTGTGGGGGGGTTTCAGTGTTTATTCACATCAGGGGCTCTCCAAGCGCAACATGGCGTCCCATCTCAATTCCTGTCAATTTTGCATTGAAAAGTCAAACGGCGCTCCATCCCTTCTGAGCTCTGCCATGCGCCCAAACAGTGGTTTACCCCCACATATGGGGTATCGGCATACTCAGGACAAATTGTACAACACCTTTTGGGGTCCAATTTCTCCTATTACCCTTGGTAAAATAAAGCAAATTGGAGCTGAAGTAAATTTTTGGAAAAAAGTTAAATGTTCATTCTTTTTTAAACATTCCAAAAATTCCTGTGAAACACCTGAAGGGTTAATAAACTTCTTGAATAAGGTTTTGAGCACCTCGAGGAGTTTTTAGAATGGTGTCACACTTGGGTATTTTCTATCATATAGACCCCTCAAAATGACTTCAAATGTGATGTGGTCCCTTAAAAAAATGGTGTTGTAAAAATAAGAAATGGCTGGTCAACTTTTAACCCTTATAACGCCCTAATAAAAAAAATTTGGTTCCAAAATTGTGCTGATGTAAAGTAGACATGTGGGAAATGTTACTTATTAAGTATTTTGTGAGACATATCTCTGTGATTTAAGGGCATAAAAATTCAAAGTTGGAAAATTGCAAAATTTTCAACATTTATGCCAAATTTCCATTTTTTCACAAATAAACGCAGGTAATATCAAATAAATTTTACCAGTATCATGAAGTACAATATGTCTCGAGAAAACAGTGTCAGAATCATCAGGATCTGTTGAAGCATTCAAGAGTTATCAAGAGTTATAACCTCATAAAGTGACAGTGGTCAGACATGTGAAAATTGGCCTGGTCATTAACGTGCAAACCACCCTTGGGGGTAAAGGGGTTAAGAGAGTGGCTTGATCAGGAGGAAAAGTAAGGTCATATTATAAAGAAGCACTGGGGCTGTATAACAGGAGGGGATTATTCTTGCTATCAAGAGACACAGAGGGGGGCAGTATTACTATACGAGGCACTAATTACAGCACAATATGGGTTGTGTAGAAGTGAAGGAATGTGATGCGGGTGCTAAGGAATAGATAAGTCAAAGATGTCAGCGTTCCATTTTTCAGAGACGAGTCATTGATTGTAGAGGTGCTCATGGAGGTTTGGGCTGAATTTAAAATGTAAAGGAAGGTAAATGCATGCAATCAGTGAGAACATCAATTATGAGTCACTGGGTTTATCTGCACAGTATACACATATATGGCCTGCAGAGCACTGTTGTACAACTGATGTCTTCTACAGTATTATTTGCCTCATTTTGCAGCACTGATGGTAACATTGGCCTTGGTATATCATCTTCATTGGTATCATTCTGTGACTATGTGAAGGTATTATGTGGTCCCATAATGGCGGTATTATTTAAACTCATGTTGTGATATTATTGGTAATAATGGTTTTGCAGTATATTAACCCCTTTACCCCCAAGGGTGGTTTGCACGTTAATGACCGGGCCAATTTTTACAATTCTGACCACTGTCCCTTTGTGAGGTTATAACTCTGGAACGCTTCAACGGATCCCAGTGATTCTGACAATTTTTTCTTGTGACATATTGTACTTCATGACAATCGTAAAAATTCTTTGATAGTACCTGCGTTTATTTGTGAAAAAAATGGAAATTTGGCGAAAATTATGAAAATTTCGCAATTTTCCAACTTTGAATTTTTATGCAATTAAATCACAGAGATATGTCACACAAAATACTTAATAAGTAACATTTCCCACATGTCTACTTTACATCAGCACAATTTTGGAACCAACATTTTTTTTTGGTAGGGAGTTATAAGGGTTAAAAGTTGACCAGCAATTTCTCATTTCTACAACACCATTTTTTTTAGGGACCACATCTCATTTGAAGTCATTTTGAGGGGTCTATATGATAGAAAATACCCAAGTGTGACACCTTTATAAAAACTACACCCCTCAAGGTGCTCAAAACCATATTCACGAAGTTTATTAACCCTTCTGGTGCTTCACAGGAATTTTTTGAATGTTTAAATAAAAATGAACATTTAACTTTTTTTCACAAAAAATTTAATTCAGCTCCAATTTGTTTGATTTTACCAAGAGTAACAGGAAAAAATGGACCCCAAACATTGTTGTACAATTTGTCCTGAGTACGACAATACCCCACATGTGGGGGTAAACCACTGTTTGGGCGCATGGCAGAGCTCGGAAGCGAAGGAGCGCCATTTGACTTTTCAATGCAAAATTGACTGGAATTGAGATGGGACGCCATGTTTCGTTTGGAGAGCCCCTGATGTGCCTAAACATTGAAACCCCCACAAGTGACACCATTTTGGAAAGTAGACCCCCTAAGGAACTTATCTAGAGGTGTGGTGAGCACTTTGACCCACCAAGTGCTTCACAGAAGTTTATAATGTAGAACCGTAAAAATAAAAAATAATATTTTTTCACAAAAATTATCTTTTCGCCCCCAATTTTATATTTTCCCAAGGGTAAGAGAAGAAATTGGACCCCAAAAGTTGTTGTACAATTTGTCCTGAGTACGCTGATACCCCATATGTGTGGGTAAACCACTGTTTGGGCGGATGGGAGAGCTCGGAAGGGAAGGAGCGCCGTTTGACTTTTCAATGCAAAATTGACAGGAATTGAGATGGGATGCCATGTTGCGTTTGGAGAGCCACTGATGTGCCTAAACATTGAAACCCCCCACAAGTGACACCATTTTGGAAAGTAGACCCCCTAAGGAACTTATCTAGAGGTGTGGTGAGCACTTTGACCCACCAAGTGCTTCACAGAAGTTTATAATGCAGAGCCGTAAAAATAAAACAAAAAAGTTTTCCCACAAAAATTATTTTTTTAGCCCCCAGTTTTGTATTTTCCCGAGGGTAACAGGAGAAAGTGGACCCCAAAATTTGTTGCCCAATTTGTCCTGACTGCGATGATACACCATATGTGGGGGGAACCACTGTTTGGGCGCATGGGAGGGTTCGGAAGGGAAGGAGTTTCATTTGAATGCAGACTTAGATGGAATGGTCTGCAGTTGTCACATTGCGTTTGCAGAGCCCCTAATGTACCTAAACAGTAGAAACCCCCCACAAGTGACACCATTTTGGAAAGTAGACCCCCTAAGGAACTTATCTACATGTGTTGTGAGCACTTTGCCCCACCAAGGGCTTTACAGAAGTTTATAATGGAGAGTAGTGTTGAGCATTCCGATACCGCAAGTATCGGGTATCGGCCGATATTTGCGGTATCGGAATTCCGATACTGAATTCCGATACTTCCCGCGTATCGGATACCGGAATCGGAAGTTCCCAGAATTCAAATTGAACGCAGCAGCCAATGAGGAATGAATGAAAGTGTGGGCACATCCTGTTTAGCATGGTGGGCATGTAAGTACTGGCAAGGCTGGGATTGGCTGCTGAAATGATGTCACTCTGCACTATAAAAAAGCGCTGCCGCCATTTTGCGCTCACTCTGCTGTGATTTCAGTTAGGGACAGGACGCTGTGTTCTAACTGAGGGCCAGTCGAGCTAGCTAATTGCTTTATTTTCCTTTCCAAAGGCTAATTTAGCAAAACGCTGTGTGTTCTTCACTGTTCACCTTGCTCTTGCCTTGCAGCGCTGTTTTAACAGCGTTCTGCAAGGTCTCTGTGTGTGTGTGTGTGTGTGCAGCTCACTCTGTAGTCTGTGTGCAGCCATATACCCGGTTGTATTCAGCTCAGGGGGGGTTCACACTGCCTCACACAGTTGTTCTTTTTTGCTCTTAGTGCAGCCTGCTGCACATTTTTTCTCAAATTTCCTATTAGTGTTTTTCCACCAGTCTCCAGCTCTATTGTGGAAAAACACTACATAGGATAACCTAGAGGGGGGTTTTTGGGCCTTGCAGCGCCGTTTACGGCTGTCTGCACGGTCTCCGTGTGAGCCCAGCTCGCCCTGTAGTCTGTGTGCAGCCATAGCCGGTTGGATTCAGCTCAGGGTTCGTTACTGGCTCATACCTTGAGAAAAATTTTCCTTTTTTTCAAATAGTGCAGCCTGTTTAAAATTTGAAAAAAAAAATTCCTATTAGTGTCTTTCCACTCGTATCCAGCTAAATAGTGGAAAAACACTATATAGGATAACCTAGAGGAGGGTTTTTTGGCCTTGCAGCGCCGTTTACGGCTGTCTGCACGGTCTCCGTGTGAGCCCAGCTCGCCCTGTAGTCTGTGTGCAGCCATAGCCGGTTGGATTCAGCTCAGGGTTCGTTACTGGCTCATACCTTGAGAAAAATTTTCCTTTTTTTCAAATAGTGCAGCCTGTTTAAAATTTGAAAAAAAAAATTCCTATTAGTGTCTTTCCACTCGTATCCAGCTAAATAGTGGAAAAACACTATATAGGATAACCTAGAGGAGGGTTTTTTGGCCTTGCAGCGCCGTTTACGGCTGTCTGCACGGTCTCCGTGTGAGCCCAGCTCGCCCTGTAGTCTGTGTGCAGCCATAGCCGGTTGGATTCAGCTCAGGGTTCGTTACTGGCTCATACCTTGAGAAAAATTTTCCTTTTTTTCAAATAGTGCAGCCTGTTTAAAATTTGAAAAAAAAAATTCCTATTAGTGTCTTTCCACTTGTATCCAGCTAAATAGTGGAAAAACACTATATAGGATAACCTAGAGGAGGGTTTCTTGGCCTTGCAGCGCCGTTTACGGCTGTCTGCACGGTCTCCGTGTGATTTAAACTAGCTCTGTAGCCCGATCTGCACCAAAAAAAAGGTTAAGTTCACCAAACACAACTTACACTTGTGTAGGCCACATTTGAAAAATAATAAAGTTTAGTCCACAATTTACAACATTAGTGTTTCTTACACCTGTTAGGAGGAGCATTACAGGAATAAGCACACTAAGGCCTTAGTACTTTTCTGCTTATCTTTATCTGTCAACCAAGATGAAGAGGGCAGGGAGTAAGGCACGTGGGCGTGGGCGCGGAGCAGGGAGAGGAGCAGGGAGAGGACGTGGTGATTCTGTGCCTGCTGCGGGCGCCGGTGACTCGTCGTCACTCAGTTTCAGCAGGGAACAGTCCTTCATGCGCAGCTTTGTCGGAGAGCGCCGTGCACCGCTGCTGCGTGAAGACCAAATTGAAGCCGTTGTCGGGTGGATGGCAGCTAACGCCTCGGCATCGACTTCAGTTAGTGCCACATCCTCTCAGGCACAGAGCACTGGAGAGCAGCCATCTGTCTCTTCACCACCTGCCAAATTGGCCAGGCAGTCAGAGAGCCCAGGACAGGAGCCGTCTCTACTTCTGTTCTCTGAATCTCTTGGCTTGGAAACAGGGGGCCAGCCAAGCAGCATTGGAGAAATGGAAGAAGAGGCAGTGTGCAGTGATGCCCAACACCTTTTTCTCTCTGACTCTGAAGAGGCAGGTGGGCCAGTGCCTCCGGTGACCACAGCGCAGTACGCATCTGATGATGAAACTCAGGTGCCGCTTTCTCGTGCGTACTGTGCTGCTGAGACTACCCAGGAGGAGCAGTTGGTGGCAGAGGGTAGTGGAGATGATGAGGTCCTTGACCCATCGTGGCGTGAGGAACAGGAAGGTGGTGGGAGCAGCTCAGAGGAAGAGCTTCCTCTTACGGGCCAAAGAGGGAGAGGGAGGGGGAAGACTGCGGAGCCTGTAGCCTCCACTTTGGCACCCGTTAGGAGCCTGTCTCTTTCCAAAGCCAAAAAGGGCGCTCCCAAGACTTGCAGTGCCTGGTCCTTTTTTGACACAGTTGCAGATGACATTTGTTTTGTCAAATGCAAGCTGTGTCATCATAAAGTAAAAAGAGGGAAAAATGTCAGCAACCTCAATACCACAAATATGTGGAAACATGTGCGGACCAGGCACGCGGTGGAGTTACAGAAACACACTGAAGATGTAGGCCAACCAACAGCGGCAGCTACCACCTCTTCAGCTCGTGTTGCCTCTTCCTCCAGCTCACGCACAGCTGGTTTGGCTTCCTCCCAGAGACCTTGTGTAATTCCACCCACAGCACCACCTTCCCAGTCATCCTCACACTCCCAGTCTACTCTACAGCCATCGGTAGTACAGGCATGGGAGAAAAGGCGGGCATTCTCGGCCAACCACCCCCGAGCACAGGCTCTGAATGCAGGCATTGCCAAACTGTTGTCCCTGGAAATGCTCTCGTTCAGGCTGGTGGAGACTGACAGCTTCCGTGACTTGATGGCATTGGCAGTCCCACAGTACAAGGTGCCCAGCCGCTTTTACTTCAGCAGGCAGGCTGTCCCTGCCCTGCACAGGCATGTTGAGGCAAACATAAAACATGCGCTACTGAACGCCGTCAGTAGCAAGGTCCACCTCACCACCGATGCGTGGACCAGTCAGCATGGACAGGGGCGATATGTTTCCCTCACTGCCCATTGGGTTAATGTTGTTGAGCCAGGTACAGATCGTGCGAGTGGCGCAGGACGTGTCCTGCCCACTCCAAGGATTGCAGGAATCCAGTCTGTACGCATCGACTCCTCCTCTTACACCAGTTCCTCTGATTCCTCTCTGCAGGATCCGTCACAGTCCACCCCCACATGGACCCGTGAACGTTTACCTATGACCGACATGAGCACAGCCGTGGCCAAACGTCAGCAGGCCGTCTTGAAACTAGTTTCATTGGGGCATCGAAGCCACACAGCGCAGGAGCTCTGGAATGCCATAAAGCAGGAGAGCGATGTGTGGTTACTGCCAGCGAATCTCCAGCCAGGCATGGTAGTGTGTGACAATGGCCGAAATCTGGTGGCAGCTTTGGCCCTTGGCAACCTCACTCACATCCCATGTCTGGCACATGTGCTCAATTTGGTTGTGCAGAGTTTTCTGAGGGACTATCCGGATCTTGATGCCCTGCTGCACAAGGTCCGCCTAGAGTGTGCTCACTTGCGGCGTTCCAGCTTGGCCAGATCCCGCATTGCTGCTCTGCAGCGCCGATTCCGCCTTCCGGAACACCGCATCATATGTGACCTACCTACCCGGTGGAATTCCACGTTACATATGTTGGAGCGGTTGTGTGAGCAGCAGCAAGCAGTTATGGAGTACCAGCTGCATCAGGCGCAAAGAAGTCGCAGTCAGCGCCGATCAGACTTCACAACCACAGAGTGGGCCACTATGAAGGACGTCTGCCAGGTTTTGCGTCCTTTTGATTATTCCACGCGGATGGCAAGTGCAGATGATGCACTAGTCAGCATGACTGTCCCCCTTATCTGCCTGCTTCAGCAAACTTTGCAAGGGTTAAGGGATGATGTGGTGGAAGAGGTGGAGGATGAGGAGTCACCTTTTCCATCAGCTTCTGGAGAGTCAGCGCCACGTGGTTCCTCACAAAGGGGTACGCAGGGGCAATTTGTGAGGAGGATGAGGAGGAGTCAATGGAGGAGGAAGAGCTCCGTCCAGAGGAGGGAGTGACACAATTGTCCAGTGGTCAGTGTGTACAGCGAGGGTGGGGTGATGACGAGCGGGCAGAGATCATGTCTCAAGCAGGGGACAGCGTTTCTGGGCCGGTTGGCACTCTGCAGCACATGGTGGATTTCATGCTGCAGTGCCTGAGAAACGACCGCCGCATCGACCACATTCTCAACATGCCTGATTATTGGGTGTTCACCCTCCTCGATCCTCGCTACCGGGACAACGTCCAAAACCTCATCCCTGCGTTGACCCGGGAGCGTAAATTGCGGGAGTACCACGACACACTGGTGAATTCCATCATCTTCTCCTGTCCAACTGAGAGGAGTGCTGCTAGTGCTTTACAAAGCAGCTCAGTGCGTCGAGGCAGTGGGGGAGGCTCTGCCCAAAGAGGGAGCAGAAGCAGTGCCTCTGCCCAAGGCAAGCCCAGTATGGCACAACTCTGGCACACTTTTGTGTGCCCGCCCCAAATGTCTACACCATCACCGGCGGCTCCAGTCAGCAGGAGGCAACGGTTCCGTCAGATGGTGACAGACTACATGGCTTGCCCTCTTACTGTACTCCCAGACGGCTCTTCCCCGTTCAAGTTTTGGGTCTCTAAGCTGGATACATGGCCAGAGCTAAGCCAGTATGCATTGGAGGTGCTGGCTTGCCCTGCGGCTAGTGTCTTATCGGAACGTGTCTTTAGTGCCGCAGGTGGTGTACTAACAGACCGTCGCATGCGACTATCCTCCGATAACGTTGACCGGCTTACTTTCCTGAAAATGAACCAGGCCTGGATCTCGCAGGAATTTGCCACTCCTCTGCCTGATTAAGTAATTGGGTGTCATCCAGGTCTCCTGCTGTGTTCATCTTTCTACCACCTGAACTGCTATTCCTGGGCTCCAACACCGCCAGTTGCGGCTCAGAAGTGCAGGCTGCACAGTAAAAACATACGACCCAGTGTTATTGGGTTTCAGTAACGTCAGCTGATCCCCAGCTGTGTAGCCGGCAATGTGTCCTGCGACCGCCACGCTGGCACAACAACCTAAATGTAAGGGAACCTGTCCCCCCCCCCCCCCCCCCGTCGTTTGTTACTGAAAGAGCCATCTTGTGCAGCAGTAATGCTGCACAAGGAAAAGGTAGCTCTTTTTTTTTAGCTCTTTGCACACGCAGAACTTAACACTTATAAAATGTGTTCACTGATACCGTTATACCGTCCCGGAGCTGGGACTTTCCTTCGTAATGTGACGCAGCACAGCCGTCATTCCTACCCCCTTGGTGCCATGCGCTGCCTCCTCAGCGTTGTTTTAAGCTGTCACGGAGCCTGCGCTGTTCTGTTATCCCTTGGGCATGCCCTATTTGCGCTGCCTGTCTTCTGACATAATTTGGTGTCAGGCTGGCTGCGCCTGTGCGGCCGCGGTGCCCGAGATCCCGCCTCGCAGTGTCTTCTGATTGAGTCACACTGCGGGCCTGGGATCCATGGGCATGCGCAGTGCATATCTTCCCCTCGGGCTCTCGCTCATTTCCCTCCGCCTTCTTTAGACTGTGCGCCGTCAGCTGATCCCTAGCATGCCACGGCCGTGACACCGCACAGTCTGAAGAAGAGGGAAGGAGGGGAGTGAGAGTCGAGGTTATGCACTGTGCATGCCCATGGTTCCAAGGCCCGCAGTGGGATTACGTTAGATGAGACTGCGAGGTGGGATCTGGAGCAGCGTGGACGCACAGGCACTGACAGCCTGACACCAAATTATGTCAGAAGACAGGCAGCGCTAATTGGGCATGGCCAAGGGCTAACAGAACAGCGCAGGCTCCGTGGCAGCTTAAAACAACGCTGAGGAGGCAGCGCACGGCATCAAGGGGATAGGAATGACAGCTGTGCTGTGTCCCATTACGAAGGAAATTCGCACCTCCGGAACGGTTTAACGGTATAAAGGGACACATTTTTAGTGTTTACTTCGGTGTTTGCAAGGAGCATAATTAAAAGAGCAACCTTTTCCTTTTGCATCCTTAGTGCTGCACAACATGGCTCTTTCAGCTACAAACGTCTTGGGGGGGGGGGTTAAAGGTTTCCTTTCAACTTGCTCCAATCAGGCTTCGGCCTACACTCTGTTCCTCTGCTCCTCCTGCTGTCCCTGGGCTCTAACACCGCCAGTTGGTGCCTGGAAGTGCTGTGTGCACAGTCAACAGTCGCTCCTCTGTTATTGGGGTTCAGTAACGTCAGCTGATCCCCAGCTGTGTGTGCGGCAATACCTCCAATCTGCTCCTCCTGCTGTCCCTGGGCTCTAACACCGCCAGTTGGTGCCTGGAAGTGCTGTGTGCACAGTCAACAGTCGCTCCTCTGTTATTGGGGTTCAGTAACGTCAGCTGATCCCCAGCTGTGTGTGCGGCAATACCTCCAATCTGCTCCTCCTGCTGTCCCTGGGCTCTAACACCGCCAGTTGGTGCCTGGAAGTGCTGTGTGCACAGTCAACAGTCGCTCCTCTGTTATTGGGGTTCAGTAACGTCAGCTGATCCCCAGCTGTGTATCCGGCAACGTGTCATGCGACCGCCACGCTGGCACAACTAAAATGTAAGGGGACCTGTCCCCCCCCCCCCCAGGCGTTTGTTACTGAAAGAGCCACCATGTGCAGCACTAATACTGCACAAGGGAAAGGTCGCTCTTGAAATTATGCTCCTTGCAAACGCTGAACTACACACTCATGTAATGTGTCCCCTCACACCGTCCAACCGTCCCGGAGGTGGGACTTTCCTTTGTAATGTGACGCAGCACAGCCGTCATTGCTACCCCCTTGGCACCGTGCGCTGCCTCCTTAGCGTTGTTTGATTCCGTCATGGACCCTGCGCTGTTATGTTATCCCTTGGCCATGCACAGTTTGCGCTGCCCGTCCTCTGACATCATTTGTTGTCGTCCTGGCTGCGCCTGTGCGTCCACGCTGCCCGAAATCACACCTCGCAGTGTCGTCTAATGTGATCCCACAGTGGGCCTGGTATCCATGGCCATGCGCAGTGCATATACTAGCCTCTCACTCCCCTTCTTCACGCTTCTTCAGACTAGGCGGCGTCAGCTGATCCCTAATAGCATGCCACGGCCGTGACGCCGCACAGTCTGAAGAAGCAGGAAGGAGGTGAGTGAGAGGCGATGATATGCACTGCGCATGCCCATGGATCCCTGGCCCGCAGTGGGACTACATTAGATGACACTGCAAGGTTGGATCTCGGGCAGCTTGGACGCACAGGCACTGCCAGCCTGACACCTACATGATGTCAGAAGACGGGCACCGCTAACTGTGCATGGCCAAGGGATAACATTACAGTGCGGGCTCCGTGACAGAACCAAACAACGTTGAGGAGGTGGTGCCCGGCACCAAGGGGGTTGGAATGACGGCTGTGCTGTGTCACATTACAAAGGAAAGTCCCACTTCCGGGATGGTTTGACGGTGTGAGGGGACACATTATATGAGTGTGTACTTCAGCGTTTGCAAGGAGCATAATTTTCGGAGCCACCATTTTCCATGTGCAGTATTACTGCTGTACAAGATGGCTCTTTCAGCAACAAATGCCTGGGGGGGGGGTTAAAGGTTCCCTTTCAACTTGCTCCACTGCAGGCTTCGGCCTACACTCTGCTCCTCTTTGATTCCCTGGGTTTCAACACTGTCAGTTGCCACCTGGAAGTGTTGTCTACACAGAAAAAAACACTAGGTGATGTGTCAGTGGGGTTCAGCACCGCCAGCTGTTCCCCTGCTGTGTAGTCGGCAACGTGTCCAGCACAAGCCACGCTGGCACAACAGAACAAAAGCTGCCACCAGTGCAGGCTTCGGCCTACACTCTGCTCCTCTCCTCCTCCTGCTGACCCTGGGCTCAAACACCGCTAGTTTTTGCCCGGAAGTGCTAGCTGCACAGAGAAAAACACCAGCCAATGTGTTAGTGGGGTTCAGCAACGCCAGCTGTTCCCCTGCTGTGTAGCCGGCAACGTGACCTGCAAACGCCATGCAGGCACAGGAACTGAAATTAAAAGGGAACCTGGCCCCACCCCCCCAGGTGTTTCTATGTATAACAGCCACCTAGTACAGCAGTACTGCTGCATTTGTACAAGGTGGCTGACTTTTTCTCCTTGCCCACGTGGAACTCAACACGTACAAAATGTGTCTCATTGAGACCATTCCACTGTCCCTGAGGTGTGACTTTCCTTTGTAATGATACGCAGCACCCCCCTTGGTAGCGTTTCCCGTCTTTTGTCATCATGGTTAGCTGGCTGCGCCTGTGCATCCGCCCTGCTAGAAACAACGCCCCTCGTTGTCATATTTATTTTGTCAGCGAGGGTGTGGTTTATGGGCACGAGCAGTGCATATGTTCGCCTGTCTTAACTCATCTCCTTCCGCCTTCTTCAGACTGTGCGGCCTCCTGGCCGTGGTAGGCGATAAGGGATCAGCTGAGGCCGCCCAGTCTGGAGCAGGTGTAAGGACATGTGTAAGCGGCAAACCTATTTACTGCACAAGGCCACGAATCCCAGCCACGCAGTGTGATTTTTTGAAAACACACTGTGGGTCTGGGATTCATGTCCATCGCTAACCGCAACGGCCGACATGAAATGAGGTCAGAAGACAGGAAGCGCTCACAGCGCATGGCCAAGGGATCACAATAGCGCAGACTCCTGTACAGCAAATAACAACGCTCAGGAATCTGCGCCCAGTACCTAGGTGCAAATTTTGACACCTGTGCTGCGTCTCGTTAAAAAGACAAGTCACGCCTCCACAACTGTTTGACAGTATAATGGGCTAAATAGTGTACGTGTTTTAGTCAGCGTGTGCAAGGAGCAAAACAAATAGAGCAACCTTTTACTTGTGCAGCATTAATGCTGCACAAGGTGTGGCTCTTGTACCTTGCAACACCTGAGGGGGGGGTTAAAGGTAACCTTTGAAATTGGTTCAACTAGGCTTCGGCCTACACTCTGCTCCTCTACTCCTCCTGCTGACCCTGGGCTCAAACACCGCTAGTTTTTGCCCGGAAATGCTAGCTGCACAGAGAAAAACACCAGCCAATGTGTTAGTGGGGTTCAGCACCGCCAGCTGTTCCCCTGCTGTGTAGCTTGCAACGTGACCTGCAAACGCCACGCAGGCACATGAACTGAAATTGAAGGGAGCCTGCCCCCCACCCACAGGTGTTTCTATGTATATCAGCCACCTTGTACAGCAGTACTGCTGCATTTGTACGAGGTGGCTGACTTTTTCTCCTTGCCCACGTGGAACTCAACACGTACAAAATGTGTCTCATTAGAGACCATTACAATGTCCCTGAGGTGTGACTTTCCTTTGTAATGACACGCAGCACCACCCTTGTTAGCGCTGCCCGTCTTTTGACATCATTGGTTAGCTGGCTGCGCCTGTGCATCTCCCCTGCTCGAAACAACGGCCCTCGGTGTCTTATTTTTTTGGACAGCGAGGGTGTGATTGATGGGCATGTGCAGTGCATATGTTTGCCTGTGTTCACTCATCTCCTTCCGCCTTCTTCAGACTGGGTGTCCTCATGGCCGCGGCAGGCGATAAGGGATCAGATGAGGCCGCCCAGTCTGAAGCAGGTGTAAGGACATGTGTGAGCGGCAAACATATTTAGTGCACCAGGGCACAAATCCCAGCACCGCAGTGTGATTTTTTAAAAACACACTGTGGGTCTGGGATTCATGTCCATCGCTAACCGCAACGGCCGACATGAAATGAGGTCAGAAGACAGGAAGCGCTCACAGCGCATGGCCAAGGGATCACAATAGCGCAGACTCCTGTACAGCAAATAACAACGCTCAGGAATCTGCGCCCAGTACCTAGGTGCAAATTTTGACACCTGTGCTGCGTCTCGTTAAAAAGACAAGTCACGCCTCCACAACTGTTTGACAGTATAATGGGCTAAATAGTGTACGTGTTTAATTCAGCGTGTGCAAGGAGCAAAATTAAATAGAGCAACCTTTGACTTGTGCATCATTAATGCTGTTCAAGGTGTGGCTCTTGTACCTTGCAACACCTGAGGGGGGGGTTAAAGGTAACCTTTGAAATTGGTTCAACTAGGCTTCGGCCTACACTCTGCTCCTCTACTCCTCCTGCTGACCCTGGGCTCAAACACCGCTAGTTTTTGCCCGGAAATGCTAGCTGCACAGAGAAAAACACCAGCCAATGTGTTAGTGGGGTTCAGCACCGCCAGCTGTTCCCCTGCTGTGTAGTCGGCAACGTGTCCAGCACAAGCCACGCTGGCACAACAGAACAAAAGCTGCCACCAGTGCAGGCTTCGGCCTACACTTTGCTCCTCTCCTCCTCCTGCTGACCCTGGGCTCAAACAACGCCAGTTTCTGCCCGGACATGCTAGCTGCACAGAGAAAAACACCAGCCAATGTGTTAGTGGGGTTCAGCACCGCCAGCTGTTCCCCCGCTGTGTAGCCGGCATCGTGTCCAGCACAAGCCACGCTGGCACAACCGACCAAAAGCTGCCACCAGTGCAGGCTTCGGCCTACACTTTGCTCCTCTCCTCCTCCTCCTGCTGACCCTGGGCTCTAACACCGCTAGTTTTTGCCCGGACATGCAATCTGCACAGAGAAAAACACCAGTCAATGTGTCAGTGGGGTTCAGCAACGCCAGCTGTTCCCCTGCTGTGTAGCTTGCAACGTGACCTGCAAACGCCACGCAGGCACATGAACTGAAATTGAAGGGAGCCTGCCCCCCACCCCCCCAGGTGTTTCTATGTATAACAGCCACCTTGTACAGCAGTACTGCTGCATTTGTACAAGGTGGCTGACTTTTTCTCCTTGCACACGTGGAACTCAACAAGTACAAAATGTGTCTCATTACAGACCATTACAATGTCCCTGAGGTGTGACTTTCCTTTTTAATGACACGCAGCACCCCCATTGTTAGCGCTGCCCGTCTCCTGACATCATTGGTTGGCTGGCTGTGCCTGTGCGTCCCCCCTGCCCGACACAACGCCCCCCGTTGTCTCATATATTTTGACTGCGAGGGTGTGATTGATGGGCACGAGCAGTGCATATGTTCCCCTGTTTTCACTCCCCTCCTTCCGCCTTCTTCTGACTGTGCGGCCTCATGGCCGCGGCATGCGATAAGGGATCAGCTGAGGCCGCCCAGTCTGAAGCAGGTGTAAGGACATGTGTGAGCGGCGAACATATTTACTGCACAAGGCCACGAATCCCAGCACCGCAGTGTGACTTTAGGAAAAGCCACTGTGGGTCTGGGATTTATGGCCATCGTTAACCGCACCGGCCAACATGAAATGAGGTCATGAGACGGCCTGCACTAACAGGGTATTGCCAAGGGATAACACAAGAGCGCAGACTCCTGTACAGCAAATAACAACGCTCAGGAATCTGCGCCCAGTACCTAGGTGCAAATTTTGACACCTGTGCTGCGTCTCGTTAAAAAGACAAGTCACGCCTCCACAACTGTTTGACAGTATAATGGGCTAAATAGTGTACGTGTTTAATTCAGCGTGTGCAAGGAGCAAAATTAAATAGAGCAACCTTTGACTTGTGCATCAATAATGCTGTTCAAGGTGTGGCTCTTGTACCTTGCAACACCTGAGGGGGGGGTTAAAGGTAACCTTTGAAATTGGTTCAACTAGGCTTTGGCCAACACTCTGCTCCTCTACTCCTCCTGCTGACCCTGGGCTCAAACACCGCTAGTTTTTGCCCGGAAATGCTAGCTGCACAGAGAAAAACACCAGCCAATGTGTTAGTGGGGTTCAGCACCGCCAGCTGTTCCCCTGCTGTGTAGTCGGCAACGTGTCCAGCACAAGCCACGCTGGCACAACAGAACAAAAGCTGCCACCAGTGCAGGCTTCGGCCTACACTTTGCTCCTCTCCTCCTCCTGCTGACCCTGGGCTCAAACAACGCCAGTTTCTGCCCGGACATGCTAGCTGCACAGAGAAAAACACCAGCCAATGTGTTAGTGGGGTTCAGCACCGCCAGCTGTTCCCCCGCTGTGTAGCCGGCATCGTGTCCAGCACAAGCCACGCTGGCACAACCGACCAAAAGCTGCCACCAGTGCAGGCTTCGGCCTACACTTTGCTCCTCTCCTCCTCCTCCTGCTGACCCTGGGCTCTAACACCGCTAGTTTTTGCCCGGACATGCAATCTGCACAGAGAAAAACACCAGTCAATGTGTCAGTGGGGTTCAGCAACGCCAGCTGTTCCCCTGCTGTGTAGCTTGCAACGTGACCTGCAAACGCCACGCAGGCACATGAACTGAAATTGAAGGGAGCCTGCCCCCCACCCCCCCAGGTGTTTCTATGTATAACAGCCACCTTGTACAGCAGTACTGCTGCATTTGTACAAGGTGGCTGACTTTTTCTCCTTGCACACGTGGAACTCAACAAGTACAAAATGTGTCTCATTACAGACCATTACAATGTCCCTGAGGTGTGACTTTCCTTTTTAATGACACGCAGCACCCCCATTGTTAGCGCTGCCCGTCTCCTGACATCATTGGTTGGCTGGCTGTGCCTGTGCGTCCCCCCTGCCCGACACAACGCCCCCCGTTGTCTCATATATTTTGACTGCGAGGGTGTGATTGATGGGCACGAGCAGTGCATATGTTCCCCTGTTTTCACTCCCCTCCTTCCGCCTTCTTCTGACTGTGCGGCCTCATGGCCGCGGCATGCGATAAGGGATCAGCTGAGGCCGCCCAGTCTGAAGCAGGTGTAAGGACATGTGTGAGCGGCGAACATATTTACTGCACAAGGCCACGAATCCCAGCACCGCAGTGTGACTTTAGGAAAAGCCACTGTGGGTCTGGGATTTATGGCCATCGTTAACCGCACCGGCCAACATGAAATGAGGTCATGAGACGGCCTGCACTAACAGGGTATTGCCAAGGGATAACACAAGAGCGCAGACTCCTGTACAGCAAATAACAACGCTCAGGAATCTGCGCCCAGTACCTAGGTGCAAATTTTGACACCTGTGCTGCGTCTCGTTAAAAAGACAAGTCACGCCTCCACAACTGTTTGACAGTATAATGGGCTAAATAGTGTACGTGTTTAATTCAGCGTGTGCAAGGAGCAAAATTAAATAGAGCAACCTTTGACTTGTGCATCAATAATGCTGTTCAAGGTGTGGCT